>NC_081299.1:49383035-49987857 GCF_030435805.1 Mustela lutreola | reverse complement strand
GCTTCACATATTTACATAGCAAAGGCACTTAAAAGACCTTTTACGAAGAGATCTACCTTGTTTAATCCAACATTTCCTAACCATGGAACCCCATCTGCCCCTCGTCCATTATTCTCATTGAATTTCCACTTTCTCACGGGGGAGACCAGGGATGTATAAAAGCCTGGAGAAGGACGAATGAGGGGGCATGGAGGGGGAAGGGAAGATGGAACACGCTGCTGACTTTGTACTTGGTGGACCAGAGAGGGACAGGAGGTGAGGTAGGGAGGGTGGGGGTAGGAGAACTAAGGGGAGCAGGGGAGCATGGCCTGGGCCTTTCTGCCACCCCACTCTGAATCCTGGGCCAGCTCAGAGGAAGAAGAGGGCCAGCCTGCAGTTGGACTTTCCCAAGCAAATCTGGAAGGCCTCCAGGCAGATTCCGCTGTGCTGGTTGAGAGCTGGGTTCATGTTCCAGCTCGGTAATTTTCCAGCTGTGTAACTTTGAGCATATTATTTAAATTCCCTGGACTTCTATTTCTTCAGTTCTAAGGATTAAGTTAGAGAAATACATGTAAGTGACTTCAAACTTGAACATGCATGGGAATCAACTGGAGGACTTGTTAAAACACAGAGTCCTGGGCCCCACCCACAGGGTTTGATTCAGTAGGTCTGGCGTGGGCTGATGAATTCACACTTGGGACTAGTTTCCAGGTCCAACTGCTGCTGGTGGTGGGGACCACACTTTGAGTGGCATGGCTAGAAGCCGAAGTGCTTTGCAATTTGTAAAGTCTATGTCTTAATTAATTTAAATTAATTCATCCATTCTGTGTAAAAATAATGTTGTGTTCACGGGATAAGGTTTATCTCTTACGACCTCTGTGCTTTGGGGAGGAAATGCTTTTATTTCTTTGCCAGAGGGGCAATTCCCATGATGGAAGCTTTAGGAAAACATCTGGGCACCCGGCAGCCTCTGTGACGCTTCATGGGCAAGCATCTGCTCTGACTGTGGAATGTCAGACCCCCAGACATTCCCCTGATGGGACAGAGGTCATCTGTCATCTCTAGAGAGCAGACACTGACTGTCACACCCCGTTAGTGACTGTATTCTGTGGAACTCTGTTCCCTCAACATGTTCTATGAGAAAGTTTTCTGTGGTGATATCCCCTCAGGCATGTTCTATTTCTTCTTTGCTTCACAATATTCATTAATGCATAAAGGCTCTGTGAAGTCTTGCAGGAAAGAAACCTAGTCAACATTCCTTGGGTGGTGTAGTAGTTAGTAGCACAGAGCCTGGACCTGGGAAGTCCAATGCATTTGCTACTAGCCACATGTGGGTATTTCAATTTAAATAATAAAATGTACATAAAATAAAAAATTCAGTTTCCCAGTCCCACTAGCCACATTTCCAGCATTCAATGGCCACATGTGGCTAGTGTCTACCATTTGGATCACACAGAGAGAGCGTGTTTCCTTCACTGCAGAAAGTTCTATTGGACCCAGATGCAGGACTTCAAAATCCAACTCCACCACTTAGTACCTGCATGAACTTGGACAAGTTCCTTAAATTCTTGGTGCCTTAGTTTTTGTTCTATAAAATGGACCTAGTAAATTATACATACCTCAAAGTGTCGTTACAAGAATTAAAATCTTATATAGCTAGCTAAGCACTTAGATTAGTGTTTGGCACAAAGGAAGCCCTCCATAAATGTTGCCCTTTATCATAATTTATTTAACTTACTGTCCTTAAACCAATTTTGGAATCCTTTGTCTTTGTAGTACTATTCATTTCATGGAACTTGTGTTCTATGGGAACACAGTTTGGAAAATACTGCCCTAAATTTTAAAGCAGGTTTCAAGGACTCAGGAAGGTTCTTTACACTGTAGTTCTCAATATAGTCACAAAAAATCCCAAGGAAGAAAATGGCTACCTAGGAGATAGTTGAGTCTCTTAAGACTGCAAGAAACAGAGCCCACTGAAACTCTCAAATAATACAGAGCCCACTTTCAGATAAACAAGAAAATTTTTGGAAGGATTCATTGGTTTCTTGTGGAGTCCAAAAACAGTTGAACACCTATGCCTCAGGCAGGGAAGGAATAGTGGTAACTTCAGGAATGTAACAGCAGGAGTTGGATGCCTTATGTTCCAGAGTTCTTCCGATGGTAATTCTCAGCCCAATTCCACGATCTGTCTTTCAGATATATTTTTTATAAAGAGAATTTTGCAGGGCTAGCTTAGGTCAGTCTCCAACTGTAGTCTAAAAGATTTTATTTATTTATTGACAGGAAGAGATCACAAGCAGGCAGAGAGAGAGAGAGCGGGGGAGAAAGAGGCTCCCTGATGAGCAGAGAGCCCGATGTGTTGCTCGATCCCAGGATCCTGAGATCATGACCTGAGCCAAAGGCAGAGTCTTAACCCACTGAGCCACCCAAGTGCCCCTCTCCTACTGTAGTCTAATCAACTATGGCTGAGGCTTAGCCAGATGACAGAAATACGATTCCTTCTATGTGATGGGGAGCATATCTCTGGATATTTCCAGAGAAAGGGTGTCATCAAGCAACTCAGAGAAGTGACTTGCCCAAGACTCCCCCAGCTCTCTCTGACACTAAAAGCCTTCATTCTTAATTGCTGGGCAATAAAGAAATAATTGCTGAACTAGAAGATTCACATCTGGGGTTCATCTTGGCTTTCAAGCAGCATAATCCAGAAGCAACAGGCCTCTTGTATTGCCTGACAAAGTGCTCATCCATCTTTGGTATACCAAGCAAGGCCACAGAGATCACACAGAGTATAAGCAGACTGGAGGATAATAATAACCCTATGCAATGTTCGATGATTCATAGGCCTTCAAAGTATGACATGTACCTTGCTTCCCTAGAGCCTCACACCAAGTCTGAAGTAAAGTAAGATGGCAATTGTGTCTCCCATTCCACAGATGGACAAATTGAGGCACAGAAAGGATGAGTTCGTTGGTAGAGAAATTCAAGTTTTTTTTTAAAGATTTTATTTTTTTATTTATTTGTCAGAGAGTGAGAGAGAGCACAAGAAGTCAGAGTGGCAGGCAGAGGCGGAGAGAGAAGCAGGCTCCCTGCCGAGCAAAGAGCCTGCTGTGGGACTCGATCCCAGGGCCCTGGGATCATGACCTGAGCCAAAGGCAGTGGCTTAACCAACTGAGCCACCCAGGCACCCCAAGACTCAAGTTTTTTTTTTTTTTTAAACATACCTCAGCTCTCACACATTTCCACCACTCAAAGAATGCTTTCGCCATGAGTATCTCAAGTGATCCTGTGTTATAGGCACAATGGAGGTTCTTATTTCTCTTTTTCCAGTGCAATAGCATTTTGGAGCAGGAAGAGACAAATGGCCTCATTTTCTTATTTCACAGATGAGAAAATCAAAGTTCAGAGAGAAGGGGCTTGCCCTGAATCACAGTTAACGTACACCAGTTCACTCACTGGGAGAGAAAGTTTGCTGGAAGATGTGTGTCTAAAGCTGTAATGGGTAGGGCGGTAGGTTCACGTGACAGATATTTATTGAAGAATTACTATGTGCCGGGCATAGCAGATAAAGCACCTCCCTACCTCTCATCTTCCATTTTACCCCCTTACCCGCTCTGTTAGCCTCTGTTATGCCTCCAACAGCCCGGTGCAATCACACAGGGGGATCTTTGCTCAGGTCCTTTTTTCTCTCTGGAAGACTTTTCCCAGATATTTGCGTGGTGCCCTCTCTCACCTTCTGCAACTCTTGCTCAGATTGGACCTTCTCTGTGAGACCTACCCTGGCCACTTTGTTTATTACTGCAACCTGGACCCTCTTCCTTTATCTCTCCAGACCCCCTCACCTCTCCTTACTGTGCACCTGAGCCCCTCATGCTAAATATATCCTGTGCCTTGTTATGCTGAAAGAGTCTGTCCTTTCTTCATCTTCACTTGAATTGCTGCTTTCCCTTGTCCTACCTTTGATAAGATCCAGGCATGAAGAAAGAGGTGAACATGGGCTAGGTTCCAAGAAAGGAGGTAGGGATAGAAAAGAAAAGAGCAGATCCTGCCCTATCTTCTGTTCCTTTAGGCAGTAGGAAGCCTGGCATATTGGGAAGAGCTCAGTGTGACCAGAGCATGGAGGACAGAAGACCAAAGGGGAAAAGGGGAACAGATGGACTTGGAGGCGAAGATCATCAAGGGCAGGAAGCTCACTCTCACCTCAGGTGAGACCAGGTGCCACAGGACAGTGCTAACTGCACAAGGTCATGGTTAGATCTACATTTTAGAAGAACACATTTTGGCTGTGCTATGGAGAATAGATTAAGAGTTACAGAGAGATCTGCGAACTCTGGACTCAGGAGGCCCATTAGGAGGAGGCTGGGTAAGAAGTGATGATGGGTGCCAGTGGAGTTGGAGAGAGATGGACACATTTAAGAGATAAAATAGGCAGGACTTGGGGGTGATGCTGAGGGTGCATGAGAAGATGAGAGGAAGTTTGAGAGGGTATTGTTATTTTTTTTTTAATAAATAGAAACTACACCACTTCATTTTTTATAACAAATAACAAATTGAAGGATGTAATTCAAGAAGGTCCCAGAAAACTTTTCCATCCACGGAAGAACAGAAAGGATAAGCACCTTCACCACCCCAATCTTCGGTTAATTTTTCCTTTTGATTTCTGTTCTTGCCTATGGCCACATTACCCTGAATGTGTCTGATCTCTTCTGATTTCTGTTCTCTACCCCCATAAAGCATGCTATTTGCAGAATGGAACTCTGCCTTCCAATTTTACACTAGCCAGGAGGCTGGTCCATCATATCAGTCAGGAGAAGATGATTAGCTCAATTTTAGGGAACATTCAATGGGAAGATCCAGAAAACAACTGGATATATAAGACTTGATATCCCAATGGATTGACTTCTTCATACCTTGTTGTGGGTGAGGTGGGGAAGAGTCAGACAGGTTACAGTGGTTCTCAGGTGAGGAAATAGTGCCTCCCTCTACCACCAGGGGACACTTCACAATGTCTGGAAGCATTTTGTGTGGGGAGGGTCCAGCGACGCTAGCGGTCAGGAATGCCACTCATCTACGACGCACAGAACAGTTTTCCGCTGTATAGAATTATCTGGCCCAAAATGTCAGCGGTGCTAAGGTTGAGAAATCCTGGATTAGAAGTAGCTAGAGCACCAGGAGGTAGATGTATAGTTGCTGCAAAGAGCACAAGCTAGAGTCTGAGAGTCAAGATTTGAACTCTGGGCCATACTACTCACCACATACTCACCACATTGGAGTATTGCTTACAGTTCGGAGCCTCAGTTTCGTCATGCGTGTGACAGGGCTGGGAATCTCACAGAGGTAGAGGGGCACCTTGCCTGGCTCATAGCCCTAACTTCATAGTAACTGTGCTGGTTGGGGGCAGACCCAGAATCCATGTATCCAGTAAAGAATTGTTGAGGTTCTGCTATGTGCTAGACACTGCGTTCAAGCACAGGGATACAATGGTGAATAAAGAAGAGTTCTGGTCTTCATGGTTTCCACACCAAACATCACACACACACACACCATCCCCACCTTTATCAGAAAGCATAATAGCTCTTGCTTAGTTCCTCCTCCTGGACCCCGTTGACAAACGGCCTCATCCCAAAGCAGCTCCTCATCCCTCTCTGCGAACTGAGCGTTTCTCTTCAGGAAAGAGAGAACAATGTTGATGTTTTGACCACAGACAGCCTAGAGAAGGAATGAAGGAAGGCTTTCTTCCCCTGAGGACTTCAAGGCCCTTTCCTTCCTGGGCCCCCAATTTTGTCCCATCCTTGGAGTCTCCACGAGCATGACAAACTGGCACTTACCTTCTTTCCTGCTGGTTTGGGGGAGCTTGCTGAACTTTTGAGCCTTTGGCTGTGAAACTGTAAGGGAAAGAAACCTCAGACTTCTCTGGGGATAACTGAGGGCTCCTTGAAGACAGGGCTTGCCTTTCTACATCTGATCACTTAGCCATGGGGCTCAGAAACCTTCAAAGAGATCTGAGCACTCACTGTAGCAACACCGGGAAAATGACTCAACCTCATTCCCATGGCCTGATCTAAAGAAATGGTAAAACCTGCCTTATAGGGTTGTCACAAGATTCAGTGGCAAAGGGCACAGTGTCTAGAACATGGAATGTGCTCATTTATTAATTCAACAAATATTTATTTTCTTCTCTATACAGGCACTATTGTAGGCAGGGTGATCACTGGTGTGTAAACAGGACTAAAACCTCTCCCTTCATGGAGTTTATGTTTTATTGTTCAAGAATTGTGGCTTTTTGTTATTCTTTGATAGGTATTATACCCCAGCTTGACCTCATCCTCTATCTACACATACATATTACGTGTCTATATAAGGATAGACTGACATTTATCTCCTCTGTTTCTTACTCTTCCCTTTTATTTAGATCAAGAAATTGGGATTTAGAGGAACAAAATAAATTATTCAGATTCACAGAATCAGAAAGCAGGAGAGTGAGAACTGAGGTCCAGGTCCGTCTGCTTCCCAGAAGATGCTCTCCCAGCTCTGCTGAAGTTGTGTGGTCAGACCCGACGACACCTCCAACAGGGGCAGCGATGATCCGGTAGTGACTGGTCCTTTCCTTTTTCATTTCAGCAGCTCTCCCAGCACAAACTTTCTTTAAAGGAGTATTAGAGACACTGACTTCAGTGCTGCAGTGAGCCCAACAGAGCCCCACCGTGGGGGCCATAATTAATAGAGATGCCAACTGCCAACTAACCAGAAAAACTCCAGCATCGTAAATCTGTCCCCTGGCTTCTCACGAGAACTGATGAATGAGGAATTTAGCTTAAATATTTAACAATCAATAATTCAAATACCTATCCAACCATTTGCAAGTTGGCATGTTTATAAATATAAGGGCTACACTTTCTTGCATTTTACATGAAACTTACTGAGAGTTGAATGGAGGGGGTGGAAACCTCCCCTGACTTTATGGGAAAGAATCTGGGGGAGGAGATGGAAATATCCTCCAGTCTTGGCTCAGCTCGAATCTACAAACTGTCCGGCTACAATCCCGTACCATTGTTTACGCCCTCGTGTTGCTGGTGAGCAAATCAGCCACAAATAATGTGTTGGAAGGCCCCGTTGTGCAGCTCGAGTGAGATGCCAGAGGCTGATTTCCTTTCCTTCAACAGCTCTTGGGATGAAACCTAACGCACAGCCGACAGAACCATGAATTATTCACTTTGAACTTCCATGATCTCTCTGTCACTAGAATGGGTCATCTCTCAGGCTGTAATTCAACCTCCTTCCTCCTTTCCCACTTGCCCACAGATGGCCAGGAATGAGAGCCGACTCTGGGAAGACATTTTAGCCCAGTGGGTGGGGGCCTGTGAGCCGCGTGTGTCTGCAGCCTGGATAGGAGTATTGCTGTTGGGGTTTAACTCTTTTGAATGAATAAAGCCTAAGTCAGCATTGACAGCTGTGATTTATTGGCACGTCACAATTATTGAATTTGGATGCTCCCTCCACTTGCTGATTTATTAAACTGCTCTCCCCTCCAAGGGAGAATCAAAGCGCCTCCTTTGGCCCTAATGGATAGACACTTTGGAGGCACTTAGGGAAGCCATTGTTGGTAAGACTTCCTACCTCAAAGAGTACCCTGTCTCATGGTGTCTCTGCATGGAAACAGCCTCCATTATTCCCATCTTATTTCTTCACAGTCAATAACTCATCCTTTCCAAAGAAGGTTGGGGCGATTGGCAAAGGCCTCGGACATCGTCAGGGTTGAAGTGTCAGGCCTGTGCCGTGAGCTGCCTGCCACAGTTGCCTCTCTTTACCCACACATCCCAGTTGCGTCTAGCCCTAGGTCGCCCAGGTCAAAGAAAAGCTTGAAGCCCCAACTGCTTATTATACTCCTCTGTTCACAGGTTCTACCTTCCCTTGGCGGCCCCTAGAAATCATTGCAGCCAAGACCTTTACCCTGAGCCCCTTCTCAATACACTGCAGATTCTGACATCCACCCGTGGGGGTGGAGAGGAGGGAGGGAAATGAATCCAGGCCTGGTATGCTCACCACCCTCCTCATTGGGGAAGGACTGTGGCTTCTCTGTGCCACTAGTAATTGATGATTCCTAGTGTCGGAGGGCCCGTTAGTGAAATGAATCCCAGGCAGCAGCATTTCCGGTGTGGAATTCTGGCTCCACCCTGGGAAAAACAAAACTAGCTGGTAATAGGGGGGAGAAAAGGACAGAGCAACGAAAGCCAAATTCTCCTTGCAGAGGCACCCGTTATGGGTCTGTCTTGGATTTAGGTTTCAAGCCCTGTAGAGGAATGGGTGAGGTATAGGTCAGTGATGTTTGAAAGAAGACTAAGGAGAAGCCAAGCTGATTGAAGCCAGTGATGAATGCCATTGGCTTGTCATGTCCGAAGGTATGGGATGTACAATTTCTGGAGACTCATATAAAAGAACAATAACAGTAACTAACATGCGAACAGCTTGTGACAATTTTGAAGCCTGTTCCCAATTGTTCTTCTTGGGCGGGGGCGGTACTGATCGGAAAAAGAATCTGGAGAAAGTCTCTGTTATGGGAGGAGGGAAAGATAAAATTTACTGATTAGAAGCAAAGTACGCTATTAATACTTTCAGGAGAAAGTGGGACTAGTCAGTAAGACCTTATGGAGAACATCTGCGGACCTGTGGTTTCTCTCACTGACAGGAAGAAGTCCGTATGGATCATAAATCTTAGGGCTGCATGTCCAAGATTTCAGTCTGTTTTTCTATCTGTCCATGCTGCTGCCTAGAAGGAGCCCCAGGCAGAAATTCCTTCTCACCTGTGTACCTTGGCTTGGAGTGAGAGCAGTTGTAATGGCTGCCTTTTTACTCTTGCCCAGGAAACCTGAGTCGGCTTGGAGCGGAGTGTTTGAAGCACGACACAGAGCCAAACTTCTCCTGTGAGGCTCATGACCGTTCCAGGAAGTAAATCTTATTGGTTCTATCTCTAAAACAAGCAACAGAGGCAGAGAGGGGCTGAGCCCCCTTCTAAAAGTCACACACGTTCCTATCATTTCTTGCAGAGTAGAGATCTTGGTCTCTGTGTTTCCATCTCGACTCCTCCCTGCCCCTGCCGCGTCCTTCTCTTTTCCTGTGTTCTGCAGAGGAGACAAGTAGGACCTGGGGGGAAAGAAGGCTAAGTAGGTGGAACCCAGGGCTCCTGCCTCTATATTAATTCGAACATTTTCCTCTCTTACGCATGGTGTTTCACATGCAGTCTTTGACAAAAGATCCTGCGCCATTGAAAGGCTCTGAAGACCATGACAACAGACAACCTCCTTTTCCTTTCATTGGCCACTGGATATGAAGACACGAAAAATCGGCACGTTATCTGAATACCTGGTTCTTATATATTAGCCATTTTCCACATAAATAATGCCTTTCACTAACTCAATACTAACATAAATTGAAACATTTGGCTCAAACAGACTACCAAATTCTGTGCATGGTAAGGTTTCAGAAATATTGATTAAGCTTAATTGGAAGTCTCGAATACGTTGGCAAAGGTGGGTTTTTTTTTTTTTCTTTTTTAAGATTTTATTTATTTATTTGATGGAGAGAGAGACAACAAGAGAGGGAACACAAGCAGGGGGAGGGGGAGAGGGAGAAGCAGGCTTCCCGCTGAGCAGGGATCCCGATGCGGGACTCCATCCCAGGACCCTGGGACCATGACCTGAGCCAAAGGCAGATGCTTAACGACTGAGCCACTCAGGCGCCCCACAGATGTGGTTCTTGAGTGAAGGTCTGCCTGCCTCTCTCTCCGGGTCAGCAAAGACCAGCCAGACACTCACCTGAAATTCAATAGGAGGCACAAAAGGGCCAGATTTAGATTGCTACTTCTCGAAGGACAAAAATCTTTCAGCATTTTGGCAATTATGATTGAGAAACCACCCAGGGAGAAGGTAGTTTTAAACACAATTAGGATTCTCTTTTTAAGGAGAAATCAGAAACTGGCCATTTAACACTAATGTTTGATCTTCTGTGAAAGGGAGAAGGGAGAAGCTATTACAAATTTGCTAATACCATCAAAACTTATAAAGTGATAAAAAGAGGCTACATGAAGAAAAGGCAGTCATCCCAAGCAGGAGGCATGCTAATAGCTGTGACTATATACGAGAGCAGAGAATTATTCTGAAAATCAGTGAGGAGATCCGGCTGTTTTATGGGAATGCATCACGGTGACCAGAGGACACTCCTGGTTCTTGACCTGTTGGAGTGATCTGCAAAGGAGAGGCCCACACGATGATTAGAACTTCTATTTGCATTTATTTTTATTTCTTCTATTAAAAAGGACTGTTTTTGTGTGATTTTTATAATGTCTATAATGTATTAGTGGAGAAGTAATGAATATAATTTAAAATAAATATATAGCTATCTATACTACCTAAACTCTTGCATTCTGAACACAAGAGTTGAATCAATTAAGCTAAATTTTAGGATGCTTTTTTTTTTTTTTCCCTCTATCCAAACTCAGACTACTTGCTGTTGGAAACTGGGGGCCAAATAGGTTTGGATAAGCTTGTATCCCTTGCTATTCAAATATGCTATCCCAACTCAGAAATCAATATTTGAATAGTGAAGGACTGTTGTGTCTAATCATACAGGTGTCGGGTTGTTTTTGACTGAGATTCACTATGAAAAGAAGTTAGGAGAACCCATTGCCGGTGACCCTGTCGCTAGGTCTGATTTTAAGTCACAGGCCGACAGGTCTTTGCAAAACCCTGAGGTCATCTTTGATAATCCCAGACCAAACAAAATGTTCCTTTTGTGCCTCTGTGTAGAGTGAAGCTGTATCTTTCTAGAGGACTAGGTTTTGATATCAGAGTGTAAGGTGAAAGTTTCACGTAGTCAATATTGCCCTTGAAAATAGCTAGGAAAATACTGTTTTTGGAGGTTGAGGTACCGTCTATTAGTAAGTCCGATGTGGTCAGGATTTGCTTCAGTTTGGAGGCAGGGGGGAAATCAGTATTTCTTAATGGAACCCCCGTGAAATACTGAGTTGCACTTTGTGGCCATGTGGTACCAGAAATTCCCATCTCTAAACATTAGAATCAAACTCAGTGCAGCTACAAATTCTGCAAGAGGCTGTGGAGAAGACAGGTCTTTGAGAACAAGCCAACTTCAGGCCCCCTCTCACACTCCCACTGGGTTAGACGTGTTGAGTACAATGAGTGCAGTTCCCCACCCCCCACTGCTGCAATAGAAGTCGACCGAGTGTGGTGATGGTTGCCTAACTCTGAATATACCAAAAGCCATTGAATTATATACTTTAAATGGGCGAATTTCACATATATAAATTATATCTCAATAAAGCTGTTACTTTTTTTTAAAAGGCATAGATCCCTAGGCACTCATTTCTAGAGAATAAATTTCCAAGAGATGAGCTTGGTACTACTCTCAGACCCAAGCTCCTCTCCTGGGCGCCATGCATTAGAGGTCTCTTTCTTTGGCCTTCCTATAGCTACACCCTCCCCATAGACTGAGTGTTCCATAGGGTTAAAGGGACCTGCTCACCAGTCTCTCAGTACCCCTTATAACCCATGCTATTCGTTCTAGGCACCCTGGAAGTCCTGCTCAAAAGGCCCAGTCTGCTCTTATGGCCTGTATAGACTATTCATCTGTCCATCTCCCAGTGACACTGGTAGACTTCATTACGGGTATGTGTACTCCTAATTTTGAGAGCATAGATGAGAACTTCTCTTTGTATTTGGATGGGAGTATAGACAGAGCTTGGGTATTCAGGCTGGGATTCTCAAACATGTGCACAAGACTCCTCAGTGCAAGGTTGAGTTGAGGATAGGAAAAGAAAGGGGCTAGCCATGAATCAGGGTCCCCTAGATGGACTCTTGTTCCAGAACCCTCAAATATTGAGACAGACCAGCCATGATGGAAGAAGTTCTAAAATCAGAGTAAATATCAACCTATCCTGGTGCTTTTCCAATACAATAAACACATCCCTTCTTTTTCAGAAATTCAAAAACAGTGATGGCTAACATGTATTAAATCTGCCAGGCTCTCTTTTATGCATTTAACTGGCATTATCTCACTTATTTCTTACAATGAAGTGGGTGATATTATCACCCCAACTTCTTCAATGAGAACACTGAGAATTGCAGAGGTTAAGAAAACAGTTGAGTCAGAATTTGGTAACAGGACAATCTGACAAAATCCCACTGAGCCATTCGGCCTCCCCAGCAATGGCTGACTCATAGATAAGATTGTGTTAGCAAGAAACAGGCTCCATTTTAGCTTCTAACAATTCCAAGAGTGATACAAAGGAAAAAAGAAAAAAAGTGTGTGTCTTCCAACAGAAGAGTGGGCTAAGTTTCTTTCGTTCAAACAAGACCGCATAGCATAGAATGTGCATAAGCATTGTAATACGAATCACATTTGTAAGGGACATTTTCATCTTCTCTGCAGCCTGAAGCCATGGGTTGTCAGTTATTCCTTCTAAGATTAATCTTTCTGCTTCAGAGATATGGAGATTAAGGATTCAGGGCATGATGACTTATGCACACATGAATATGATTTTCTATATGTTACTAAAAATTTGGTTCACAAAGCATTCCTTCCATCTGAAGTCTCAGTCCCATGGTTACTTGAAACTTATTGATGTGCCTAGCGTTGGTTTTCTCAAGGTTATAAAGCAGGACCTCCAAATGTACCAGCCCGAACTCATTTTACAACAGCTGACTCAATTCTAGCATGGATTCAATTGACAACAATTTATAATACATGAATATTTGTGAACATGTCTCGTTATTTGGTGGCACCCTTCCATTCTACAGATGGGGAAACCAAGTCTCAAAAAGTTGTATAAATTGTCCAAAGTGGTAAGTTGGGCCAAAAATCAAATCATCCCCCTGAGGGCACTTTGCTTGTTGGAATGTGGAATTTTTTACAGGTATAAGATATGGCCTCTTTCACAATTTCATATGACTTGTATTTATTTTCAAAGATTTTATTTATTTATTTAGAGAAAGAGAGCAGGGGGAGGGTCAGAGGGAAAGGGAGACATAGAATCTCAAGCAGACTCCATGCCGATAGAGCCTGACATGGGGCTTGACTGCATGACCTTGAGATCACAGCCTGGGCCGAGACCAAGAGTTGGATGCTCAACCAACTGAGCCACCAAGGTGCCTCTGATATGACTTTTAAATTAACCTACAGAGTTGTGTAGGAATAAGAATCATTTGGTGGATGCTCCTCAAGTCCTCATTTTTCCATCTCTTTCTCCCAGAAAATGCATCCAAATTTTCATTTGGAGGGGAAGTTCCTTCCTAGACTTAGCTTCCTAATCTGGAGAGGATGGTATCTACCTCATCTCATGGGGGCTTGGATTGACTTGGGTTCTTTGGCTCAGCCCACTCTAAGCCACAAGGATTTGTCAGGGTGGGTATGGGACCCAGTTTGGCTGCTGAGATGAGAGAAAATAGCTATGGGGACTTCCAGGAAAGAAGTTTCCTTTTTCATCCACAGTAAGTACTGCAAGAGACCGACGTTCTTCCTCTGGAGCATAGAGCATGTGCAGGAGGGGACTGAAAATAGCACTGTCATTTTTTGCTACTGTAGGATGAAAGCAGCGAGGGGAGGGGGTTAGGAGGAGGAAAATTGAGCCCTAGAGGAAGGTGGGTGAAGAGAATAGCAGAGAAATAGAGATGAAACCATGATATTATGACCTCTAGATCATATCACACCTGGACATCTCATTTTTACTTAATTTTGATTGAGGTGTTGCAGTAGAGATTGTCTTTCTCAACTTTGTATCTGAGAAACTGAGGCTCAGATAAGCTGAAGTACTTCTCAGGCTCCCACAGCATGAGAGCTGTGTCTAGGGTGGAAATACATGTCCCTTCACTTCAAGTCTGAGGCTTCTTCAGTGTTTTCAAGGATGCTTTCCCCACACTTGGGTCAGAGCAATACTTTCTCCTCTTTAACCAGGAAAAATAAGCAAACACCCACTCCATAGAAGATTTATGGAGAAAAGGCCAGAGAAATTGAAAAGAACAATAAAGCCATTGTAACAGAAAAAGTTGTACCAAAGCCAATAGACCCAAGAGAATTGGAAATAGCCAATCTTGGGCATTCAGAACAAGCTCTATTAAAAATGTTGACTGATTTATTAGAAACCAGGGAGACCATTTAAAATTTTTATAATTAGTAGGAACCTCAAAATAGTCCTATTAAGATGCCAAAATTTGTGGAGCAAATAAGAAATGTAATAAAAAATAAATTAAAGCATAAAATATTAACTTTAGAATTGACCTTAGACATTATTTTATCCTACCTCCCACCAGTGGAGAACTTCCTTTTACTACACCCCTAACAGATGGCCATCCTGCCTCTGTTTGAATACCTCCATTGATGGAGATCTTACTATCTCATAAGGTAGACAATTTTGTTTATAAATTATACTGTAATCTAGTCTAATTAATGAAAAAATTAAAAATATAGATAAGCCCAAAGAGTAATGTTGCAGAATATTTTGTACTATTATTTTAACTTGTATTTATTATGTTTTCACTTTCTTTTTCTTTTTTTGCCTCTCAGTATTTCCTGTTATTCTATAAACTTTCCCCTGGTTTGGCAAGCAGCTTGAATGTTCTATGATTTCTGCCTTGGAAGAGGGAAGGCCATAAGTAAGACATAAGTAGGACATAAGTAAGAGAGTCAGGAATATAGATGTAAAGCCAGAATATGCAGTCTTTAGATCAAAACAACAACAACAACAACAACAAGAGACTCTCAGGATGGAGACATTCGGACAGTCACAGGAGAAACATGGAGAGTTTGGACATAGTGGGGTGTTGAGAAACGTACCCTGCATCACACCTTTGATCAAGCCCTGGTGAGAAGAGACAGAAGACATTCCAGACAGGTTTGAGGAAGTCAAGAGTCCTCTTTCCTTTTCTGAGGAGAATCTGTGAAAAGGGGAAATATACCAGAGTAGAAACAGATAGTTGTATTGTGTGGGAAAATAGATCTGTCATGTCCCCACAGACTTTCCCATAGCACAGCATGATAGTGGGAGGAAGGATGTTTCCCAAACACAGAGAGTGGAAGGGGCACAGAGCTCTTGTCTGTAGGAGGATGTGGATTCCATGATGCCTGCATGGGCTTATAACATAAAGTCACATACAGGTGGCACCATCTCAGTGAGCCAATGGAGACAAATAATGACCAAGAGTCAAGTGCCCCCTGCATGCCCCCAACATTATGCCATGTAACACCATCCCACAATACTGACCCTTTGTCATTTTTTGGCTTTGAAAACAAACCCCTTTCTGGGATTTTGGTAGAAGCTTTAGGAAGAAGTGTTCCCTCTCTCTACTACCTTCTCTCCCACTAAGAGAGAGGGTATGTGACCTGTGGTCACTAATTATATGCTTCTGCCCAGATATCTGACTCTTGAGTGAGTGAAGCAAAGGCAGAAGGAAGATGGGACCAACCACAGGATGGCTGTTGTAACTGGTTGTGACCACATCCTGGCCAATTTTTCTTGCTGCCTAGTCTCGCTTGGTTCCTGACAAATTTCCAGACTGGTGAGTTACCCAATGCCTTCCCGTGAATTCCTCTTTTGTGAAAGGTAGTTAGAATCTCTTTCTGTTCCCTGCAGTTTCCTGATACAGGAATTTGTACCAGGAGGTGTGCCACAGTCTCTTCAAGTCAGAAGGCCTTAGGGGAGAAATCTGGGATTGATTATAATACCTCAGGGAGGAGTTGATGACCATGATCGGTTTTTTTTTTAGGATTCAGAGATAGGAACCTGGAAGCCATGGTTCACAGCAACAGAGCAACTTAACTATCATCTGCAGTCATTTGTTTGAAGGGCTCATGAAAAGCAGGGTTTCAAGAGCCTTTAACCACTGTCCTGGGACAGTGTGAAAGACAGAAGGAGTTCAAGGGATGTGGGATGGAGTGGCTGCTCCTACTGGCTCTGGTTAGCTTGTTAAAAGAGAGTGATAGATTTAAACCCCAGAATTCTCAATTTAAGGCATATATTAATACCCAGGAACTTACTATGGGGATGCACTGAATGGATTTCCATCCTCCAAAAGCCACACAGCTGAGAGACTGGTAAACAAATTTAAGTTGGATTCTGAGGTTTGTAGAATTACATCAGTTAAGTTTTCAACCTTGTCACGCCTCTTAGAAGATAATTAAGGCATGGCAGAGACAAGACTTGAGATGAGGGTATGCGTGATGACCCAGAGAACTCACTGACCCCCCACCCATGCCATCCAAAACAGGTTAACTCCCTTGACTGTTCCCTCTTTTTACTTTTTGCCTAAAGGTACTATAACTTTCTTACCCTGAAGAGTTACACTGAAATAAAAGTCTATTTTTATGATCTGCATTGCAGCAACCCTCCCTTTGTCTTCAGACCTAGAAGACCCATGGGGGAGGTGGATAGTAAAAAGTCAAACCTGGGAGCAGAAGGCATAGGTAACAAGTAATTTGCAAAACCTTGCTAATTTACACCTTCAAAGATCTAGGGGAGTATGTGTGGGAATGAATTCCGTGGGCTCTAGACCAAAGACTAGACGAATATCATTTTAGACCAAGTTAAAGTCATTGATATGGATGCACTTAGCAGAGACCCCAGATTCTGTTGCAAGTTCGAGCAGCTGGGAGTAGACACCATTGTTTGTTCAGTTGGTTGACAGAAATCTGGACTCAGTGGTGGCCAACATTAAACAGAGCTGAGATGTCATAAATTCCTTGATATCAAGTAAAGGAAAGAATCCAAAGACTCTGAGAGATAAGAATGCTGGAGTGAATTTATCATGTGCAACTTGCCTCTCACTCCCCGACTCTGTCTCCCAGGAGAGTACAGAGGACATCCTCCTTGCCAAAGTCTTGAGAAATACCTTGAGGAGGGAAACACCAATGTCTTCACCATGGCCACTGTTATCTGGAGGTTGGAGATTATGAAGGGAGCTTTAGTTGACATGGGGTTCCTGGATTCAGTAGGGATGGGAGGAACCCGGGTCAGTCAAGGACACATGGTACCTTTTCAATGGTAGAGATGAGAGCTGAAGGGGGAATCCTTCCTGTTCTCTCCCTGGGGACACATGGCTTTAATTCAGCCAGTGAGATTTTCCAATCCAGAGCTCTGAATCTTTTATCAGGTGTTTCTTTTGCAAATATTTTCTCCCAGTTCATGGTTCACCTTCTCATTCTTTTGACATTGTCTTTTGCAGAGCAGAAGTTTTTAATTTTAATGAAGCCCAGCTTATCAATTATTTCTTTCATGGATCCTGCCTTTGGTGCTGTATTTAAAAAGTCATCATCACTGCCAAGGTCATCTGGATTTTCTCCTATGTTTTCTTCTAGGAATTTTATAGTTTTGCATTTTACATTTAAGTTTATGATTCACTTTGAGTTAATTTTTGTGAAGGTCTGTGTAGAGATTCATCTTTTTTTTGTGTGTAGACATCCAGTTTTCCAGCAATATTTGTTGAGAAGGCTATTTTTGCTCCCTTGTTTTGCCTTTGTTCCTTTGTCAAAGGTCAGTTGCCTATATTTACATGAGTTTATTTCTGGGCTCTCTGTTCTATTTCATTTATCTTTTTGCCTACTCTTGTGCCAATACCGCACTGCCTTGGTCACTGTGGCTTTATAGTTGCGTCTTGAATTCGGGTAGCATCAATCTTCCAACTTTGTTCTTTTTCAAGACTCAGGACCTTGAGCAAGAAAAGCAACAGTCTGGATGATGAGATTGTATTGGAGGACCTAAGGATATAGACCCAACGACTCAACCCTACCTAATTTGACTGTTGATATTTTACAAAGCTCAACAGGAACCAACTCCTACTTCTTCTCCAGTTTCATTCTGCTCTATTGTCCTGCTGGGCTCCAACCACACTGGACTTGTTCCAGTTCCTTAAACTTGTCTGATTTTCCTTTCCTCACAGCTTTCGCACACATCGTTTCTTTTGCTTAAAATATTCTTCTTCCAGCCCTGTCCTGGCCAACTTCACTCATTCTTCCGATTTCAGGTAAAATAGCCCTTTCTTATTAGGTCTTTCCTATTACATGCTGTTGTATATTTTCCTCTCTTGCTCTCATCCGAATGTTAATTTTCTTTAAATTTATATACATTATCTGTAATGTCTGTTCACAAAACTTTGGTTTTATACATTTCTGCTTTGTTCTTTGCTGTGTCTGCTGCTGCTAACTTCCAATGGTGGGTCCAACAGGGATGGTGCTCAAAAATTATTTGCTAAATGGATGCTTTACATATGCTGTCTTGATTGCATTTCCTCACTTGCAAAATGGGAACACCTCATGTCAATAAATAAAACCTATAAAGTCTTTTTTAAAGGTACCATAGTGTTCTACAACAGGAATGATGATGATCATAATAGTAATGGCTATCTTTATCTGAACATTGTGGTCTATCAGGCCTTATTGCAAGGGCAGAACATATATTAATCATTTAGCTTTCCAAACTGATGAGGTAGACATTTGTATTATTCCTATTTACAAATGTATACACTGAGGCATGGAAAAATTAAGCAGCCTTTCTTAGCATTTTAGAACCAGTATTCTATGCAGTCAGGATTTGAATCCAGGTATTCTGACTCTAGATCTTATGCTCTTAATCTCAATGTTGTATTGCATATAAAATCCTGTTTCATAGGGTGCCTGACTGGCTCAGTTGATAGAGCATTTGACTCTTGATCTTGGGGGTCATGAGTCTGAGCCCCATAGTTGGGCATACAGCCTACTTAAAAAAATAATAATATAAAAAATTCTATTTCATTTAACCAATCCCCTTAATGATGTACATTTAAATTGTTTCTAACTTTAAGTCATTGCAAATGCCAGAATTAATTCCTATTATCTTCATACAATTATCCAATTATATTTGAAAATATTTGCTAAATTGCTTACCAGATTGAACATTTTTTTTTCCATCAGCATCATGAACAGGCTCTTGCTCACATCCTTTGTGCTTTTAAGTATTTATAAGTTTAACAGAAGAAATAGGGCTACCTGATTTAGCAAATAAAAATATAGGGCACTCAGTTAAATTTGAATTTCAGATAAATAATGAATAAGTTTTTTGTGTATGTCCCATGAAATATTAGGACACATGTTAGTTAGTATAAGTATGTAGCATGTAACATTGGGATATACTTATAAAAAATTTTTGTTGCTTAACTGAGACTCAAAATTAAATTCAAATTCCAATTTAACTAGGAGTCCTATGTGGATCTGAGAACTGTAAGGAGAAAAGAAGTATTTAATTTAAATGTGTCAGTCTACCTTCAGTAACTAATCAATACCAAAAGTATTTATTACAATAACCAAATTATAGAAGCAACCCAAGTGTGTGGATAAGAAGATGTGGTACCCCCCCCCCCCAAACACAGGGAATACTACTCAAACATATAAAAGAATGAAATCTTGCCATTTGCAATGACATGAGTGGAGCTAGAGAGTATAATGCTAAGTGAAATAAGCCAGACGGAGAAAGGAAAATACCATATGATTTCATTCATATGCAGAATTAGTAACAAAACAAATTAGCAAAGGAAGAAAAAGAGAGAGAGAGACAAACCAAGAAATAGACTCATTTTTAACTCAAGGTTGTCAGAGGGGAGGGGGTAGGGGATGGGTTAAAGAGGGGATGGGGATTAAGGAGGGCACTTGTTTTGATGGGCACCAGGTGATGTATGGAAGTGTTGAGTCTCTTTATTGTACGCCTGAAACTAATAGAACCCTGTATGCTAACCATACTGGAATTAAAGTGCAATACAACACAATACAAGTATTTACCAAGTAGTAGCTAAGTGCTGGGTGTTTTGACTATAAGAAAGAATACATAGTTCCTGACATCAGCTAGCGCACTGTCTAGTGAGGACAAGACACATAGTTAAATCTAATACAAGACCATAAGCACAGTGATGGCGATACACACAGGGGTGTTCATTAGGGACATCTAAGACCAGATGGGGAAGCAGAATTGTTAAAAGACTCCTGAAGGCTTGGCCACCCCCTAAGGGATGATGGGGGATTTCAGGCAGAGAGAGGTGTAGAGTCTAAAGCCAAAGCTGGCAAGTAGCACGAGTGTGTAGGCGACATAGCAGCTAATGTTGCTGTAGCCAAAGGCGTGAGGCAGGGAGTGACGAGGAACGAGCCTGGGGATTTGGGGGTAGGAGGTAAATCGTGAAGGTGGTTCATTGTAAATGCCACACGGCTAAATGGAACAAGATTTTAAGCAGGACAGACTTATTGCTCAGGGAAGCTTCTCTGTGGAACCTTTCCCAGGGACCTTTTCTCCCTGAAGCTTTTCCTCGCGAATCAGGAGGCTCTCCTCAAGGTTGTTCTGGGAACAGAAACTAATTATGTTGTGTCGCAAAGGCCTATTCACTATCTTCCCCATGGGACTTATTGAGGGCAGGAATCTTTATTCCCCCCCCCCTCGGTACCCCCATCTTCCAATTCCACATTGGCTATGCTGAATCCTAAATAGTTGGTCGAGTGGGTGCTGCATCAGTGACCTCCAGCCAGCCCACATTCTCTTACTGCTAAATCGCATCAGGTCTCCAAATGGTCGCCGGTGCTCCCCCTCTACTGCCAGGAGCTTCCGCACCACTTAGAGCCCTGTCCATTCTACTGCCTGGAAAGGAACTTCCTCTCCTAGAACTTTGTCACGGTCTCCACCCATCTTCCTGAGACAGGATGACTTCTGTTTTAGAAAATGTCCAGCGAGAGTGACTTCTGCTCATGATGTCCTACGGCAGCCTCATGTGGCTGACGGT
Source organism: Mustela lutreola (assembly GCF_030435805.1). Classification (NCBI taxonomy): domain Eukaryota; kingdom Metazoa; phylum Chordata; class Mammalia; order Carnivora; family Mustelidae; genus Mustela; species Mustela lutreola. The sequence goes on along the minus strand of NC_081299.1, from coordinate 49,967,086 downwards.
GGCCTGCTCACCCCCAGGAAACTCAATTTGGGATATCCCATGGTCACCCACTTTGCCTTTCTATCACCCTTTATCTTCCTTCCACAGGCTCTTCCTCTCTGAGAGTATTAGGTTTCAGACGTGTATTTGTCAGACCTTTGAACTCGCTCAGGTTTCAGTTAGGGCTGTTGTTGTTGTATGTAGTTTAATCCCAGGAACCATCCTTACTTGCCTGATTCTTAATTTGTGTGTGTGTGTTGGGAGGGGGGCTTTTCTAACATTCGCATATGGCAGGGGCATCCTAGTCCACCTTCAAGGACGCCTGGTGGCTGACCTTGCTGTCACTTTTCTGCAGCAGCAACAGTTGCTCTGGCTTCGCTCCTGGACGAATCCGAGTCCCCACAGGGCTCCTGAGTGGGCCCTACCCTCAGTTCCCTGTTTACCCCCTTAAAGCCTCTGGATTGGGACCCTGCCTTGGCCTCTGTGTCTCTCCAGGATCCCAAGTTCCTATGGGTCAGTTACGGGAGCTCCAGAATCTGAGGAACCAGCCCAGTTGGCTTTCATTATGTAATTTCACGTGCCTGAGAACCCCAGCATCCCTGTGCTTTCATCTTTGGTGACAGACAAAAGACAAAATCAAAGACAAAGAAATGGTGGGCGTAGAAAAGTTAATTTTTTTTTTTTTTAATTACCCAGCTAGTGAGTGGCTTACCTGGGATTCGAACTCTCGCTCTGTGATTCTAACACCCACATTCTCCCTGTCATATGGTCTCTCCAGAAGCCTGATGCATGGGCCCCAGGGCAAGTCATTTAGGTTTATGAGTTTCAGCTTTCTCCTTTCCAAAACCGAGTTCGTTGTAACAGGTTAATTAGAACTACCTCTCAAGATGGTTGTAGAGATTAACAGGAATTATGTAAATTAGGCACCCTGCCCAGAGCCTGACAACAGCCAACCAAGAGCCATCTCCTCCCTTCCTTGCTGTGTCCATCTGGGTGGACTTTTTCCATTGTCTTAGCAAGGGAGCAGCTCCGAGGAAGTACCAGTGTCAGCCAAGAAGGCCTGGGAGGAGCTGCTTTCCAGAAGCCCACGCGCGTGAAGGACGGCTCTTCCCCAGCTGACCAAACAAAGTGGGCGGAGTCATCCCGAAGGACGCCCAGATGCTCACGCCCCCTCACAGGTAAGGAGGCAGGACCGGCCGGAACCCCCCTGCCCCCAGCACCGGGGAGGCCAGGTGTGCACCGACCTGGGGCATCCCAGAAAGACAAGGCTGGTTCAGCAGGGATTTGGGGGAAATGCTCTTTTGCATAAAGCTACTTTTTGGTATTTCTTATCTCCCCACCCCATCTGAGCATGCCCACAGCCCGGCTCTGAGTTACGAGCACATAAATCTCCATCACAAATTTATTGCCATCATTTATCAGCTCCTATTGCTCAATGGCCAAGCAGTTAATTTTAAAATGAAGTGGGGCTGTTTTCATTAATACCCTCACGCTAACTACCTATCAAAACACTCAAAGACAATTAATACCATGTTGCTGAAGTACTGAACCAATAAATATCTCCAGTCTTGGCTTGTCTCTGGCAGATAAAAGACATTAGACTCATCCCCTATTTCAATAATATTCTTCCATTCTCTTCCCCTCCATAGCATCCGAAACATTTACATTGAAGAGCGAGATTAAATCGCCAGACCAGCCCATAACATGAATTTAAAAGGCTGTTTTTTCATGACATCTCAGTAATGCCTTCAGGATAGAGTGGTAATGACAACGTGCCTGAAAAGAAGATGGTGCGTTTCTGAGGAAGCTACATCATCAATACCAAAGCCTTTTGGACTCAGAGGCTTTCGGGAAAGCAAATGCCTCGCCTTGGATGGGGGCTGGAATCCAGTTTGATCAGCAGCAGTCTGAGCAGTGGGCGGGAATTGGAATCCACATTCTCACAGGCTCACAGCCTTGACAGACAGAATATTCTAGATGTTGACAACTCTGGAGCCACATCAGGGATGGGTGGCATGTGGTCATTTGTTATTTACTAAGGCATGAGTTTACCCCTCACATGGAGGGCTGGCCTGACGGTGATTTTCTAACAACCTTTTCTGCCCCTAGCACCGTATTCTATCATTCTTTTTTAGCATATATTTGTGGGCCTACTGTCTGCAAAATGCTGCCCTAGGCTCCAGGGATGCTGCATGGGCATCTCGGTCTGCAGGACGCACGTTCCCATCTTCTTTATTATTTGCCATGAGCCAGCATCATTTAGACAACAACTCTTCAGTAATAAAAAATTGGTGTCTTTGTAGAAATAGCCCTGGAAAAGAAATCTGGGTGTTGCCTTAAAAAATTTTTTTTTATTGCCCCCCACCCCATGTTGCTTAAATAATGTGGAAAAATTAGAAACTAGAGGTGAGCGGAAAGAAAATAATTAGCTCCCTAAATCCTACAGTACAGAGAGAACCACAGCTAACCTTTGCTTCCCACACACGTGAGCTCTCTTTCTTCTTTTTGTATATCTACTGCCTTTTTAAAAGCATAATTATTCTTTGTGTAATTTCCTGCTCCTCATCTCCTTCTGTAGAAGTCTATACTGTCCCATCATTCTATCTTAATAGGCATATTTGTATAGTTAATGGCTGCCGACACTCTCTGGGTCCTACTACCCTGTGTATTATATCAAAAAAAAAAAAAAAAAAAAAAAAAAGAAGAAGAATGTATACTAGCATGTTTAAATGTTCCTCCCTGTCTGAATGTTGAGGTGGTTTTCTGCACTTTTTAAGTCATAAACAACACGTAAACATAAACAACTTGTCTAGTCTCTATTACTAGATCTTGGTGCACACCTCTAATTATTTCCTTGGGATCCACTCACTGAATTTCTAGGTCAGTTTGTAGGCACATTTTTAAACCCTTTGCTTTATGTGGCCAGACTGCCCTCAAAATGTTTCCAGTTTATGTTCCCAGATAAGCTTGTCCTCTGCCAGGTGAGGACTTCCCGGCTTCTCACAATCAAATTATAGAGAAACAGACTGTGCCTGCTCCTCCCTAATCTCTCCTTCCATTTAGACGGGCAGGAGTCTCCCTTCTCCTGCCAACAGCACCCCCGCCCCACCCCCCGCAACCCTGCCACTGTATGTGACAGGGGGTCTCTGCAACTCACCTGTCCTTCCCTTGGCCTCAGGGCTTTACTTCTGGGAGTTGGACTCTCTTTGCCTATGAGCTCTTTCCACAACACTTAAAAATACTGTTTCTTGGGGCACCTGGGTGGCTCAGTGGGTTAAAGCCTCTGCCTTCAGCTCAGGTCATGATCCCAGGGTCCTGGGATCGAGCCACGCATTGGGCCCTCTGCTCCTCGGAGAGCCTGCTTCCTCCCCTCTCTCTGCCTGCCTCTCTGCCTACTTGTGATCTCTGTCTGTCAAATAAATAAATAAAATATATATATTAAAAAATACTGTTTCTTGGGTGCCTGGGTGGCTCAGTCGGTTAAGCATCTGCAGTCAGCTTGGGTCATGATCATGGGGTCTTGGGATTGAGTCTTGCATCTGACTCCCTACTTCTCCCTCTGTCACTGCCCCACTCGTGGTCTCTCCCCCTCATCTCTCTCTGTCAAATAAATAAATAAACTCTTTAAAAAAATACTGTCCTTTTTTTTTCTTTAAAAGAAAAAATGTGCTTGACCTCTGGTATGGGCTGAATTGTGTGCCCCCCACTCAAATTCCTATGTTGAAGCCCTAACCCCCAGTACCTCAGAATGTGCCTGTATTTAGAGATAAGAGCTTTAAAGAAGTGATTTAATTGTCATGAAGAATTTAAGGTAGACCACGACCCACTCTCTTCGGTGTCCTTCTAGAAGAAGAGGAACTTTGGACACACAATGAGGTGTGGGGGCACTTAGGAAAGACCGTGTGAAGACGGTGAGAAGGTAGCTCTCTGCAAGTCCAAAGGAGAGGCCTCCAAAAACACCAAAACTGCTGACCCTGGATCTCAGACTTCTAGCCTATAGAACTATGAGAAAACGAATTTCTGTTATTTAAGCCCCATAGCCTGTGGTGTTCTGTTACCCCAGCAAACCAATGCAACCTCAGTATAGAAAACCTTTCCTACAGCTGCCCTTATAAAAGCAAATTCCTGAGCAAATTTGCTCTTACCCTTTATTCTCTTGTCCCTTCTCACAGTGCAGCCCACTACCATCTGGATTCTGCCCCCAATTCTGCTCCTACCAAAGTTATAAACAACCTCCACATTATTGACCCAATGAACATCACGCCTGGCACATATAGACACTGAATTCCCCTCGTAGGAGTTGCTGTTATAATGGTCTTGATAAGGGGAAAAGTCTGCTCTAAGATGGCTGACCAAACCATAAGCAAATTCCAGTCCCTGTCTCAAAGCCCTTCTGGGTTCTTCTTTCCTACCCTGTTTCCCGCGCGTGCCAGAAGTACCAAGGATGAGGAAGTAGAAGGATATAAATTACCCTTCCTGCTCGTGCTCAGGCTCAGACCTTTGGAGAATGGTTTCCTCTGAGCCCACTGGCGTTACATAAACCTCTGATCCTCCAAAGTCTCCACATGCCTCTTGGTTCTTCCATCAGCACCCATTTCAGGTTCTGTAACAGTTTGAGTAAGAGGTGCCAACTCAGTCTGCCAAATTAGAGTATGGGATAATAAATATGTCCATATTATTTCTTTACAGAATGTGCATTGGCCATTCCCCCTGCCCAGCCCTAAAGGAACCAGAAACAGCCGGAAAAGGATCAGAGAAAGGACCTTTTAACACCTGAAAAGGATCTGTAAGTATGGAGAACATGTTCATAACAGAAAAGCTAAGGCATGTTTCCAAAATATCGCAGGGACAGGGAAGGGAGATTCAACAGAATATGTCTGAAAGTGAGTCGTTGGCCAAAAGTAAGCCATTTTCTTTTTGAACCCCATTAATTTCGGACTGTTCCATTACAAAATGAATCTATACACATACACATACACATATTAGAAGGACTGCTGTTTTCATTTAATACTCCATCGTGAATATTTCTTATGGCATTAAATATTCTACATCAAAAGAAATATGCACTGGTAATTTTTAAAATATGGGTAGAAGAGGCATAGGGTCATAGACTTCTTTGGAAAATAGAGCAGGCATACACATTCTAGAATTTGGAAGATACAGTGTGCTCTGGGTCAGTTTCCTCCAGGGTTGTTTTCGCTTACTTGTTTGTTTTTCTATGCAGAAGTTGTCTGCCTCCAACTCTATTTGAGTTATTGAAAAGGCGCATGTACCTAGCTCACTGATCTTTCTGATTCTCCTTTCAGTTTCTAAGAGTCAGGCTTGGAAGATTTTCTGATGGTGCTTTGGCCTCCCTGCAAATGAAAAGTAAGTAGATAATCAAGAAGCCACCTTTGGAAGGTGAGCCTGGTGTGTGCCCCTCCCTCCCCACTCCACCACTCCCCGCCCCCCGCCGCCCCCCACCCTGCCTCCTCCCAGATGTCCAGGTGTGCGTCTAAGTGCTCCTCAGGATGACTTGGCAATGATACCAAATGCCATTCAGAAGGGAGGGTAAGCCAGGCAAGAGCTCTTGTAGCAAGCACCTGGCACGGGGAAGGGCTCTGCTTGCTGTGATGTTTCTTTCATCAGCCGGCGGTTGTGTGCTTCTGGAAAGAGAGCTGTTAAGCCCTCTTTCACAGACTGGGAGAGAGGTGGCCCGAAGCATTTGAAAGCCCAGATTTATGGACTCATGGTGCAGAGACTCCCTGATTTGCTCCAGGAGAGAAGATGCAGCAGCTCCGATGAGAAAAGAGGCAGGATTTTGGGTCCTCACTTAGGGCTCACTCGGATTGTTGATCTCACACCCTCCATGGGCACAGAGGGCCAGAGTGCTGGAGGCTGGGGTGGTAGGAAGTGGAGGGACTGTCCTAATGATCCATTGCTCCAGCTGTACCTCCTGGGAACCAGACCCTGGAAGCAAGAGGCCTGTCTTGGACCCTGGTGATACCAACCTCCTCTTCTCTGAAGCTGCCTCCAAGTTCCTTGTATTCCTTCTTCCTCAGAGGCTCCCCAGTTGGCTCTTGCAAGGGCCCGTCTCTCCCTTAGCATATCCTGTTCGCTTTCCTAGGTTCACCTGCTTTTCCACCAATCCTAGAGCCCGGTGCCTCCCCTGGCTTCCCGCCCATTGCCACTGTCACCAATTGTTTGATAACTTTTTTGTGGAAAATTTTTTTGAGGATACAGAAATATTTCCTGCCCTGAGTTTAGATGGAAAGATGATCTAGATGTTGAAAATGCATTATTAAATGGGGAGAGTGCTACAGTGGAGGGAGGCACAGTGTGCTGAGGGGTTCAAGCCTCTGAAGACAGTCTTTAAAACCCAATCAACAAGCCAGATTCCCCAGTTTCTGTCTCTAGGTTATTTTGTTTCCCCTGTGTTTCCCACATTTCACAACAAACTGCCTCCTAGACTTCAGTGTCTTACACGCATCTGTAGCTTAAAATGGAGTTCTTGATCTCCTGCAAACCCTAAACTAGCATGAGCAGTAACACCCAAGCCCTTGAAATTGTATGGTCATGAAGGTCCCCCATCTCCACCTGCCGGGCTCCCTGAGATTCGTTAGATGCTACTACTGTGTTCTCAGTTTCTGCTGTTTGTAGAACAGGAGGATTTCTCTTTCTTCCTTGCAAGCTTAGCCCCGCAATGACCTTTTAAAAATTTCATATTGACCAATATCTCTAGTTGTAAAAGATGTATGAATTTTAAGGTAGCATCCTCTGTCTTGAAGGTCTTCATTATAATATTTTTTTAACTTATGAAATATAACACAAATACAGATACGTGCACAAAATAAAAATCTGTAGCTCAATGATTTATCCCAACCAAACCTCCTTTATTCTGTTCATAAGGTAAATTACTTTGATTTTGAGATGCTAAGTTAACCTTGCCTTATGGGAATAAAACCAGACCAGTTGTACTGTATATCTTTTTACTTTCAGGCTGGAGTCTATGTTAAGGTTTTGTTTAAAGTTTTTGCATCTTTGTTCATGTGTGAAAATCACCTGTAACTTTTTTTCTTCCATAATATCCTTGTCAGGTTTGTTATCAAAGTGAAATAGTTAGATGGATTTCTCTTTTTCTATTTTCTAAAAGAGTTATGAACTATTAGCATCCTTTCTTCCTTACATGTTTAACAGAAGTCACTGTTGGAGACATTAGGGCCAAGAGTTTTCTTGGGAAGGTTTTGATATCTTTCATTTTGATAGGACGGTTCAGATTTCAATTTCTTCTAATGATAGGATTTTTAAGGAATTGGTCCAACATCCATTTGGCTAATATATTTTAGTCATTGGGATAAAACTATTCAATGAATTTCTCTTATTATTTTTTTAAGGTTTTATTTATTTGAGAGAGAGAAAATGAGACATAGCATGAGAGGGGAGAAGGTCAGAGGGAGCAGCAGACTCCTCAGGGAGCTGGGAGCCTGAGGAGGGACTTGATACCGGGACTCCAGGATCATGACCTGAGCCGAAGGCAGTTGCTTAACCAACTGAGCCACCCAGGCACCCCCTCTTATTATATTATTTTTTAATGATTATTTTATAGTCATACCCCTTTTTCATCCCTGACATTGCTTAGATGTATATCTAAGTTCCCCTTTTATGAGTCATTCTCTTTACAGTATTCAATTTTAATATTCGTTTCAAAGTGCCAATTTACAGTTGTGTTGACATCTATTGCACGTTTGCTTTGTCTTTCATGATTTTTCTTTCTGTTTATCTTTCCCTTCTTTCTACTTTCTTTGGGCATAATTTAGTGGTTTAATACTAGTTATTGAGTTGGATCCTTAGTCCACTGATTTCATCCTTTTTTATTTGCTAACATACATATTCAAAGCTCACATATGTTATGTGAATATGGGCTAGCTAAATCCCTTAAGTTTTTTAAAAATTTATTTTAAATTTACATATAGTAAAATTAACTTTTCTTTGTTGATGAAATGCCTGTTCAAATCTTTTGCCTATTTTTAATTGGGTCGTTTGCTTTATTATTGTTGATTTTTGAAAGTTGTTTATATATTTTGGTCATAAGTTCCTTGTCAGATATATGCTTTAAAAATATGTTCCCCACCTCCCTCCACCCTTTCCCCACACTGGGCCTTCTGGGTGGCTCAGTTGGTTGAGCATCTGACTCTTGATTTCGGCTCAGGTCACGATCATGGATGGGCTCCATACTCAGCAGGGAGTCTGCTTGAGATCCTCTCCATCTCCCTCTCCCTCACTGCCCACTGCCCATGTTCTCTCTCTCTCTCTCTGTGTACAATAAATTTAACAAAATATAAAAAAATTAGTAAATAAAAAAATATTTTTCCCAGTCTGTGGCCTTACTTTTCCTTCTCTTAACAGTGTATTTTGATAAGCAAAATACTTTAATTTTAATTTTAATGAAGATGAATATATTTTTTTCCATGGATCATGCTTTTGCTTCTGTATTTTAGAACTCTCCACAAAATTCAAGGTTGCAAAGAGTTTCTAGTATATCTTATTCTGAATTTTTATAAATTTAGGTTGTACATTTAGTTTTACTTCATTTTGACTTAAATTTTGTACAAAGTGTGAAGTAGATATTGAGGTTGTTCTCCCTCTTCTCATTTTTTGCATGTGGATGTTCAGTCTTCTAGCATCATGTGTGGAAAGACTATACTTTCTTCACTGTGTTGCTTCTACACTGTTGTCAAAAATCAGCTCACTGTACTTGTATGAATCTACTTCTAGACTGTGTTCTGTTCCATTGATCTATGTATCTATTCTTTTGCCAATACTGTGCTGTCTTTTTTACTGTAGCTTCATAGCCTTGAAATCACATAGTGTGGAACCTTCTATTTGTCTCCCTTTCAAAACTGTTTTACCTTTTCTAGCCAGATTGCCTTTCCATGAAAAAATCTGAAATCAGTTTGTTGCTATCTACAAAACATTGTGCTGGGATTTTTGTTGAGATCGAATTGACTCTATAGATCAATATGAAGAGATTTAATATTTCAACAACATTGAGTCTTTCCGCCCAACCGCATGCTGTCCCTTTGCATTTAGATTTTATCTAATCTCTTCACCAGTGTTTTTTAGTTTTCAGCATATAGATTCTGAACATATTTGATTAGATTTATATCTAAGTTATTTTGGGGAATTACTATTGTAAATGGTACTTTAAAAACTGAATTCTAATTGTTCATTACTATTCCATAGAAATATAATTGATTTTTATATATTGATCATATATCCTGCGACCTTGCTCTTATGGACCGAATGTTTGTCTCTCCCCCCAACCCCCACTCCAGTTCATATGTTGAAGCCCTAATTCCCGATGTGATGGTGTTTGGAGATGGGGCGTTTGGGCAGTGATTAGGGTTAAATGAGGTCATGAGATTGGGGCTATCATGATGGGACTGGTGTTCTGATAACAATAAAAGACACCAGAGATCTTCTTCTTCTTCTCTCTCTCTCTCAAGGCTGCACAAAGAAGAAGTCATGTGTGCACATAGAGAGAAGGTGGCTGCCTACAAGCCAAGATGAGAGTCCTCAGAATGAAACTGACCTTGCTGGTACCTTGATTATGGACTTCTTAGCCTCTAGAACTGTGAGAAATAAATTTCTGTTATTCAGCCACCTAGCCTATGGTATTTTGTTTTAGCAGATTTATATTTATATTTATAACAAATTTGTTGTAGGCCATTTTTTGGTGGATTCTCTGGATTTACCTCATAGACAATCATGCAGCCTGTGAATATAGTTTTCTTTCTTCTTTTTAACATCAGTAAAAATGATATGCTGAGCCATACTGAAGCCTGAAGCAAAAAGAAAAATCAGGAATACTGACTCTGTCTTCATTAAAAAAACTGATATTTTGTTCATTGTGACTATTTTTGTATTCATTTTTATTTAAAATGTATTTGCACTGAAGTATTACTTATCTTCATGACTGAATGTTTTGGCCTCTTCAGTTTTGTACCTTAGTAAGTACCCTAGCTTGCTGTGCCTGCCCCCGGCCCTTGGTGTGCTCTGTTTCAACGGGGAGCCAGAGTTCAGGGTTCTGTTTGTCAGATGGGCAGAGTAAGGAGATGGGGCCGTACTCACATTAGGAATCTTTTACCCACACACACTGGTGTCCAGCCGTGACCTTTTCTCCTCTCTTTAGCTGATGGGGACCATGAGCAACGAGGCTTTACCAGGAAAGAACAAGTGCATGGCAGAACTCCTGCTCCCACCTGAGCCACACAGACCACCACCTCCCGTGCAATGTGGGCAGTGTTTGTATCAGGTCAATAAAATAACACTGGTAAGTGACTGGCACATTGTTCTCAATTTTGATAATAATTGTTGCTATTATCTTTGTTATTTTTACAGGACAGTTCACTCAGATACAATCCGTGGTTTGTCCTTGCTGCTACAGGAAAGCTGAAACAAGGAGAAGTTTGGGGGTTTTCTCTTCTCCCATCCTGCCAAGTTAGTCAGCCTCCATGTTCAGGGTTGGAGCTCCCTAGACTCATGCTTCCTAGTAGCTGGAAGGTTCTGCGATGTCCCAGACCTCATTCAGGTGTGTACAAAATGTTAACTTATTTCAGATTCTTAACTTCCAAGCTCTCTTCAGGCAACTCAATTTGAGCACCTTTGGGTAAATCCAGGCCAGCCAGTGATTTGTCTCACATTTACAATTATTAGATTCATGTCCAGTTTAAAACCATTTCTGGGGGTACCTGGGTGGCTCAGTCAGTTAAGCATCTGCCTTTGGCTCAGGTCATAATCCTGGAGACCCAGGATCAAGCCCTGCCTCAGACTATCAGACTCTCTGCTCAGTGGGGAGTCTGCTTCTCCCTCTCCGCTCGTGCCCTCTCTCAAATAAATAAATGATGAAATATTAAAAAAAAAAAAAAACAACCACCAAACTAAACCATTTCTTGTTTCTTCTCTCCCCTGCTCTGGAGTCTGTGCCAATGCCAGGGGGCCCTGGGGCCACTACAGTGGGGCAAAATGGGTAAAGGGGGACAAGTTCCGGTCTCTCCTGTGTCTTGTTCTGTTCTTACATTGCCAGAGATGCAGCTGTCCCCATGGTCTCACCTCCCATCATAGATGCTGACTAGGGATTGCTCTGTTCAGGGGCACCTCTGGTTCCTGGGAAGCCCCTGCATGAGTGATTCTCATGGAGGACACCTTTTGCTCCCTCACGCCCACGGCCCCTTCATGGGCATCTCTTGTTGTGCCTCCTTTTTGGCCCAGAAGGCGATTTCTTGTAGATGGCCCAGGGGACTACTGTCCCTGTGTCTGTGTCTCCTGCAGGGAAGCCTGGGGGTGCCACATTCAAATTTATCTCCCCCTTCCCTTAGGACTTTCTTGTGTTTATGTTCCTTCTCCCCCTCCCCAACAGGACAAGGGGGACAAACTCTCATCACCACTACTCTCTCTTCTAACATTGTTTCTGCCTCTCCCTTCCCAGAGCCCATTGACTATTTCTTCCTGGGACAAGGGAGGGAGATAGTTCAGTCTCTTCAAAAGTCTATACAAATTAGTTAAGTCAGACAATAGGGATGGTGCTCTTTGAGCTTTGAAGTCTTGGCTTTGATAATGGGCCCTGTTCAGAGCAAACAGTTCACTTCCAGCATAAACCATGGATGTTTCTTTGGGGGCTAAGGGAAGTGACAAGAAATGATTGGCCCCAAGGGACAAGATGGGAGCTTGTCATTGATACTTCTGTGGGATCTCTTTGTTTTTTAAAGATTTTTATTTATTGGGACGCCTGGGTGGCTCAGTTGGTTAAGCAACTGCCTTCGGCTCAGGTCAATTGAGTCCCACATCGGGCTCCTTGCTCGGCAGGGAGCCTGCTTCTCCCTCTGCCTCTGCCTGCCATTCTGTCTGCCTGTGCTCGCTCTCTCTCCCTCTCTCTCTCTCTCTCTGACAAATAAATAAAATCTTTATAAAAAAAAAGGTTTTTATTTATTTATTCAACAGACAGAGATCACAAGTAGGCAGAAAGTCGGTCAGAGAGAGGAGAGAAGCAGGCTCCTCACTGTGCAGAAAGCCTAATGTGGGGCTCGATCCCAGGAACTGAGATCATGACCTGAGCCGAAGGCAGAGGCTTAACCCACTGAGCCACCCAGGCACCCCACGTGGGATCTCTTTATTTTATTATCTTCAATTCCAATGAGATAATAGTTGCAAATTAAGCCCATAGCACAGTGCTTGGCCTTTTGGTCTTCACGAATGCCGGCTAATTTATAGAAATAATAATTTGAAGTTTTCTCTCATTATTACATCAGATCTGGAAATAAGGGAGTTTAGATTCGCTCATTCCAAGAAGCTAGCAGAGCCTCCATGATCTGAGCTCCTTTCCCTCAGAGCGTCATTACTATCTTTTGTGCTTTGAGGCCAAGTAACAACTTGGTAAGGATCCAGGAAAAAGCCCTCCATTCAACTAATTACTGGGAATCCACTTTCAGTAAGATGCAGTAAGGCAGGAAGGTGAGGAGGTGGAAGGGCCAAGGTAACCTTTTGTTCTATTACACTTGGGTGTTTTGCACAGAACTGTAAGATGGGTGAAGTTCTACCTGTGGTGCAGAGGGGCCTGGACTCTGTGCATCCCAGCTCTGAAGTCTAAGCCAGGAGCCCCAGGACCAGGTTGGTCTGGAAGCAATGGAGATGCCCACTTTCTGAAGGGACTTAATGGATATTAACTGGGCTTGGCCAGTTAATATCTCAGTAGAAGTGAGCCAGAAATAACAAAGAACAGGGCACTTGTTCTTGGTTTTTTTGGACTGAGCTGTGTCATTAGATGGGAGGGGGAGGGAACGAGGACCCTAACGGTGTCCTTCCCCCAAACAGTGACACCACTTTATGCTCCATTTATCATAGCCCTTAAAATCCAGTGGTCAACACTTTATGGTCTTCCTTTGTTTATCAAAAACTTTTCTCACTTTTGCGAAACCCCTACTTCACAAATGAGGGGTGCTGAGGTTCAAAGGTGGGATGGTGAAGATGAGTCCGCATCTGAGGCAATCAGAGGAGAGACTCAAGCCCAAAGCTGCTGAGCCTGGTAGAGATGCACTCCCCCTTGTCTCTGAACTGGATCCAGATCCTGTGTGTTTCCCATCCCAGGAGAACACAAGGCTGGGTCACTCAAGGGACAGTGGGCCACAGAATGTGACTCTCTGACTCCCTCTTGCTGTGCATTGGCAAACACCCAGCTTTCTGTGCCATTTGACTGAGGATTCACCCTGACTTAACTTCTACGGCTCCTGTGAGGATTAGGACTCCATTCAGCCTTGTAGTGGTGCTGCATGTCCTCAGGAGACCAGCTCCCCACTCCGCCCGCTGCAGACCCCAGCTACCCAGAAATGGTGCTCAGGGAAACCAATGGCTTCCTTCATGGTTCCTGTATTAACTGCCCACTCTGAAGAACAAGACTTGTTAAAAAGAATTTAGCATACTCAAAGGGGGCTAAAATCATTCAGAGCTCTCTTTGACTATTTTGAAAAAAAGTTAAGGGCTGTGAGTCACCCACAAGTCCCAAGTAAGAGCACTGTTGGGGTGTAACCATTCCACAGTATTTGTTGCTGGCACTTGTCTTTGTCTAAATTGATTTGACTCCGGTTTCAGGGCTGAGAGATGAATGCTTGTGGTTCATGTTCACTAACTGGGTGATTTTAATCTTTCTGGGGCTTATCATTTCATCACTTACTAAATGGGACTAATCACACCTATCTTGCTGGGTCACTGGGAGAATGGAATGATGACATGGGATGACAAAAGTCAAGCATCCACTTCCACATTGACGTTACGGTTTCACGGCTGGGCATCTAATTGAAATAGGAATAAGTAAGGACCAATAGATCCATCATTTATGTCTTTGTGGGTTCAGTTCAGTTAGTAAAATTTATTTTAAAACCATGGTCTTTGGGCTTTGGGGTTTATCAGATTTTGGGGTGTCTTGCTGATCCGGGTTCCCAGCTGGCCCAGTTCAAGTGCAGGGAAAGCCCAGCTGGGTGGAGACTGACGGAGGGAAGCAGTAGAGGCCTGAAGGCTAACAGCGGATTTCTGTTTACAAAGCAGCTGCTCTGTCAGAGCCCATAACTACCAGCAACTCAGCACCCTCCAGAATTCAGGGTCAGGATAACAGGCAGGGGAAAATGGCCAAGTGGATAAGCATATCAAAGAAGACGAAGAATTCCTTGTCACTTCTGTCAGGAACCCTGTCAGTGGTCTTTCAGCAGACGCTGGGACTCCATCTTCCCTCCCCTCCCTTGACAAAACTTTTAGAACTTATCTTTGTAAAAGTTGCTTATAGTGAAGTGTTTTCCTAGAACATCTAGGCTGATGACCCGAGACTTGCATGGGCAGATGATCTGCTTTCATTGATCTGCACTTTGGAACTCAAGGAGGGTAAAGACGATTTAATGCCTATTTTCAAAGAATGAAGGATCTTTTGTTCAATTCTTGCCGGGGAGCAGACAAAGGAAATAGGCTTCACCTGTAACAGGAGGGGTTCGTGTTAGACAGGAGAGAGATTTATCAGGCTGGGAGTATGAAGACAATAAAATGAGTTATGGTATCTCCTTACCTGGAGATCTTCAAAGTAAGATATACTTCCCTCTGACAGGAGCAGTGGGGAGGTGGGATTCCTAGCTGGAGGCAGGGAAATGGACTTCAGCGACCTTTGAAGGTTGAGTCTAGCCATCTGAATCTGGGATAAACTAAGATGGGAAAATTTATGGCTTTGACATCCATCAGGTGAATAAATCTGAGGCTCTGCTGGAATTTGAGGAAAAAGAAGATTCCAGAAGCCTGTGCTGGCATGACCACTCTATCAGCCAGGGGTCCAGTGGGAAACAGATGGTACATTCAACTTGAAATTATTTGAGAGGGGTTTAGTAAAGAGGCTATTTACAAAGGCGTGGGTAAGATGTAGAGAAATGACAAAGGACAGAGCAGTAACCCAAAGCTCTTACTATCCTTGTGTCTAAAGGGGTTAAGGGAGGGAGCTCTTAATCAGAACACAGAAGGAGAAATTAAGGTCTCGAGAGCCATGTTGAGAGGGACTGTGACCTCCTGTTGAGGTACATCACCAGTCAGAGAGGACCTGGGGAGGGAGCCAGGGAAGTAAATACTCTGCCATCACTTCTTCCCGATAATCTACTGCCACGGCTTCTGATGGGCTGATCTCAGCTGATAACCCCAGGCCAAGGAAGCCCGTTGACATGGTCCACACAGGTCAGCCTTCTGAGCACAGAACATCTTCGAGAAGGTGGGAGAGAGTAGATCTGGAAGGGCAAATTAAAGCTGACACAACCGTGGCTCATCCTCTGACAGTACGAAGTGACTTTCAGGTGCCTCGCACTATTCCAGGCACTCGGAAGAGGACAGTGAATCAGACTTATAGTCAGACAGATTGTGATTTAGAAATGTATCTACCCCTTACGCCCCTGACTGTTAGGGCCCCACACAGGTGGTTATTAATATGAGTAATAAGGAAAATTACTGGAAACTCCCTGTGCCTCAATATCCTCATCTGCGAAATGGAAATAACAAGTACTTCTCTTTGGGGTTGGATTATATGTGCTCATGCCTATAAAGTGCTTAGAATAATGTGAGTTGTGAAGGGCTCACTCGGTACCTACTAGCTGTTATTATTACTATCATGACTATTGATATTTGTGTCTTCTCGCCAGTCTCTAGAACTCTTCCTCATCCTTGAAGTCCTAGATGGTGCATCTCCTCCCTGTGGCTCTCTCTCCCTTGGGCGTAGTTGGTCCCCAAATTATCTGGCCCAGGATGTCTTCCTGGTTTTTACTAAGCCATGGGGCAATGATTTGGTTTGCATGTCTGTTTTCCCTGCTAGATGCTATACTCTTCTGGAATGATCTCAGATCCATCTCCTTTGCCAGCCCCAAGTTCTGGCACATGGGAGGTACTCCATAATGTTGGTATGGTTTGTTTTGAATGAGATTTTATATTTCTGTGGAAGGAATGTGGCTCAGGGCAGTGTTTAGGGTCCATGAAAGTGGATGTGGAAGTAGCAGATGAGCTAGATGAAGTGATCTTATGGCCTCCACAGTTGCTCCATAGAGCTTGATGGGGAAGCTCTTTTTTCCTGCCCTGGACTTTCTTTTGCCCCCCAAAGCCATGTATTCATAAGGGAAGAGGATGCCTATTGAATAAGGAGGCAAGAGCAGAAAGAGTTTTATCTGATCAGAAGACTTTTTACTGACCAGAATTATTCATCTTGCTCTCTTTTAAAGTGGAAGCTGGCTTTCCTTTTGTGTGTGTGTGGGTGGGTGGGGGGGGATTTGTCGTTGTTGTTGTTGCTGCTGCTGCTGTTGTCTGCAGTAGGTAGTAAAGGAGATAGCACTCTTCGTCATTTGAGTAGACGCTCCCTTGACCCCATGGTTCCTGGAAGCAAAAAAAGCCAGCTAGGGGTGGAGTTGGTGAACAGCTCCCAAAACCTCTTCCACTTTGGTTCTGTTATTTTGCTTCCAGCTTCCAGAGTCAGGGCACAAACACAAGGTGAATTCCTTGGTCCTTCCCATGATAGTGTGTGAGCGCAGTTTTGGGATTACATGCCATGGGTCAACTCCCAAGGTCAGGAATATGGTTCCAGTTTAATGGCAGAACAGGACTTAGGCCACAGGGATGCAATTCACAAAACTGAGCTTGAATAACTCTTTAGGACATAGAGCCCAGTTTCTTCGCAAATAATTGCAACGAAAATAAAAGAGAAGGAAGGGGACCCTATAGATTTAAAGGCTTAGGATACATAAAGATCAGTTAGTATATGAACTTTATTTGGATTCTTAGGTGGAAAGCTATTAAAAAAAATCATATGATGGTTGGGAATACTTGAACACCAAGTCATTTGGTTATTTGTGATATTCAGGAATTATTGTTAATATTTTGGGGTATGAAATAGTACTTTGAATATGTTTAATAAAAGTCTTTGTCTTTTAGAGATGTATTCTGAAAAGTCACGGATAAAGTATAGGACGCCTGAGATTTGCTTCAAAACAATCTGGAGATGGCCAGGAAGTGGGTGGGGTACAGTGGGCATAGGGGTTAATTGTAAGTGATGAGTAGGAGGTGTAATGGGAATTCATTAATCAATTCTATTCTGTACATACATGGTATTTTTCCATAATAAAAAAATTTTATACACGACAGTATAAATAAATGTACTTTTTATTTGTTTTACTAGGTAGGGCTCCCTGTAATGAACTTGAAATCCAAACTGAGTGTGATCGATGGAAAGCAAACGTTGAATATAGGCTTAGGTGTTTCAGAGAGGAATAGAAATTAGTTCATTCCTCTGAGGTCAAGGGAGGCCCTGTATCTCCCTAAATGTCAACAAGACTGCTCTAATGTAGCCATGTTCTTCTACCAAAGAGCCAGAACTGGAGAGGTTAAAATGATGACTAGTACCACTTCCTTTGGCCAACCTTCTCTGTCTGAAGAGAGTGGATTTCCCTGGCAGTAGCACTATTGAGGGAAATAAGAACCAGAGCCAGGTGGGACCCTCTAGCTGGGTTCTATTCAATCGAGCCTATTGCCCAATGCTTGGAATTGTGCTTGCCAGCACAACCTCATCTGTATTCACTGAGCCATTTGGGCCTTTCTCTCAAGTGACTCAGAGAGAGGTGTAATAACTTACTAATATCATACAGCCAATAAATGGTGGATTCACACATGAGTCCTCTGGTTTCAAACCCGAGCTTCTTTCCACCATGTGTTTTCTTCCCAGGTATCAGCATTCTTCTTAAGGATGCACCAGCCCAGGGTTGCAAATGATAATAGCTGTCATCTGGTTGATACTGTGTCAGGTGTTCTACATACATTAATTCATGATCTTCTTCATGATCTCGTAAGGTAGGTACTCTCCTTATTCCCGTTTTACAAACAGAAAAACTGAGGCCCCAAATGTCAAGATGTAAACCCAGTGTGCCTGTCCTCAAACCGACAACTATATTTTTTAAGCTCCCTCTTCCTGCTTCATTGAGGCAGATGTGGAATGAAAGTTTTTTCAGAGTTTATTCAAATAGAGGTCTGGAAATCATAAGAAGAAGGCTTATGCCATCAAGGCACCGAAAGAATGCCATATTTTGGAACGATATTTTGGAACCACTTATCTATTGCTCAGTTACAGCACTCACACAGCATTTATGATGTACCAGGACACACCACTGACCCCTTTATGAACAGCAACGCAACAAATATCCAGCACAGTCCTAGGAGGAAGGTAGGGGCTGTTTTTATTATTCCCACCTTACCAATAGGGAAACTGAGGCACTTGCCAACATCACAGAGGTAATACGATGCACAGCCAAGATTCAGCCCAGGCAGTCCTGTACCTGAGTCTGTGCCTTTGACCTCTCCATTGTCTTCACCCCAAGCCCTATTATCTATATGCTACATATGGCCTGTCGATAAGAGTCATTGAATGACTTAAATTCCATTTTCTTAACTCTGAATAATGAAGACCAAAGTGCATACTATTGGCCGGAGTCCTCACCGAAAGGTAAAATGACTGATTCCATCAAACTTAAACCCCAAGCCATGTGTGTGTGAAATTGCTCTATTCACTTTGGTCGGGAATGTGTTTTGAGGACCGACTCTACCTTTTTGAGCTGCAGTAATAAGAGAGAAAATATGAAACTTAATGGGATAAATCCCATTAAAGAGCTCAATACCCAGTAGCTATTAACAGCCTTATTACTATCTCTGACCTGGCCGCTCTTTCACAGGCCCCACAGCCCCAGCCACCGTTCGCCACCGTTCTGTCCTGTCTCTTGCTGACCTTCTCCACTCAGCACCTTTCACTCCTCTCTTCAAGTTAATCTATAAAATTCCTGGCCAACAAGCCAGTGGTTCCCAGAGGGGTGACGGGCTGGGGGATGGCGAAAGAGGTGAAGGGAACCAAGAGTTCACCCGTCACGATGAGCACCGGGTGAGGAACGGAATGGTTGAATCACTGTGTCGTACACTTGAAACTAGTATAACACTGTATGTTAACTTTACTGGAATTAAAAAAAAAAAAAAAAAAAAGGCGTTCTTTAGGCTTCCTTGCGGGAGGAGTTTCCTTCCTGGTCTGTCGGACCGAGGCACAGCCTTGGGACATGCTCTGGCCGATGAACCATGAGTGGAAGTGGTGTGGGTCATTCTAGATGGAACTGTTGAAAGCCAGGCCGGCCTTGCCGTGCTCCTTCTCCCCCATCCACACATCCAGCAATGGTTGAGATGGTTGCTGCTTTGCACCCTGGGTCCTAGAATGGGGACAGTTTCACTGAAATCCCATACAACGCTTTGACTGATGTGCAAAGTAAGACACAAACCTTTATTGTTGGAGGCCATGAGGGTTTGGACTTGTGCGGATCACAGCATAGATCTAGCCTCCTCTGACTGAGACATGTTTTATGTTGCTCTTAGAGGACAGGACAAAGATCTCTAATATGCCTGCAAGACCTTGCACGGTCTTGACCGACCTCAGTATCAAGCTTTATCTTGAACTGAATTTCTTCCCCGCTTCACGCCTTCATCTAAAAAGGCCTTACTCCCCTCCCTCAAAGGCTCTCTCCTCCAGCCTGCTACTGGCTCTTGGTATGTATGTGCTGTCCCTCTGCCCAGAACCTTCTCCTTCCCGCCTGCTCCCTTTGCCTAGTGAACTTCTATCTATCCTACTAGTCTCAATGGGCTTTCACAGCAATAATATACCCTTTATAATCCTCATCACAACTACATGTTTACCTTGGCTGCTGTGTTTACTTGGATAGTGCTTATTCTGCCCACTGGACTGTATACTTCGTAAGAACCGTTGCTCAGTTTTTACTTATTTTCTATCCCTAGCCCCTGGTATAGTCTCTGGCACATAATGGGTACTCAGTTTTTATTGAGTAAGTGATTGAGTTGAGGGGAGCTTGGGTGGCTCAATTGGTTGAGCATCTGACTTCAGCTTGGGTCATGATCTCAGTGTCCTGGGATCGAGTCCCATGTTGGGCTCTGTGCTCAGCAGGGAGTCTGCATGTCTCCTCTGTCCCTCTCCCACTAGTATGCTCTCTCTCTCAAATAAATAAAATCTAAAAAAAAAAAAAAAAATTGAGTTGATGTATTATAGTGATTATAGGATGGAAGTTAGAAGAGACTTCTTGGATTTGAAACCCACCCTGCCACTTGGTTTTTGTATGACCTTGGGTACCTTACTGAGTCTCTTTCTGCCTCAGTTTCCTCATCGGTAAATGGAGGTAAAAATAGTTCCTACAGAGACGGCTGTGAGGAATACGCGGATGAAGATGCATGTGCCGTATGTTTACTCCCGGGTCTGGTCTCCGGGCTCACCTTTCTATACTCTGTGGGGCTGGCAGTTCTCTCGCTGTGTTTTCCATACTCCCTACCCAGATGCCTACGCTTTGATCAAGCCACTGAAAGACACCAGCGGGAGTCTCAGAATAGGAGGGCAGGGAAAGAGGGGGCTTCTTTCCGGTTTCTGCTCTCGTCCACATGGGACAGCACAGAGGATGGATGCGCCAACGGCCTCTGGCTCCTTTCAGTGCCCCAGGGAGGCACTGGATGGACCCTCAAGTTGAAGGAGCCAGTGGATCTTGGACTGGATGCAGCCTGTATATAGAGTGAGGGGTTAGCTGAGAGCTGGGTACTATTGCTCCTTTTTCCGGAGCCAATAAACCCGCTTTTACTCTCAAACAAACAAACAAAAACCCCCAAAACTGATACAGCTGGCTGGGTTCCCCTCTGCATTGCCAGCACCTGCCACCCCCCCTCACTGCCCCACCCCGTCCTCAGAGGTCTGTGACCACCCATGTGGGGCCCCCTACCCCCCCTTCCTGGTGACTCCTCTCCATGCACATCCAGGTCTCAGCTGTGTGGAGTTCCTCCCGGGAGCCCCGAGGTTCTGGTAGCCCAACCTTTCCCTTCTGTGTCCCCAGCTCCAGCGCCGGTGGCTACAATCCTACAGGTCCACATCACGAGGCCACAGCAGAGCCCCCTCTTAGCAAACCTATCGGACCCTCTTCCTGACTTGACTGGGTCCCGGTACAACATCTAAAGCTCTTCGGACAGTATCAGGCACACAGGAAGCACAGGGGATTGTTAGGATCCGCATGTGTTGAAGTCGCTGAGAAAACCAGCAGCGCCCACCAGAACCCCTTGAAGGGCGCCAAGGGGCTTGGCATCTTTCAAGGATAAATGATGCAAACTCCACGGGGCAGAAAGGCCGATCCATCCCCTTCACTGTCACTCAAATACAACCACCGGGGTGTGATTTGAAGCAAATGATGACACGACTTCCAGAGCATTAGCAATTTTTTATTTTTCCTTTTTTTGTTGCATAGGAAATGCAGTACTTGCTTCCAGTAATTGTATCGTAATGTGAGAAGGTGGTAGCACTAATGGTTGAATACAGAGTTAAACTAATCCACACCAGCTCAAAAAACCTGTGGAGATTTCGTTGAATAAGAATGGACGCCCACAGTGATTCTCAACCAATTACAAATTTTCACAGAACACAGTAAAACTAAAAGGGTAGCTATGAGAGTCAATACAAGTATACGAGAGGCACAGGGGGCCCGGCTCATAGAAACCAATGTCAAACCAAGTTATTAACACGGGGGGGTATTTAGTTTCACAACAGATCTCTTTTCATCTCGGGAAGTGTTCGGTCCCCTCCCCCTGCAATTTGAAATGAAAAACCCGAGGTATCTTGAGCGGACAGACTGCCAAGGGTGGTGGGGAAAGGTCCCCAGGGAACTAACTTTGTTCTGTGTAAGAGGTCAGGGGTGTAGGGAAAGGGAATTGTGTATTTGCCTTGAAAATTCTTTCTTGAGGACCTCCGAGAACCCGATCAAGCTCCAGCTCTAGGTCTAGTATCTTGGGGTGACACCACCTAATGCCTTCACAGTGCAGACAGGCTGATCTGAGACCAGGAAGAAAAAAAATATGAAGCTGGCAGCTCTCTCAATACTCCCTCCCCACACTGCGTGGGGCCTCGTGACCTTCGGGTGAGATGTTAAAAAAAAAAATGCTGATTTATATAGACGGTTACTCAAAAAATAAAATATAATGGAAAATAAGAATAACACAGATAGAATCAAAGGCGGGAAGAGCTTCTGTCATTTTGAGAAGTGGAGCAGAACAGCAGGAAAAAGAGCCCAATTCATGGGACACTACTTGTCCTTAAAAGCACTGTGGAGATAAAAAAGTTCACATTGCATGACCTGGTGAGTGTTTTCTACCATAAAGGTGTTCTGGTTGGACTCAAGGTGGCACTTCCACCATGTATAGAAATATATATAGAAATATATATTCCTGTGGTCCAGACACATTTTGGAAATTAGGTTTTTTTTTTTTTTTTTTTTTTTTTTAATTAAATTGCATAAGGAGCCCACATGTGAAACTCGGGATGCCTGGCACACAGGCGAGGTCCTGCCCCCACACACAGCTGCCTCCCCGCTCTGGTGCGCTCAATGGCCGGTGGTCCCCTATCTTTCTGAGCATTTCCAATACCTACTCCCCATCTCCCCGTTCCCCTCATCTGGTTATGTAATCTTCTGGGGGCATAAAAGGCAGATGAGTTCCCCCCTTTTAGGGGGGAAAAAAAAAGTGAGATGAAGCTGATTTAATTTGGGAAGCAAGTTGTTTCAAATTTAGAACGAAAAAGAGTAGATTTTAAAAATCCCGTGTTAATAGCAAACTCCTTTTTCTTATGAATCGGGCCCAAAGTTTGTACAGAGTTTTATTTTTGAAGAAAATATTGCAACTGTGCATGAAACTAAATAGCCATGTGATTTCTTAAAGATTTTTTTTTCATTATTTTTTTCTTTTAATATGAGGAAGTCTGGTGTGAAGACGGATCAAGCATGGGTACCTGGCGGAACATTGTCCATTAAGAAAACACTTCAGGGTCAGCATAGCTTCAGTCGAGGGTTAAGGAAAATGTCCCTCGCTTGGAAATGTCCTCAGAGTGTCCTCGTAGCACAGTTCTTGAAACCCAAACGGTCGTTTTGAGACAAAAGTCTTGCCAGGGACTGATTTCTGAAATCAACAACCCATGCTTGTCCCCTAGGAAAAAGAAAAGAAAACAAAACAAAAAAACAAAACGAAAACAAAAACACAAGTAATACTGAATTTAAGTAAATGTATACCTCCAAAATACTGAAAACAGCCGAAATCAAGAAAGACAGAATTTGCGTTCTCAGTGAAATACCTTTAAACCTAGCTGACAAGAACCAAGTCAGAAAAAAAGACTAACATAACTTTGAGTAATATTCATACAGTTCACTAAGCATTATGGAATAGCATGCATTAATATTGTAGGGTTATTTTACATCGCCTATACCAGAAGGTCCTGACTGACAGACAGCGAAGGCTACCGGTGTAGAAAAATCTTACTTCAGAAGAGCAATATAATACAGATTTCACAGGCACTACATTTTAATATATCAGGTATTATGCTGGTTTTCTTATAATTCTTTCTGTCCTAAAGCTGGCATTATAACAATGACCAAAAAGGCAAGGATTGAAGTAAACGGAAAGTAGATACCAAAGTTGATATAGGTTTTTTTTTTCTTCAGATAGATTAGTGCATAGTTCTCATGCAGATAAACACTGCTATGCATTTACACTGTTGGAAAGCAGAGTGAATTGAGCCCAAGTTGTCACATTGGTGTAAATCATTTTGTCAGCCTGTAATAGCACCATGTAATGGATTTGCATTAAACATTAAATTGATTTCAGAATTGGTGACACAGTATTCACTACAGTTAAGTGCTATGGAATAGCTTCAATGTTACCTGCTATCTATCAAAGCAATTTTCATCCCACTGCTTTTTTTATTGGAAAAAATAAAAGGAAAACATACACGACACTAATTAGGCAAATGCACAGCCTTGGACGTGGAAAAGGCAGAGCGGGTTTACTGTCAAACAGTAAATACATGCATTGACTTCAGGACGAACTTGGCCTTGGAAGCCGATTCGAATGAAAGCTCTGCCGGTGGGCAGTTCAGCTTTCTGAGACCGTCCTAGGACAGATCTCGGAAGGCGGGTGGTGAGGTGCCACTGAAGCTCTCCTTACATTACCATGCCAGTTGTGTTTGAAATTTGTTCTATGGAGGCCTGCTACGGGGGGGAAAAACACTGAAAGAAAGGAAAAAAAGAAAGAAGGATGGGGAGACAGAGAGACAGAGAGAGAGACAACCACCACTATGGACAAAAAGATATATCCAGACGCAACATGACGCAAAGTACCTTAAATGACATTCCTAGAAATCCCTCCCCTCCCCCCCAAAAAAAATCTCAAGGAAAAAACTGTTTTTCTTAATCCGGATTTCGTAAATACTTTTTGACAGAATTCAACATATACGGGGATAAGGGGTTGAAAAAGTAAAAGGCAAACTTCTTTGAGATGGGTTTTGCATATTCCTGTGGGCTGACTGAACACCGTGACTCTGGAAAATTTGGGTTCCCTTACACTTCGACTGTCAGAGAATGAAGACCGCAAGCGTGGGGAGGTGTACCTGTCGGCTTGCGGGGGAGGGGCACCCACACCTGACTGTGGGGTGGGGGTGGGGAGGGGCTGACACCAATAACTGCCATGCCAGGGTGTGAAGAAACTTCTAGAAAAAGTTCGCTCGAACCTCAGAGGAAAGTAACAGGCTCTGGGATGGAGAGAGATGGGCCTCTGCCCATGAATGATCAGAAAAGGAGCATTTTTAGTGGCAGGGGGATGGGTCAGAAAAAAAAAAAAAGCATATAGAAAAATGATCAGATTTAGTGTTTGTGCCTCTGACTTCAGTTCCCAAAGAAAAACCACAGAGAGTGAGTTGAGGGACTTCTCTTTGTCAATATTGTTAATGCCATTTGATGGGAGAGAAAAAATTCCAATGTGTCTCAGAATCAAGGGCAGGGCCTTTAATTGGCCAGCCCTCAGCCTGTCAGTCTACACACCCCAGGTAGCAAAGTCTTCCTCAAACATCTTCGCTTGGCTTTCATCTAAAAAGGTAAACACTCGGATTGTTGGTGTTTCTTTTTTCCTGCTTGATCACAACTGAACTACAGTTTCCTGCTGCTTTCTGGACAATGAAACATGAACAAAAATGTAACTTAGTGTATTTAATACTTGACCCCTGTTCCTTATCACCCTAGACTGCTTCCTTAATGTTTTAAAGCCTTTAAAACATTTTTTTTCCTGCAAATCTGTTCAGAGTTCCCTAATTTTAGCTTCATCAAACTTAATACAACAAAATACCTTCAAAAATACAGCATACCTGTAACGTCCATTTACAATGGTTTTTCAGTAGACCTATACTTCTCAAGCATAGGAATATGCTATACCATTGAGAGAAAAAAAAATAACTGTATTTAAATACTTACAAAAAAAAGGAAACAGGAAAGTTTTAAACTTAAATCCAGTTCCCAAAGGGGGAGGGGCGGGAAAGAAAGAAAAGCAATTCTATGAACGCTGCCTTTATAATGGACAATCAGAAATTTCACTAGGCTAATTTGACAGAAATTTTTCCTCATTTAAACAACATTACAAAAGTCCTGCATTATAAAATAGGGTAGAATAAATCAGTGTAATCAATAAAACTATACAACAATACAAATTACATATCTTCTGAGTGGGCAGTTTATTCTCTCTCTTTGCAGTCATGACTACAACATGCTCACTAAAAACAACTAAAACTGCCCAAACTATTGCTTAGTTTGTTTTGTTTTAAAAAAAGGGTGCAATTTTATTGTATATACAACCAATTTACTGGTAATACCTTGGCTTATCGCAAGGTTCTGACAAAATGTTTGTCTAGGCTTTTTTCCCTTCACTGTGAAGCACTGAAAGCTGCTATTTTTTTTGAGTTTTTTTTTTTTTTTGTTTTTGTTTTTTTTACTTTTTCTTTTTTTTAGTGCACATATGTCATAATAAAGTAATGCCCAGCTAAGTGCTATAGGGGAAGGCAAAATATGCTGGCTGGCTATAGGAAGTGACACCATATACTGACAATCACACCATACAACAGCGCCAAACGACTATTCAACCACTTATCAGACACATATGAAAATCCAAAATGTTTTATTTTATTTTTTTTTCCTTAAATAGAGATAACCAGTAAACAATTTTCAGAACTTGGAAGTTTAAAAACGTGCATATAAAAATGGGCATTATATACTTTTTATTGAATGTGGATTGACTGCAGTCTGCTAAGAAAAATGGGGTGTGGGAGCTGAAGAAAAAGGAAGTTGTCTTTTTTTTTTTTAAGGCTTGCTTGTGAAAGGAACAGTTGTAAAAACAAAATTGCTTGAAGCAGGGTCAGCTTAGTGCTTCACAGTTTGACTGCTTCTCTAAGAGGAGCCCTTCCTGCGCACGTGCATTCAAAAATCACAAAAAAAGTACAAAGACAAACACCTAAAACACACTGCGTCAAGTGCAGCACCGACTTTGGTCAAATAAAAAAAATAAAAGAAAAATTAATAATCGCTAAGCTTTTCTACACGATATAAGCAGGTATTGCATATTTTCATATATCTGGGGGGGGGGGATAAAGGAAGACTCCAAATAAATTGTAAAATGCAGCAACATCCAAAATACTGATATTCTAAGCCATCTACAGATCTCAGAATAGCACTGCCACTGACCACAGAGGACAATAAAGACTACTCCTATCTGCGGAACAACTAACTCTCTATTTAGTTCTAGATGTTGAAACTGACGATGGCTGACATAAAAGTCACATTTACAAAAAGTGTCTCCAAATGCTTGACTAGGGAAAAACCCCTTTCAATAGAGGAGCATGTGCAACAATTCCACAAATAATCGCTATCCAGGGCAAGGCACATTGATATGGAATTTTTGTTTTCGTGCAAATTAAGGAAAAAAAACAAAACAAAACAACATTGTTTCGCGGGGGAAAGATGAGGAGCAAAGTGTCTTCCCAAGAATTTCAGTTACTTGATTGTATAGGACAGTAGTAGAACCCTTCTGAAGGGCTGAAAAACATAGTTTAAAGGCAAGTGCCTAGAGTAGGGATTACAATATTGTGTCTTAATGCACTCTACTTTATCCTACATTAACTATATAAAAATTAGTTACTAACACTAGAACATGCAGAGACTTTCTCTGATCAGCAGGGCTTGCCAACCAGAACGTATATATATGTATAGTATAGGAAACCTTCTTGAAGTTGCATGGGAAGCAAAGGGGTGCTTCGCTGTCTGGTAGAAAAATCACTTGCACATTTTTTTGTTTTTTTTTTTTGTTTGTTTTTTTGTTTGTGTGTGTGTGTATTTTTTTTTTTTTCTTACATAAGCTACAGGACATTTGGGGGTGCAAACTTTTTTTTTTTTCCCTAACAGGTACCCTTGATCTGAATGGGCACCCACCAGCATTTGTGTCTTTGTGTCAGTATTGGTTTATTATTATTATTGTTATTTTTTTTTTTCCCCATAGCCCAGTTCAGGGGCGCAAAGGTCTTGAAAAGTTCTGGACAATCTCTGGTACAATGAAGTGTCTGATAACTGATAAATCCTATGTTGCTGGGTACATGTAAAAATTTTCAGAATTGGCATAATCCATTATAGTGACTTCTAGCTTATAAAATTAACAGATACCATGATTTCATTTTAGTTATGTGCTTTGATAACAGAAAATAATTAATTAGCATTTAATGTAGTTAACATATCGTGGTAAAAGCACCATTAGATTTGTTTTTTTGTTTTTTTTTTTAAATTTTCCTTCAGTTTTTAAAGGGATACAAGTTTAACAATAAAAAACATAAAAAGCAAAAATAGCTCCCCTTTTTCTTGCAAGGCTGTTTTTTACCCCGATAATTTAGAGTCCCGGGGTGGAAGGACTTGAAAAACAAAAATAGAATTTTCAACAATCTCTATCTTACAAAGATATTTAGCTATCCAATGAAATTGCACTTTACTCATTTCAAAATTCGATTGTTTTGATTGATTCCTGTCAGTTTCTGTCAAAACAGACCATCTTCCCCATTTCCATGTGAATTTGTGTGTCATTGTTGAAATTGTTGAAAAAAATGTTTTTTTTTTTTTTTTTAATGTAAGTGCAGCATTTCACAACTTTTAAAAAACTGAATAGTAGTAGTAGTAGTTTGTCATTTCGGAATTGTTCTGCAATGTGAGTGGATTCACTGTCCTTGTGGGCCATGTTATATATTTAACTGCTGACTGCTGAACCAAACCAAACTAAAAGAAAAAATAAAAAAGGAACATAACTGCATTTTCTTTTTCCAATATGTTACAGAAAAACATTGCCCTTTGACTGTCCCATAAGTTATATATTGCAGATCTCAGCTACTACAAAAGATTTAGTTCTCCATGTGCCTCCTGATGACTCAAGGAGGCTCACACCTGTGTGGGTAAATTCATGAAATACTGTGAAACAGCCAGGCTCCGTAAGGAAAGTGTGTTACAATGGGAAGTCAGTGAGCAAGGGTAGACCTCCACTAGCCACGTCACCTAATGCTCACGCTACCACAGAAAACACTCCAAATGTTACAAAGCCCAACCATTTCCAGCACCATATGAGAAAATTACAACAGTCCCTAAAGTATTTAAAAAAAAAAATCCCAAAAGGTTATGGCCTTTGCTGTTTGACCATAATGCTCGCTGTTTCCATGTACAAGTTGATTTGATTCTCCCCTTCCACTGACAGTGAAGTTGTAACCGCGCTGGGTTGAGGACGCGTCCATGTTACAGTGTTGAGAAGGGGTCAGGTGGTCTGTCTGGTGGATGGTGGGACGCTGCGACTTTTATCCCAGGTACCAGGACTGGAAGACAAAAGGAAAAGAGCGATTAGGGGTACAATTTGGAAAGTAACATATTTTAGAAGTTCCTCTCCCGACTGTGAAATTGGGATCTATATTAGGAATGAAGTGGGGGAGGGGAGAGGGTTTTCTGGGACTGGAAGAGAGGAGTGATAGACAGTAGTAAATCCTGAGTCACTGAAGCTATTCTTAATCCTCCGAAGTTGAACCTCAGTGTCTTCATTGGGATTTGCCAACATTCAGAGTGTGTCTCAGAAATGAAGTATTTATGTCCACTTGAAATACGCATATGGGTTTCGCAGTCGGGCAGGGCAGCTACAGGAGGGTGAGAAGCTTGATCATCCTGTCACTGAATCCTCAGTGTCCAGCACAGTGCCTGGAGTAGAAGGTTCTCCACAAAGAAGTACTGAATGAATGGACAAAGGGTGAGGGAAGAGGCTTCTTGTGCTGATCAATGTCTACTTGGAGGATTTTCACATCTCCTTTTCCATGAGATGGAGGCACTGAAGACAGTGTCGTGACATTCTTTGAATGTGCGCAGATGATCAACATTGGTATTAAAATAAGTGGAGGTGAAGTATGAAAAAGTGCTGCACGCAGAGTCCTGGGTGACTTGGGCAAGTCCCAGTACCTCTTTTATACCCAGTTTCCTTCATGTGTGCCTGAAGTGGATTTCATGAGGTAAAATGCTCCTTTCGGTTCAATATTTGTACGATAATTTTTCACAAATGACATAGAAGAACCCAATGGGATTAAGATTTCACCCTATTGGGCTGCCATGATGTCCAAAGGACAAAAATGAGGCCATTGCCTAGTCCTTATTCTTGCTTTTGTTCATTTAGTGCTTACTGAGAGCATTCCATATGCCTGCTGGGCCCAGTTACGAGTCACCTTTTCCTTTCAAAAATCCTTAGGGACTGGCTTTGGACAACAGTCTGGTGATACATCATTTTATGGGCCAGCACTGCTTTCTCTGTTAGCTAAACAAAGTGACCACTTATGGTCTAATCTCAGAGTCGGTTTCTCAAGTGAAATAGGGAAGTGTTTGGCTTCCACCAACTTTTCCCTAGAGAGACCCTGTCAAATTCACCACATTCATCATCATTCACAGAAAAATCGTCAACTTCCAGCAAAAGTGAATGTCTCTGAAATCTCTGAGTTGGCAGTGTCAGAAAGGGGCACCTTCCCGTGGATTCAGTCAGATGAAGGCTCATCGGTGCCCAAGAAATTCAATTAGGTAAAGGACGGCCTCTGATCCCAGGGGTGAATGGCAAAATGATAGCTACGTGGATACCTACCAGGTATGAAATTTCCTGGTCACACAAGCTACCTTTGATTTCCAGAGGACTTGAAAAACCCAAGCCTAACCTGAAAAACTACTCATCCTGTGGACTTTTAGATGTTCTTCTTTGACCACATGCTCTAGGGAACACAATAAAGCCTCTTGTGTCCCGAAAGGAAATCATCCTGGCAAAGACACGCGGCCTAAATCTAACTGGACAAAAGGAAGAAGACGGGGAAGAGAGGAGAGGGGAGGCAAGGCCGGAACTGTATTTCCAGGAGGCCTCTCCTCACAGCTAAGGGATCCAGGCGCGCCTCAGCCTGGATCTCTCACTCACAAAACAGTCTCCAAGTTTGGGTGCATAGAATAATGCTTACAGGATTTCTGTTCTCACACTTTCTAAATCAGTTGTGAAATTCCAGCCTTCTTCAATCTGACGCTGCATAGTAGCTCTCGAAGCAAACACCGGGGACCCAGGGAGACGGCAGGGGGAGCAGTTTTCCATACCACAGTTTCTGGACACAACCTCCGTGCACTACAAAAATCTGCAGTGGCTCTGCACTTCTCTTAAAACGCAAAGAAAAAAAAAAAGTTTCTTCACACATCTTACTATTCAGTGTGTGCCTTGCCGACAAGGTTACCCCAGAGCAGCTCTGTAATCCTTCACTGAAATAGGCTTTATTGATTGCTCTGGTCTATTGTTCTCTTTTCAAGTCCCCCAAGTTCAAGTTCATCCTGGTGTTACATCATGTCTGGTTGCTAAGAGCAACCAGACAGACCCAGACGTGACTATCATTAGCAAGAAACCCTCCGCTCTCCTCCCACCAACCTTCCAGTGGCTCTGACGTAGCAGGCCCACTGCAAACACATTGAAGTATTTATTCTGCCTAATTTATGACCTACACAGCAAGCAAGACCCCCACTCCAAAAACCAACACTGTTGTATATTTAATTAATCTGTCTTTCTCTGGCACTTGGGAAAGTTAGACAAAGGACTAATTATTGTGTTTCACTCTCCACACTTTTCTTGGGGGGGGGTGAGTATTTGCATGGGAAAGAAAACTACAAGGCCTAGCATTGCCCCCCCCCCCACTTTTTCTTTTTGCCCTATTGACATTTCATGAAATACTTTAGCTGCTTAAGGGAATTAGAAAAAAAATGCAATGTGAATGTTACTCCTTCTGAGTTGGTATTCAGTAACACAAATCAACTCATGACATGTTTAAATTTAAATGCTAACCACACACTCTCAGAGTTACTTTAAAGGTTAGTTTTTAATCAATAGAAGTTGCTGACTCCGGGTTTTTGAGCTGTGCACTGCAGCTCTTGGGCTTTTGTCCACCGTTAGAGCTTTCAAACTTTTTTTTTCCTTGAGATGATTTTAGCAATGATTTTCAGACACAGAGGGCTATTGTGCTCTGACCAGCAACATGTCAATAGAGAAGCGAGTTGCCCTGTGGTGTGGTGTCAATATGACTCCTGAAGGCATGGGTTGGGGGTCTTTAATAACCCGTGAAAAAAACTTAATTAACCCTTTCAGGCCCAAACCAAAACCTATTCTTAAACTTTTTCACTCCTGTAATTTGACCATTAGTACTTATTTCAACATCACACTAATCTTCATGACAATTAACCCAGCTACTTGACCAAGGCTTTCCCCAGAATGGGAAATCAATCAGTTAGGGGAAACCACACAGGGAATTTGTTTTTTGTTTTTTGCGGTTTTTTGGGAGGTGGGGTGGGGGGATGTGGTCTCTTTGATGAAATCATTTATTTGCTGAGATGGCAGATAAACAGAATAATAATAATCCAAAACTATCCATTTCACTGCAATATCTTCTCACAATCAGTGTGTAGCTGAAGATGCTCCTAATTTCTTTATGATGAATGTGAGAGTTACACATGTAACATGCCACTGGATTTCTAGAAACTTCCATGAACTACTAGTAACATCAAATGGACAAGACAGTGTTTGGAAAAGCCCAGTTTTCTCTTGTGATGTTTTCTTAGAAAATCTATTAAGCAAGCAGTGCTAGTTTCAAAACGTCACTTGAAGAATGACTCTGAGCATTTTTTTTCCCTTGGGTCATACAAGAGAAATATAAAAATACTCCTGAAGTTGTTAAATTACTGGGGTTGAGTAGCAAATCACTGGGAAAATGATGCCATACTAAACAAAATTCATTTATGGAGAGTCAAAAAATTGTCTTCAGACATTTACTGACACAAGCTTACATTTCATATGGTTTCTGCCTTCGTATTTTATAAACCCCTTAATCTAACCTACTGTATCCAGATGGACTACAAAGGAATCTCTGTCCCTTATCTGCAGAGAGTTCCAATATTACAATACAATATAGGACGATGTTATCTTAATACATTTACATTAAGGAAGTAAACATAGAGCTTTGATCTATTTTTTCCCTCAGAGACTTCCAGCTATCGTTGTTTCAGAGATCCATAAATCCACACTCCCACAGAGGCTCCAGTTCAGTAAAATTACTCTGTTATATTCACGGTTTCTACAGCTTGGGATGTGCTGGGGGGAGCAGTGGGGGGAGGTGGTAATTGTCCTCTCTCAGTGTTCAAGGTGAAACATCAAAAGAAACCTGCAGTCCAGGACCAGAGCTCAGCTTTCCTTTTCTCCAGTCAAATGAAGAAGTAATCTCATCAGGTTGGAAAGTGCTGACTAAGGATTTAATAAAGTGCCTGCAGATGTGGCGTCTCTAAGGTATTCAACTCATGTAATGCAAAACAGCTCCACACTGAATGTGCTTATAAAATTTCATTTAACCATTGCAGCGCGAAATTTTTTTTTTTTTTTGCACCGTTCTCTAAGGAGTTTTATCACACGTCCCGCCCCTTAATTTACAGCTCCATGAAAGTTCGAATCCCCTTCTGCTGGGATTCTGG
This sequence comes from Mustela lutreola, assembly GCF_030435805.1. Lineage (NCBI taxonomy): Eukaryota > Metazoa > Chordata > Mammalia > Carnivora > Mustelidae > Mustela > Mustela lutreola. The sequence goes on along the minus strand of NC_081299.1, from coordinate 49,934,108 downwards.
AATCCTCACAGTAGTCAGGTTTGACGAACCATAAACAATATCCATCCGGCTGCATCCTAAACAGGAAGGCTGGGATGGCAGCAGGCGCCTCTGACAGTGCCAGGCTCTTTCCTTTCTTATGCCCTATGGAAAGCAATTAGGAAACCTTTTTCCAAAATTTGGTCATGAGGTGGGCCCAAGACATGGTCGACGACGAAGACGGGACTCCTTTGTCAACAACAAATGTTCTACTGTGAATAATAACTTTTTTTTAAGGGTCTTTTATATACTCTGCTCACTAAGAAGGCAGGATGTATATTTGAACAACCAAAGGAAATGCAAGTCTGTTTGAGATAGCTATATTTTACTTTAACCAAAAAAAAAAAAAAAAAAAAGAGGGTGCAGGGGGTGGGGATGGGGAGGGTGGTACAGACTGAGGCGCAGCAGTATCTGTTTTTCAGATTAAAAAGTTAAACAAAAGGCCTCAAGGGCAAAGTTGAACACTGCGGAAGGAGGCTGTTAATGTGGAATCCAGAACTGGGTGTGACGCTTCGCTTTCTTCTCCAGGCAAGGTGGGTTATTTAAGGACATTTGCACAGATGAAACAGAGACGTGCACATACTGGGAGGCCTCTCTCCCCACTGCCCCAGCAGGCCCAACTCCTCATCAGCCCGGAAGAGGACGCTACACACCAGGACTGCGTGAGCTGTGGCCGCCATTTTGACTCTTCTCTTGAGGAGACGCTGTCTCTACTGGGTCGCACTCTTCCAGTTCATTGTTTCTGGATTCCCGCTCTTGTTTGGATGAGCTAAAGCCCACAGTTGAGCCCAAATGAGTTGCCCTTTGGCAAATCAGCCCAAAGCTTGGTAGCTCCCCTGCACCCTTTCAATACAACAGAAATGGACAGGCCTTCCAGGTTTCTCACAGCAGTAGACACCATTCTGGAGCATTTCCTCACTCATTCTACAAGCACCAGGGGCCTAATGTGTGCTCAGTGCTATGTATGCTAAGCCCTGGGGATAGAATGGGCATGACAGACAGGTCCTGCCCTTAAGGAGCCATTGGGCAGAAAGATGGCAATGAACTGCAGCCTTCTATAGCTTTCAAGATAGCAGGTAGCCTGTTGTCCTCACAGTAGGATCAACCTAATGCTGACTGATAAGGCTGAGCATCTAATGTCCAAGGGACCCAGGACTGAGTCCTGCTTTTTCCCTTAACTAGTTGTGTGACTTGAAGTAAGCAGGTCTTTGTCCTTGGGGCCCTAGAGGACTGCCATGAGGACTGCTCTGCATGACAGGAGAGGAGAACAGGTTCTCATACACGGGTTTCTTCTGAGAAAGGTGGGCCGCTATCCACAGGTGTCAGTTACTGGTACTGCCAGCCACGGGCTTTGATCTCTGCCATCATTTTTCTTGTCTGATTTTGTTAATTAAAGAAAGCCTGTTTTCAATAATGCTAAACCAAGACTTGTTTATTGTACAGGAAACTATTAAAACATTAATGGGCCATGATTGGCCCCACTTACCTTTGTGGCCTTATCTTTGCACTGCTTGCACTCAACACTTGTGCTGTGTTAAACTTCTTCCAGATCCCCCAAAGCCAAATGCTTTCCCCCTGCTGGGCCTTGGCACGGGTGATCCCATTCTCTTTGGCTTTGCTAACACTTGCTAGTTTTTGTGTTCTCAGGTTAGCATCCCTTCTTCCAAGGGGTCTTTCTCCAGGCCTTTTGTCCTGGGGTTTACCTCTGTCACAGTCTCTGAACTGTAATTAATCTCTGTTTTCCCCAAGAAAATGGGTATCTTGTTGAATGTGGCATCCCCAGTGGCTGGGGCAGAGTAGGCACCTACTAAATACAGTTGAAGGAAGGGAGGGAGGGAGAGAGGGAGGGGTTGTCTCTACGTTTCTTGAAGCCTGGTGTCAGTTATCCCAATAGGGTATTTAGATGGATGACTTCTAGCATAGCTGTGCCACATCCTCGTTCATGCCATGTGGCCAACCCCCCCAACCCCCGCCATGACAGACACTCTCTTGAGAGACACACATAGGTCTCCATGAGCTGCCCCAGGCAGTTCTGATGGAAGAGCTGCTGCAGTGGGGCCAACTGTGGCCAACTGCGTCAGTAGCACGTGCAATAGTTTTGTAACATGGACGGCTGCCTATTTACTACAAGCACAGAGGATTTGTCCAAACCACCGCTCCCTGGAGAGTGACTGGGCTGCTCCTGGCCAAGACCTCCGTTTGGTTCAAACCTCAAGACGGGAAAACACTAATCTTTTTACCCAATAAGCCATCCAGCACCTCCAAACCTTGAGCGTACACACACAATCCAATTAGTAGTTCCAAAGTCTGAATCTTTCACCGTCTTCTGACTTGCCCTAGTGTCTGCCTCCCCGTCAAATACGTTTTTCTTTTTTTATCCCCCTTTACACTTTCATCTGAGTAATCTTTTACCTCACGAAACTCTGGCCCGCTCAAGTTCGCTCTGCAGATTTCCAAGAGGGCTATGTGCATCCTGGTGGAGCTCGGGTCCCAGAGGCCGAGTTAGCAGAATCCCATCGGTTAACCAGTACACAGCATTCTGTACTAGTTAAGTGATCTTAGGCAAGTTAATTAGCACTCCCGAGTCTTAGTATGAGGCTCCATGAAATGGAGATAAAAACTTGATCAGTTTTTATGGGGCTTAGATGAGCTAATGCCGAGGTAGAGGCAAGCACAGAAAACCAGAAGGCCCAGGTAAAGGGACTCTCTAACTCTAACATGTGTACGGGTCCTACGGTCCACGTGAGACCCCAGGAGGACCGGTTCCCTTGGAAAGTCATCGCTCAACAAGGCGGCTCTCTCTTACTTAATGATATAATTTCTTAGTTAAAAGTAGCAGCTGCGTCAGTTGCATTCCCCCAGTTGCAAGAGAAAGTTCTTGAGAAAATAAAAATCTGTCTTTAATTGCGGTATTAAAATCAGAGCAGCGAAACCAACCACACAAAAGGAATTGGCTCAAGTTTATGAAAGGCATTTGGGTCCTTGCCTTGCAAGGCTAAACTGCACGCCTTGGAAGTTGGGGGTGAGGGGGGGAAGGGGGGAGCAGAGAGGCAGGGAGTGAGGGGGGGAGTCGTCAGGCAACCAAGTGGGACAGAAACAATCCTATTTTGGTTTTTGTTAGCGAACGGCATACTACATAGATCAGAGACTTCTTATAAAATACAAACCCCCACTGTACACAAAGCACAGGAAAATGTGAGGAAAAAAGGGAAAAACTAAAAGCAGCTTAGGGTGTGTTAACGCTGCTATTCTGTCAGCTTAAAGAGTATTTTATGCTTGATCAACAGCTCTTTTTTATTGTGCTTTTCTTTCATTCATTCAAGACATCAAAGCCGGGCACCACCAGCGTACCTGCCCTTCTGGAGCCGCTTGTGACGGGGTTCTAATGAAGCACGACTCTGGGAGCCGGAGACCCCCGTGGACACGGCAGTTCAAAGGGAATATTTCAACAATGATTACATTTTGTAAATCTTTTTATGAAAGAGACAGCTTATTTCCTGCTTTTTCATGAAAAATAGATTCTATCCATTAAAGTGAGCCCGCGCCACGGAAGCTGCTTGAGATCTGAGGTGCAGCGTGGAGATTAAGGGGACAACAGCCCCAATGAAATTGTCCAGAGTTTCTATCTGTTTGGCTAGGATGGCACTGCCGGATTTTCCGGGTGGAGCCTCGACCGTGCACTGGACGGCTCTGCTCTAGCGGAAATGCGGTGACAATGGTGCTGCGAGCTTGATTTTCAGCCTGGGGGCCTGCTGTTTATTATTTGTTCCTTTTTATTCTTTTGGATTTCACAAAGTCCAAACCAAATATCGGAAGGCATCAGGCCACCCCTTTTATGGCGCAGGGAAAAAAGATGAAAGATTTGAGTTACAGATTCATTAAATGCTGTTATTTTTAATGCCCCAAAATGGGACAGACCCTTTTTGCACGTGGGAAGTTAGCCATTAAAAAGCTGGCTCGGGTCTGAAGATACAATACCGTCTTTATTATTGGCTAATGTCTGCCCCAGGGGCAAAACTAAAGAAGGCAGGCTACCCTTTTGTAATTTTTGATTTCAGTATTAAGATAATCTTTCCTTGGGTCTTTCTTTTTTCTTTCTTTCTTTCCTTTTTTTTTTTGGTGGTGGGGAGAGTTGAGTACAGTAGGGATGGAGGAGAATGATTTCCTAGGGAGCTATGAAATGAAAAAAAAAAGTATGTTTTCTGCACATCAGATTCCAACCATAATTAAATGCCTGTTGTCTAACAAGTGCAGACAGTCACACTTGGGGCTGGCCCAATGGTGGTCCAGGGAGGTAACCTTTCTTGTTTAAAAAGAGAGGCGTGGGAGTGGAGGTCAAAGCTCAGCAGAGCGTGGCCACATTGTAATAATCATTCCACCCAGTGCTTCTCTCCGGCTCTTACTCTTCCCCCCAAGCTAAGAAGCCCTTCCCAAACACCACAGGTTCACAGCACATCTATCATGTAGATGTAGTGTTTGGATTGTACAGGTAGAGAAAGTCTGGAAAGGGGAAAAAAAAGAACATTAGAGCGAAAAGTCCAGTTATTACAAAAAGTCTCCCAGAGACGTTCTGCAATAGAATGACGGAGGATCTGGTAGTTTGCCAGAAATCAATTCCCAAACTAACCTTTTTAGCCAAAGAGCCCTTTAGGCACCGGATGGCATCTGCCACCTTTGGACCTTTCCACCACAGCTGGCGCCGATTGGCACGGCCCAGAGCACAGGTCTTTGCTTCTGTCCCCTTTATTCACCCTCTGGTCACAGTCCGGGTTCCTTCCTCCTGTCCTTTTCAAGCCCTGTTTCCTGCCAGCCACCCCCCCTCCCCCAGCCAGTCTCTTTCTCTCCCTCTCCACCTGGGTTTGAGCCCCCCCCTCCCCCAGGATTTAGAGCAGACCCCTCCTCTCCCAAAGGCCACAGAAACCAACAGCCCTTCCTCCTCCATTCACCAGATTAAGAAAGGAAGCACAGACCACACTCAGCCACAGCCACAAGCACCCTCCACCCCCAGCAGTTGGAATGGAGGGCTTCTTAGTAAGCTGAAGAGCCAAAGAAATGAGGCTTAGAGGCAGAATTGGGGCAGAAGGTGGAGGAGGCTGTAGCATCTCAGTTCTCGAAACCCATGAGAAAAGAGACAATAGTGAGGTGCACCTCAGCATGGGACTATGAACTGGGAGTCCCAGTTCAGTCACTGGCTGCCCTGGGAGTGGCATCCCAGGAGGCCACTCTGATTCTGCTTACAAAGATCCCATTCCTAAACTTCTTTACTTTCTGGCAACACCTGCTTTTCCATTTCACTAGTTCCGGGAGTCATCTTTTCCTTGTTCACAGCGTGGATGGGCTACTGGGGTAAGACTGTTCATATTCTACTTTCTGTGTCTTCGTGGGTCTGACCTGACTTATCTGCAAGACAGGACTGGGTATACCAGTCATCATGGCATTGGCGGGAGGAGATAACAAACACAAAACACAAAACTTTCAAATACTGGCCTAAATGACTTCGAAATACCAGCCAGGAGGGTAAGCATTATGGTCATGAGGGGCAAGGCATTGCTGTCATCTTGATGGCTTGGGGTGGGGTCAAGGTCTCCCTACCCTGGATAGAAATGGAATGATTTCCCCAAACCCAGGCCAAGCTCCATGTGACATCCTTAAAAGCACAAACCAGGAATCAGTGAACAATGCTTTCCTCCTCCTTCTGAAAATGTGGTAGGATTTAGGGTTTTATGGCAACACAACTTGTCTTTGTTAAGACGTGACTTGCAAAACAAACCCACATGGGGGAGTTGGCAGTTTCAAATGACAGTACTTTTTTTTTTTTAATGCTGAAACAGCAAATGCTTTTTATGTTCAGATTTATTTCCTTCTAAATTTGTAGATTAAATTTACAACTAAGCAATATTCATTACTACAAACGATTTGATTCTTCCTGAATATTTCTAGGGGAGGTGAGTGGGAAGCTTCTTTGTGGGGTCGGGGTGGAGAGCTGAACAAAGGCAATGATCTCATAATATTAGCACTCTGTAGGAAGGGTCTTACCAACGGTGTGGCCATACACATCATACATAGGACCAGCAGAGCTGTTTGGTTTCCCTGTCAGGAATCTGTGCTTTTTAGAGAGAGGCAGTATCATTCTAACACAGAAAATTTAATTAATTCATTTTTACCTTTCCAGTCATGCCTTTAGAGATGGTAGAGATCTCCCAAGCAAAGATTACTGAAGACGGATTTCAGAATGTGTTTTATAAAATCAAGCACGGTAACAAAATCACCTACTTTGTTGTCCGATAAATCCTACCAGGTACGGCTTCCCTAGTAACTGACATTTCGGAACAAACTCAGAACTCACACACACACACAGTGCTGATCTGGAACAGTTAACGCATCCCGCTATCGCTTTATTATATTTTAATGAAACCAATTACACATTGGACTGTTATACGTTCATTGGCTCTTTAAATATCCTTTTCTCTTGCTAAATCACCATAGGGATGGGAGATCCTAGCATTCATTTTGTAAGAATGGTGCTAAGTTCAAATGACACCTGTTAACTTTCACTGGAGTCTGCAATCACAGAAATCTTGCTGCTCTACCACCTTGTGCTATCTTAAAGGTGTTGAGTTAAAAAAAAAAAAAAAAATCCTGAAGATTTTTCTTTCTCTTCGAGGAGTGAATTTTCTGAGCTAAAATATTGCTTCCTGTTGTATTCCATCAGCCTTTCTGCGTTGTTCTTCAAGAACACATTTACGAGTTCAAGTTCAGGTTTAAACTAAATAAAACACTCCTCAGGAGTTTATAACTGAGCCTCATTTACATGTGTTCCCTCTGAGCTCTCTGCCTGCCTCAGTGTGTGAGTTTCCAAGGCTTGGTGAAGGAATGTTTTACAGTTGGAATCTGCACCACTTTCTCAGGCATTTCAGACTCCGAGGCTGGGCTCACAAGCTTCAGTTAGTATTCAAAGTTTCCTCAGAGCTGCTATAAAGTCAAAGAAAGACAAAGAAAGACAAGGCAGGGGCCAACTGTATCTTCTTAATTTTCCCTATCAGGCTTTCAAGTTAACATTCCAGTTGAAAAGTGAGTAACAGATTCTAGAAGTATGTTCTAGAATTTCACAGCCATGACTCTGAATTTCTCTGCAATTGTTTTCAGCATTTTGTGAAAATGGTTGGTACTTATTTAATCTCTTCAGATATAAAAACTATGGCTTCCCAAGATGCTTTTCCTGCCTTGAAAACGTAGATGAAGAGTATTATGAAAATAAATGTCTTGCTCCCACCAAAAAAAAGGGATCCCATATTGCATTTATGAAAACACCTAAGGGATTTTTTTAGGTCAGAAAGAACTCAGGGATTTTCCGGACAATCAAGGTACACTGGAGAGGAAGAAATAGCTATTTTGGGTTGGGAACCAGGAAGAGTTAAAGTAAGGATTCTAAATGCTATTATAGGGAACCAATCTGGAGAGAGCTGACTCTCTCCCGTGACTCACTAAGGTTAAGGATAAGCAAGAGAAAGACCAAGACTAAGCCAGAGAAAGCGGCTATGATCTTCATGGACAGAAACGGCAAGAAAACCAGAGAAACAGTATCGTGGACTCTGTCCCTCAGCTTCTCTCTGAAATTTGAGTTTATCAAGCAAGAAAGTAGGTAGAGGAGTAATACACCAGTGATGCCGGGCCTGAGAGCTACTTTCCGGCATCTCTTCACCCTGGGATGCTTCTCTCCTGATAGGCGAGCACATCCAGCATCACCTCAGGCTGTGGCATTCCCCACCCACTTCGGTGGCTGCCTCCCTGCAGAGGCAAGTGTTGAGGCAAGTAGTCCCAGAGACAGTAAGCACCGCTATTGGGTTAGACAAGACTCTGCCTGGCCCAGGGTGGATGGACAGAGTCCACGAGGAATCTGTGTCTCAGTTAAGAAGGGATGAAGACCACCTTCTTAGCATGGTGGTTGTGCGGATAAAATGAAATAATATATGGAAGTGTTTTCTGTCTTAACGAGACTATGCAGAACTGAGGCTTGTTTCATGGTATTCTTTTCTGACATGGGGAAGACACAAAACCACATCTTTCTAGGCCAGGTTACTCCTCTTCTTGGCCTAGTACAATGAGGGGCAGTCCTGTCTCTTGAATCAATACAGTAACAGCGTGTGTATGCTCGCCATATACTTTTTTCCTCAATCCCCTGAACTTAGGTTAGCTCAAATGCTGAGAAATATCAAGGATTTTCTAGAAACAAATTAAATGTGAATACGCTTCCAACTAAAACTCTTCCCTGTGAAAATAAGAAGTTTCTTCTACTGCATAAGGACATGAATAAAAAGTGGAATCTTTAGATGATATTCTGAAGAAAGGAATGGTAAAAGGAGTCTCTTTTTGAGTGGTGGTTTTCTTACGGTGATTGAGGAGAACCTGGGCTCTTAGGGAACCCTAAGAGTTCCTCAGCCTTTGGCCAGGAATGATTGGCCAATGTGGCAAAAAGATGAGAATCTGCATATGAGAGAGTCTCTGCTTATCTCACTGGTCAGTCAACCGCAGATTACTGAGAAGCATGTTCGTATGCCTAGGTTTTTTTTATTTTTTATTTTTTCATTTTCATCTAATTTTGACTCATTCTCTACTGCCCTTTGGATTCTGCTGTTCAAGGTTCTTATAGGAAACAAATAAAAAAATTAGTTTTTTTTGGTAAGTTCCTCTGGCAAAATTGTGGCTGGGAGGAATGTGAAACTCAAGACGGTCTGCAGAGTTTCCTGGGGATTTAATGTACCAATGTGTACCTTAATTGTTTTGAAGATGAAATAATTTCACAGTCGACCTTATAGTACAAAGGCTGTACATTGGTTAGTGTGTTGGGAGAGAGAGGCAGGCCTCATGTTTCTAATCTGAGGCTGAATCCTTTGGTAAAACAGTAGCCTTATTCTTCTAAGATTTTCTTTAAGAGGCAGAGAGCACCAAATGTGGACACACGCTTGCTTGACAAGGCTCCATGGAAGGCAGGGGCTGAACAGGACAAGCGATTTCCTAGAAGCTGATCGGACACTTGGAGAAACTGCCTTCTCTCTTCTACTCCCTTCCAGTTCGTTACTCAGGGCGTCAATCCCTCACTTTACCATGCAGCTTAATTTGTGCCTGGTTCTTATTCCAAGCGAGCAGCTAGGAAGGAGTGCAAAGGGGTAGTCCAGATTTGACAGCACTGACCCCACGGCTGAGGAGCATTAGTGAATTCCATAAGGAGTATCAAGCAGCAGTTCTTAGTTTACAAAGGTCATTGTGATGCAAGGCCCAGGGGAAGAGCCAAGTGAGCAAGCAGCCTTCCTGGAAGATGGTGGGGGTGGGGGAAAGGGGAAGAATGATGTTTTTAAGAGGGTGGGGGTGAACAGAACTTGGTCCATCTTTAGACCTTGACAGGAAAAAATATTTGGGAAAAGGCCAACTGTGAGATACAGCATGGCCCTAGCTGGATGGTAATGATGTAACAAATAGCAACATTCAGAGCTATCCAGATACCAGGGAGAACAACTGGCAGATATTACAATCATTATAAGATGTGAAATTATACCTCTCACTGCTTCATTATCACTATATTTCATAATATTTGTCTAGAAAGGCACACAAAGCCTATCAGGTTAAATTAATCCTAATGATCAATTTTAGTTTTATTCTAATTAAACAATTTCAATTTAATTAATGCGAGCACAGAAATTAGTCAAAATTACAAATGTAAATGTTGAACTTTAAATCAAAGGTCCTCCCTGCTCTTTGCCTCCCATAGAAGCACTTTAAAGGGTTTGCCTGTGAAAGTGGATGGGAATTTTAACCTTTGTCTATAGTGTGAAGGACAAAAGTTAGAAAATGGTGCAAGCAAAAGCTCCCCAGAACACTCACTGGTCCACACCCACATCCACACAACACACACACACACACACACGCAAGCACCCACACACGCACACACACACATGGCACTCTCTGAAGAGAAATTCCCTGAGGTAGACTTTTGAATTACGTGCTTTTGTTCCTGAGGATTCCAATGCACTTGGGCCAGTCTAATGGATATTTTATAAAACACCTTTGTAAAATAGAAACCATGCATCCATTTTCCAAGGTACCTAGGAAACCACCTTCCCTGGGCTTTGGGTCTCTCATTTGGAGGTACTGTTTTATCAGAACCATGCACACTTTATTTCAGAATGCACTTAAAGGTGTATCTGGAAAATGATGGCATCTAGAGTAGATAATCTTTAAGGAAATTACCAGCTTCAATATTCTGTATTTCTATAACTTCAAAAAATTCCACCATCTTAAAATGGATTTTTGAAAATGGTATGAGGGATATGTGCCTGAATCATCCTGTAAAGACATTCAAATAACCTTTCTTCTCCCTTAATAAAAATCCAAAGGAGATGGGATCCAGAGTTCCAAAAATCTGAGGCAGGAAAAGATGTGGCAAATGAATTTTTTTCCTAAATGGAAAAAAAAGGCTGAGGGGGTGGCGGCAGGTACCAAAAAAAAAAAAAAAAAAAAAAAAAAAAAAAAAAGTGAAATAGGAAAAAAACATGATGAAAAGAAATGCATTTCATTTTTTGTATTTAAACACTTTTGTACTGGTGAATCATATCTAAGAACAGGTCTGTAGTGTCACAGAGTCTTGGTCTTAGAAGAATGTTATATGTGACCCAAGATTCTATGTTACTGCTCTTATATTCATAAGATAGCCACAACTTCTTTTCCCACAAGGAACCCTTCATACATGATCTTCCATCTTCCCAATTGCATATGAGAATTATTTGATAGCATTCAATCCACTATCACTGTTCGGGGACATTACAGGAGAACAGCAGAGTAATTTAACAATATAGTTGATTAGTGTAATAATCATCATTAAATGGTAGTAATGATAGTGGGATTCCCCTTACCTTGGTTAATGACCATAGACAACTCATTTCTTGACTGCCAGTGGTAGAAACGGTTTTTGAAATATTAACTTCTGCCCCATGGGAATGACACTTAACCCACCACATTTAATTTTTGACCTTCACTGAACAGCATGATCCTAATCCCTTGATTTTATAATCTTAACTAGGAAACATTAAAATATGGATTGACTCCAGTTGGCAGGAATCTTTATGTTCTTTTCACTAAAAAAGCTATAAATCCAATGGTTGACCTTTTATTTCCAGGTCACAAATGACACCCACTCACTTTTGTCCATTCACATAGGATTTATGTTAGGGTCTACAGGTATAAGCCATGAAAGTTGAACTTTAATGAAATGTCTTTCAAAGATATGCACTTAACCAAAAATTTCCCACACAAAAAATGAGCAGATAGCTTTTTAAAAATAGCTATTATATCCTTAGGTTCATGGCTGGCCTCAACTAAGTCTATTTTTCACTTGCAGTAAGTTTTCTCTAATACTGTTATTTTTCGGAGGGTAAAAATTAGGCGTGTGTTTGGGATGATAATAGGACCTTCGTTCTCAATTTAGATTTCTAAACTGAAAGATTTCTGAAGTGTTCTCTCTTGCCATCACCATAATTCATCTATCTCCAGCTGAAAAACGTTCCCTGTCCTTTTTCACAAAATCAATTGTATTGATGGGAGGCGTTCTGTGTTGTCAATCAGGGAAATGTGAGTTGATGGGACCCCAAAGCAGTGAGCGAAGGTAAGGAATACCAAACCTGCTCAGGTCCACACCATCTGAGGAAGATCAATGCTTCCCATAACACTCTTCCTGTCATGTAGCACCCTAACTGTCACAATTAATAATGTAGAAGGGGCTGATTAACTTAAGTAAAGTGCTCTCTGCTGTGTAAACACATAAAGATCTATGAGGCAATTCGTAAATAAATACATAAATATAAAATAAAAAAGGAAAAAGGAAAAGGGGAAAGGAAGGAACAAAACACCATTTTTATTTTTCATGTGGATGCATTCTCACTTTCCATTCTTCTCTTGTAACAATTACTGTACCAGCCTCTCTGACAGAGTCAATAAATTGATCTGGGTCTTGATGCAGCAGAAAAGCAGACTGATCTGATATGCCATTATATGCAGTGGAGCGGGAGAGGGGGGAACGGGGGTCGGGGTGCACTTGGGTGGCCGAGGGCAACGGGGAGAAATGAGCAAGGGCAAGCCAGCATTGCTTTGGATAGGTAATTAATGCTCTACGTGGAGTTTCTGGAAGAGATGATCACATCCCTGGTGTGCTAGTGTGCCTGAGCATGTGCACACGTGCGTGCATGTGTGTGTGTTGAGAAGGGACAGAGAAAAAGACACCTTCAACTTGGCTAAAGGATGCAGCCTAAGTAATACCGTATGCACCACTTATTGAGGTCCCTGCGGTATTTCAGTCACTCAAACCGATCTGCAATTCAATGAGGATCACCACCCCATTAGAACTAATCATGTCAGCTGTGTATCTGACAAAATAAACATTCAGAAACTGTGCTCCTAGGTTCATAACTTGTTTTTGCACTGGGATTTTTTTTTCTTCTTTCCCTCATCCAGCATAAAGTTTAATAGTTTTTTAATATGAAATTATAACATCCATACAAACTCTCTGTATGCATTCCTCAGCGTATTTTGCTTCCCAACCAGAAACTGCAGCTGTTAGCGGAGCTTTAACTTGCTCCTTGGGAGTATGCTAAGTATGTTCTTAATAAATAAATATCATTCCACTAGCTAATGAGAGAATTAATGGCACAACTTATGGAAAACGGACGTGGGAGGATGGTGGGGGTGGGGGGGGGAGGGACTCAGCTTAGGGGGAAAATGACCAGATTACCTCTGGGGTTTTCTCCATATTAACATTTCTGGGTTTCTGCTGGCAATCACAGGTCCCTGGTCCGAAAGATGAATGAGATGCTTCCCACCTGACCTCTGGTGCTTTATAGAAGTTCAATTCTAAGGGGTGAACAAAGCAGCAGCACATACCAGCTCTGCATGCACCAGGGAAGGGGGCCCAGGGCTTTCTAATTTGGCTGTATTGAATCTTCCTAAAGCTCTAAGTGGAATCCATGAATTGACTTATAATTTTATAAATATGACATCTGAGGTTCAGAAAGGCTAAAAACTACCCCTAAGATCATTGTACTTGTCTCCAACTGTCATAACAAAACATCCTAAACTAGCTGCCTTAAACAACAGATAAATATCCTAAAATACTTATTTTCTCACAGTCCTGGAGGCTGGGAAGTCCAATATCAAGGTCCCAGCAGATCTGTACCTGATTTGTACCTGAGGGTGCTCTTCCTGGCTTGCAGATGGCTGCCTTCTCACTGAATCCTCACATGGCAAGACTGAACTCTCTGGTGTGTCTTCTGATGCAGGCGCTAATCCCACTGTGAGGTGCTGCCCTCACCTAATCCTATCTCCCACAGTCCCCATCTTCAAATACCATTGCAGTGGGAGCCAGGGTTTCTGAGTATGAACTTTGACAGGATGGGGGTGGCGGTGGGAGGAAAGGGGGAACAACACAATTCCGTTGACATCAGTCACATACAGAGATAAATCAAAATCAAGTCTGTCTGGCTCCAAGGCTGATGTCTTCTCTACTCTATTACACTGCCCAGAAGAGGAGGGTACCTCATGATCATGGGTCTCCAAACCACTACTGTCTGTAAAATCCTGTACCTACGGAGTGTTAATGCAAACATGTTTGAAGTTTCTTCACTTAGAGAGGTCCCACTGCGTCCTTAATCTGCTTCCCACCTTCTGCAGAATAAAGTCCAACTGCCTTACCATTGTCTAAAGTCATGTATTTATTCATGACTAGACCCTAACTTCCAAGCCTCATTATTCAGCATCCTCCTCCATTTACATTAACAGATATACCAAACAGAGTAAAGTTCTTCAAACAGACACTGCTACTCTTCTGGGTGTGCTCTTCCTCTTGCCTGGAGTGGAATGTTGCACCCACCAGGTAGGTCTGTCTCCTTTGCAACCAGCTCATGTGTCATTCTACTCTAGGATGTCTTCCATGAGTCCCCTGCTTCTCTCCAGACTTAATGACCTACTCTGTGTACTCCTTATAGATTAGGCATACTTCAATTGTTTCATTTATCACATCTTGCTACACTTTATTTACATTTTTCCCAGAAGTCTGTGATCAAGGTATAGCAGGGATTGGATACACACACACACACACACACACACACACACACTCCCCTCTTCCAGCCCAGTGTGGTTCCAAGAATATAGTAGGTGCTCAGTAAATTGTTTTTTTTTTTTTTTAAATCCTGTCTCCACGATCAATCACATTGCTGATGAGTGGGGTAGATAAGCTAGGTATTCAAATATTTTGACTCCTAGTCTAGTGCTGCTTATAGCCTACCAAGATGCACAGATCCCTACTACGTTCAGTTCCCTTACTAGAATTTTCTATCATATTGTCCTTCCATCCCCCCCTGACTATGCAATGCCTTCCCCATATGCACACAAAATGGCCAGGGATTTGTGGAAGGGGGATCGTACTTGAGAGGGGCAGAGGCTGTGTGCCATGAGAACTGGCCTTCAGTTTCCCCCAACTACTCAGGGAAACGGGAGACACTCAGCATATCCTGCCTTTTGGAAGGGAGCATTGAACACTTTCCACATTATTAAGGCAGCACAGAGGGGGTCTGAGGTTGCCCTTCAAGTTCAAGTCTGGGCTGCAGCTCCATTATCCCAACACATTCAGAGTGTGGGAGGGAGGCGGGAGGGCCAGGAACACAGGCCAGGACAGCCTGTCCTAACCCAGTGTCCCAGCCCCAACACAGGGATCCAGCTTATCACAGGCTCCTGTGATTCATTAGTTAATGTGTAAAGCATTTGGAAAGTGGAAAGCTAATTAGAAGTGCTAAGTTATTTCATCTCTGCTGTAAAAGAAGCAATGTGAAGCCTAAGGAAAAATTCTCATGCAAATATTTTGGGGAGGCGTGTGCTACGGAATGTAACTCAATGAATAGGCTCCATTGAGTGGCTATATCTCAAAAAGAGAGGCCCCTGATAAAAGAATGTGCCTCCATCCTCAATAAACAAACAGGAAGGTAAACAAGTGGGTGTGAGAAAAGTGGGCAGGAAGAGTCACTGAGAACTCACGTGAGAGCTTTGAAAATCTCACTTTAGACAATAGGTCCTGGCCTTGAAACTCTGACCGTGGGACCTTCAAGGTCTAAGGCTCATGAGAAAGCCTGGGAAAGCCTGTGCCCCAAAGGAACCCCCTCCTAATGCAAATGGTTATTTTTTAGAGTGCAGGAACATTCTGGAAAGTGAATTCCTCAGGCAGGGGAGTTTCCCAGGCAGGGCTTTGTGGAAAGGGGGACAGCTGGCCACCTGTACTGCCTCTCTCCTCACAGTTCACGGAGCAGGGCCAATCAACTCATTTTCCTGTTCTCTGAACTCTGTTGACTCAAGCTCAGCAAAACCAGGCTCTTTTCTTTTGCAAAGGAAGCATCTGGTTCCAAGTCATAAAAGAGAAACCCAGAACCCATTGCTGACTGTTTGATAAGCACCCGGGAGGGCACGCGGAGGGCACTGTTTCACTGGGTTCCCTTGAAATGACAAAGGGACATGTCCTCCAACTTGGTCTTTTCAGAGTTCCAGTTTACCAGGAGAAAGTTGACCCAGCTTGTGGGAGCTGGTCAGCACAAAACCCCCATATGTCTGCCTGGATCCTGGACTCGGACGGAGGGCTGAAATGATCATACCTAGTGTGTGATCGCTACACACGCATGCACTCACACTCACACGTGCATGTGCACGCATGGTATACATGTTTCTTAGACACACAGGGAGCACTGAGTGTAGAGGAAAGGCACTGTAAGAAAGCAGGCATCCAGGGATGAAGGGAGTCAAGTGCAGCAAAGGGAGTTAAAAGCACATGACACCTATCAGAGAGTGCGAAGGAGGAACATGGCAAATACTGCCATCAGTTTACCCACGATCTATGGCCCCTACTTTCTTGGGGCAGTTTTGTTTAGGGAGGACAACAAAACCACCCCAGGGTAATAGATCACAATTTTAGCCCATCAAGATAGTTCTGTGCTAGCTTTCCCAGCATTTTTTGCAGCTAAAAATTCAATGTAATCTAGTTTTAGTCAGTGAGACTAAAGAGGAATTTGCCAGCAGGAAGCAGGGGAGTAGTATGGCAGGGCTTTTGTTTCCCCAATGTAAGAGGAATAATGGAGTAGAATATGGGCATGATATCTGGAGCTGCAACAGCCATTTTGCAACCAGAGGCACCAAGCATGAGGACGAACAGACAGCATGCTGAGGGTGGTAGAGCGAATCGTCTTCAAGAGCATGGGTTCCTGTCGGCATCAATAGCAGATGAGAGAAGGCCAACAACCACACAGATTTCATGGGAGGAAAAGAACCCTGATTGGCTTAAGTCACACTTAATTGGTTCTCTTCTATCAGGTGGATGATATTGTGGCCTTCATTTCATAGATGAAGGGATTGAATTTTAAAGGGTAACATCCAAGATCACTCTGATGAAAGGCATAGCTACGATGTGAAAATAGGTCTTACTCTTTAATTCATGACTTTTCTCTTGTTTCCCCCAAAGAAATCAGGCTGTGAGTACCAAATATATTTTCCTTAGTATCCTGGAACATTCCCTGATCAGAAGCATCATTATCAAGATCCATCCTAGGACTGGAAATTTTGACAGCAATTCTGCAATTAATGCTGGGGTTTTCTGGCTTCATTGCACAGCTGTCATCAAACTCTGACCTCACTCCTCTTAGTTCTCTACACAAATTCTCACCTTCTGTTTCCAAGCTTTCCTCCCACTTCATTTTCAGCCTCCTTTTTCCCACAGTCCCAAAGGCCAATTAAATGGATACCAGATTTTTTTTTATCCTTCTTCCGTAAGATCTAAAATTTCAGGTGCAAGCTCCCTCTTATCTTCCTCTTGTCCCTGGCCACTGATCTCATTTTAATACTGAGAAGTGGCAAGTGAGGAAGGAGACAGGATTATGGAGCACCTACTGTGTGTCAAATCCCAAGTAGGCACCTCATTCTTTCACTAATCATCCATTTGCTTTAACTAAGAAACTTCCCCAAATCTTTTTAAAGCAAGGCAAAAACCAAACAAACAAAATGGCTAAAACCAAACTAAAACATGTGACTTAAAGGTAATAGGGTTACAGAACTATCAGAACAGAGGGAGAAGGCATCTGGGTGGCTCAGTCGGTTAAGCGCCTGCCTTCAGCTCAGGTCGTGATCTCAGGGTCCTGGGATCAAGCCTCGTGGCAGGCTCCATTATCACCTGGGAGTCTACTTCTCCACCTCCCTCTGCAACTCTCCTCTTGCTCTCTCAAATAGATAAATAAATAAAATCCCACTTTAAAAACAAAAACAAAAACAGAAAACCCCCTCAAAAAACTGAGGGTGGTAAAAGAGACCAGTCCCTAGAACTGATGCTCTCACTTTGCCCAGAAGTGACGTTTGTAGCTGAAGACATCTAAGACATTTGTGCTACTGAATTAAAAACTGAAAGATGAGGGTTCTGATTATTGAAAAGTATATCTTAATAGTGTCTCATAACCTATCAGTGAGGCAGCTATCAAGTGTACCAGAAGAGAATGTACAGGTTGGTATGGGAGATGGGAGGCTGGGGGGGATTCACTCTAGCTCACATTAGTACAGAGGGAGGGGAAGCACACTGCATGAGTAACTCATCCTGGTGAGGTGTTGCTGACTATGCAACACCCAGGACTGAAGTTGAGAGCAAATGAAAAAAATGACCAGGCACTGCCTGTCCCTTCAGGGTCTAGCCAGGGAGGTGTATGCATCTGCTGCCAGTCCTTATGACACTCAGAGACGGTTTCCTCTTGGGGAGTCTCTTCTTCCTTGGGGCACAATTGAGCTGAATAGGAGAAATGGTGTGCAGAGGAATAGATGTGCCCAATCAATCAGGCTTTGAATGTACCTTTCAGCCAGACGCTCAACGGAAGGATCTATGGGGTTATAATCTTTAGGGGAGGGGTTGTCCTAATTTGCTAGATGGTTGTTTGAGATCCAGAGTTTGGCAGGTAGTTTCTGGTCATAACCACATAGCAGCACAAGAGGATGTGCTGAAAGGTTCACCCAAGACCTTGCCTAACGGGGTACATTGAGGGAGCCAGGGCTTGGGAATCAGAAGTGGGTTTGTGTTCTGGCTCTACTGATCCCTGGCTAGGTGGCTCCAGGGAAGTCATGTCTTCTCTTCAGCCTCAGTTTTAAAATCTGTATAATGGGATAACAATAATAATGGTTCTGCTTACTTCAGTGGGTTGCTCTTAAGATCAAGTGAGAAAATACTTTGTAATCCAGAAACTACTATTTAAATAAGAGTTTAATTATCAACTGAACAATAAAAGCTATCATTTGTTGAATGTTTAGTTGGAGCCAAGCATTTATTTTCTTTATACCAGTAGAATTTAAGACTTAAAACAACCATCAGAGATGATATGACTATTCTACAGTTAATAAGCCAAACCAGAAAACTGAAACACCAAGAAAACAGAAAAGGAAAGGAAAGGAAAGGAAAGGAACACATACATGTTTCTAAGTGATAGAATAAAGCTCCACCCAAGATCTGAAAAGGAAGCCCACAATCCCAGCTGCTCTGCTATCTGGTCTCTGGGCAGAGGCTAGCTGTTCTCACAGATGCCGACTAACATCATTAGTAAAGGTCCTTTTTCCCAGGCAGGATGAGAGAATGAGCTCAGTCTTATTTTACAGACGCATGAACTAATCGGAAACTGGGGCAGGTCTTCAGAAGGACCAAACACAACATCAGTCCTATCCCACGGGACCCAATTTCTAGGCTTCTGATTCCTTGATGTAAGAGCATGAGTCAACCCTAGACCATCTTAAAGAGAAAATGGTCATTAACATTTCACTAACACTAACTAAGCATGCAGTTGCCATTTGGGAAAAAGAAATTTGAGAGACAAACTGGTTCAAATCCTGGCTACCTCTTTTGCTCGAGGTGATGTATTCTTCTGAAAGTTCTGTTTCCTCACCTGTAAAATGGGGATAATAGCACCAGCCTCAGAGGACTCTGAGTACTGTAAGCAAAGCAGGCAGAGTATCAATTTGACCAATATGATTTGCTACTATTTCCAAAGTCAGGAGGAGATGAAAATTTACCTGTCATTGTGTGGGCTTGTAACTGAAATGCTCAAATCCAACTCTAACTAGAGGAGGAGGTTAATCTTTTTTTTTTTCCTTTTTCTTTTTTCATTTAAGGAAATCTCAGTTTGTTGCCTTTGCAATTCTCTAGCTGGTTCCCTGAACTTCTGTGGGTATCTAACTTCCTCCAGGCAGGCAGCACAGGGCAGGGTGGGGAAGAGGCGGGGATGGCTTCCGCTCATTGGAATGTGATCGCAGGTGAGCTTGGTGCTGAGGGTGAGGATGTTGCACAAGGAGGGGGAGATTCTTGGAAATGAGGGGTGAGGGAGCTACCAGCTGACATGACTGCAGCAGGAAAAGATTCTAATTTTATCTGCTCGGTCCAGAGAAGATAGAACCCAACAAAAATGTCACTCTTCTTAGGCTGGGCTCAATAAAACCTTATTTACCAGCTCATGGATAAATGGGAGGAAATTAAAGCTAGGAAGAAAAAAGGTAAATGACATGAGAATCAGAACCACATCATCAGACCAGAGTTAGACTTGGACAGAAAATGGTTTAGCTTTTCTGCCCCTTCCATTCTTTGGAAAGTTCTTTAACCCAACTCTGTGGTCTCAAAGCCTCTTAGGCAAATCCCTTATTGTAATTGGTATCACCCCACATTATTAATGTTGTTGTTGTCATTACTATTATTATGATTTGTTACATCAGTGTCCTCTACTAATCTCTGAACAACTTGGGAATTGTTACTCCTCATTCTGTAGGTATTGGCAATACTGTAAGAAATGATGAGAAAGCGAAGAAAGCAACTTATGAAGAGTTTCATAGATTGCCTATGCAGCTGGAGCTGAGCTTCAGGAATATGACACAGAATGACAACAGACTGAAATGCCTCCCATATCTGCCACCTCCCCACATTCCTATGCATCCCCAACAAAGGCAGACAATGGGGTATATGTCTCTAATTTAGCCATGCAGGGACCTCTCCAGATCAGCCGATTTTCGGCATTGCGAGAAGTGTGTGGCTTGTGCCTACATGTGTGAATTTCATGAAGCAAAGGCAGTCACATTGCTCACAAGTTGGGCAGCTAAATGATTTATTAAGCAAAGGTTACAGCACCTGTGCCTTTTTTGTCAACAAATCAGGCCCATGCCATGCCAAGCGATTCTTCTAATAACCTAAATGGTAATTTGGTTTTAAATAGCATTTCAGATACCACGATTCAGTTGATGCAGAACAGTGATAGATTTGGGTGGCAGGGAAGAAATGCCTATTTTTAATATTGTTTGCACTCATTTTTCATTTTAAAGAATTAGTTCTCATTGGAGTTCTGCAGGTTAAGCATTTTATTTGAACATTCTGATTAAACTAGAACCTGAATCAAAATGAGTTCTTTGCTCAGTCCTTCTGTGTGGGAATTGGTATTTCTATTTATTACCTGGTGATGAAATATTAACTTTTTTTCTCTAAATAAATGCCTCCTCTTAATGGCTCTTGTTTTCTGGGATCAGATTAAATTATGGGACGCAATTGAAATGGCCATTGGCTTTCTGCTATTTGAGATGATAGCATGTCCTCTATTATATTATATCATTCAGTGGGTGTGCAGGGGACATTGTGTCCAAAGTGACGTACACACTCTATGCCCCAGAGACTTCTCTATATGTTAATATCAACCATCCTGGGACAAATTTGAAAAAGAAGAGATTCGGGGTCAGGCCAGGGGATCATGGCTTCTCAAAACACAGAGGTGTTCTGTAAGCTATAGGGAGGTGGTCACCCCCCCATTTCAATGGTGAGTTACCAAGTAGAGGATGCAGAGAGATAGGAGGCAAATGATGAGAGTAGCAGAGAGAGCAGAAAAACAGGAAAAATAACTGGGCAGGAATGTTCAAGCACAGTCAAAGCTGGGGTGAAATATACAACGCAATCGCAAGGCTAGTTTGGAAAGAAAGCTAGCTCAGGGCAAGGCTAAAAAGAAGGCAATTCTGTCTCAGTGAAGGGAGGAACTCTCTGGAGAAAAAAAAACCAGACTGGAAGGGAAGGAGGAGAAAAAAAATGGCTTTCAATTATCCACGTTATCTTTCCCTACCAATCATTACCGATGATGAATTGGTGCAATAAAAGCCAATATTCAATTTTTCCAATTTACATGGAAAGAAGGCCGTAATATATTGTTAAAGGGAAGAAACAGCAGGTTATCCAACAGTGTATATAATATGATCTCATTTTTGCAGTACACTTGTATGTGTAGCAACAGTCTGGATGGATTGATATGGAAATGTTAACAGTAGGACTACAAGTGATTTTTATTATTTCTCCCATCTGTATTTTCCCCAATTAACATGTATCATGACTGTAATAAGAAAAAGTCATTATTTTTAAACTTCCTTATGAATCATTTAGCTTCAAGCAATATAGTCTGACTACCTTCTATGGGGAGGGCATGAGAAACAGTATTTTCGGAGAAGTCAGCACACACTCACAGTGGATTTTGTTGATAAACTGTCTACTTGTCCTGTCTGTTTTATAGAATTTTATGCTCTTAAGTGGGGAAAGGGCCATTAGAGTTTATCTCATAATTACATTTTAAAAGTTGTGGTGAAATTCACATAGCATAAAATGTACCATCTTAACCATTTTTAAGTGATTTTGGAAGAGCCACACTGTTTTGCAACTACCACTACACCAAGCATCTCCAGAACTCTTTCCATCTTGCAAAACTGGAACTCCATAGCCATGAAACAATGAGTCTCCATTCTGCCGTCCCCACCTTTCATACCCCTCACCTTCTGCCCCCTCCCTGCCGCCAGGCAACCACCATTCTCCTTTTCCTCTCTATGAATCTCCAGGGACCTCATGGAGTGGACTCATACAGTAGGTGTCCTTTTGTGACTGGCCTGTTTGACTTAGCACCAGATCTTCAAGTTTCACCCACATAGCATACTGCGGAATTTCCCTCATTTTTAAGGCCAAATAATATGTGCTATATATTGCAGTCACATGTGTAGGCCACATTTGGTTTATGCCATTTGCCTGTTAATGGAGACCTGGATTACTTCCACCTTCTGGTTTGTTGTGAATAGTGCTGCTAGGAATACGGACTCTGAAAAACAATCTGAGGGGTTTGAAGTGGCGGGGGGTGGCAGGTTGGGGTACCAGGTGGTGGGTATCATAGAGGGCACGGATTGCATGGAGCACTGGGTGTGGTGAAAAAATAATGAATACAGTTTTTCTGAAAATAAATAAATTGAAAAAATTAAAAAAAAAAAAAGAATACGGATGTACCAATACCTCTTCAAGACCTTGCTTTCAATTCTCCTGGGTATAACAAGGATTAGATTTTAATGCAGTTTCCGGCTTTTTTTTTTTTTTTTAAAGATTTATTTATTTATTTATTAGACAGATAGAGATCATAAGCAGGCAGAGAGGCAGGCATAGAGAGACAGAGGAGGAAGCAGGCTCCCCACCGAGCAGAGAGCCCAATGTGGGGCTCTATCCCAGGACTCTGGGATCATGACCGGAGCCAAAGGCAGAGGCTTTAACCCACTGAGCCACCCAGGCACCCCTGCATTCTCCGATTTAAAAGCAGGGAGTAGCCCAGGAGTACTGCTGAGAGCTGAGCATCACCAGTCAGGGTTTGAATACCTGCAGGGAAAGGTGTTCACCAGTTCATGGGGCTGTGCAACACAGTGGTTGAGAATGCACGCCTCGGAGACAGGCAAACTGGGTACAAATTCTTGCTCCACGTCTCACTGCTTATGGTCATAGGAAAATGAACAATCTCTCAGTTTCTACATTTACAAAGTGGAGATAATTAGATCTACCCTATTGGGTGCCTAAAAAGATTAGTTGGGTAATGCACTTTAGGTACTCGGTACACAGAATTGTGCTCAATGAATAGAAGCTATATATCATTAAAGAATACTTTGTAGAAAGTAAGGTCTTGTGATATTAAAAAGTCTATGCAGTAGTTCAAATTCTATCTGCTAGAAAAAAATAGAGACCATGTCTAATCTGTCTCCCAGAGGTTGATATTTAGGCATTTGAATAGACTTCCACTGGGAACTGGCCCTTTGGAGAAAGGGACACCATTTTACTTTGCATTTGTTTATGGATTTATGTGCAGGTTACTTCTTCTGCATTTGTAAAGCTCAAGTACCTGCTTGGGTGACTCTTTAATTTTTATTTCTCTAAAGGTAGAAAGCAAATGTTGTCCTCCCAATTAATACAAATTTCATGCTTTAGTAACAAAAGTATCAATATAGAATAAATGCAAGCTTGCTTAGAAAATTACTAATCTGCAGGCCATGCTTAAATTAAGTCTTAGACAATTCCTGTGGGGGAGAAAACCTCTTCTGAACTAAGGTCTTCTCAAAAAGGAGATTATTTTTTAAGTATATGACCATTTTTATCTATATCTATATATGTCTAACACTCTAAATGGTTCCAGAAAGTAGTTCTTTAAAAAAAAAAAATAAGTTAATATATATACCTTAAAACTAAGATATTTTGAGCACATAATTTTTATCTCAGGATATATATGGTGTTGTTTTTTTTAAAATGACAATTCCATTAGCACAGTTTCTCCCAAGACAATTGTGGATGGCTTTGTTCAAGACAAATGTGGCAGGTGTCACTGTGATAAGAAACATTTAAGCTGTTGTCCCTATGATGCCAAATATTTAACAGAAACCAAAAAATTTCAGTTCCAGATGACAAAATTGGGTCTAAATGACATCATTCATCCAGATGCGTGGAAAATCTGGATTTTCAAGAATTGAATTTTTGTGGTCAACATCATGAAGACTCAGTTTCTGGGTTAAATAAGGCATTTGTGAAACAAAGCCATTTTGGAATAGAACACGTTTTCATTATAGAGAAACAAATTGAAAGGAACACGGGGTACCATTTCAGTGCTGTGAATCACAGATTACATTAAAAAAAAATACGATGTAAAAAACAAACAGGACATTTCCAAGCTGCATTTTTGAGGTTCTTCATGAAGTAACCCGACCACACTGGGGCTTTGAGAAAAGCAATCATTCAACATAGAGGCACCGTCCCCAGTTCTCCCTTCCCACTGAACTTGAACACATGCGCCGAAAGTACAAAATGGAATGACCGTGCCTTTGAGGTAATTATTCAACTTCAAACTCACCAGTTAAGCATTTGGAGATATGGGAACATAAGCAATACACTGGAACAACTTTACAGGAGGTCCTGAATAGATGTTCATCCCAGAAGCCACGGACACGCCAGTTTCAGGAGAAACAGCAGAAGTGGGAAACTCAAGAGTTAACCTCCTGTGCGCCCCCCCCCCCCTTTATCCCCTTCTCCTCCCAGCTGCCTCCTCCCAGGCTGTACTTTCCGTGACCCTGCTTCCCGGTAAGGAAGGTTTCAGAAGCAGCGCAGTTTCACCTGCGCTGTCGACACAGCAATAAACTAAAATCCTTTACTGAGAGAGAGCCAGTGGACCCAGGAAGGCAAATCTATCCCGTTGATAAGCATCTGGTCCTACTCTTATCAACAAAGACGAGTAGTTACCAATTCGGCATCTGGAGAATACACACCCGGGCATATGCACAAAATATCTCAGAGAATTTATTTTCAAACCACATGCTGAGAACCTCACAAAGAAAATACTCTCTTTATGTTGATTATGATGGTATATGGTTACCGTCTAATTAGGAAATCAGTGAGTCGTTCCTCTCAAAACTTGAATCTAATTCCATTTCGCAAACTTCTAAACATCGGCACACCCACTACCTTTGAACTCCAAGAGTCCCTTACTGTGTCTGACAGCAGCCATTTCAAAACCTTGGAAAGAGATTTTTTCTCTTTGACCGACACTAGCACAAAACACAACTGTCTACCGAGAAACAAGCTCTAGAGGAGCAGGAGAATCCCCTTTTCTCAATCGCCTACCTCAACGTATGACATTATATTCATATACCTCCCCCCCACCCCCGCTGTACTTGCTCCCTCGGGGCCAGTGTACCCAGTGACAAATACCACCTACTTCTGTGCCAACACCAGCAACTTAACAGGACTCACGAACCCTTTCTTTCCGGTTCCTGAGGACCCGATAACGAAAACAGAAGAGGGGCTGGTTCCCCATTCCCAGGATGCACTCTGATTTCATGGGCAGCCCAAGCTGACTTTTCCAGGCAGGGGTGGACTTCTGTCTGGTTGCAAGTGGAGAGACATGAATTCCCAGAGGAGGAAACACACTATCTAGCCCTGGGAAACCTTTCTTGCCACAGCAAAAGCAGTTCTGGCACAGAAGCCTTCCTCCTCTACCCCCTCAGTAGGTAACACAAAAATCGCAGACAGAATTTTTCCACGATTTCTGAGGACACAGGGAAATGTGGCTGAAGGGCCGGGAAGGTTGGGGTTGGGAGGAAAAGGGACCGAACAGGGGCTGGGAAATGCAGCCTGTTGTGCCAAAAGACAAGTTACAATGCACCTGGCGAATAAAACAAGCTGCACCACATACAGAAAAGATGAGAGCGGCCCACCTGTGTCTGTTGAGGGATATTTACAAAGCTTGGATCCCGTGGTCCAACACTGACGAATCGGTTTGCGGGGGAGGTGCTGGGTGTCGAGTAGGCTGTGAAGGGAAGGGACACATGCGTTCAGGAAGCAGCACGAGATTGCACACACAAACAACACCAAAACACACAGTCTCCGAGCCTACGCAGCTGATTAACAAGGAAATGTGCAAACACTGGAGCTAGCAAAGGGATCCGGCTAGCGGGGGCATTTTAGACAGTCATAAAAGGGAAGGGGTGTTGGATTCTAAAGACTGGACATTTGCAAAATATACTTTTGGTGTAAAACATGAGCTCTGGGGCCAGAAAGAGATATCTTAGTCCTTAGAGCACAAGGGAGAAAGAAATGAGGTAGGAAGGGGAGGAGAGCAGTTCATTTTATAACCTTGCTTTTCACACTATGGCACTTCCAAAAATCACGAGATATTCCTGCACCTCTATAGCTAAATATCAAAGAGGAGTCTTTAGAGAAGGAAATAATGGCTTCTCCAGAAAGGAGGTGGAAAACCATTGAGAACCAGCTGTCTTTATAGGCTTCGGGAAAGTATCTAGAATCTCTATAAAGCAGCAGATGTGCTTAAAATATTAACACCTGTAGTCTTCCCATCCTTGATCATTTCTGTTAAGGCACAAATTATCAAGAACCCATGAAAACCAAGATACCACACTAAAATCACAGTTCAGTTTACCATCCTTTCACAGTTCATGAAAGTTTGGTTGTTGGTTTTTATAGTTTCAGTTTTTATATTTATATTTGAGAGCGTCACTCCAGTGAGAAAAAAACTCGGTGGCTTTGCTGTTTCATCGGCTTATACATCCAAATGTGTATTTGGTCTTGTGGTGACCTGCAATTCACCTCTTTACCACAAACTCCCAATATTTATTCATATTCCTTCTTTGTACCAGAACTTTCAGATAGACTCTTGCTTAATTTCCAATTAAACAACACACTTGCAAAAGGCCCAATTTTTCTGGATTAACCTTAGACACAAGCCATCTAAAAGATGAAAAGGATCTGCAATTTTTTTTTTAAAGATTTTATTTATTTATTTGACAGAGAGAAATCACAAGTAGTCGGAGAGGCAGGCAGAGAGAGAGAGAGGGAAGCAGGCTCCCTACTGAGCAGAGAGCCCGATGCGGGACTCGATCCTAGGACCCTGAGATCATGAACTGAGCCGAAGGCAGCGGCCCAACCCACTGAGCCACCCAGGCGCCCCAGGATCTGCAATTTTTAAAAGCACAGATAACTAAGGGAATAATACCAAATTCCTTTGCCAGATTTCTTTGTTTTCCTTTTTGGCATCATCTGCTTGTCTTTGATTTTCTGTCTTACAGAAAACTGCTCAGACTTCTTGCTTCCCTTGTTGAGCACATCTAGAGGTAAAATTTCAACCAATCTAGCCCAAGTCCTGTTGGTCATCTTTGGTAAGAGCTAAGTCATCCACGCAGATCTGTGATGGTCATGTGGTGTGGCTATGTTAAACCAGCATGGAACAGAGGATGAACGTGAGGATCCTCTGACATCTATTAATAAGAAAGTGTTGTCCTAGTGTTTATTTTAGAAGGATCTGTATGGGAATAGTTTTATATAAAACAATGTATATATAAATGTCTATATAAAAATGCATGATGTAACGTATGGTCTAGCTACGTGAATCTACCGATTTCCTCCCCACCCCATTCTATGTTAGGCTAAGTTGAACAGATTTGAGAAATACCTCTGCACAAACTCATTCTGTACGTGCCTCTCACTCACTGGTATGGGAGAAACATAAATTTTTTAAAATTCCGTAAAATACTCTGTTAATTGCTCTAGTCAGTCTATTGCTTTAGTTTAATATGGTTTAAGAAGTCTCCATAGAAAGTTAGGTATTGAAAATGATGGACTATAATTACCCAGTAGTGAATTTACCCGCTCCTAGGGCACAAAGAGGATGTGGGAGAGATAAGGAGGAAGCTAGTAGATGAAATAACCTGTCAAACCTCTCAGTGGTTAGGTGGGAAGAGTGTTCTTTCACATGGGAATAGGTAGGTATGTCGGAAGGAACAGAAAAAGGCATGAAGAGTATGCTAAGGTACTAAGACTAAGTGATGAATGACAGATGCTGAAATGTGGGTCCTGGTGGAACTGTGCGCTTTGGGCTACACTAGTCATCACAGACACATAGCAGGACTTCCTATGATGTTTTTACCATACTGGGGATATCAGAAACATGCATGCTGAGTGAGCCTAGGGATCATGGCATTTTTGTTTGTTTGTTTGTTTTCTTTCTGTGTGAAGATCGTTCTCCATTGACCATAGCAAGTTTACTAAGACTGAGAAGATATGTATGTAATATGTTCTGTTCTCTATTGTTTAGCAGACCTAAATTTTGCCATTTTAAAGGTGTAGTGTACAAATCATGTAGTCACCCAAAACTGCTATGAGGCTAACATCTGGATATTTTGCCTTTCTTGGGCACAAGACAAACTTTGCCATCTTGATTTCAAAATATCCCAGGAGGCCTTTCATGCTTTCATAGGCTCCTGAAACTGCTTCAAAGTTCAGTCTGGTTTTTAAAACAAGGGGAACAGTATGTTAGCATTTAAAAAAAGAGAGAAAGAGAAAGATAAAAGAAAAAAGGGATACTAAAAGTACAAAAACCTGGGAGTCTCTTGAATACCCAAGTCATCAAATGGAAGAAATGGTACCTGGGGAAATTTATTCAATAGAAATGAGCTTCTGGGAAAATTCAAGGACACAGGGAAAACAAGGGAAGGAAGAAAGAAAGTCTGACTCATCTTCCATTATGGTAGTTACAATAAGCACAGTGTTCACCTATAACAGGATGTAGTTCCAGAAATGATGTGACATTAGTTAAATTTTATTTTCCCAAAGAAAAAGTGGAATTAAGGGAGTTATACTGTTGAACAAAAACCTCAACTGCAACTTTTTATTAAAACAACCACATATACCATAGCAAATCAATTATACATGCACAGTTAAGAGCTTTCAACATGAATATAAAATCAAGTAAAGGGGGCAATGTGGTAATTAATTATATACAACTGTATTTACTATGCTATTATATCATATTCATATCTTTCTTAATTATAATTCTGGCATTATTTACAGCAGCAATAATCAAACGCCTCAGGAAAAAATAGGAAATCATGAAATCCAGAAAATAATTTTCTGGGAAGATTATTAGAGGCATTTTTTTGAGGATTCTGGAGGGGGAAGATTCAGGGGCATATAATAATTTTTCTGATAAAGTCAACAGGGAAATCATTTTGCTTATATAATCTCACTGCAAAAGTCCTCATGGCAAACACGACTATTAGAAATCAAATTATTGATTATTTGACTGCCTCTGAAGTGGAAACTTTTTCTTTCTTTTTCTTTTTTTTTTTTTTTTTAACCAGGCATCTTACTTACATGAGGAATACCACTCTTGACTATTTTCCTAATGTTATGGATGAACTATTAGAACTATTAGAAGCTTCCACCATTTTATTTGTACTAATCTGGTATTTTTTCCTCTTTCTACTTGTATGTCTCGCCATTATCCCATAGTCTTAGTATGGCCTTAGCTACAGTGATAACTATGAAAATCCCAGATCAGAATTTGATCCCATATCCAGAAAATCCCATTCTTTTGTGTTACCCACTTACCATATGCATGGCTAATCATAAAATCCTTTACTTAGACTGTGTAAGTCCTGCCCCAGTATGATCAGTTGGGAGATGGCTCAAGAACAGTTCTTGCTTTATAAGCAAGACTTTTAAAGGGCCTCTGACAATGCTAGAATCTATCTCTAGCAGGGACTCTCGGAGGAGCACGAGGGAGTCATCCGGGACAGTGGCAGAGATCACCCATTAAGTCTGCTCCTCACCACTATGCAGGTAGGTGTCCCCTGGGAGAACCTAGATTTTTTTTTTTTTGTTTGGTTTCCAGAAATACATGTAACTAACCTCCTACAAGCCAAACAGAATTTCCACTTTTGTTGTCCCCAAGGTGTCACGTTTTGTTTTGTTTCTTTTTCTTGAAAGGAAGGAATAAGGGATGTGTCTGGATAAAGGAATCATGTTATTTTCCTATAATCCATTTTGAGTCTGTAATAGCCCTCACCTATAAAATCAAATCTGACCATGG
This sequence comes from Mustela lutreola, assembly GCF_030435805.1. Lineage (NCBI taxonomy): Eukaryota > Metazoa > Chordata > Mammalia > Carnivora > Mustelidae > Mustela > Mustela lutreola. The sequence goes on along the minus strand of NC_081299.1, from coordinate 49,904,304 downwards.
TATTAACAAGGTGGTCACACTGTTTTGAGCAGAATGCTTGGAGCATTCCTTGTTTTAGGAAAAAGATGGAACTGAAGAAAAGAGATACTAAGATACTAAAATATGTGTACCATTGTCAGTTGATGTTTCTTTAAGCTGAAAACCGAATCATTAAAATCACCCACATCTGACAAACTAGCAAATTAAAAGTAGGCAGACAGATTCAAGATCTAGTTCAAATGTAGTAACCACTAAAATATATGTAATCACCAAAGGAGAGGAAAGGGAGAACATTCTGACAGATGTTTTTGTGGGGAGTGAGTATGAAGGGAGAGCTGTCTTTTGGATGACGCCCCTCTGGGACTCACAGTGCCCTCAGGGAGGCTGAGGGGCTGGTTCCCAGTGCAGCTCCACTGCCTGAGGAGAGCGATGGCCACCCTCTACCCTGGCTAGGGGTCAGTGACACAGTGAGACACCTTGGCAGAAAAGAAAATGTGAGAGACCTGATGACCTTTGAGGTTCTGCATTTACTTCCACACACAGGAAGCCTTGAAGTCCCCTGAACCCGGGCAGCCTGACCTACACGCTGACAGGAAGTTTGAAGAGAGATCTGTGCTCTGTTGTGTCAGACTCCAGATGCATGAAGAGTGAACATCCCTTTCTTCATTCCCTTGAACTCTATCGAGTCTAACCTCTAGAGTGCATCAAAGAGAGGTATTTCCATTATTTAATAGATTCATATTCATTCTCTCACTCCTGTCTGTCTCCGTCTCTCAGGAACGCTTGCTCTGTGCCAGGCTCCGGGCTGAGCACGACGGGAGATTCAAAGGTGAGGCAAGACACATTGCCATCCTAGAAATGCTAGCATCTAATGATGGGAGATGGGTGTAGAAAAATGAAAATATGGGTGCTTAAAGGTGACATAAATAAGAATCCACGAGATGTTAACGGACAGAAAAGGGACATCTGGCAGGAGAGCAGGAAAAGTGCACAGAGGAAACGAGGACAGGGTGGCTTTTGCGACAGTGCTGTAAAAGATGCCGGGCCTGCAGGTTGGGAGGGAACGGGGTTGCGGGGTGGGGGTTGGGGGTGTCACAAAGGAAGCAGCAGGAGCAAAGGCTCGGAGGCCGGAAGTGGAGGCATCAATCAGAGAGCGCAGGGAGAAAAGACAAAACACCGCTAATTATGTTTTGTCATACAGCACGGGAAGGCAAAATGTTGAGTCAGAGACCTGAATGTTTGAAAACGAAGGGGAAAAAGTCTATTGAAATTATTTTTCTTTTAAGAAGAAGTAATTTATAAAATAAAGATATCGAATTTCCATTCCCAACACCTCTAAGACAACTAAGACTTCCTCACTCACGTTCTAAACCGCTCCCTTCATATCTTAAATATTAACATGAACACTATAGGTTCCCCCCTCGTTTTCAGAAACTCAGGCGTACTCACATGTGGGGATTTCCCTTCTAAAAAATATCTAGTCGAAAATTCAGTTTCATTCCAAATAGACTTACTGTGATTCTACCACCTGCCCAGGAATGTGCTAGTTATTGGACAGAGGTAATCTAAGCAAGTTCAGGAATGCAGACTTGAACAGATCTCTGTGTGTTCAAGTTGCAACTTTATTAAATGTTTATCAGTGACACCTGACAGTGAAGGAAAAGTGCATAAAAAAGCATTCAGTTGCAAACCTGGAATAGCGAGATGATTAAATACCTAACTGAAATAGTTTCTAGAATCTTTTCTTAACTGCACTATCACATTATTAAAAACAAAACAAAACAAAACAAAAAGCCCCGAGAAAACTTTAATTTCAAAAAATAAAAAAATTTTTAAAAGGCAGAAACTTCCAGGAAATAGATTGGCTAATTTCTAAAGGAAACCCATTATAGTTGTTGAACTCATTTAGGAACTTGAACAGCATTATTTTCTTGCAAGGTCACAAAGAAAATGCTGGAGAATATTGTGGAGTGTTTTTCCTTTAGCTAAATCTATCAGTATCGACAAGTTATGGGGCCTGGGTTAGTGTTATTAAGATCATTATATAGCCAAGGAAAAGACAGCCTTTCTTTACACATGATCCAGTATTCAGAGATTTAGAAATTCCCACATGACTGAACGGATATTGTTGTTGTCATCCAGATGTTTGGAATCTCTAAGATAACCACACTGAATTTCCATTATTTTGATCACATTTGTTCAGTCAGTTACCTCATTCTGTTATCTCTGTAAATCTTTTGTCTCTACAAACAAGTTACCAACAAAAAAAGACAGCCCTCAGGGCATGAAATTAAAACCTACTTATTGCTAGTAAATTATTACAGAATAACATACCCATAAGCTTTCTCCCTGAAAAGCTAATGAATTATAACTTTAATATATTAGCATTACTTAACATGTATGGTAGCAATTTGCATGACATGGCTAATGTGCCAGTAGTTCACAAAAATCTTGAGAAGAGGCAATTTAGCCAGATGGTTTTGCTCTGCTGGTATTTCTGTTTGTATTAAGGATGCTCACAGGGAGGTAGGGGCTCTAGCTACATCATGATTTGGGGTAAAATATGCAGAAAGGAAAGTATAAGACCGTTCATGGTGCACACAGAAAGAAGGGGATCAGAACAACTTATAAACTGGAGACACTTTGGCCTTATGTTACCCAGATCTGTGCCATAAGCAGGCACTTTGGACTGTTTCCTGTAGACAGGCTATTTAAACTGACTATAACATTGCTGTGAAGGATAAGAATAGAGGCTTATTTCAGTTCATTTAAATTTATTCCAAATTCTGTAACTGTCATTTATTTTTATGTAAATGCTGTGTGTTGTATGATTGGTAGAACATATATATTGATCAGAAGCAACAATGTATATGGGTAGGCACAGGTGAAAGCTATATCTGATAGCCACAGGGAATAAACCCATGGATTCAGCTGGGGTTTACTAAAAAAACTTAGATCAATATAATGGATTGCTCCCTTTTGAAAGGCTTCTGCGGCCTCTCAAAAGGCAGTGTAACTCTGGAAACCTACTCCTGGGAATTTATCCTCAACCAATACTTAAAGGTACAGATAAAGATTTATGCTCCAAGATGTTCATTACAGCATTACTTATAAAGAGGAACAAAGCCGAGCCATCTTATAAGCTAATGCTTATTTGTATGTTGAAATATTTTGCAGTCATTAGGCACATTTTTTTTTTTTTAGGCACATTTTCAAATAATAATGACATCACAGACATGCTGCTAGTGTGAGATAAAATTAATAAAATCAATTTATAAAACTGTTATATACACATAGACACATATGCACACATCATGATCAATTTTGTTTAAAATATGCATAGAAAATGACTGGAAAATAGGCACATAAAATGACTACCTCTGAAGAATGGCATTATGAATGATTTTTAAATATCTTCCAGTAATTTTTAATCTTAAAAAAACATAAACAGAACCTGAAAACCCCCAAGTCATATTTTTGTTTTTACAGCACTCCAAGGTAATCAGTAGAAAATGAATTTTAGAACCAGGAAACCCTGGATTGAATCCATTTGATTGTAATCTTACTTGAAATGTGATCTTGGCAAGCCAACTAACATCTCTGAGCTTCTATATATAAAAAGTCCACCATAATAAATATTATGTAGTTGAATATGCATAGCCCTTTAAGGCTTCATCCCTCAGTGAATGTCTATGATTACACTCTCTACCAGAGCAGTCCAGAAAGTAATCCCTAAGCAAGGCTTAGCAAACAAGATGGGAAATTCCCCCAAATTCCATTATATGTTATATTTAAACAATTGAAGAAAAATGCCAAAATCATCCAATCAGGGACTATTGATTGCAATATCTGATTGAGAGCATTATACTCCAAGACATCTGCCTTCCAACACTTACAAAAAATAAAACCTTAAACCTCTCCAGCGTTAATGTTGTGATCAGACTCATATAAGTAATGTGTAAATTGGTGCAACCTTTCTGAAAAGCAGTTTGGTAATGTGTATCAGAATGAATATTTTGGTTGGTACTAGTAATTTCGATTCTAGGAATCCAGCCTAATGAAATTATTTAAGCTGGGGACAAAATGTATTTTCAAAAATATGCTGGAGTATATTTCACAGATTGGGGCAAAGTTAATATCCAATAGAGGAATAGGTAAAAATTGTTTAAAATCACATTTCCCAATTTTTTATGAAATGGGAAAAGGTGTAAAATACTAATTAAGAAAATGGCATGCAAAATATTATTTTCAGCATGGTCACCATCATCTTATATGTGTCTGTGTACATATACACATGAATATACACATCAACATGTATTAAGGGAAAAATAGGCCAAAATGTTAATAGTAATTAATTATAGGAGCACATAATTTCATTTTTTATACTCTATATTTTCCAAGTTTCCTACACTGTCATATATTACTTTTATGAAGAAAATCTTAAAACTCACTAGTTATTTCTGTCATCTTGAAAAAGTAACAAACAGAGGCAAAAACAAGACTCAAATGGGTTAGGAAACCTAAATGAGTGGAATTATCTATTGTCTGTTCTTTTCTGTCCCTCCTTTATAATGTCCATCTCTTACTGTGCTCTTGTTCCTCTGCTTTTCATCCAATGCAAGGTATGCAAACATATGTTATTCTTGGAATAATGTAAAAGTTCTTTATGGAGTGTCTTGGGATTTTCAGAGGATGGGTGTATGCACAAAATCCTATCTCTAAATGCGGGATGTGTCCTGGTAGAGTACAAAGCACAGGAGTGAACAGACCTGAGTTTGAAGCCTGACTCAGTTTCAGTGTTCTATTTTTTAAAAGAGGGCTGACAATTCTAATTTTGTAGATGTATAATCATAATCAGATGAAATTAAGGTAATGCATATGAACATACCTATCAAAGTGACTGAGTTTCAATAATCCTTTTTCTTTTTCCCTTGCAAATGTAAACATAACAAAATTAGATTATATGCAGAGTAGTAATACTCTGCAAAAAGCATTTGTGAAAAATTATGATTTAAGACATATGTATTCAGTGGGTTCCTAAAGCAGAAATTGGGACCAACTATTGGCTGTGGAGAATGAAAATGCTAACCTTACACTAAGCTCCATGCTGTCTGTGAGGGAAAAAGAATATTATTCCTTACCAGAAAGATCACACATTTTCTGCTATGATATCCAAAATTTGGGTAAATATAGCCAAAATCTAGATGCATAAAAACTGCCAAGAATTTTATGGGGACCCCCTCCAACCACAAATGAATTTTGGTCACTGTAGTGATTGAGGTTATATAAAGAAGAATTTTTAGATAATTACACACATATTTTTGAAAATAATTACATTTGTTATAAAAGGAGACTTAAAACTCTGTATTATCTTTCATGATCAGTGGATAAGGTACCAAAGGGAGATTCTATGACAGACCAGTTTCTATCTTTCAACACACAAGCAAATGTGTATGTACATCCCCCAACTCTATGGTAGTGGTTTGCTTGTTTTTTTTTAAAGATTTTATTTATTTGACAGATAGATCACAAGTAGGCAGAGAGGCAAGCAGAGAGAAAGGGGGAATCAGGCTCCCTGCTGAGCAGAGAGCCCGATGAGGGGCTTGATCTCAGGACCCTGAGAGCATGACCTGAGCTGAAGGCAGAGGCTTAACCCACTGAGCCACCCAGTAGCCCCCTTTTTTTTTTTTTTTCTTAAAGATTTTATTTACATATTTGACAGAGATCACAAGTGGGGAGAGAGGCAGGCAGAGAGAGAGAGGGGGAAGCAGGCTCCCCGCTGAGGAGAGAGCCCTATGAGGAGCTCAATCCCAGGACCCTGAGATCATGACCTGAGCCGAATGCAGAGGCTTAACCCACGGAACCACCCAGGCGCCTCTATGATTGATAGTGTTCCATACACACTCCTAGGATTCTCCTTTGCTGACTTAACATAACTCATATAGACTTGTCTCTATTTTTAAGGGGTACCTAATGTATATACTCTTGTAACATATTTAGGTTATTACTAATCTTTTATTATAATTGAATACTTGATAAGCATCTGTGTTTACACTTCCAACTATATTTATTACTTACATATAAAATTTATATACATAAATATATATAATATTCATATATATTTTTATATACTTGAAAAATTAAACTGTCTTCTAAGACGTTGGACCAATTCACAGTCCTCTAACAGTGCAGAAGAGTATGTCTTCCACACACTTGCCAAGAGTATGCAAAGTATTCTCTGATTTTTGCTGATCTGATATGTAAAAATACCATGCTAGTCTTAATCTGTATTGTTTTTATGCTACATAAACAAGACATCTTTCAAATGTTCTCTATTTCTCTTTGTTTATGACCTTTTTCTGTCTTTTTATTGGTCTTTATATATTAGATAATTTAACCCCATGTTACATGTGTGACAAATATTTTTCCCACTTTCATTTTTTTTTTTTTACTTTATGATGGTTTTTTTTTTTCATGCATAGATTTTTGATACTCTTAGAGTAGAATTGGTCAGTCTTTCCTTTCATGGTTTCTGAGTTTGTGTGTGTGTGTTATTTAGAAAAATCTTCCTCAGTCCAATATTATTTTAAAAAGTCATCCTATATTTTTATGTGGTATTTAAAGCTTCACCTTTGTATGTTTTTCCCCCCTCCAGCTGGAATTTATTTTGGTGTAAGGAGTCTTCTTTTTTTCTGGACAGTTACACAGTTGTTCCAATAGACTTCACTGAATAATCCCTTCCACTCCTCTACGAAATGCCACTCTTATTACATATTAAAATATTGCATATATATAGGTCTCTTTCTAATTCAGAAGAGTATAAAACACTGAAATAGAATGGAGACAGCAGCAGAGGTGGTAGAGAAATTAAAACCAATGTGGAAAAAACAAAAACAAGAACAACAAAAAATGATAGCAGTGTGGAAACAGATCAGCATAAAATGAGTTCTCAGGCACTAAGTGACATCAGACACTAACTTAAGACTGAGAAAGAACAAGAAGGGAGTCCTTTGGATTTGTTTTCCATCCTACCTGTGGAATTGGTTGCAAGGGAGACAAACCATACAAGACTCTTAACTATAGGGGACAAACAGAGGGTTGCTGGAGGGGAGGCGGGGGTACCAGGCTGATGGACATTAAGGAGGGTACTTGATGGAATGAGCACTGGGTGTTATATCCAGCTGATGAATCACTAAATTCTGCCCCTGAAACTAATACTACACTGTATGTTAACTAAATTGAATTTAAATAAAAAAATTTAAAAATCTATGATGTTATAAAAACTCAAAGAAGTGTACAGCAAAGAATGATTTTATTGTAATTTTAATGTAATTTTAAAAATGTAAAGAAAAAGAATACTGCAATAGTTTGGACATCAGTAATGAAAAAGTGTTTTGTGAAAGGAAGCCACTAACTTCTTTCTTTTCCCCTTCTCTCTTGTAGTTATCCACTGCTTCTTCTCTGAAAGAGGAAACCTAGTCCTTACATCATCTAAAAATTGTGAAAAGTGACCTATCATTCACTGTCTTGCTCTAAATCCTTACATTTTAAGGAAAAGTGTTGGTGAAAGGGAGACATGTCATTATTAGGATGATAACTCGGAAAATAATTCTTTGAAGCATTCATCAACAGTCCAAGTTCTCAGGAGTCTTGGCGAATAAAGGAAATCTGCCTTTATCAACATTTCCTATTTTTTGTCTTTTTTGCTGTTTTTGTTTAATCTCCCTCCAAATCTTCTGTTCTCTTCCTTTCCCTGACAACCAGAGTTACTCTCAGCAACAGAAACCAATTCATACTAAAGTACAGATGACCCACTAACTAACATCTTCTGTATTTCTCGCATAGGGTTTTCACGGCAAAAACACGGAACCTTTGGGCTAATGCAAAGCTAGCCATAGGACGCAATGGCCAAGTGTATGAACTACAGGTTCAAGGTGGCTGGGTGTAAATCATGGTGCCATTACATGTGGCTGAGAAGCCTTGGAAATTAACTTAATTGGGTGACAAAGGTACTTACTTCATAAGATTACTGGGAAAATTAAAACAAGATAATATATAGAAAAATACTTATCAAGTGCCTGGTACATAAATAAAAGCTCAGTGCTTTGTTGTGCTGTTATTAATTTCAGATAAGCAGACAGTTGTGGCTTCCCAGCAACCAGAAATCGTGTCCCATTGCTCTGTAATTTGTATGAGGTAGGTATGGGGTAGTAGAAAGAGCTTGGGAAGGCCTGCATTTGAGTCACTACCAGGCTTCTATGGCAGTATTATCTTGGGAAAATCATCTGCACTTTCTAATGTCATCTTCCTTGTCTATAAAATCCTGACCACACAGGACTCCTAGGAAGACAGAACAAGATAATGTATTCATGTAAAGAGTTTTGCTAACTGAAAAGCACTGAACATACGTTAATTATTATACTACAAAATTTCCATCCTGGTCATAGGTTATTGTTATTTTCTTGGTTAACAGGTTCATATTCATTCATACAATGAATGTATGTAAGATTCATGGGAGAAGTAAAAATAAATAATAAAGGAAACTTGTTATTGTGTGCTTCTACTTTAATACAGTTCTAGTTTTAAAAAATCAAAAGTTCATGGCTAAGAAGGCATGGAGAAAAATGTTTACAAGCCTTTTATGCATTCTTAAATTAAGTTTTTATGTTCTTAATTAATTAAAAAAAGAAAATACACTTGTTTTATCTTCCATCATAATCCCAAAGCATTCTTTATCTCCATTATAATTCTAGGCTAGGATGCCAATCTGTAATTTCTTTTCTGGAAAAGTCCAGATTTATACTGTGATCTTGGTACTAACCTGTTATAAAAATTGGATGTTACAGTACAATTAAGAAAAAGAATAGTGCATTTTGAATCCTCACACCACAAATAGGCCCAAACATAATGAGATTATTTCTCCTATTCTTTAGCTGTTGTTCTTAGGAATAACCACTCAGTGTATTACATGTTTGAAAAGGAGTCCCTCCCCAGTTAATGCATGATGCACATGGAAAAACTCAGCAAGTTGCAAAGAGCTTTCAGAGGTAGGATGCTGTCATAATTAGTATCACTGGTAAGATACCTAATGGGCATGTCAAACATAATTTGGTCAAACCAAACTCTGGGCCCTGCCCCTTGCCCAGAATGGCTCTTTCTGGAACCTTCCCATCTCAGTTCATGGGAGCTCCATTCTCCCAGTTGGGCAGGTCAAAAACCTGGGAGTCGTTGATGTCTCACTCTCTTTTCTCAACCCATATCTAATGCATCAGCAAATCCCATCAGCTCTCCCCTTCAAATAATTCTCACCACCCACACTGCCCCATGTTGGTGTCTGGATCCCTCCAATGGCGTGTCACCTCCCTCCCTGCTCTAGCCTTCTCCGTTGGACCTCCTGGTCCCTAACTTACTAATTTACTTCAACTTGGATGACTATTTGTTCACAGGGAAGGGGACTGTGCCCTTTTGCATCTCTTCTGCCTGAAATAGCAGCTGGCAGGTAGAAGACACTCATTATATTATTGATTTTAAGGGGAAAAAAACCCCAGCCTCTTAACTGGTCTCTCTGCTTTAATTCTTCCCCCTAGAAATCTGTTTTCAGCAAAGCCTTCAAAGTGTTTCTGTTCAAAATTAGGGAGTTATCACTTCTCTGCTAGCCGGTGTCACTCAGAGCAAATGCCCAAGTCCTTACTGTTGAAAGCCTACGTTATCTACCCTACTCCTCACTCCCAGCTCCCAGATTCTGCCCACCTTACCTCCAGCCTCATCTCCTCCTTTTGCCTACACATTCTGTTCTCACCACCCTGGCCAGGCATGCTGGCTGTTCCTTCTGCTTGGAAAGCCCTTCCCTTACAGTCTCAGGAAGAGACTCACCTTCCCACTTCCATCAGGTCTTTGTTCAAATTTCCTCTTCTCAGACAGGACTTCTCTGGCCACCCTAGGGCCAGTCACACCCCACCTCCAGGATCTGCTTACATGTCACCATCTTACATCCTCTCTGTCTTTTACACTCACTGTTTTGTGGGTTGACTTTCTTCCTTCTCTACAACATGAGCTCCATGAGATCAGGGAATTATTGAAACCTCTTTCATTTCTTGCTGCATCCTAGCACCCAGAACACGACTTGGCATATAGTTCATGGTCAATTAGTATTTACTGAATGAATGAAAGAAGTGATAATCTCTCAGTGGGTATCTAAACTTACAAAGGCATTAGTCAGTGGGAACAGGATACATCCATTGTGAATTACTCTTACAGGTTATCTCTATTTATCACCATATCCTAAACAGACCTGGCATAGTAGTGTATCAATCTCTCTTCAAAGAAATCACAGTATAAAAGTACTTAACAGAGAGAGAACTGCTAACTCCACCCACCCCCTCTTGTTGTTGTTGTTTTATGGCACTAGTAAGGATTTTTCCCATTAAAATGTATTTATTTCACAGGCAAATTCTTTCCCAAATCTGCCTTACCCATGTTTTTCTGGCCACAGCTGCAAAGTGGGATATTTGGTGCCAAAGGCAACTGATTAGGTTAAAAATACATCCTCTGCTGTAGGCTGGCAACCATTTGTATTTCATTATAAGATGGTATTAAAAATTATGCCTTGGACTCTTAACTGTCTACAGCATAGTGCATCTGTCACCCCAGTTTGTCCTGACAATCTGCCTGAGAGAGTGGGTATAGCAGTCAGTAGTGGTCCCGTTAACAGATAAGGGAATTTGAGGACCAGAAATGTCGGTCATAGAGAAGACCCTTGGCAGGATTTCCTATTTTTATTTTTTTAAATCTTATTTAACTGCCAGTCATCTTAAATCCCAAATAGAAAAGGTTGTCCTAGGTTCCACAAATCGTGTTTTTGGAAAAAAAAAAAAAAAAAAAAAAAAAGGCCTCAATTTCCACCTTACCGTTGGGATGCTGTACATTGGTACTTAATACCTGATTCTTCTTGCTAAAGTTGAGCTCTAATAAACTGTCAAAGATAAACAGGACCCAACCACCCTGTGGTTTTAATTTCTAAGAAAGCACATAAATTATGAAACTGTATTTTTTGCCCTAAATTTTTATTCAGCGGTAATCTAATTTTAGACATCCCCTCCCCCCACCAGGCTGGTTTCTGGAAAAAAGTTCTACCTTCTTTCTCAGATTTAAAATGCCAGAATATTATCCCTACTAAACAGCATAGAAGTCACCATCTCCAAAAGCATCTTTAGCTGAGTTTCCGGGCCTGGACCAAACTTCCTTCCAAGTGCTCTTGTAGAACCCATGCCTGTGTCCCAGTGTTGCCTCCTGTGAGCTACTCATTTCCCAGCTATCTCCCCCCACAGATCCCACATTTCTGATGAGCAGGGATTAATCACCTTTGTATCCCAAGCAGCTAACACAGTCCTTGGCACATCACAGGTGCTCACTATATGAGAGCTGAATAAGCGAACGGAAGAAGGTAGTCATCAAGATGAATGGGAAGAGAGGGGGAGGCGGTTTCACTCTGATATTTGTACCCTTCCACATCCTCTTGTCCCTTTCCCGTGCTCACTTTCTATTCTCTAGACTGCAGAGTTTGGAAGTAGAAACCAGTGGTGACTTGTCCTACTCTTGCCATACAGTCATCTGGACCTTCATGCTATGGTCTCTAAACAGGAGAATAGACCCCGCCCCTGGGAAGGCCTGTGGTGGTCCAGCACTGCCGGTGACTGGAGATGTGACTGTGTAATTTGGGGATTCAGCATTAGGAAGCAAATTTGTCTACAGTTATAAACTAAATTCTCCGATAACAGAAGTGATCCTCTGGTCTTCCAACCTTGAGTTTTGCTTTTATTTTATTTATCAACTGGTTCAGAAATCAGAGCATGGAAGAGGATTTTGTGTGTGGGGGGGAGGCATGGAAGGGGAGCTTTTAAATCTCTTCCCAGTGTGGACCAGTGGGCTTTGAGATTTTTAATTTGAAAGGCTTTTCCTACGCTATAACTTATGGGTCCCCCAGCCTACCACTCTTATTAATAAAGGAAAAGACAATAAGGCAAGATATTGCTGTGAAATGACACATTATTGTGATTTCAGCAAACTCCAAAAAGCCCAGAAACAAGGGTTAGACTTTATGATGATAAAAGTATTTCTATGCCACAGCAGAACATTTTGTTTTGCCCTACATTCCTAGAATCATATGGTTCAAAAGTAAGTATCAGGGGTGTCTGGGTGGCTCAGTCGCTTAAGCATCTGCCTTCCGCTCAGGTCATAATCCCCGAGTCCTGTTTCTAGCCCTGTGCCCCTGCTCCCTGCTCATCAGGGAGTCTGCTTCTCCCTCTGCTCCCCACCTGCTTGTGCTAGCTCACATGTGCTCCTTGCTCTCTCAAATAAATAAATAAAATCTTAAAAAAAAAAAAAAGGTAAGTATCAAATTAAACCTTTGGGCCTCTCTCTCCTGATATTCTCCTTCTCCCCAAAATCTTCGAACCTGTTCTAATGGACATGCAACCACATCAACTGGATCTACCAGGACCCCCTCCAGACTTCTTCCCATAATGCTGAAGGAATGCTTGAGTCTGGTCATAACAGGACGACAGACACCTTCTCATACAAGGCACTTGATTCAATCTAAGGCATGGAATCCAGATGTAGGGACCCAAAGCCAACACTATTATTTAGAGGCTGAGTCGCTCTATGTGTCCTACAGACCTATTTCATCATTACCCAAGCCTGGGGACCCTACTAGGCCAGAGTTTTGGCAGATAATAAGATGTTCCAATTTATTTGGTGGTGGTGCTTATCACGGCTGATTTCATACAACCCTGCCAGGCAGGGATCATCACTCACATTCTACAGATGAGGACGCTGATCCGAAGAGAAGCACAGCTAGTGATGGGAAAGATGGGGATCTGGGTCCTTATATTTCAGTCTTCCATAACTGCACACGGTATCCCTAGTCTTAAATGGTGCCTGAGGGGCCCCATCCCTTACTGGAAAATGCACTCTAGATGCAGGAGACAGTGGTAGTGGAGGGCAAAGTGTAAACGGGATAGCTAAAGTATTACCACAAGGCTTTGAAAGAACTGTGTCCTTGTCCTGCACAGATAGGCAGAAGATGAACAGAAGAGTGGTACATGGAGGTATTAGGTGGCTACCAAACTGTAGGCCGGTATTGCCCAGTGACCAGATTTAAATAGAGTTTGGGGACGGTGATTTCTCTAACTTGCTGGAAGATATTACATTAATGCACAATAAGCAGGATGCACCTATGAGCCTCTGTTTCTCAGAAGCTTCTTTTTCAAGCTGAGCTTCCAAGATCCACAGACCAGGCCTTCTTTGTTTCCTAAGTCACTAGATGTTCAGGTTTTCTCCTTTGTTGGAAAGGGTTGAACCACCTCTTATCAAGAGAAGTGGATTCCCATAAAACTGCCCCTGGACCCTCAATCTTTTTATTGTGATACCAGAATCCAAGCACAATGCCACTCACTTCCATATGTGTTATCCAAATGAGTAAATACTAGATAACCCAAAGCTCATCCTCAAAGACATGTCCCCGAGGAGCTGCATTTTGGAGTTTAGTGTCTCCAGAATTAAATCCAATGAACACAGTGTCAACAGAAGCTTATTTTTCCTCTTTGGCTCTCTACCTCCTACACCCCAAACCATCATGTCCCCTAAACTGAAAGTAAGGAACCTAAGAGGCCTAGAATCATCCTTCATTATAGTCAATGAAATGACTGTCCAATCTGCAAAGCAACCCTCCTTGTGCTCTTGTCCATTCAACTTCTGTAATTGCTCTTCAAGTTCTTAACACTTCCTCCCTGGTCTACTCCAATCTTTTCTTCAGTACATTCCTTGCCTCCAGTCTCACTTTTGAAGAACTCCTTGGAGGTCTGCTCTCGTTAGGATTACTGTCACATTTCCTATCCTTTCCTACACTTTGATCCCTCAGTAAAGCTTTAGGGAGGTTCTTATCACACCCTCTGTCAAGGTTAGGTCATCCATCCATCACTTCAAAACTCTGCCTCTGGCCATCACTCTTTTTGACATCGTTCCAGGTACTAATAAAAGTCAAATTTGTGTGTTTGAGCTATTTCTATTCCTTTGTCATCTCTGAAATATTGGGAACTATCCCTCTAATTCAGCAAGTCATCATTCCTATCATCTAAAAAAGTTTGGAAATCTCATATTGTCTGATCACATGTTCCCATACTATTCAGAGAAGAGCCAAGAATTCTTTTCTGTTTCCATCCAATTATACTTTCTACCTTATCCCCACCCCCAGGCCCCCTCCCCCCTACCACACCTGGCCAAGCAAATTCCATGGCTACCAGCTCTGATCTTCTGCCAGGCTCTTACTCTCAGTGGGTGTTCAAGGTACGCACCTTTGAATTGTTACTTTGATTTAAACTTTTTTTTTTTTTTTTACCTAATTGATGTATAAAGTGAACAGCCTTTATAGCTCATCAAGTACGTTTTTCTTGGATTGTAAGTTATGGCGGGGCTACACAAAAGGAACTTTTGGCTACTGGGAATTCATGCAAGTGGACGCTGTGTGATTATCAGGAGGAGAGCATTCAAAGCCACTCAAATAAGGTGCAAAATTTAATAAGTCACATCTTGAGCTCAGTCTTGGGCATGTAGTCCCAAACACCCGGTCATTTCCACATGTGTTGTCACTGATACTACCCACTAGTGGGGTCCACTGTGATCTGGTCTTGGCTCTGCAGACTCAGGCTGTCACCATCCCCGGGGATCTGGGTCTATCGCTAGAGCCTATGCAGTTAGGGAGCAGACTTAAAAGAGGATTCCAGTAAATAGAGCTTGAAAAGCGACCGGCGCCTCGGCTCATCCATACTTACTTGGTGAGGTTGGGGAGGCTGCACCTCCTTCTGTTGACGTGGTTGGAGGCTTTGTGTCTGGCACCGGCAGAGGCACAGGCCTGGCCATCGGTGGTGGCGGCGGCGGTGGCAACATTGGGGTGGGAAGGAATGGGTTGTGCACTTTGCCTTGGCTACTCCCATTGGGCTGTGAAGGCAGGAGCAAAAGAAAACACGCAGAGGGAAAAGAAACAGATATCAACAGTTAGCTGCTTCTGAAAACGAAAGACAATGCATTAGTTACCTCTTACGTAAAATTACCAAGTATTCTAGCTGCTTGAATTCTTCCTTCAGAGTACAGAGATTAAAAAACCGTTGGGTTGTTCTTGAGGCATTTCACAAAAGCCTAGTGTCGGGCACACATGCTCAATGTATCCCAAACTTACTCTCAATTACTTTGATAAGAGATCTCTTATCTCTCAGTTACTTTGACCTTCTATACACCCTGCTTCCCTAATACGACCTGCTAGCATTTGCCTGGAATGCTTCACTTCTGTATTAACTGCTACCTTCATCATCATTCTCACAATTAGTATTTATTTAATACACAAGTGTTTTGTAGGTTGTGGAATTATTCCATACTGTCTACTTACACAGATATAATGATGTTGCCCAAATACGCATTTGAAATTAAAAATAATATTTTATTTTCACTCCTCAAAGTTGATATTATATAACATTTAATAAATATGTTAAGTGAACATAAAAAATTTCTTTCACATATTGTATAACATCAGGCACAGAAACTTTAGAATTGAGCTGTCAAAATTCTGCTAGGGAAAAATATCACTTCTAATTTTGATTTAAATTATAGAAGCATATGCCATAACAGTCATATTTATTTGGCTGCCTGATGTTAGAACAACCAAATCACAGCTCTTTGACAAAAGAAAGTTCCCCTCTGAAGAAAGCAATAAAATCCATTTTATTTTCAAGTTTTTCAAAATAGTCCCACGAAGAGAGACCTGCCTTAAACCCTATAAAATTTTGATCAAAACGCAAAACCGGGAGTTTGACACTTATATAGGATAATGTCAGGACTATTTTAAAAAAAGTTAGAAACTTAAAAGTCAGATGCCTGATGCTGGTGATCACTTCAGATCTTTCATGGTCTCCCATGTGGCCTTTCTGACTCTGGACTTTAGTGACACTGTACACGACCAATAATCACAGCTGGTATTTGGGCTGTCATCCCAAATCAAAATTCAGGTGAAGGAGAACCAGTTGTCCCAGGCTTTTAAGTGTAAGCCTAATAACTCTGCAGAGGCGGCCCCAGCCAGCCCCTCACTCACGTTCTCATGTGTATGTGTGTGTGTGTGTGTATACATAAATATATATATATTTAGTATTGTTCTTCAAAGACTATCTCGTCTGACAGTCAGAATGCTACTCTTTTTTGCCAGCAAACCTGCTCGCGTGTTATTCTGAGTAGGCTAAAAGTCCATAAGTGAATGCTTTACAATAAACCAAGTAAATGAATACACAAGCAAAAAGAAAAAAGGCCCCATATTGATTTGTTGTCTAGACAGAAATGTATCTGCTAACACATCACCAGACATTAGTCAAAGCTGCCGGTTCTGTCTCAGATATGCAGAATCAGGTATTTCTGCAAGGAAAGAAAAATCAGTGACAGGGCCGTGTGATATAATATTCTCAATTAGGCAGTAATAATGACAGCTGATCTGCGGCTTCAAGCGTAGCCCTTAGGAGAAAAGGAAGATCACATTTGGCTTTATGCTGGTCATTATTTTCTAGCCTTTATTATTATTAGTGGCCTTGGGACACCACTATCCAACTGTAAACACTTAGTTCAGCTTTGAAATAAAATTTGCCATTTTTAAAAATCACTTTTGCGTTTGGAATATCGTCTCAAGTTGTGATTATTTGGTTCACTAGAGAAAAGATGAAAACATTGATTTGACGCTGTTGAATGCTGTTTAGCTTTATACAAAGATAAGTGGGAGAGATAACTACTTGCAGAGATAACAAACCATAATAAACTGTGCTTCCAGCATCTTGAGTTCAAGTACTGGTCAACTTGATCTAAAGTGTTAGAAGACTGTATTTTTAAAAAATATCAACTTAGTTGATCTGAAACATCTGTGCCTCCCTTGTCCCCCTGCCTCTCCCTACCACCCCAAACCATTACTTAAAATTATTTGGTCTTTCTATTTGGTTCACTGCGTGAGCCCGAGGGTTAGTGTACATGAGGTGGAATTATCAGCCCACAGACCTTAGAAGGTTATATGGTTCACCCTTGAGATGATTTATACCCATAAACTTGACAGTTGCGAACTTAACACAAACACTTTTTAAACCCTGGTCAATCACTCTTAGAGCAAGTTAACTTTCCCACAATCTGGAATAAATATGACATTTGTCTACAGTCCGTCAGCACAACATTAGAGAGCCCTGTCACATGGTCAGAAGGTCTCCCCTTGCTATTTTTACATTCGGGTACTATTTCTAAAGAAATCGGAAAAAAAAAGAGGTCTCCTTACATTGAGGAACCCCACCTGTCCAGCCTGCTGACCAGCATCAGGGCAGACAAGTTGGACAAACTCTTTCAGCGTCTCCTGAGGGTGATAGCGGATGGCTGGGTGAGAGAAGTAAGGCCCGGGCTGCTGGATAATGGGCGATGTCGGGAAATGAAGAGTCGACGGTGTTGCGTGCGGGCTTGCTGTAGGAAAAGAAAACGCCAGAGTCATGAAGAGGGAGTCCCGCCTTGCGACAGCGTCCACGCCCGATCCAACCTCCTTCTTCCTTTCCTTCCTGACCCAACTCACAGCACTGCTCACCTGGCTGAATTTAACATTGCTTAGGTCTGATAGATTTTCTTCCTTAAGGCTCTAAGACAAACATGGAGGTTAGATTAGCATAGGGTTTCAGGCTGTCTTTCCATTTTCAGTGGACATGAGTTATACAGGCATTAATAATCCTTGGTGAAGCTGAAGATTATTCATTACCTTAAGAGCCTTTTTAATGAAGCAAGCAATAAAAAATGTATTTGGTAGATTAGACCTGATTTAACTGACATTACATATGACAAATTCTAGTTTGCACGTATGGTTCCTCTTTCATGCTGAGCTAACCCATAGACAATAATTCATTGTTAAAGCTCTTATACCCCTTTCAAGGAAATTTCTAGGGACTCATACAGGATGAAATTTTTTTGAAGTATGTAGTAAATGATCACCTAATGAACCTGTGCAATTTGGATGCCTCGCTTTACATGGAAGGTTTACGCAACCCCCCCTTCCCATATTTTTTTTTTTTTTTGTCATTTCAAAGCCAAACTCAGAAATGCATAAATATTAGAGCAGGGGAACCCACAGGCTGAGTAGGCAGTGACCCTTGCTCAACTGTGAGCCTACTGCCCATAAAAATTGATAAAAGAACTCAGACAACGATGACTCCTTTTTATTTGAGCCCTGCTAAATTTTATTTGTACAAGAAGATTACATTAGATTAAAAAACTTATGTGAGCCGCTTGATAATGTCTCTGAGAGAACTTTTGCCCTTGAACTGGAAGGGTGATTGATGAAATCTGCTGGAGAAGGAGAGCAGCCTAGGGGAAGGGTTGGGGATACTCAAACCGAGAAACACCAAGGTAGCGGCTCTCACTTCTCACTGAGGGCCAGGGAAACAGCTCTCAAATAAAAGCAGATGAGAATATTGATCTTGCCTTACTCTTTGCAGTTAAGTTTTCAAACTCAGGGAATCCCTGCGAAGACCAAACAAAGGAATGGCCCAGTTTTCGGAGAGGAAGACTTTCCTAATACCAAAAGGGTCTTGTAGAGCAGACCAAGCAAGAGAAGCCACACTCCCTATCACACACCATAAGCGTGGCTGAGGACAAATAATCCAGCCCCACTGACCACTGGGCATGGGTTCTTTGTTCCCTATTGGGATGGTTTTAGTTCAGGGGCACTTTCTGACTATTGACATGGCTAGGACTTTCAGGTTCAGAATAGCATCTAGTTTTTAAAGAGTAAAAACAGGGGTTTGGAGTAGAAGCAATAGCCTAGTCCATGTCTTGCAGATGATCTGACGGGACCCCTTCATTCATAAAACGTTTAATCTATCCAATAAACACTGATGGGCTTTTGCTCTGGTCAGGGGATACCACGGTGGGCCAACACAGACTCAATTTTTATCTTCAGTCATACAATTGAGGGCATCTTGAACACAGCCTACTGAAACCAGAATTCTCGTCCTCTTCCATCCTTTATACCTGCTCTCTTCCAATCTTTCCTGTCTTAGAAGATAGCTTTTCCATCTCTATAATTGTTCACTGTCATATCCCCAGAACACTGTTTGGTACTCAACAAATATTAGTTGAATGTTCAATCATTGATTGAATGCCAGAGTGGTACAGAAATCAAGAACCACACAAGTCAACTTAAAACTTTGTTGTTTTGTTTTTTTTTTTTTTCCACCTGGCAAAAAGCCAGAGAGTTTAGGGATCTGTTATTTTCACGGAGTTAAACAACCCACAAGTGAAGAAGTTAAATGGCTCTGGTCATTTCTTACTTTGCAAATGGTGCTTTAAGGAACCAAAGTTGTTTTGTTCATCTAATATGGTATGGTTGTCTTTGCTGTAGCAAGAACATTTGACCCCGCACCCTGCATTTGACCAAATAGTTTCTAGTCAAGGATGGAATGTGGCATTTCCCAAACAAGGCTGGGAATGTACTTAAGCATAACAAAATGATACACTCCACTTGGGCAGTATGTCAAACACAAAGGTGGGAACTCCACTGTCAAGAGTCCCCAGCAAGCAGACCTTAATGATAAAGTGACAGTGCTTCAGGTGCTCAATGGAAGGTGATAAATGATTGTTTGATTATGAAAAATTGTGGTGGCCAATAGAGAATGCAAGGGAAAATATTCACTTGAGTAAAGATCAGGTGGATAAAAGTTAAAGTTGATAGACGGAAGAATTCAACGGATCTTGGAATCTTTCCCTTTGACTGCTAATAAACAGCCTAGCACTCTTTGTTACTAAAAGGATATCATTAGCAACTTAACTTTAGACCTTCATTTCTTTATTATATTTTACTAAAACAATTCACCTTTTCCTTGTGGCACAGAATTTAACACAAACCTAAGAACACATGGTACTATATGAAATTAATTCTGCAATGACTGACTTATAAGGACCAATTAATTCTTAATTAGTACCAGGAAATCATTTAGCCTGTAGTTTCAAATTAGGTAACCGCTGAGTCTGCATTTCCAAGGGTTATCCCTCACAACCCTTACTTTCTCATGTCTTGGACTTTCTGGTGTTCAGCCATTAGCTCATTGTGGAACTGGGTATATCAATCATTCAAGATCTTGAGCTTTAATTTCTTCAAACAGAAAATCGTTGTGTTATAGACATTACACAGACCTCTTAAAAATTATTAAATACATGCTATTTCTCTAGATAAACTGCTAGTATCATTCTTTTACTGGACGAGACCCATGTTCATCCGTTCTCTAAAGCTCAGCCTTCAGCAACATATAAATTTGGATTTTCTTCTTTCCTAGTTCTTTCTTTTCTCTCTTTTAGCTTGACTTAGATGTTTTCATCGTGCCTAAGTTTTTGCCGAAGTCGTCTCCAAGCATTTTAGAAAGTTCCATTGGGGTCAAATCAGTCCATCACTCAATCTGTAAAATTTACTAAACGTACATTGAGATCTTCAGATCAGGGTCCCACAGAAGAGACACTACCACGTGGGAGAATTCTACCATTGCGAATCTGGCGTGGTGCTAATGCAATCCACAAAGAAGGGTCTCCGTCCAAATTTTTGACAGAGAAAAACATCTCTTATGGATGTGTGTGCTGTGAGTAGTTGACACAATAAAAAATTATAGCACATTATGTCAATGCATATTTAGCTCCTTTAAAATGTGCATTATTTACTTGAGAGTCAATAAAGGCTTTTCTCAAGTGGTTAGTTTATTGCGGTGCATCCATCTGTATCCATGTTGATGTTAATACAATTTTGTGTATTAAAAGGCACTACAAAATTGGCTGCTTCTGGGGTCTAATACTCTGAGTACCCTAGGCCAGGAGCAGTGGAGAGTGTCAGAAACACTCTGCTCTGGGTGGATCTCACTACCAGCTTAGACTTTAACCAGAGGCCAGACTTATTTAAAACAGCCCCTGGGCTTTTTCACAAACAATGCAAATGAGAAGGAAGGAAATTGGATCTGGTTTCTCTGGCTAGAATGGCACCGCCTACACCTTCTGAACAAAGTAGCCACAATTCAAGAAACAGGGAGCCAGAATTTCCCAAAGGGGGTAGGAGCTCAGTTATTTATTACAAAATGATCATATTACTGGATGCTTAAAAAGAAGAAAGCAGGTCAGGCAGGTTGGTTTACTTGTTTGTACTCTGCTCCTGTCCCTCGCCCCGCTTCTTTAAAAAGATTTTCTTGGTTTCAGTTTGAAAGAGAAAAAGCTAAAAATTCAACACAATATGTGTTTTTATTTTTAACTTAAAAATGCTTTCTCCCTTACAGCAGAATGAGGACTGGGGAAGGAGAAGGTCAAGGTCATTAACTGTATTATTGTGTATTTGGGGAGACTTATTTGATCCAAGTGACTCTTGGTCTGAGTCCTCCATAGGGAGGACGACTTATAGACAAATATTCTAGCTCAAAAAAGATAGTATCAGGGAGGCATAGCCACATAGGTTCGGAAGCTCATACTTCATTCTTTTATAAATCTTGGGAAAGAAAAAGAGAGGAGAGTAATCCCGCCTTATCATTTTTAGCAGTTTTGCCCAAACTCAACCTCCAAGAATTCTAATAACCTTCCCGCATATTTCCTCAAACCAGAATTCATGGGTCGAAATACGTTCTTGTATTTAACCTGCGTATTGCTTTAATTGCTTTATTCCTTGTCCACGAACCATCACAGATTCTCCCAGATTGGACAGAGACTTGGGTCCATTTCACGTGGCTTTCTGGCAATCCTAGAGTCTCTTGTCTGGGAAGCTCCAAAGAAAAGCCGTCAAGAGAGCAGCGCAAATAAAACCTAATCCCCTTCAGGTGCAGTGTGCTCTTAAGACAGCGTGACACACAGCCTTCTTTCCTCACGGGGGGAACCATCACTCCCAAGCCTTGGCATTTGTAAAACTTCACAGTCTTACCATTCATCGACCCTAAGTCAGGGGCAACAAGTGAGAGTCCAAACTGTTTCTGTGTTAGTGCTGTTACCAGAAAAAGCCGCTCGTCCCTTCAGCGGTAAGATGTTCTTTAGACAAAAATAACCATTTCTGTAGAGCAATGGGTGGCATTAAGAACTCCTGACTACTCATATTTAGAAGTAAAGATTTTAATAAGGCAGAACTCTAAGAGGAGAAGTAAGTGGGGAAGGAAAAAAAAGAAAGAAAGAAAGAAAGAAAACCTGTGCTAAAGGAAAAAAGCCTTCCACAAAAGCAAATGGAATTTGAATTATTTGGGTCGTCAACTACTATGTACTTGGCTTCTTCAGAAATTTAAAACCACCGTATATGACACCACTGTAGCTTACTTAAAGCTGAGAAATGTATCTTAATGGTCCATAGCTATAATTTATAAATCATACGTAAGTCAGACATGCCACTTACCAAAGTCCAGGAGTCTGGAGTTATGGGATTTTTATTTTAACAGAGACACAAGGAAAGGGGAATTGGCAAAGGTTTTTCAACCTTGAGGAGGTGGAGCCTTCTCTAAATAACCAGACTTTGACTTGAGGCAAGCCAAGGTTTTCAAAACATATAGCACATATCTTCAACATTGCTGAGATGCACATCAAAGACCTAGATGTCATATGAGAGAACCATATCTGACACTGCATGACACCTGGTAAAGCACTTCGTATTTTTATTACTGCTAACCGAAGTAACTTTATGCTCCACAGCATTTCCAAGACAGTTGGTATATTCTATTCCATTTGAATTAAGGGGATCCTCAGGTTGGAGATCAAATTCCAATGTCTCCTGGAGAAACACACAAAAAGGTGGAGGAGTGGGAGGGAAAGGTCTTTTAAAGTTTTTATTTAGATCAACTTTATCTATTGAAAGACCCTTCCTGTGCTGGGGTCCTGTCTTAGAATCTAGACCCAGGGTTGGCATACATCTTTTGAAAGGGCCAGAGAGCAAAGAGTTTTCAGCTTTGCAGGCCATGCAGTCTCTGCTGTGATTATTTGACTTCACTGCTATGGGACAGAAGTAGCCACAGATATTACACAAATAAACAAGTGTCACCATATCCCAATAAAATTTTATTTTCAAAAATAGGCAGAGGACTGGATTTGACTTGTGCGCCATAGTTCATGGGCCCCTGGCATAGACGCACATAACTCCTCTTCACCCTCCAGACACCATGCTGTGCTCTTGAGCCTCTGGTGATCCCTGCTCTTTCCACTTCTTCCCTACCAAACCCCATCCTTGTCCCGGTCTGTTTTCTGCTGAAGACGCACCTTTTTGAAGCTTTCAAGGCAATCTGCTTGCCTTCTGTATTTCCACCAACTATCCATTGTCACTCTTTTTTTCTCTTTGATGGGAGTTTGTACCTTTGGACTACCTTCACCCACTCCTGGTCCCATCCCCCATTATAGCCCTTTGATTATCCCTCTTCACCATTATTTAATCTGCTTCAGTCTGGGCTGGTTTCTCACACCTGTGTGTGTATAATTTTAAGTTAAACATATAAGTCCAAAAAAAGTAGAGATATAATATGAGGACTGTGGGCTTTAGAGTCCTACAGGTACAGATTTAAATTCTAGGTCTTTCTTACTTACCAGCTATGCTTTAAGTTTCTGAGCTTCTCTATGACTCAGTTTTGCTCTCTGTACAGTGGGGCTAATAATACCTCAAGATTTTTTTTTAGGATCCGGTGAGACAAAGTATGTAAGACACACGGTATAGTTCCTGACCATGTGGGTTAGTGATCCATAAATAGCTTCTTTTATTGGTAAAACTATCATAAGTGAGGATGGGGATGAAATAAATTGAAATTTGTTCCTATTTGCTAAGACCTGTTTGGATTATATAATACACAAGGGAAAAGGAATATTAAGTAAGAGTAAGAGGGGCCTACTGCTTATCTGTCACTTGGACAAATGGATACTAAATATTGTTGAAAGAATAGATACTATCAGTACAGATATGACATAAGGGTCTTGAAAAAAATCCCCTAACAGCCAAATGTAAAACAAAGCAACAGTAGCAACAACTTTGATCTAATGGTCATAGATACAATGACCTATAAAGTCTGTTTTTGACCAAGTATACTTTGACCTCGTGTCTTTGCTTAAATCTCAAACTCTGACAATCCAGAAACTTAGAACTATGGGACTATCTCCCTCTAGACTCTATTTTTCACATACATCTACAGTTTTTGAGTGTCCATAC
Organism: Mustela lutreola; assembly: GCF_030435805.1. Lineage (NCBI taxonomy): Eukaryota > Metazoa > Chordata > Mammalia > Carnivora > Mustelidae > Mustela > Mustela lutreola. The sequence goes on along the minus strand of NC_081299.1, from coordinate 49,880,087 downwards.
CGGCCTCTCCCTTAACCATGTGGACCCCTGCTACCCAGGCACACATCCAACCTAACCCAGAATCTAAGCATGTCTTCTTCTAGCCCCCTCAAACCCAGATACAATGGAAATTTCTATCATTCTATCTGTTTCTGAGAATTCTTTATCGGAGATCTCGTACTCGTTAATGCTAAAAAAAAAAAAAAAAAAAGCTTTTAAGAACGATCTGGAATACTTTTAAGAAAAAAAATTTCTAATTATTATTAATTTTGGGGGGGAAAATTTTCTAACTAGATTAAAGGACCTTAGTTTTGTTTCTGCCACTACTTGGCTTATAAATACGGGCAATTTCTTTCTCTTCTAGTTTTCTCCTCTACAAAACATAGTTTGTACTCAAATGTTGATGCTCACCTAGCTTTGCATTCCAGTGGAACTCTGTCTCTGGGATTACAGTTACAAATACTCAGTAAAATTGATCCATAGTAATAACACTGAAATCTAAAATACCTGAAACAAGGGGGCATGTACCCCTTAAAAGAAATTACTTTGAAATGTTTCTGATATATGAAGTTATTATTTCTGGACACAGTCTTTAAGACATCCTGGCTTTGGGAAGGCTCTAATTTTTAGAGTTTTAAAATCCTCGAGTAAGCCTGTTCAAGGTTCCATGACACAGAGCTCCCATCTTTGGATCCTGACAGGACTGCCTCTCTGAATATGCCACACTTGCACACCACTTGCCTAGGCCGCCATGATGGCTAGTGTGAATTATGTTCAAATACCACACGGCAGCAGTGATGATTGGAAATACAAAGAGGGACTGTTTAAGAAGCAAAGTGGACAAGAACCCCATTCCATGAAGAAAACCCGAGCTTCTATGTTACGGGGCAGGCAATACTAAGAAATAAGAGATGAAGAATAAGAAACCTGGCAAAACGCTTGAGGAAAAAACCCCACAGACTGGGTGATCACAGAGGGGAACAGAAATAGGCAGGGAGTCCTCTCATAGCCTGCTGGAAGTGTACTGGAATTACAAACGCAGTCCTGCAAAAGAGAATTTCCAAAGTTAAGTCCATGGAGATGCTCCAGCCTGTCGGAGAATTACTGGTAGTTTGTGAGTGTTTGCCAACATGGACAAAAAAAAAAAAGGCAAAAAACCAAGCAAATAAACAACCACAAAACCCATGATAAACATAAAAGCACAGGCTGATTGGCAGCCGTTCCCCCACCAAATCATGAGGTTTATGGTGCAGTGTAAGCCCCTATTTCTGAGAGACAGGATTACTGAGGCAGAGGTTATTTTCAAAGCATCCTTCTGAACTCCAAGTTATCTTCCTGAATACACCCCGTAGGATTGGAACATTTATTCCTACTGTGGTAGATTTCACACAAGGGGGGGAAGAAAGAGAAGAATTAGTCCAGTGTCTGAAGCTAGGGGTTCAAGCTTTTATCCCAGGTTGGGTATCAGATAGCTCTGTGTGTCAGCCTCCTGGCTTCCTCTACTGCAAAATGGAAATCATATGTCATGTTTGGGTTTTAGAGCTCAACTCTTCTGTGCTTGAAATCATCACTCCCTATCCTAATCCATGCAAAGTCACTTAATATTTCTGAGTCCACATCTCCTTATCTATAAATTGGATAAAATAGCCCAGAAAAAAAAAATAAAGATTTTTCTCAGGATCAGAATTAATTCTACTTCCATGGCAGTGGAAGTAGTACTTTTCTTTTAAAAAGTATGTGTTGAGAATCAGCTATGTGCTAGACATTATATTAGACTGTGGGTTATTTACTATTCCTAGACTGTATTTTTTTTTTTTAGGACAAATTAAGGTATGTGAAAAATAATCAGGATCATATAATGTAATGTGGCAGCATGAGGTAACCAGGAGTCAAAAGTTGACTGTTTTCATGGACCTGGAAGCCTATGCATGGGCTAACAGTCACTTTCTAGTACCTGATTTACCTGTGCTCTGCAAGTCCTAACTGCAGGAATCAGTCACTGCAGAGAGGGAGAAAGCTGAGCCCATTGCCCCAAGTTCAGGACAGCTTTGTTTTTATCTCCTGCAGCGGACAGCTAGTAGTTCTGTCTGTCCAGCAGTTCTTCACCATTCCCTCTGGAAACAGAGCTCTCATGGTTTTGGGGGGCACCTATTCTTCCCTCAGCCCCAGCCTAGGTAGTTAGAGTGGCCTCAACCCTATCCCTGGCTCGGCAGGTAGGTATGTAACCCAGGCCACATGAGTGAGAAACCCCTTTATCTTTTAAACATAAGGATTTAGAGACCCAAGCAAAGGACCCAGACCAGGACAATAAGAGCCATAAGCATCCAGTAGTAGAGCCCTACCCAGATCTACTGTGACAAAGCTCTTCTCTTTCACCCTTGGGGTTGTTACATTGGTGGAAATGAAGCCTGGAGCTGCCCACATCATTAATGCCACAGTCTGAGGGGATTCAGCCTAAGAATGAAGTTCACAGAGAAGAGAGCAGAGCTGAGGGAGAGAACAAGACATACAGATTTCTGAGGGTATCACCTGGATCCAGCTCTAACTGAAGCTATCCACCCTCAAACTTTCTAGTTATAAGCACCAGTCCATGATTTTCTTTTGGAGGAACAGAGGGATGGTGAAGGAATTTGGTTGGGTTTCTTTTACTTGTAAGAATATTTCACTTGAAAGAGTCTATATGAACATATCTTCAAAGCATTCATGACCAGCTATGCAACAAGTTTGCAACTTTTATTGTAGTGTTCAGGAACTGGGAGATTTGGGAAGATCTGGAGATATCCCTCAGAGATGCCAAGGTTTTCTAAGTTTATATCGCATGCCAGTGGAAAGGACCGACACAAACTGACACACATAAATCCAACCCCCCACAAATACTTCAAATACTTGTGCTGGATTATCCCTTTCTTGACTTCACTGTTCATTAATCTCATCATAGTGATAATGATTTGTTTCCTATCTATCTGTTTGGCTAGACTGCAGGGGCAAGACTCATCTGGTTTGTTCATTAGGGCCTAGCACCATGCTTGGCAGATGGTAAATGCTCAATAATTACCTGCTGAATCAATTTTTATAAACAACAGACTCTTGTTAACCAAAGAGGTGCTTATCTTAATTTTAGCAAGACCATACCTGAATGAAGACAAAGCCAAGAGAAGTCTCTACCAAGGCTGAAGGGCTACCTATCAGGGGAGGGAGCTATTTACTTGCCTCACTGAGCAGATGCCCCTGTTCTCCAACCAGGCAAGAGCAGTGAGATAGGGTAACCAGGCTGCCTCACTTCCCTGAGACCACATGTCCTGCTCTGGGCATCTGTGGCTCCTCCCAGAGAGGAGAAACACGCATTCCTTCTCGACCCACAGGAGCAGGTGGGAAGAGTAGGCTGGGGATGAGGAGAGAGGAATGAAGGAAAGGAGAACTCTCTCCCGAGATTCACATGCAAAGAAAGCACATGCAGGTAGGAGGATAAAATAAGTCACTGCAGAGGTAGGGAACATTTAGTCATTGTACTTATGACAGTTCCCAGCCCTTTCCAGCCATTTCACTTCCTCCGCCTCCTCATGTTTTAATGTTCTATACAGGTGGGAAAATAAAGGCAGGGAGAAGATAAGCGAGTCGCACAAGCATATGCAGAGCCCAAGTGGCCAACCAGAACCCAAATTCTCTGCTGGCTGACCTCACAGCCTGCGCACTGTGCACGGTGCTCCGTGGCTCCCCTCTGAATTCTTTCTCGGAGGTCAAATGTTCACAGGTCCCTTACTATTTTTTCAGAACCTGGCAACTCTGAGGTTGTCCACGTGTTTTGCACATCAGAAAAAGGAAGTGTTTGACTGGGGCCAGGGGTGGGGGGCTGTAGGGAGAGAAAGCAACCGCCATTTCTTATGAAGAAGTGGCACTTGACAACTGGAAATGTACCCTGGAAATATACATTTTAAGCAACCTTCTCTATGTGTGATTAAGTACACTAATTTCAACAATACAAAGGAGGCAGCATGAAATGGGTGACTCTCTGGGATACTGCGACCACATTAATAGGGCTGTCCATTCCCATTTCACGTGTCTATGCTCACCCTCCCTGTACCCCCCCCCCACCTACACAGATGATAAGCTGATACTACATAAACATTGTTAAAGCCACAGTTCTATGCTACAGTAATTCACTTAACTTTAACATGATTTATGGTTCTGTCAATAGGGGAGGTTGAAAACCCTGCCCTGAAGCTTCAATGTGAGCCTCATATTTAAAACAGTAATTGTTGAGTATGTGTGTGTGTGTGTGTGTGTGTGTGTGTGTGTGTTTGTGACAGAAGAAAATATTCCACATAAAGAGGAGATAACAAGTCCAATACTGACTTTTTTTACTCCACTCCGAAAAAAGGAAAAGAAAGAATGAGTCCAAACATGGAATCCACATGATAGTAAGTTAGACCAGGAAGAAAGAACGGCTAGGGATTTATCTGATTATGTGATTTATAGGACAAGCCATACCAGGAAGTCTCATCAATGAGACAATTTTAAAGAAGACTTGCTGGGAACCCTGCCTTCATCATGTGTGCCTGTGTTGGGTCTCTGGTGGGGGAGCTGGGGAAGGAGGAGAGGAAGAGAGGGAGGGACAGACAGAAAGACGGAGGGAAAGAGGCCAGGAGTTCCAAGGGAGAGCAGCTTCTTTTGTCAAGATGAGTTTAAATCTCAGCCCACGGCCCAAGTGGTGAATCACCCTATCTCTCTCTCTGGCACTCACCCTGGGGACATTTCGCGTCTTTAAGAGATTAAGGAGCCAACTGGTCTTGTTGCTCTAACCTGTCCTCCTTGGGACCACATATTAGCACGATTCCCCTGCAGAAGAGCTCTCTTTAGAAGTTTGCTGCAGGGATGACAAATTAACCCAGCAGGGTGTCCCACACATCTATCTTGGTACAAATTATTAGTGTAATAGAGCTTTTAGTTATGCATTTATCTAGTAATTATTGAACGGTTACACAAAACCAAGCTGAGCAGCCACGGCCTTTATGAGGTTCGCTCAGTGGGTGGCCTTACAGTTAATTTAGGATAGTTTTCCACTAAGCAGTTCACTTGCAGACAAATTAGCTCAACAGCCTTCTCCTTTAAATATTTTCCATGTCATAGTGAAACTCTTTACAATACAATAAAGGTACAGTTTTAATTACACGCTTCCTGACTTTTGTTTAGTTGTAGTTTTAAAACATTTGCTGGCACTGTTTTTTCCTTTGGCTGGGCAGTAATAGCTGGTTGTAAGTATCTGGCTAATGAATTTAATAATTTCCTGAACTGGGACTTAAAGGATCTTTGCTCAAAAGCTGCCTTTCCTCTTTGCCATCCAGCTCCTTCAAATCCCCATCGACAGCGTTTCCCACTGGGCTGGACACCAGCACCCGGGCTGACCCTGACCAACGTTCACAGGCCCTACTGGCTTGTCTTTCAATGCCTCTCAAAGGTTGTACTTGTTCAGTCTACGATGCCCTCACTTGGGAATCAATTCTGGCATTTCTTATTGTAGAGTGACAACGTAATGTTGTCTCAAATGACATACTCCAATAATAAATAAACACCTTGTGTCTGCTGGCAGATTCTTTCCGCACCTTGTTAGCAACAGGTACTTAATTGCTTCTCATTTCCCTGAGATGATTCAATTGCACTAAACCAGGAGAGACAAATTAGATTCAGCTCCTTGGAAAGGAGTGCCGGTGGGTTCTACAACTATGTTAAAAGCTTTCCTAAGAGGCAAAGAAGTTTGCAGACACCATGCGAGAAAGCTGCACACACCTATCACTTAGGGGGACCCATGCCAAGGGAGGGGTGACGTGGTGATGGTGGCGATAGAGGGAGGACGTCTTCTTGCGGGTCCTTAATGTTGACAACCAACTTTGTAACGCTACAGCAAATATTCTACAAAAAGGGGATCACATCCCCTCAAGCTTGGTATTTCTCCTAATGCCTGGCAAGGTAGAAGCTCTTCCTTAAGGCAAAGTGAGTATGTACTGAGCATTTATTCACGAGACGGTGCATCTCCCTAAATCCCACCGAAGACATGCACTTGGATATTATATTATCATTCCACACGGAGGATGGAAACAACTCCCTGTTATTCCCAGACTTTCTGTGTATCTTCAATCCAATCCATGAAGCCACTCATGTATTCAACAAATGTTTGGCGAGTGCTTTCCTTATGGCAGACACGATGCTGAGGGACGCAGGTAGGAAGAAAAAAACCATGGTTCCTGCTCCAGGGGGCCCTGCCATCTAGTGATAACTGCTGCCTTCATATTTTGCCTCTCCTCTCCTTCCTCCTCTATTATTGTCTATGAATCCACACTCCTCCAACCTTCCCTCGTGACCTCCATTTCCTGGAAGGTGATCTTAATTCTCATAATTCTCTAAAGTATGTTTTTCTTGGCCAAACTTGGCGATATTGTTAACCGCAGACCCTTAGATGTTTCATCACTAAGAGCAGGATCCCTACCTGAATCACAAGGATCTTGGACTTAGAGAGGTTTATAGAGCATATAAACTTCTGAATACCTCTCCAAACAGAAAGGGGCATGACTCTTGGAAAGCCACACAATAAATCTTTGGTTTATGTGGCTACTATTTTGGCTTATCTTATGTATATTTTTGGTACTGGGGCAATTTTACTTCTAAACTCCCTTCAAGGGTATATGTTTTTTGAGTTATAAAGAAATGGGTGGTTTAGCTTCGTGCTTACAGTACCTAGTTATCAAAAAGCACAATTTGTTGCTGTTGCTTTGTTTTCCAGGCTTACAATGAGAAGGTACTCTGTGGGAGAAGAGGGGTTGAGTCCTTATTATTATTATTATTATTATTATTTTAAGATTTGATTTATTTATTTGAGAGAGAGGGAGAAAGAGAGACTGAGAGAACGAGTTGGGGGTGGGGCAGAGGGAGAAGCAGACTCCCTGCAGAGCAGGGAGCCTGACGTGGGACTTAATCCCAGGACCTTGGGATCATGACCTGAGCTGAAGGCAGACGCTTAACAGACTGAGCCACCCAGGAGCCCAAGGCGTTAAGTCTTATGCTTATTTGGACTCTCCGCGATGCCAAATGCCAAATGCTACGGGGGTTCTATATCAGGATGCCCTTGTCCCCAAAAGCACCCTAAGCTTCCCCTATCACAGTAATACACCTGCTGGCTTTCTTGCTCCAGCATCCACCAGGAGGTAAGCACTCTGAGGCCAAATCCCAGCTTCTCTTGGTCATTCTATTGGGCAACTAATAGAGCATACTGTACCGCTGTAGTGCTCCATAAATACTGGTAGAAAAAAAGAACGGATCCCTAGAGAGACAGGGGAGTGTGCAAATCAATTTTAATATCAAGTAAGTCACACTGACCTCAAAAATTGAAGTGACTTGCATATAACAGAAAGCCTGCATTACTAGTAGCAAGGATTCACAGGCTAATAAAAAGATTTGTTTATGGCTGTTATTAAAAAACTCAGTTGGATAACATGGGTTATGTCATGCTTATCAAAAGATCTAAATGGCTATGTTGTGTCTTTGACTAATAAAAAATGTGAAAACAAATTAATTGTTTAAATAAATACAGTTTATTTCTCCCAGTGGGGGAGAAAAAGGTAGAACCTCGTGATATAACGGAAGAGGCACTGAATTGGAGACTTGACTTCTGGTCTCAGCTGAGCTCACTCATCTGGAGGAGTAATGCGGAATACATTGCTGACTGTTAACCCGCATATTCCCCTTCCACTTGCCTGCTTATAAAGCCCTAATTTTATACAGAGTAGCTGTGTGTTCAGCTAAAAAATAATGCAGACTTCCTCGCCTCTCTTGCAGCTAGAGGGGATCATGTGGTGTAGTTCAGACCATGCTGCACAACATTCTACAAAAGGTGTCAGAATGAGCAGGCCTTGCTATCTGCTTGGAATGCAGATGTGAGGCAGGTGTACAGTGGCCACATTGTGATCAGGAGGTCAAAGCAGGAGGATGAGCACAACGCAGTAAAGCAAGGCTAAGAGATAAAATCTCAGCCCTTGGACTATCACAGTCCTGAATCACATACTTGTTTTTATTTGAGAAAAATACGACCTGTTTAGTCGATCTTCTGTTACTTGCAGTCAAACACATGCTTAGCTGATACAGGAAATGGATTAGACCAGATAGTCTAATTTGCTATTCTCAAATTCTCAAATTTGAGCACTATTCTCAAATTCTGTGGTTCTAGATGAGGCTCAGTGAGTGCTTACTTGATAATTATTTTCAACCTCTGTCTTGCAATGTGTACCATTGTAGGCGCTTCCCCACTTCTAAATTCCTAAAGCAGAGTTGCTTTCCTTAGTGTAGAGCATTATATTAAATGAAATGCTTAAATTAAGTATCATTCATTATCTTGTTTTTGAAAATAGCAAAGATTTCAGGCAGACACCTAAGTTTCAAGAAGACGAAATTCCAAGAGACCCTAAAATACCACGATTGCTCCAAATAATTCCAGTAAAAGGAATTAGACCTTCAAATCATCCAACAACCTTGTCACTTAAAAAAGCAAAGGGAAGAACAAAGATTTCTTTCAATTATCATGAATAAAGCAAACTGTTGTGATTAAATACTTTATTATGGTTGACATTTTAAGTGCTGATAAAAGAAAGTCTTCAAAAGCCTAATCTTTCAGCTTAGAGTACACAGTAATTTTAATAATGTATAATGACATACATGCTTTTATGGAAACATTATGTCTCCCCCACTCCCCAGGATATTCCAAAATGCTTTCACCCCTTTACCTAATTTTAACTATATAGATGGCCAAGGATTATCCCCATGATACAGATGGCCAAACTGAGGCTACAGGGTTAAGTGACTTATCAAAGCCTCAAAGAAAGCCAGTATCCAAGAGGGGATTTGTTTTAAGAAAGCAACTACCTTCACAATGTACATAGAGAAGTGATTAGAATAGCAGAAACTAATGAAGGTTTTACTTATATAATCTTAACAAAAGCTTTCTTTGGCTGGAAGGCCATTGTTCTTCCCCATATTGGACATTCTTTATAAAGAAGTCCTGCCTTACCTATTATACATTTATCACTCTTTAGTTTTTCTGAAGCAATACAATCTTGTCAATGTCAGGGAAGGGATGAATGCTTTCTGTGTACATTGATGTGCAATGTGGATACATTTTATTTATTCAACCAATATTTGAGCATAAAATTCATTGCATGATACACAATGAAGATAACAAAAAGTGTAAGTTATAGATCCTCCCTTTCAAAGGTTCCATTCTAGGACAGCGACAAGACACATATATTAACTTGCAAAGCAAGACGCTTGGTCTTGTGTGAAAGACTTTGGGACTTCGAGGAGTGTGAGGTGATGGCAGCCTGCATGGAGCTAAGGGGTTTTTGTGTAGAAAATCATACTTGAGCTGGTCTTGGGATGGACAAAATGTTGTAGGGACAACAGGATATTTTCAAATCCTGGGTGAAAATGGATGATTCACTTGTTTGCATGATTTGAGTACATATTCTATTTCCAGGCACTGTGCAAACAACTGTAAATACATGATTTCATTTGCTTAGATAAAATGAATCTCTTGAGGTAGAGATTATGATCTCCAATTTATAGATGAGGAACTTATGACTTAGAGAAGTAAATCAATATACAAGGTTCACACAGCCGGTAACAGTGGTGGAGACAGAGTTCCAACACTGGTCCGTTTGACCACTGAGCTTCTATCCTTACCCATGGTGTAATGCTGCCTCCCTAAAAGGCCCTATTTCTTTTTCTTTTTGCATTTGCTTCGCAATTTCAAAGAGAGGTTTCTTTTGTAACAAGTGTCCACCAAATGTCCAAATATGCCTTATGTTTATAGTAAAAAAGAGAGCCACTGTTTTTTTTTTTTTTTTTTTTTTTTTTTTTTAGCAGCGAGGTGACCTTGTTTTGCTGTAGGTCTGTTAAAATATCACCTCTGGCCTGGGTTTTGAGATCTATTACACAGTTACTGCCTACAAACTGGTGTTTGTCTGGTCAAGGTATTCCCAAGAGAAATTTTAAGAAGTTTTTAAAGGAGGCAGTAGAAGTCTTGTAATCTGGATACTATGCAGAGGTGAACATATGTGATTCTGAGCAACGGTGTAGTAAACAGCTTCCCCTGTCCCTGTGCCCCAGGACCCTGATAAAGGACACAACTTTCTCTTCTTCCAGGCCCTTTGAAGTTCGACGTCTATATGGATTCTCTAATGATTTACTGATTTGGGTTATAGCAACTCTTTACAATAAAAGGAGCATCGAGGTTGAATTCTCCTTTATGTACACATCACATTTATTCCACACTGGCTCATTCAGTCAGACTTGCTCTCCTTCAGTTTGGATCATCTTCCTAAAACATCAGCTTAATCCTGTGATCTCATTCCAAGCATTAGCTTTCCATCTGGTTCAGAGAAGAATAAAGAGCAATATGGCGTCTGCAGCAAATATTTCTTAGAGAGGCTCAGTACCAACCTTAAAAAGTATCTTAGCCCCAAGATGTCTCGTGTTAGCCCATCTCCACTCTGTGATTCTTGCCACAAAGACACCAATGAAGAGTTTCATCTAAATTACTCCAACTTCCTTTACTGGACCACTAACAGGGGGCAGGGTGCAGTAAGAATGGGTATCTGAGTAGATTTTCCAGAAAGAAGAACCGAGGATGCTGGGAACCATCTTGAATTCTGGTGAAAACAAAGAATCTTTGGTATTCCATAATTCTTAAACTAGGCACCTTTCTCTTTTCCTCACAAACATTTTTTTTTTTTTTTAATGGTATGAATAGGAGATCAAAGCTCATTGATCTGAAGGCTAAGGAGGTCCACTCTGGTTCAACCCAGCACGGATCATTTTGGCAAATGTGTTTAAGTATCCAGCATAAGGAAGCTCCCAATATTGGCCCTCACAGGTAAATGCTAGAATTGCTATAATAATGTGTAGAACTGTGGTTTTAAGGCAAGACGCCTAGAAGGCACTCAATATTTATTGAATTAAATGATGATATATGCACATTGCTTTATGCTCCTCAAAGAGTCTCTACAAATATTGTTTTATCGTGTCTCTATGTAAGAATAGGAGGTTGGAAGGAAAAGTTCATTCAGCAACAGTACTGTCCCGTTTTATTGGTGAGGTTATTAAAAAAATCCACAAGATAAATGGGAAGGCAAAGAGGCAGCTCACCCAGCTATCCTGACTGCTAACATCCTGTCCTTCCCAATCCTTATCACCTCACTACCCTGTGAACCTTTCTTCTGCTTGGAATGCCCTCTATTCATGTAAGTGACTTCTTAAGATTTCATGTCAATGCTGTCTAAACTTTGAAGTCTATATGATAAAAAGTAGTAACAGCACATTCCACATCATCTTCTGAATGCTTATTTTCTTGCATCTCTCTTCTGCCCTAGACTGTATGCTTGATGAGGACAGGAACCACTGAATTCCCAGTGACAGGCACTCAGGAAATTGTCATTTAATGAACAAATGAAACTTATGGTTCCCTCCTCTGAGTTCCCGTAGAAATTTCTATTTTTAATGCTCATTTAGCATTTAAAATGTTAACCTGACCATAGAAAGATGAGAAACATTACCTGCTTTATCTCCCTGAGACGAAAATCTTCTGACTAAAAGGACTTCATGTCTTTTATTTTCCCCTACAGTTTAAGATGCTTAATGAATGCTGACCCTGAGGATAATATCAGAATACCTCCCCACTGAAAGAGACTCATTCATAATCCAATTCAGATGCAAGGTTTCAAGTTAGAAAAAAATATATAAGTTGCCTTTCTGATTATAACACACACACACACACACACACACACACACACACCCCACAGAAGTGAAATAATAAGAAACCTTGAGAAAATTCTGTCAGTGATCACAAGATGTTTAAAGATGGAGGAAGTAAGTCTTCATAAAGGTGGATATAGTAATTGCTTCAAAAAATAGTCCAAATACTTATTTTCATCAGTCTGATTTCTGCGTGTGTGCATTGGGCGCTCCTTCAACAGCCATTTTCCCCTGAGATGCTCACAAGCATTCACAACGGGATTCAGATTTGTGGGTCTCACATTCAGATGAATGCAAGAAATATCAGTTTCCCCAGGCATATGTCAAAGTAGACAAGAGACCATAACTTTCTAGGATGTTTTATAATACCAGCTGGTAGATCACAGACCTACCTAAGCGACAATCTGATGGAAGAAAGTAAACATGGTTACAATTATTCATACTCCTACTGTGGGAGTTTCATAAACAAACTAATAAATATTTTCATCTTGCAGTAAGATCAAGTTAAGTGATTTGCTGACATTCTCTTGAGGTTTAAAGCTTGTCTTTAATGTGAAATACAAATCATATTTCTTGTGGACACATTTTAATAATAAACTTAAAAGCACACGAGACAAAAATAATGAAAACATTGCAATGAAAACCAGACAAACTATCTACCACTTCAAAAAGAATGAGTGAAAACTGCTCGTCAACACCGTGATGCAAACAGCCTCAGTGCAAAACGCCACATATTGAAATCAGGTTTCAAGGAAAGGGAATCAGCAGGATGAGAGAATGAAAAATAGCTCTTACTTGAAAACAGGTAACTAGCTATAGGAAAATATACTCACCTAACACACACACACACACACACACGCACACACACACACTCCTTTTGCAGGACAGACTTGATTTGGGTTCAGTTCAAATTACCTCCTACCTCTTGGCAACATCCCACAAGGAATGAGGGGTTTGGTCCCTCTTCTGGCCTGAGGTAGGGATTCAGGGTTTGATGCCAAAGCTGTTCCCAGGGAGGAGAAACTGGAGCACTTACTGCCTTTAGGAGCATTCTAGGAGTGGCCTCCTTGTCTCTCCTTCTGCTACGCTGCTCCCAAGGCCATGATCTAAGCCCAAGCCAGGGTGCTGGGGAGTGGCTCACCTCTGGGTCCTGTGATGACAGGTCGGTGGTGCTGTGTGAATGCGGTTCCCAGGGAGGAGGTCTGCGAAGGGGAGGGGCTGCTGAAACCAGACTTCTCCGACTTCTTCAGTGTGGTTGGAGATGGCATTCCTGGCAAGAAGGATTGAGTGATAAGCACATTTTAATTCAGGGCACGGCAGCTTGTATTAAAGATAAAACTGGAAGAATTAAAAAAAAAAAGAAATCCACCTGGGTGCGCAGAATTTGTTTGGAATGACTTTGAATTTGTCACAGGAACCAACAGGGGACAAAATGGCCCCTTGGTAAGTCCACCTAGAATTGACTTCAACTTACTCTACTCAGTCACAGTTCCTTTTGGCATGATTGAGCTTGTCTATGGAGGGCCCCTGCCCAGAGTTTCCTGCAAGTTGTGTGCGCCTGTGGCCCATGGGAGCCTTCAGAAAGGAGGTTCTCGAAGGCACATGAAGACCCCATCTGCAACCATTTCATCTTGCCAGGTACCTTGCTGAAGCACGAAAGCACCTTCTTCACATTTTAAATAATTTAGCTATTTTCACATTAAAAAAAAAAAAAAAAGCCCTCAACAAGGACAACTCAGTTGCTCATCCAATGAATTATTTATAATAGAAAAAAGAAATAAAAGGTCAAAGTAAAAAAAAAAAATCCTTAAATGCTCAACAATTGAAACTGGTTAAATAAATATGATTGAACTCATCCAAATCATACCGTTAGAGAATAAGGACATTCCATTTAATGACATGGAATAAAGACATGGAAAGTGATTATAAAATAGGATGTTGTGCTGGGAGGCCACTTAAAAATATAGGTCTCTGTGCAGAGAAAGAACTGGAAGGAAACGCATATAAACTCTAATGGGGGTTCTCTCTGTGTGATGGATTTGGGTGGTTTTCATTGCCTCTTTTTGCTTGCTTGTTTCTCCTGTGATGAACATATATTACTTTTATGTTAAGAAAATACAATAAAAACTTGTTTTTAAAAATAGTATTTTTATCATAGTTTCTGAGGTTTTCATAACATTTCCAGCATAGAAAAGGCTTTGGGAGGAAAATAATGGGAAAATGGTCTCTTGTAATTACTGAGTTAGTAATGTTCTCGGCAGCCACGCTGACACACACAACTGGAGGCATCGATCAGTTTGGTAGGGTGCCAATTAAAACAAAGAAAACTTGGATATAGAAATAACGGAAATGACTCCTTGTTCTCCACATCACAGGACAAATTTGGGCTCTCTTAAATTTGCAGCACAAAACTGGTCTGAGTGCATGTCAAAAGAATCAGCTCTCTTTTACTCACATAGGTCTACATATGTTGTATTCTATGACGAGAGAATTATTGGGGTGAGCTGGAAAACTAAGTAATAAAAATAATAATGATATTAGCAGGTATCTGTTATTGAGTAGTTACTAACTCGCAAGCACTGTGCCAAGCACTTTATAGGTATAGATCTGTCCCAAAACTTAGTTTGGCTTGTATCTAAATACGTCCTTGTTATTTATGTCCACAAATTTCCTTCATAGGTTCTACAACACAAGTTTTGAGTGCGACTTCAGGTTCTATATGGATAGAATGTGTTTTGTGTTTCTATTTTCAGAATATCCAACAAAGGGTCTAGAATGCAGTCAGTGGCCTGAAAAGATATTTAAACTAGGTGTCACAGTCTCAACCTTATCTGTGGCTTTACTAACCAACATAGTAAAACTTGAGAGTTTGACCCCACGAAAGAAACAAATTGCAAGCTGGTAGGCATATCTGCAGGGTACCATGTAAAGACATTAGGAAGTGCTGTGTGATTTCACACCAACTGGACAGATCTAGATTCCAGCCATTCCAGATCAATATCTACACGATTTGAATGAAAAAGCACGTCACTCAGCAACTTAGCTATGTTTCCTTGCTCTTTGAATCAGTAACCAAAGTCACACCATACCAATATCCTAACACCAGTAGGATAGATTGGGGTCTTGGACCAACATTCGTTGCAAGTAACTTAGCCTAAGGTATAATCACAGAACTACATTAGAGAGAGGATTTCCAATTTAAAAATTAAAGGGAAGAAATAAACGTTAACCAAAATGTAAACAAACCTCTCAATTCATTCAAACCTCTCCTGCGCAAAACACATTTTTAGGCTGCCAACCAATCCACTGATTTCAGCTCAGTCAAATGCCTGAATTATGTGTCATGAAACAGAAATAGAACAGAAGATGAAAATGTCAAAACTTTTAAGATGGCAGAATTTTTTTCAGACAATGGAATCACTGAGGAAACGCAGCATCTGAACTAACCTTATTAAAGAAAGCAAATGGTTGCCTTCACAGAAAAGGAAGCATTTCTTTGAAAAGTTCATGAGTTCCAACCCGTGCCGTTCTAAATACGGCAGAGACAGTGACATGACTTAAATCCACCATTTACATTTACTCTTTTAAGAGAGGGAATGGAGAGGTAAGACTCAGGTAATCATGAACATGAAGAATGATGAAGTTGGTAAACAGATTCAAAAACAGCAAAATTCAAATCCTCTTTGAAGGGGTTAAAGAGAAAAGAAATACTGTCTGCATTCAAGAACAACAAGCCAAACTATGTATAATCTTCTAAATTTATCCCACTCAAGTAAGATGAACCCTAAGGCTGTCATGAATCTCAAAATTACTTTGTGTTTTCAATTTTTAAAGACTTACATTGAGCACATTTCCTTATTATATACTTTAATATTTTCTCCATATGCATAATGTATGTTTTGGTTAATTTGCTTCATATACTTAATTGACAGGATAAAATTTCAAAATGGTAGTAAACTACTTTATGTTAAAAGTGAGAGAACATTAATCTTGACTTTTATTTTTGAAATCAAATTTGGATTCTGCCTGTTAGATTAAAAGTAAGCTTCTTGTTACAATTTCTCTTACCAATTATCCGTGCACAATTGTTATACCATGGTTGTACAGATTAATGAATGATTGGCTTCTTAATAAAGCAAAACTTTGATTTCAATGTATTTTTCAGAAGCATCAGATTTTTTAAAAAAAGATTATAAAGTAATGCTGCCTTTTTTTCCAGAACAAACAAATTATTACTCCAAAGTTCTTTTCCCTATGTAAAAATAAAGAATTTTATAGAACAAGAAGCAGAAATTTAGCAGGATGCTGTGTTTCAATGGGACATTTTCTCCTATTGGTTGCTCTAAAAAAAACCCCAATGGTGGTAAAGAAAATAGAAGATGGATTTCTTGTTCTTTTTTTTTTCTTTTTCAACCTTTTTTCAGAGAGAATGAGAGAGAGCGAGCACGTATGAGTGGGGGGGGGGAGCGCAGAGGGAGAGGGAGAGAGAGAATATTAAGCAGTTCCTCAAATGCAGGACTTGATCTCACAACCCTGAGACCTTGACCTGAGCTGAAATAAAGAGTTCAATGTTTAACCCACTGAGCCAACCCAGGCGCCCCTAGAAGACAGATTTCAAAAAGCATTTTGGCTTGTCATTGGTTTTCTAACCATCAGACTTTCTGAATTTCTCTCCACTTTGCCATTTTCCTAAGCTACCTGAGTTGTTTGAAATAGTGTCCAGGGGACACAGGCAAACATGAAATTCTAGTCATTCAATGAATCTGTTCCTTGAAGGCAGTTATAAGTGAGAGGCCCAATAGGAAAACCCTGAAAGCACAGGCCAGAAACAGTACTCACAAATATTCCATTATAGTCATCATTAATATTTGTGGTAGTCAGAATTCTAAGATGACCCCAGGGCTCCTGGTCCCTGGGGTACCTACTTTACAAAATCTCCTCCAGTTGAATGTGGGCAGTATCTGTGAATATGATGGATGTTCTTCTCGTGATTAGGTTGTTGTATTGCAAAGGTGAAGGGGCTTTTGAAGATGTAATTTAGGTCTCTAATCAGATGATTCTGAATTAATTAAAAGGTTATTATCCTGGGTGGGCCTGACCTAATCAGGCAAACCTTTTAAAAGAGAGACTAGAAGTCAGAGAGATTCTCCTGCTGCCTTTGAAGAAATAAGCTGCCATGATGTAAAGGGGTCTATGAGAGGGCCATATGGCAAGGAAATGCAGGGACTTTTAGGAGCTAAGCAGGGCCCCTGGCTGACAGCTAGCCTTAAGAAAGCCAGAACCTCAGTCTTAAAGCTATAAGGAACTCAATTCTGCCAATAATCACGAGAGTTTGCAAGAAGACTCAGAGCTCCAGAAGACTCAGAGCTGCAGTCCAGGACTACAAAATGCAGCCTGGACGAAATATTGATTATAGCCTTGTGAGACCCTGAGATGAGGGACTACCTAAGTTGTGCCCAGACTCTTGACCCATGGAAACTGGTGATAAGGTAATAAGGTAATAAATGTGTTTCGTTTTAAGCTATGTTTGTGGTAATTCGTTATACAGCAATAGCAAACTAAGGTGTTACTCAAATATGAGACTACTGTCCATGCTAGAAATGTATGTATTAAAGATGTTTACTGGGAACTAATTATTCTCTAGAATTCCAGAAGCTTCTATCATTTTTAGCAAATACATGCTAGATAGTGAAGTTTGCCTCTAGCCTACACTCACTCAGAGAAAACAGTAAGACATCTTTTTGGAAAAGAAGTGAACAAGTGGTTATTTCTAATGGCGTAAATTTTATTTCCAAATAAATTTGGAAACCTTCTATTTCCCCCTGATTCTTTTAGGAAATACCAATAACAAAATCAGATCAAATGACATGAAAAACCTCAAAAATAATTCTTGGGGTCTCCTATAATAAATCAAGGTGTATTTGGTAAGTTTTTCTACAACCTGATATTACAGAAAGTGAAAAAGAAGATACAGGGGAGGAGCGCCTGGGTGGCTCAGTGGGTTAAGCCGCTGCCTTCGGCTCAGGTCATGATCTCAGGGTCCTGGGATCGAGTCCCGCATCGGGCTCTCTGCTCAGCAGGGAGCCTGCTTCCTCCTCTCTCTCTCTGCCTGCCTCTCTGCCTACTTGTAATCTCTCTCTGTCAAATAAATAAATAAATCTTTAAAAAAAAGAAAAAAGAAGATACAGGGGAAAAATGCATAATTAATTTCAACTCCATCTGTCTCCTAAATTTTGAGACTTAACCAACTACTTTGACCTTTGACTAAGAACTTTATAGGGACAGTTATAAATCAAGTCCTACAGGAATGAGAAGAAAGTACAATGCTATACTTTGCTTAAGGAAGCTTCTTAAAGGGGATTTTTAAGAGTCAAGGAGGTACAATATTAATGGGAAGGTGGGGGGGGAGGGAGAGATCACAATAAACTGTAATTATTCAAGAAACAATGGCATAACATGCTGGATTTTTAAAAAGGCAAAACTGTAACAAGTCGGTGTGAGTGCTTCCTCAAAAATTCACTGTCCTGTTCACAGCGGGACATTATCTTGTCTGTTGTACAGTTTGGGTGGTTGTTCTCCAAATTGTTGGAAAAAATTTAACTGGTATATATTTCTTTCTTCAAAGTAGCAAAGTCAAGAACAGGAAGTTTTCTATAATGCGCATTTAGAGTTGCAATCTGTTTGGGAAAAATTCTGGAAACAAGCAAACTCTGCACTTTTGTTTTAAAATCCAATATATAAGCAGGTTAGAGAGGACTACAAAATGCTGCCAGTTTGACTTTACGTATTCTCCAGACCATTGCCCTCATCTAATTCCCAGTGACCTATCATTACTACTGCTTTAGCAGAACAACTATTATACCAAACCTGAAGGCTGCTGGAAGGCTTCATCCATCCAGTGGCCTCAAGAGAGCTCGGAGGCCGCTAAAGAGATGGTCATCAAACCTTTATATATTGATCATTCCCAAACACAGACTGAGAAGAATAAAATGTATAAATTATGGAATACCTACTATGTGCCAAGTACTTACAAATATCTCAAATGCTTATATTTTCATTCTCCAATAGGTAGGTATTAATATCCTTATAACTAAATATAACTTATATTTAACTTACATATATATAACTTAATATAACTTATAACTAAATATTGCAGAAACGTGACACCAAGAGATGTCAAGCAACTTGCTTAAGACCACACAGCTATGAAGCAGTATTTCAGACCCTGGTCTCTGGTCCTAAAGCTTGTAGGTTCTGTAACACATCACACTGCCTCATATAGTTTCCCTTGTATATTATACAAACTGTGTCCTACTTAAGTCAATAAAGTATATTTATAGTTCAAGTTTCTAATTTGGTTATCCAAAGAAAAAATTCAAAGAAAGGTTAAATCAGCTGCAAAAGAACATGCAAAAAATAAAAACAACTCTACAGTATACTAAGAAGCCTCTCATCTTATATGGCAAAGGTTTTTCTTGGCACTTGGAGAGATTAGTTAGGATTTTATTAAACATACCGCATTTATTATCAGTATTTTTAAGACGGAACCTCCAAGGAATAAGTATCGCCTAGACTTAGAAGAACATAATGACCCAAAGATGTTAAATTGTTTAACAGCAAATTCGTACATTTAATATTCATAAGAGGTCTCTTGCCTGTTCAACAAGTTACTTCCTCTATAAAGCCTCAGGCAAACATAAGCAGGATCAAAAGTTTTTTTTTTAAGACCCACTGATATCTCCCAAGTCTTGTCTATGTTATAACGCAGTCATACCTCACGCAGAGGTAAAGTCTAACACACACAATGATCTAGAATTCAGTAAGTCTTGACATCAAGAGAGGCCTCTGAGCTGCTAAAGTCCGTGTCAAAACAAGCAACTTAGCTGAGTCACCGAACTCATAGGAAAGCATCGTTTTACCGACTCTCCAAGTATTTCAAGGAGGAGGCTGTGATGGTGTGAGTCGAATGCTACTGAGGGGTCACGTATAATGAGAATAAATGAGCTCCAGGAGGGCAAGGCACAGGGAAGATAGGTGAGAACGGCTTACAAAATCAGGAAGGAAGAAGGGAAAAGGGGCATAGTCAGCACCTCCCGAAATGAGTCTGCAGAGGGAAGCAGACGGTAGGGTGGTAAGCTTTGGGCGCTGGGGGGAAGCAAGGCAGAGCTTCTGGAAGATGGGAGGCAGTAAAGCACGCTTGCCCGCGAGGTGGGCAGGAAACAAAGACTCAGGGAGGGGATCACAGGAAAGTCCCGAAGAAGGCGAGAGGCCACACAAGCACCGCTTGGAGGGTCGGGGCTGGAACCCAGCAGGCCGGGGCTCTTCCCGTTTCCACCGTTACGCCCGCCGACATGCTTCTTCCTGAAAAAAGTTCCGATTACTTCTCTATCGTACTAACACGACGGATCACGAGCTGGTTTAAAATCGAGCTCACTCATGATACCACCATAGTTTTCTACAGCCTAAGTGGCGCGCTGACTGCCACTGTGGTTCTTCTCTTTCCACCCCGGCATTCCGATTCCCCTAAACCCCGAGATCTAGGTGCAGGCAGTGGGTGCCCCAGCCACATCTCTCTGACGAATGGAGTCAGCATCCATTTCCGCACCGTTTTTCAGGCTCAGGATGAAAGTTGGGTAAGTCCCCGTTCCATATTTTGCAACTCATCTACCACCAGCAAAAAAACCAAACCAAACCAAAACAAAACAAAACACAAAAAAAACCCTTTTTTTTTGAGGATATAGAGAAATTGGAACTCTTTTTTTTTTTTTTAAGATTTTATTTATTCATTTGACAGACAGAGATCACAAGTAGGCAGAGAGAGAGAAGAGGAAGCAGGCTCCCTGCTGAGCAGAGAGCCCGATGCGGGGCTCGATCTGGACCCTGAGATCATGACCTGAGCCCAAGGCAGAGGCTTAACCTACTGAGCCACCCAGGTGCCCCCCACTAACAAATTTATGCTCAGACTCAACTCTTCCCGACGGAGAGAACCCAGCACTCCCTGGCAGCTGCTGAACAGGCGAGAACGGACCTTCCTAGGACCATCTCCTCTGCACCTTGTGATGAGAGAATCACTAACCGTGATGCTAAATAAAGGCTGTGATTGCATAGATTAATCTCACAGTTAAAGCGCCATTCTGTTCCTCTGGGTAGAAACACACACTGTGTGATAGGAGGAGGTATTTCAAGATCCTGCACTCATCTTTAAGATTTGTGTCCTAACGATAAAATCCATTATGGTTCATTCCAATGTGATTTATGATGATTAACGCACTCAACAAAAAAAAAAAAAAAAAAAAAAAAAGGTAAAACATTCAGACTATTTTGACTTTTAACCTTTTTCGGTGAATAGAAATGTTTTAAAATCATTTTTTATGATGGAGAGAATAAAATGGAAGTTAATATAGCTTCTGAGGTTTATCCTTCTTACTCTATAGGCAACCATTTAAGATGAGCTGAAAGGACCCCCCAAAGAATTAGCACATCATAAAGACGTTCAGGTAATTTAAAAGGCTTGCATACAAGTGATTTCTTTAATTTTTAAAAATGGGAGAATGGAGTGAAAATTATATGGATTATTCAGGAGAAAAGAAATGATGAGTTCTCTAATGTATTCCAAATGTTCGTTTGTGAGTGAAAATTTACTACCTGGGAGAATAAAGAATAGACACAAGAAAAATGTCATATAAAGATCTGGTTCCTGGGCCAACAATAAAGTTTCCTGAGTTTTAAGGGGGATTTCCTCTCCTTTTAGGGCAAATACAGACACCCCAGTGTCAGAACTGAAGTTTAAAATGCTGTATTTCATCCTCCTCCTACTTAGAAGCTGGAGACTCCTACCCATTCCGATCCTTCCCCTGTCCCTCCCATCCTCCCTTGTGTTTAGGGAAGGATTGATTTTGGCTCGACATAGCAATCACACAACATTCACAGAGGACTGAGAATAAACAAAAAATTACTGAGAAAACCAAATAATTTCCTTTGCATGAAAAATAAATTCAGTATAGTACAGCGTAATGTTTTATTCATCCTGCCTAGATACCCAGCTGAAAAGTAAAAAACTCAATCATACATATGTTTGGTTCCTATCTGCCCTATCCAATATGGTAGCTACTAGCCACATGTGGCTACTTACATTTAAATTAATTAAAATTAAATGAATTTAAAAATTCAGTTGCTCCAGCAAAGCCATATTTCAAGTGCTCAATAGCCATATTTGGCTAGTTGTTACAATGCTGGACAGTGAAGATATAGAACATTTGCCTCACTGCAGAAAGTTCTATGAGACAGCTCTCGTCTATACACCACCAAGTAATTTTTCATGCTTTTGGTCCTACTATTATACAGCAGGTAAACCGCACTTCATTTTTTCAGCACGTATAGCTCTTTTGTAAGTTACGAAGCAAAGCATACACATATACAAATTAAAAATTATATATAGCCTGGGGGAGCAGAGGGGACAATAACACTCTCCTCCCCATCTCCAACAGGCTAGGGATAATCCAGTGCTCAAACCTGGTAAACATCTTCCTTAGATACGTTTCTCTATCTAGAATACCAGTTTCAGTGATGTGAAGTTAAGTGTTTATTAAAATATGCTCACTTCTGTCAGAACGTGATCGAAAGCTTGGCATTTACAGGTCTTATTGGTAAAATTTCATTTTAGAGATGTAGTCTGTGATGTTCCATGGTTGGGATATGCCTGCACTGGGGATCTATTCATCCTGGGGTTCCTTGGATACAAGCAGAAGGGCCATCATTTTACTTAAGGTAAAATCTGAAACTGACCGGAACATTTCATAGGGGGAAAAAAGAAATATAATTTTAGGCCTCTTCAAATTGCTTGAACTGTGAAATCAAGTAATGAACACTAGAAAAGGTTCTGTCAGCTAGAATCTGAGCTTAGCGTAGTCAGCATTTTCTTGCTAAACCTTATTATGGGAAAGCATTTGATTTTTCATCTCTGTACTGTGTTCATCCCCACAAATAAACTACTTTGACCTCCACCTGTTACTTAGTGAAATCTGCCCACCAACCTTCAATAACCCTATTCTTTGTCATCAAAGGCCTTTGAGTCGCTGAGAAAGTGGGAAGATAGAGCTGTGCAAGGAGCTGAACTGATACGACTTTATAACTATGCAGTAGTTCGTAGTTCAAGCCGGATGCTACACAGCCAAAGGGGAAAAAAAAATTTTTTTTTTAAAGGCTGGAAGGGGGCAACATGTTTCATCGCTTTAACATGAAATTTTTCACAGAAAGAGAATCTCTCTTGAGCTCTTATCGAATGCAAAAAAACTCCTGGCCCTTTCTTTATAAGGGAAACCTCTCTCTACGAGAGTTCCGCCTTCATTTTCGATAGATGAGCCAATAGGTCCTCCTTTCAAAGCCTGAGAACACTTCAAGTTATGTTCATTCTGCAGAACAAAATGAACTACGGACTTCCAAGGCAGCCTCGTGGATGCAAAAGGACCACACTGTTCTTCAACGCTGCTAAAACACAAAATAAAAATTTAAAAGGGCAGTAGCTGTGCATAGCTACATAGATCATGTTCTGAAGCAGTATCTGATAAAACAGTTTCTTTTTTTAACAATGACATACCAGAAAAGAAGAAATTTCTGTGTAAAGTTGCACTTCGCCTGATTAACGCTACACTCAGCACTAGAGACAGTGTCTGTCTAATTACACTGTATAGTTATCTGAGAAGGATTAGCACCATGTTTCTGCTCACTGTCATTCTCTGTGACAACGTAATGATAGATCCGTTTACTTACGAGTGCCATGATTATAAACTGTGCTGTTTTCTTAACTGTCTTCAGATCCTGGAAATATTTTATTAAAAATTACTTATCTGACATGAAGGGTAAATACTTGGCAAAAGTTCTTCATATCAATTAAGTCAACAAGTTGGTTCCATTCAGTCACAGTCTTGGTTGAGTGTCTTCCCTTAGGTTTGGTGACACTGGATCACCAATCCAATATAAAAGCGTTTGCTTTTATATTGGCGTTAATGATTCACGCTTTTTTCTCCTTGTCTTATTTGTCCAAATCCTAAAGTTTGGTTTTCACTTAGACTAAAAACTGCTCGTGGCCGACATTTTCTCTGGAGTCATGATTTAGCACTTCTCCTTCATATTCACACCTTTTTTTTTGGAACCCAACACAAGGATCCAATTTTATACCGACAACTCCCCACAGGCCAATCAGGATGGGTTGCTAGCAATATACCATCTTTTGCAGCTTTTTCTACTTGTATAATTAACTTTATCCAGCATCTATTAGGAAAAGGTCTTTACACAAGATAAAAACTGAAAAGCAAACCATGTTGGGCTCTACAAGTGGGCTGGCTACCCTCAAACCGAATGACTATTTCCTTGTGTGTCTAAACAGACACAACGAGGGTCCTCTCCTTTTTTTCCCCCTTCCACTCGCCAATCTCAAATGACAGTTGTCACCAACTGGGTCCCTGAATGTAAAGAACAACCAAAGACGTATACTGAATGTAAGCGGCTACACTCCTCCCACAAGGCAGAGTTTATGTCTATGGTTTTAGTCAACTTCAGACAACTGCCAAGTAGTCCAAGTGGCAAATAATGACATTTATAACAAACTATATCTCTCAAAAAGTCTCCAAATGTGTGGTGAGGACATAAATTTAGGTAACCCGATATAATGATTATGTGTTATAAAGATTTTTTTTTTTAAAGCTAAAGCCATGTTAAGGCTTCAATGTTGATGGACAAACTCATAAATATATCAAGCACATCAAAAGGAGAAAAATTGCCAGTTAAGTCTTTTGAGGATAAAATTTCTTTTCTGAAAAGGGGGGGAAAAAAACACCCACTGAAAAAGAGAACTCTTAAAATTAGAAGCAGGTGTCACCACTATGAAGTGATAAATATCAAAGAATTACTGGCCCCAAAAAGCACTCTTATGCAACCCATACTACTTTTAATCCTTACATATGTATCTTGACATAAGAACATGAAGAGCTGCTTGTATCAGTCCCTACAGAGTGTTAGAACAGAAGAGATGTTGCACGGCCATTTTGATAAAGCCTCTCTTCCTTGGGTTCACGAAATGGCTGAAAGGCAGATGGCAAATTCGGACTGGCATTGAGTCGTAAGTAATCTTGATATCCTAGAATTCATTCATCTTGGAAGCTAATCACGGTGGAGTGACTTCTGGGTTGGGATAACCTAACAAGGCAGAGTAATCTGCTATTCCAGAGGACATTTCCAATTAGAAATGTCTACTGGGCTGTCGTTCCTTGAATTTCTAATGCCTTGAGTGCATTTCCAACAACGCACACGAAAACTTTACCTCTCATTACATACGATCACAAAAGATTGGCACATTGCTTCAGAATGAGGGCGGTGAGATGTGTGGACCACGTGAAAACCTGGGAGGGCTGGAGTAGCCTCTGGAAGAACACCGAGCATTCACAGCTGTCTGGAAAGCCTGTTCTCCACAGCGGGCTGAAGGCACTGATCATAACCCAGTTCCTCACTCCAAACAGACCACAAAACCAGGAACCAGAGTGAACCGGAGTAATCTGGCAATTTCAGAGGGGTTTTAAACTGTCAAGAAAGGGAGGTCAGTAATTCTTGACTCTGAGGAGGCAAGCCCCGTTCACTGTATTTCGACAGATTGAGTTTCTCCATCACGGTTTAATTTTTCATCAAGGTTAAGTGATGCTGTGACATAAAGTGACAAAATTTTTTATTCCTGACGTCTTCTCCTATTTAAGAGACACACTTTGTGATTCAGTGCTGGAGAGAACCCTCTCCATTTTAGGACTTGTGCTGTTCAGGAATCTATCAGGAAACAGTCCCTGATTTACTATGCCAATGTGAGCATTTCTCGTAATCTTGTAGGATGTAATTCACCCATCATCTCGAAATGGGTGCCATGTCTTTGATTAATGATGAGTTTATGATGTATTTGAAAGCCTTGGATGGATACAGTAGGATAAATAGGCATTATTGTAATCCTCTGCTGAGCAGGAAAGCGAGTGGGATGTTCACAATCGCAACAGAAATGGACACATAGCACAGGCAGAAAAGCTACTGACCCTTGAGTTCTGCACAGGCAGGGAGGTTTCTGTCTTCTTCTTTCCCCATTCCTCACATAAAGCCCCTATTCTGGAGTATTAAAAAGCTACTTTATTGAAGACACTGATGGACAAAAAAAGAGAAAACTTTATTCCAAACTTTATTCCTATATAGCTGATGGTGTTGTATTTTGTTGTTTCACATTTAAATAGAACAATCAGTATGTGGGAAAAATATAAAAACCTATGAGAGAGGGAAGTAAGTCTGAAAAAAGATTTATTGTTGACCTGTATCATTTTTTACAAATTAAATCTCTCCCCCCCAACTCTCTCTTAGAACTATGTCTGGCCCATAGTAAGTGCTTAATAAATATTAGCTATCAGTTTTAAACACTTACATGTTTAAAATTTCAGCAGCATTCCAATGACAAAATATAGGTTAAATTGTCTTTCATTGTTAGTCAAATTGCGGTTATTATTTGAGTCTATGAAATATCTACATTTTGTTTACAGAAGAGAGGAAGTCAGAACGCTAAAGAATTTTTTTTCCTTATATGAGGTTAAAATTGCCTTCTGTTTGAGTTCTACAAATATCTAATAATGCTAGATAAATAAAATTTATTAGATATAGGAAAACCAGCATAGCCAACTCTTAGGTAAGTCTGATCTGCCTGCCCATCTACCTGTCTCTTTTGTTTCTTCTCTTCCAACTATAACTTTTGGTTATTTTTCCCTTTGGTGAATTTAATGTCAATTCAGAGTAATTGTATTTCCTCTAAGTAAACATTTGCTTAGATTCTGCCCAATTTCATTCATTACCCACAGATCAGAACACTCTGTTTCGGGAAGGGGGATTTGAATCCATGGGTGCAGAAAGATCTTTGGCCGGAGTCAGATGACATTGCTTTCTTTGCACACTTCCTGAGAGTTTTCTAGCATACTGACTGGTTTTCTACAGGCTTTTTAGAGATAAAGAAAGAGAAGGCTGGTATTATGAAGGGAAGGAAATAGGGACTAGCCTTTACTAATGTTCCTTTAATAATGGAATGTTTGATGCACCAGTTTTTTTCAAGCAGATATGGTGGAGGGCAGTGGTATAAGCCAATGAATAAACTCCTGACCTGGATGAATCCTAGTACTCCTGTCTTTTTTGTGGCCACGAGGTGCTT
Organism: Mustela lutreola; assembly: GCF_030435805.1. NCBI lineage: Eukaryota > Metazoa > Chordata > Mammalia > Carnivora > Mustelidae > Mustela > Mustela lutreola. The sequence goes on along the minus strand of NC_081299.1, from coordinate 49,853,098 downwards.
GTTTGAGCAGTTAGCCCTCCTTCCTTTGCTGCCTGCAAACACTTTGAGGGCAGAGTCTGTCTTGGCTTATTTACTTATTTTTCCCTCTTTCACCTTGCACAGTGCTTAGCATGTAATAGACACAGATTCGTAACTATGTTTTCCATTTAACTTCATGTACAGGCGTACCTCGGATATAAGGCAGGTTCAGTTCCAGACCACCATAACAAAGCGAATATTGCAAAAAAGGCAAGACAAGTGAATTTTTTGGTTTCCCAGTACACATCAAAGTTATGCAATAGTCTACTCAGTGTACAATGCCATTATGTCTAAAAAAAAAAAAAGTATGTACCTTAATTTAAAAATACTTTATTACTATGCTAACCATCATCTGAACTTCTTGCAACTTATAACCACTGATCACAGAACACCACATCAAATATAATAATGATGAAAAAGCTTACAGTGTTGCAAGAATTACCAAAATATGACACAAGACAGGAAGTGAGCAAATGCTGTTGGAAAAATGATGCCAAGACGCTTGCTTGATGCAGGGTTGCAACAAACCTTCATTAAGAACACAGTATCTGGGAAGGGGGAGATATCAAAGTACCATAAAATGAGGTATGCTTATATCTTAAACTCATATAGCACTTCAGAGTTTTCAAATATTTACCAAAACATAAAGATACATAGTACTTGTATAACACTTTATGGTTTACGAAGTATACTTTACCTTTAAAAAAAAAAAGATTTTATTTATTTGACAGGCAGAGATCACAAGTAGGCAGAGGCAGGCAGAGAGGGGTGGGGGGAAGCACTGAGCAGAGAGCCTGATGTGGGGCTTGATCCCAGGACCCTGAGATCATGACCTGAGCAGAAGGCAGAGGCTTTAACCTACTGAGCCACCCAGGCGACCCTACTTTACCTATTTTTAAAATACCCTATGTTTGGGGCTATGCACAGTACCTTGCACACAGCTGGTACTTAAGAAATAGTAGTTCCTACTTTTATATACCTCTATTTGATCATGTCAGAGCTATACCATACACAGCCTGGGCTGTTTTACTGTCCCCAGCCTTTATGTATGAGGAGATAAAAATTCAGAGAAGTAGTCTGCTCAAGTCCCCAGGCAGGCTGGGGTTCACGGCAGAATATAAGAATTATAGAGCTGTGATTCTTAATTTGTACTTTTCCCTCTTTATGATATGTTCTATTTCACTCCTATTTTCTCCCTTCTTAAGCGAGCCTGTAAGATTGGTGTGGCCGGAATAAACCTTGCCGTAGGGTTCCTTCCCACGACATGCTACACTCGGCCACGCGATGAGCCAGCACTTCGCTAACCGAGGCTGCTAGGGCTGGGCTGAAGACGGAGATGCGGACAGGGGAGGGCAGATTCCCCGTCTCCATCCAAGGTATAAGCTCCATCTCTTTCTTTCTCCTTTCTGGAATATTTACACAGCCTCAATTTCAAACATGAAATTAACAATTTGGAGATGTGGATAATTTCTGCACTCAGACGAGCCCAGCTGAAATGCAGCATCTGTTTTCCGGGACGCTTCTGTATTCACGAGACTGTGCATCTGGGTTCTGATGCAAGAGGGCTGCATTCATTCACACAGCAAATGTACGCAGCGCTCCGCTTCCTGAACACTTCGCCCCCCTCACGGGGTGAGCGCAGACATGTGTGGTCTCCAGCTTATTATTTATTTATTTATTCAACAAATATTGATTGAACGGAGAGCCTGTGCCAGATACTAGACTAGGCTGCAGGAATATAACAGTCATTTTCTGGACGATGCTTTCTTGTATATAATATATGTATATATAGGTGAGAGGAGTATTTTTTTTTTTTTTTTTAAATAGGGAACCTTTTGGACTCTCAATTACAATTGGTCATTTTAGGCCCTTTATTTGGCATGATGAAAACAGCTTTGAATAAAGAAAGTAAGGACATTTGGGAAGGGTGGTTAGAGGGCTCGCTGTGTGACACGGTTTTCCTGCCATAAACCCTTGTTGGGATGAAATGTCTCCGAGGAAGGAGGGTCCCTAAACCATAGCACCCCTTCCCTCCCCACTGCCTGCTACTGTACCAGTGTTCCCTGGTGGACCAGTCTCTAATGAGCTGGTGCCAATACTAAAGGGATAATGGAAGAGAATGTGGTTGCAGAATGATGCTTTCCCACTGCTCCATAAATGCAGAAGAAAAGCCAAGACATTGATCCTACGGCAGTGTTCTGTAACAGCGACTATTCCTATTACAGCGGGAGACTGTGGGAGATTTAATCATTGTCCCTAATATATGCTAGTGCAGCAGAGTGTCTGTGATCAAGGTACTATTGTTACCAGTATGCTGCCTTTTTATTGGCAGTGATAATGGGCCTCCTCCTTTGAGTTGCAGCTACAAGTTTAAGTTGGTAAACTTCCCCCACTCTTACAATTGATGAATGACGGTTGGCAGGTCAAATTAGGACCAGCAGAGTTGGGAATCCAAGTGAACTTAATATGTGGTATTTAAAATGACAATGAATGAACAGAAGCCTGCAAAATCCAACTGTGCTCTCAGGAGTGGTGACATTGAACTCTGCGTCTACAGGTCCCAGGCCAGTGGTTGACCAGATGATTACAAAGATATTCTTTTACAAATGCCTTTTAAAAATGTCTTTCTTTACTTAATGATCATGAGAAGAACAGACCACATGTTACTGCACTGCTTAATCTTGACCTTCAAAAATGAAGAGCACTTAGTCTTTGGGAAGAAGTTTATCTACGAAAGAAGTTTATCACTGAAAGTTTTTAAAAGAGAGAACTATAACTAAACTTACTATTTATCAAATCTGACTTTAAAAGCTCTTCATTGAACTGTTTAGAACTCCTGACGTCTTGGCTGATGTAATGGTGCCTGTTCAGAAGGTCTGACAATCGTGGTGTGAAGGAAGGCATGCTATTTCTGAATATTTTTTTTCTTCAGAAGAAAATTTCAGGAGTCTTTGACTCCTGTTTTCAAGGAGAGTACTGAATTTCACCAAAAGTCCTATAATTTCATGCTTTTTCTTTTCTTTCTTTCTTTTTTTTTTTTTTTTTAAGATTTTGTTCATTTATTTGACAGAGACAGTGAGAGAGGGAACACAAGCAGGGGGAGTGGGAGAGAGAGAAGCAGGTTCCCCACTGAGCAGGGAGCTGGGTGCGGGGCTCGATCCCAGGACCCTGGGTTCATGACCTGAGCCAAAGGCAGACGCTTAATGACTGAGCCACCCAGGTGCCCCAATTTCATGCTTTTTTACAATTAAAAAAAATGATCTGAACCTCTTGTGGAACTTCACGGAAACATACTTGCTTGGTGCAGCTGTGGTCTCAAATGTAGTAAGTGGTGCCACTTGGTAATGTGTGAAGCGGGATGGATCCTTAACAGAGTCGCTTTTGGGAAACAAAGCATGAGAAGGTTCACAGGGCAACCACAAAGCTGCCTTGCAACTCAGGAAGAAAGATACAGGAAGAACACTTGAATTTATATACACTAATAATTAAAAGACTAAGGAATATCAAGTCTCACTTTCAAGTCAGTGACTGTTTCTCCTCTGGGTTCCAGCTGACACCTCATTCCATGGCTGCCTTTGGAGGAAAGTGTCCTGAATTCTCCAGTTAGACTGAATAACTCTCCTCTTTTACTTCTAAGGGATTTAAACCTGTCTCCTTTCAACCACCATTAGCTGAATATAATCTTAACACTACCTCACACGATTAGAGAACATTCACTTTAGAAAAGGACTTTGGCACTTGGAATGGAAGTTCAAATTCATTACCTCATTTAATTGTGACAACTCTGTGACAGAGACGGACTGGAAACAACAGTTCCCATCTTACAGAGAGTAGCTGACAACTGAGGAAATGTGATTTGCCCTTGGAAGATAGGGACCTAATAGAGTCATCTTTGTACATATCTCATAGTGCACTCAGTCAGCGCTTAATAAAGATTCAGTGAGTTGGTCTGACTTGAGGTATACTGATCAGTCATACTTGAGGTATACTGATCAGCACTTAGAATGGAGGAAGATGAGAGAGAGAGATGGAGAACAAGCATTCTTTCATGCAGTGAAACTCAACACTGCACAAGTCAATGAGTGAGTGTGCTACCCCCTCTGCTCTGTTTTAAAATAGGTTAGGGTTTCTAAAGATACAAATGTAGTGATCCAAAGGGGCACGTGCACCCGAATGTTTATAGCAGCAATGTCCACAATAGCCAAACTATGGAAAGAACCTAGATGTCCATCAACAGATGAATGGATAAAGAAGATGTGGTATGTATATATATACAATGGAATACTATGCAGCCATCAAAAGAAATGAAATCTTGCCATTTGCGACAATGTGGATAGAACTAGAGGGTATTATGCTTAGCGAAATAAGTCAATTGGAGAAAGACAACTATCATATGATCTCCCTGATATGAGGAAGTGGAGATGCAACGTGGGGGGTTTGGGAGGTAGGAAAAGAATAAATGAAACAAGATGGGATCAGGAGGGAGGCAAACCATAAGAGACTCTTAATGTCACAAAACAAACTGAGGGTGGCCAGGGAGAGAGGGGTAGGGAGAGGATGGTGGGGTTATGGACATTGGGGAGGGTATGTGCTATGGTGAGTGCTGTGAAGTGTGTAAACCTGATGATTCACAGACCTGTACCCATGGGGCTAATAATATATGTTTATAAAAAATGAATAAAAAGTAAAAAAAAAAATAGGTTAGGGTTTTATTTCTCTAGAAAAACACTAAAGGCATTCCTATTTAAAGTTGGGGGAAATAAATAAATAAAATAAAATAAATAAATAAAATCTTTTAAAAATACATTAATTAATTTAAAAAATTAAAAATAAGTATTATCTCAAAAAAAGGGTTGATTAACTTAAAGGCGTACCCTTTAAGGCGAACAATACTTGTAATAAAGTTTGGTACACCATTACTTGTCAATGGGGCCCATGGTTGAGCCTGAGCTGTCGTTGGCTTACTACTTGTTAATAATTAGATTTGACTAAGTAAGAGTCTACGGATTGAAAATACAGCAAACATCAATTCTGGGAGGATTACTGCTGGCAAATTTTGTTTAGGTTTATTGAAAACACCCCCAATTCCCTGCTTTGTAGGCTCCACTCAATCCATCAATACTTCTTGAGTACATATTATGTACCAGATGCTGATATGGATGCTGGGGATAAGCAGTGAAAAAGACAGACTAAGTCCCACTGCCCATGGAGTGTACATTCTCCAGAGAGAACACAGACGAGAGGAGTAGACAGGCATACGAAGAAAGAAAAGCAAGGTTAAGAATTATTGAATGATGGAAGAAAAAACACCAAGTCTTTAGATCACTGGGAGCCTCTCTGATTGACATCTTATTTGAACAAAGATCGGAATGCTGAAGATGATTTGAATTTATAGGGAAAAAAATTAACATTTTACTCAGTTAAAAGTTAACACTATTTGCTCATATATTGTGTCCTATGTGTGTTTAATAACCCACACTCCTTCTCTGGCTTTCGATTATACGACAAGGCTTTGGGATAAAGAAAAGTTGGGGGATTTTTCAGGTCTTTCTGTTGAGTTATTTTTTCGTTTTTATTATTGTGTTTTTAATTTCAATACAAACCCAGGACATGAGATCTTCAATTATAAGCATAAGCATTATGGTAAAGAGGTTACTGAGCATAGAAGACAAAACTTAACCTCTGAACTCAGACTCAGGTTCAAGTTTGGACCCTGGATCCACAGGTTTACTATCTGTGTGGCCTGAGACAAGTCACCTAACCTTTTACAATTCTGCTTTCTTCTCTGCTGAGGCAAGATCCTTCCATTCTGTCTTGCACAATTCAGGGTAGTTAAAAACCAAAACAAAACAAAACACAAAATCCTGGTATACAGAAGGTACTCCAACAATCGTAACTGCAGTTTTTACCGTGTGTATGGAAGCACCATGCGTAGCATCTGAGCCCACGTAGGCGCCTCTTGGCTTCCTATTTACTTGCATTATGAGTTTCTCTGTAATTATTCATTTGTACAGATAAACAAGAGTTGATGGTATGTGAGTTTTTCTTTGATAGAATTTCACAGAACTCATTTCATCAGTGCGTGATTAGCTTCAAAGCTTCGAATCTAACCCAGTTTTGAGATAACTGGGAAATGAAACTAAGTGGAGGGAACAAATGCGGCATTGTAAGAGAAGCAAAAGTCAGCTGGAGGTTGTCTGATGTTCTTAAACTAACATCATCTTTCATCTCCTATGCCCTTCTTCTCAGATAATAAGAGCTCTGCACTGAGACTGCTGAGATAAACTAATGGGGAACAGGATACTACAAAAGACATTTGAAAGAGCCCATGTAATTTACTGCATGTCTGGTTTGTTTTACTTTCCAAAGCCTTCCTGTTGCTCAAGGAAATTTGTCTCCTCTGGCCACCTTCGGCCCTCTTTTGGCAGGGAGTCCTGAAAAAGCATCTGAGGGCAGGTAAACAGATGCAAAGCTCTCTAAGTGAGGAGTCAGGACAGGCCGTGCTTCCTGTGTCACATAGGAGGCATGGACAAAGTATCCTTTCGCATTTGTTTGAGAGAATTATCCCCTCTGTCGGCAACCAAGAGGCTGCTGGTGCATTCAGTATAAGTAACTCCCAACATGTTCTGAAGGTAATTTACATGAGGGAACCACTAAAAGCCTCCTACTCAATGAACTGTACCCCCAGGGAAAAGCTACGCAGGCCCGGATCAGTGTGGGAACAACATAAGGGTGTTCTCTGTGCCAAAAAGGGGATTGGGCTAGATGGAAAATCCCCAAAAAGGACCATCTGGCAGCATAAATTATCCATTTAAAATGGCTGGTGTGAGTTAATGACACCAAAGTCACCAGGCACATGTACAACATCCTTCGGTTGAGTTTTAATGTCCCCTCAGGCCCTGTTTCAATTATGACTTTCTACGCTGAATATGGCCAAGTGTAAATATATCCACTGTCCTCCTCCAACCCCAAACACGTACACCATGAAACTGCATTTTTCTGTGACGCAATAGAGAGAGCGGATGGACAGTCAATCCAAGAATCCAGTATAATTGTGGGGGATTTCTCTATTATGCCGCACATATAGTATCATTACCCAAAAAGAATTCAGCTGTTAAACTTTCATTATTTAACGACTGCAAAGGATCTAGGCATTCAGATGTTAAAATTTATGATCATTTGACTCACAGGGTGCAAACTGGAAAAGAATTACTCTGAAAAAAAAGAGTCACTAGGTCAAAGTACCCTATATTCAACCTGCCTCCCTCTGCCTCCAATATGCTCCCCACCCCCACCAAAATACCTACTTAAGGTCCTGGAGAAGAGTCTGGGGGGTGGGGGTGGGGCTTCATGTACATCAACACGGTAAAGCAGCTTCACTGTGTATAAAACCTCATTAACACAATACTCAAGCACCACGTCCCAAACCTATATATCTCGATTCCGAGTTTCACTGAAGCAGGTAAACTGGCTAGAACTCTAATTAGCCTTTTAAAAAGGGTTCAAAGAAGTTTAATTTTTTAATAGCACATAAACTTTTCATTGGCACTATCCTGAGATCTTGCTGATGATGCCGTTGGCGGCAATGGGGAGTCAGCATTTTCATCTGCATTTAGGCCTGGCTTTATTTCTTATACACTCTCAGTGAACCGGCGTGAGCTAAGAATGTTGCGAAGCAGATGTGTATGACCTTTCTAGAAGATCCACCACACCTTGACTGCTGTGTTGGTAATCATTAGAAATAATGAGAAGATGGAGGCCAAGGTCCTCATCTCTGTACTTTTGCAACTGTCATCATGTAATGTTCTCCTGATACATCTGTGTCCCACCCCCAACTGTGAATTCCTTGAAAGCCAAAGCCAGAGGTTTCCCATTCACCCTTCGGATCCCGGGACCAAGCAGAAAGTTCCCAGTGAGGATGGCTGAATGAGTGAGTGAGAAAATTAAGTACAAGCAAGACCAAATGAAACTTGTGCATTTTAGTAGAAGGAGCAAGATAAAGGACTCGGCCTGTGGGGCCTGAGGTTCCTTTGTTTTTAATTATCATGCAATAAAACTGCTGGGGGATGGAAGGTATCCACTTCTGTGAATGTTAACACATGTATAGATTCTTGTACCCACCGCCACAATCAGGATACACAACAGTTCCATCACCCCGAAAATCTCTCTCATGCCAGTCCCTGTGAGGATTGTGTTTTGATATGTGAGGGAGGAGAGAGAGGTATTAAGATCTGAAGACAAAAGGGTTAGTTCCAAAATCTCTTTGGTGTTTGTCTGTTCTTGCAAGGAATCCCTCTGAGGCCTAGGTGGGGGCAGAAGGATCAGAAAGCATTTTGTTTCAAAGTTCCTCGGAGCTAGGTAGGTATAACTCTTAGATGGGTTGTGTATGTTACCTTACTTCATTCTCAAGAGCATTGAAACAGTTATTAGTATCGACAGATTATGAACACGGAGACACTTAGGCTCAGAGAAGTTGGGTCATTTGCCTATAACCCCACAGCCAGCAGCAGCAGCAAGAGCCAGGATTACACTCTGACTCTCTGTTCCAAACCCACACCCCATCCTCTCTACCCATGTGACTTTGCAGGTTGAAGAAGGCGCACGAGAAGATGCTCCCTTGTCCATGCAGAGGTTAGACACGGAGAAAGGTTTCAAAACACTTCTGCTAGCTGAATTGCTCACATTCCTCTCAAGACTCAGAGCCAAGACTAGACTATCCCGGGAGGTCAGGCTAGCCGTCAACATTTGCTTAGTTCACTAGAGATGGACAGAAAGATGGTTGCTCCGTTTCAACAGAAAAGTGCTCACGGTGATACCCAGTAACCCGAAAACACATTTAAGCACCTCCTCATTTTCTAAAAGTCCAAGTCGACACTGTAACACGGGGACCCTCCTCTCCTTTCTAAGATTAGCCATCCGGCTGAAAGAGTGGACAGATTTTTCTCCGAGATTATGAAAAGATGATCCCAAAAGCCAATCCCCAAAGGCACTTAGGGGAAATGCAAAAGCAAAGGCACATGCATCTGGGACTGTAGCGTAGGTGAGGATATGTAAGAGTCAAGCGCCTCGGCCCATTCTGACAGCCTCTCAGTTCAGCTGTATGTGCTCCAGGCCCCCCTTTGGTGGAAGCAGCCATCAGAGAGGAACAGGTGTTTGTGTGGAAGGCTCGGCCACCGTGAGCCGGCTTCCTTCCGTCGAGGCGCACACGGCCCCCACGCGTGTTTTAGACGTGGGCGCGCTGGCCACACGCCCGCACGCCTGCCCCGCTCACCTGGCTCCACTTCGTGCCATCCGCTGGACTGACTGCCGCTGCCCGGGGAGCGCCCTTGGCCTGTGTAAAATGGCTCTTCACCAGGACTGTCCATTTCATCCTCCACAGACTTGAGGCGCTTTGTGGAGCTGAAAAAACAAATGGGGACATGTTTTAAAGCCATCCAAACCACCTCTCTTGGATAGCGCATCTCTGGTGGAAAGAAAGCCAAAGGAGGAAGCAATTGGGCAACTCGGGTGTAGCTCTAGGACTCTTTTTAGGCTCCTGTTCAGTTGAGTGAGTCACTGGATGTGGAACAAAGTCTTGGGTCTGTGTTGTTCCAAGTGTCTGGGATTTTGATTTTTTATTGTCCCTCAAGTTGCTGCTACCACATCCTGTTCCTTTCTCCTTTGAGGAACTGGGGGCCTGGCTCCTGCTCCCGTCTCCACCTGGAAATGTCTGCAGGAAGACTGCATTTCGTGTCTCCTCAGGCAGCAGTGGGGACCTAGCCAGCAGCAATTTCCCTGCACATCACTCGATCCCTCTGGCACCCCAGGAAGAATAGAGATCTGGGTTCACGGCCCTCCAGAAGAGCTTGGATTGCTTCTCTCTCTCTCTCTCTCTCTCTCTCTTTTTCCCTAAGTTTTCTCACCTTCCACTTGGATCTGTTCATTCAAAAAATATTTGCTGCGTAGCTGCCCTAGTCCAGATTCTGATGGAGATGCTAGAGACAAATACAATGATCCAAAGAGATAGAAATAGGGGGAAGGAGTACATTTCGCTCTGAGGAAGAATGGCCCAATCCTTTTTAGGCTCTTCCTCTTTTGATGGCTACACAGAGGTCACGAGAATGAAGCTCTGGGTATTTTTTTTTTTTTTTTTTTTTTGGGGGGGAGAGGTATGGCTGGGAAATTCCAGCGTTTCCTCTAGTTGAAGGGCTGAGTTTTCCCCCCAAGCTGAGGCTTCACGAGTGAAAAGACAGTGAAATGCCATGTTGCTAATATGTTCTAATTGTCTTAATTGATTATGTCACTAACATGCTACCAGAATGAATAGATTTCATACCTAGTGGGAATGCCCACTGGGAAATCTCTTCCTCGTGTGTCAGGGTACAGACTTTTTAATATGTTTTCATTTATTAAACACCGTGCTGTGTCTCTTCTACGTGTTAGGTGCTGTGCTAAATGCTGGGATATCGAGATGCATCCGACATGGTTCCTATCTACATGGAGTTCACGGTCCAGCAGATAGAGATGCAGAGGCAAATAAAATTGTGCAAAAGAGAAATGTAGGTATTATGATGAAAGCACATACAGGACACAGTAGATTTCGTGATGAAAGAAGAAAACAATGATATGCCTGGAAGGTTGGGAAAAGCTTCCTGACGGACAGAGTTCCTGAGCTGTCTGTATGGGTACGTGTCAAGAAGACAGGCATAAGGAAGAAGAGGGCACGGAGAGGCTGGCTTTTGGTTGAGGCACCACTCAGGCAGCCATTTTTATTTCAAGATTCTAAAATCCTTCTTTATTAATTGGCAAAGTGTCACCAACTCAAGTTTCCCCGCCCTTGCCACACCAGTTGTGCCCCAGGACACCCTCACGATGCACAAACTAAAGGACTAACGTTGTGTGCATCTGGGGCGTTCCAGGACTCAGCCTGAGCCTGGCGGCAGAGCAGCACCCGTTCTAATCGGAATGCTCGTGTCACGCAGGTTATCGGATACTCTGAACATGGCTCCCAGGAGGGAGGTGTGTATCAGGCAGAAGCAACATCATGAGGAAGGTACGAAACATGTAGAGAATTGCCAGCTGTGTCAGAGTGAAAGAAGGGGGTGGAGGTGATAGAAGATGATACAAATCCGGATTTTATCCTGTCGGCCATGAAGACTCCCTGAGAAAGTGTCAACAGGGAGTGACATCAGAGCTGATTTCAGGAAGTCCACTCTTGTAGGCGTGCAGATGGTGGCTTTGGAAAAGCAAAGCAAAAAGGAGGAGATGGATGCTAGGAGCAGCGAGACAGTGAAGAGGCGATGGCTGCAATTCGAATAAGCAAATGTGGAGGGCCCAATCTAACGCAAGAAATTCTATTATTAAAGTTGGTATTCCAGTATGCTTTGCCTTTAAGTTCTGGTCTCATTAAAGCCAGACCACAGGAAAGCAACATATCTGTAGCATGCTAGCTTAGTACCCAAAGGAAAACCTTTAATAGCGTATTTTATGTTCTTTGCTTGGCTTTCCTTGAAGTTCAATGAAAAATAGCCACTTGGAGAACTTTTCTATAATTTATGAAAGTACTTCGAATAGAATTTTTTTTTAAGATTTTATTTATTTATTTGACAGAGATCACAAGTAGGCAGAGAGGCAGGCAGAGAGAGAGAGAGGAAGAAGGCTCCCTGCTGAGCAGAGAGCCCGATGTGGGGCTTGATCCCAGAACCCTGGGATCATGCCCAGAGCCGAAGGCAGAGGCTTTAACCCACTGAGCCACAGGCACTCCCTAGATATTTTTTTTAACAGCAGGATGTTCACAAAAATTCCTTCCAATACATAAAATCAGAAAAAAATACGATCTCTTTGCATGAAGTTCCATTCTTTCCTTTTATCAGAAAATGCTGCTTCTATAACCTCATGCTTCCCCTTCTTGCCTTGGCAACCAGGAATCTCAGGATTAAATGTAAGGTACAACTCTTGGGTCAGGCTCCTGATAAAACAATCTCTCCCATTTTCCCATATGGTTTCTGGCTTCTCTATCTATATTTAATATAGCACCTGATGTATTTAAAACTTGAAAGCCACTTGAAACCATTTTGGAAGTTGGTAGAATACATGCTAAAACAAATATGAATATTTCCTTTATGTTTCCTGGCAAATAAAAGGCAAGACCTCTATGTTCTGATGGGACTGTGAGCTCTGTAGGGAAATCACCTTCTTCTTCTTCTTTTTAAAAAATCTGTAGTGCCTACCACAATGTTTGGCAAATAGCAGATACTCAAAAACTGCTGAACTGGGCTATTGACTTAGAAACAGCCATATGAGTACTTGCGACAGGCATTAGCCCAAGTGTCACGATTCACTGAGATCTAACACAAAAGGCCAACTCCGTGGCCTGTAATTCTTCTGTTATTAATTTTTTTTGAGTTTCTAAAGTTTTTGATTTCCTTGGTGTCCTCTAAGAAAACGCAAATATTCCATGAACTTGCTAATCCTCAAGGTGAGAGTCTGTAGATATTAGCTCCCATCTTTATTTGAAAGCAAGGACTTTTCCGAGGTTGATACAGGATAAATGTCTGGAGGGTGGAGGGACAGCGTGGAGGAGAGAAAAAGATCCAGGAGTGAAGGAAGTGAGAGGTGCCAGGATGGACATGTGAAGGCTTCCAAGACAAAGTTTACTGACCTCACAAACCTGACCGGTGATTTATCTTGATGAAATTCTTTGGGATAAAAAAGTCTAACTTTATCCCAATTTTTACACAACCCCCTCTGTGATTTTAGAGATGTTTACCACCAAGGGGAACAGCACTGAAGTTAATGACTATCCATCTCCTTTATTTTTTTTTTCTTTTAACTTAGACATGAATCAGTCATTGATTATGGTTTCTCGCTCTTGACTTTCTAACACACTGATTCCATTCTCCCAGAAACCCTGGAGGAAAATAAGAAAGTACTAGTAAGATCTCTACCTAAGAGAAAGCTAAGTACTCTTTTGGGGAGAAACACACCATCTCTTCCTGCATGTGGAATTGGTTGTATTCCTAGCAACTGTACCTAGAAATTAAGGTAAACTATCACCTCCATTCTAAATACTTGTTTAATTCTGATGATATGCAAGGCATGGAAGCCTTACCTTGCACCCACAAATCTGCAAAATGACTCTTTCCTGAGTGTTCGTAGTACCCTGAACTGAAAACTTCCATTTACATGTCAGTCTCCACCATTAGACTGTAAGGCTCATCTTACCTGATGTTATACTCACAGTGCCTAGGACAATGTCCCTGTTAAGAAATGTCTGTTGCGGGAGGGGAGGGGGATGGGGGGTTGGGTGAGCCTGGTGGTGGGTATTATGGAGGGTGCTGCGTATTGCATGGAGCACTGGTGTCATGCATAAACAATGAATTTTGGAACACTGAAAAGAAATAACATAAAATAAAATACAATGGAAAAAAAAAAAAAGAAATGTCTGTTGCCAAATTGGAGCATTTACACACTGTCCTCTATGGGAATTACCGTCCAGATGGGGAGGCAGGACATGTACAAATCTTAAAGATGGTAACAGTAATTCAAGGTAGCACACCCTAAGAATCGAGGAAACATAGGGATAATAGATATTCCTTTTAGGGGGATTCATGTTCTATCGTTTCTTACTGAAAGAGTAAGCCCCATTCCTAAGAGGATTGAATGCGAAAATATCATGTTTTTAAAGCTCCAGCACACCTGAATTTGACTGTAGACTGTGCCATTTACTAGCTCTGTGACCTTGGGCAAGTCACTCAACTTCTCTGGCCCCTGGGTTGATCCACTGTTAACTGGCAACACCGTCTCCATGGTAAAAGTATTGTGAAGATTAAATCATATCCGGGATATAAAGCAGCTAATACAGTGTCTGCTACAGACCACGTGACCGATTAATATTGGCCCGGCATGAACAAATATTGATTGGTTGATGAACTTTTCTATATGTAAATCTGCAGTATTCTTCTGGGCACATTTTCTAACCTGTACACAGATAATTCTGCTGAGTCTATATATTTAGAGGATAATTAAAAAAAAATAAAACCCATCCTAGGAGAGCCTAATGAGAGTAAAACAAACATATTACCAAGTTATTAACTACTGCTGCTGTTTATAATTAGCTCCTTATCAAGATTAGTTATTTGCAGAATATGAGAATGACAGTAGCCTTTTAAATGACATTAAAAACCAGGTTTCCACTCACAGAATCACAGCACGAGGCAACAAAACAGCTGGAGAAGTCAAAAGGCTGGGGATGGGGGCTCAGGAGAGGAGGGGAGACATGGACTGTTTGGGATGTCCATGGTACATGCGCAGCACACATATGAAAAACAAACAGCCCATCAACTTTTAAATTAATCACTGCCCACAAGTATTTGCAAAGCTTTTTCATGTTGACTGAGTGCAGTTACTCACAATGTCCCCTCCATCAGCAAACATTAAAAATCCTCAAAATGTATTAACACCTGAATGTGTTCACAATCTCATTCTTTCATTATAAATGTACTTTGAATTTCAGACTTTTTTTTCCTGAGGATCTGATACTATAAGGAACTAAGGGGAACCCTTAAACAACGTGAAAGATGAGCGTACGATCTGGCGGTTATATTTAGGGAATAACTGGTATTTAACTGTTTTCAAGGTATTCGTCATGACGAAGTGGATTCTCTCTTTCCGTAATGCTGGTTAAAATATATAAAGTCAAGGTAAGACGGAGTTGCCACCAAGGAAAATTTCTATAATCTGGTCATTGTTTTAAATCATAAAACTCCAAGGCTTGCTTGAAAGGAGAATATACCTTTGTGAAACGTTTTTCTGCAAAGTACACAAACATTAAAGATCGTTCTGCACCATTCTTTTCTTTGTTGTCACAGTCCAGTGCTAAAGCCAATTTGTAAAAGAATACTGTGGGTTTAATGCCTAATCCCTTTCCTTCTGGTACTGGTTATCTAGAGGCAACAGGATCTTGCAAAATGCTTCATTTTGATTTGGGCTTTGTGACCTCAAGGGGATCCAGAACCCCGGAATCCTTATCTGGTTGTGCTTTTCCAGCTTTACTTTTTTTAAAGGTCTCCTGGGGCAACAGACTTTATGAGCCAGCCCCGCCCTGCCGCAGGACTGCATTCACTTTTGTGACCACACACCTAGATATCAAGTAGGTTTTGAGTCGCAGGACAGTTCCAATAGCCTGGATTTTGAGATCTGCGGGGGCAAACGCCCTGAGACCGCGCTGTAACGTCTGCTGGAGGCACCGGGACCGGAACCGGTGTTGCCAGTGTCCACACAAGCCAAAACACATGCCTCCTCCCCAGTCAAACTAGTCCTTAATGCGCTGAGAACAGGCTGTGTTTATCATGCATCCTTTCTCTAGGCTTTGCTCCGGGCTTTACCCCACGCATACACTATTCCTTTTCCTTCCCACCTTGCCAACTTGAAACCAACCTTTACAGCTGAATGCAAGCCAATCTTTTTGGATAAAGCCTTCCTTAACTATGTGTGGCCTATGCCATACAATTTAGCCCATTGTTTTCTACTGTCCGACACACATACACACACAGACACACACACGTATATTTCTGCAGCAGGTGCATTTGCTTTCTCTTCCCAATAAGACTAAAAGTCTGCTGGGGTTGAACACGCTTCTCTAGTATCTGCTACCAGTACACTCACATTGCAAGTGCCTCCAGGCTCAGAGACAAAATGAAGGTGTGGAACTACAAGAGCCACCCATCAAATTACCTGGTAGAGGATGTGCTGGGTAAAGACCTCCTCATTGCTCCCGGACTCATGCTGTAGTAGGAAGAACTTTCCAAATCTGAGAGAGAAAAATTTGGGCCAGTTCCTGCAGCTATTGGTGCTAGAAAAAAAAAAAAATTATGTTCTGTGAATAAAAGATCAATGACAACATACATTAGTGTTGCATATAACACATTTTATTTCTGAATTTATACAGGAAGCTTATCCAAAATAATCAGTAATGAACTCTGACCTCCAAAGAATGTTGAGAACAAAAACTGTCTATGCCAGAAAGACTCTGTTTTATAATGCACCTTTCGTCTTTTCTCTTTTTGTAATGGCAAACTGTCACCAAGGTTGCAACACTCCCAGAGGGTTTTAACGAAAAGACCTCCGAGTTTTGCTCTGAAACTTTTCTTGAACGACCAGCCAGAACATTCTCTGGGCTTTCCTAACTTTGCCTGATCCTGACTGCTTTTGCTCATTGGTATTTTGGAATTCATTCTGAACTGCAAATTCATCTTTCCGGGCTACCCATTCCCAATCTCCTGCAATGAGAAATGTGCGATCTTTCCTTACTCTGAACCGCCTTGGTGCCTACACACACCTCCACTTTATTTGGGAGGCAGGGTCCTCAAACCAGGGTTCGTGAGCCACACTTCTTCTAAGTAAAATTTGACTGTAACACGGCCATGCCCACTTATTTACAGATGGTCTCTGCCTCCACACTGTCAAGGCAGAGACTCGCGGCCACACAGACACTGTAAGGCTCACCAAGAACATACTTATACACAGGAATTTTCCAATGTCTGGCTTAAGAGACTATTAAAGATAATTGATTATATGTGATTTTCAGAGCTGACTATTGTATGAGATGTCATTCCCTGTATTATTTTTTTAAGGCCTAGACCCTCCAGAGACCTTGTTGACTGTAGCAGCTTCACAGATATTTTTGAATGAATAAATAACACCTATCAATCTGATAAAACAATGCTGTGCAAAGTTAGTGGTACAGCTATAGGAGCGGCAATAACCTCGTCCTTTGAAAGGTTATGCAAAAGCAGGAGCAATAGATTCATATATTATTGTAGTAAGGCACTGGTTTCTGAGTCAAGCCCATATAAGTGGATATATAAATAAATTAAATAGAGGCTAATATCCATAAGAAGAAAGGATAATTAGGAATCTCACGAACCAGGGATTTTCATTCTTTCAACAAATGATCTCTGCTATTGCCAAGAACTGTGCTGGGTGCGGAAGACGCTTAGATGGAAGACATGGTCCCTGCCCTGGACAGCTCTGGAGGGAAGGTTGGCAGGTTATTTTCAATACAGTGTGATAAGTCCTTTGCTGGAGTTATTCTTAAGTTGATATGGCCACATAGAAGTGGGTATCTAACCCAGCTGGGGAGTGAGAGGTTCTGGGAGTAAGAGGACCTCAGAAAACATGATGCCTGGGAAGATGTTAGAGGGACAAGTTGGAATCACCCAATGGAGAGGAACAGAGGCATGCTAGGTAGGGGGGACAGCATTTATAAAGGAGAGAGAATATAAAATGAAAACTGGATTTCTGATAACTCGGTGTGCTGAAATATACAGTACATGGAGAAAAGATGGGAGGGCTCAGGTCAGGTTACAAAGGGTCTTTAGGAACATGAATTTCTTTAAGGAACCTGACTTTAAGTCCAGCAGATTCCCAAGTTTGTGAGCTACTGAAGTGCTTGTCACACTGTACTAACTGCAGACCATCGGGGTTATACTGCCAGCATCTACTATAACCCCTGACACCAAGAGGCAGGCAGTAAGTACTGGTCACATGGAATGATTGGTAGTTGAAGGAGAAGCAGCAAAACATAAGAACGTATTACCAAACTTGCCTTCATAACCTAGAAACATCATCCTCTCATGAAGATAGGCATGGGGGACAAAGGAGTGGCCGTTGAAGAATATAATCAGTAAAACCATAGAGGCCAGTGGAGTCATTTTAAAAAAGGTAAGCGGGGCGGGCGCCTGGGTGGCTCAGTGGGTTAAGCCGCTGCCTTCGGCTCAGGTCATGATCTCAGGGTCCTGGGATCGAGTCCCGCATCGGGCTCTCTGCTCAGCCTGCTTCCCTCTCTTTCTCTGCCTGCCTTTCTGCCTACTGCGATCTCTCTCTGTCAAATAAATAGATAAAATCTTAAAAAAAAAAAAAAAAAAAGGTAAGCGGGGGATGGGTCTGAACTCAAGGGTTGAAAAGGGAGAGCCTAGTGTAAGCAACTTAGGAGATAAACTCAGGGAAATGTGTTGACTTCTTGAGTGTAGTAATAACAGAAAAGGGCGCGTATGGGATGATTCCCAGGATTACTGCTTGGGCAAGTGGGTGAATTGTGGTACCCTAAGAAGAGTCTGGAACTGAGGAAGGGTAGGAAGGGATACGTAATACCTAAGAATCAACACTTAGTTGTTTGATTACTAGCAACAGCTAAACCTTAATCATAGCTGTCACTGTATAAAAACAGTCACTGCTAAGAAATGGAAAGTTCTGAAATTCACATACACGTTCTGAAATTCAAACCTATCTCTTAATGACAGGCTGTAATGGAGGAAGGGCCTTTAGGTCAAAAACAAATGGTTGAGCTTGACGACAAGTGTAAACAGAGTTCCAGTGAATGATTTTGCTAGTCCTTCCCTAATTTACTTTTTCTACGAAGTTTATTTGCATAGTTTCCCCTTTTATTTCATAGTGTTTTATGGATGCAATAGGCTGGGGTAGGTGGGAAGGAGATTACTCCCACACGTCAGCCTGCATCCCTCTCCGCGGTCAGCGTAGAGCAGGCACGTATTAATGTTACAGACTGATGTCTGTGCCTTCATGGGGTGTACAGAGTCAAACCTCGCGTTAACTCAGGAAGAAGGATGAGGCTGACAGGAGTTGAGGGTCTGGATTTAGATGTTCTTTCTAAGTTCTAGGATGAGGTTCGGGCCTCAGCGGAATGGCACAGTGGCTTCATTCCCGAGCACCGGCAGAAGTGCACAGGCCTTCCTCACCCCCTTGGAAGAAAAGATAAAGGCAGGTATGAGTGCACGACCTGGCTGGACTGAGAGGAGAAGTCTAGGGCCCTGTGCCCAGCTGCACTCACACCTCACATTCTCTTGACCACGTTGTACCACGGAAAAATGCCTTCTGCCTTAATTATCTTATTAAAATGTTGAAGGGGCCAGAACCAGTGAAGAAAGGAAAATACAGAGTAAGTGCAGTGTGCACATCTCTCAGAGAGATTGAAAAACGTAGTGATCTGAAGGGGCACGTGCACCCGAATGTTTATAGCAGCAATGTCCACAATAGCCAAACTATGCAAAGAACCTAGATGTCCATCAACGGATGAATGGATAAAGATGATGTGGTATATATATATGTATATACATATATATATACATACAATGGAATATATATATATATATATATATATATATACACACACACACACAATGGAATACTATGCAGCCATCAAAAGAAATGAAATCTTGCCATTTGCAACAACGTGGATAGAAATAGAGGGTATCATGCTTAGTGAAATAAGTCAATCGGAGAAAGACAACTATCATATGATCTCCCTGATATGAGGACGTGGAGATGTAACGTGGGGGGGTTGGGGGGTAGGAGAAGAATAAATGAAACAAGATGGGATCGGGAGGGAGACAAACTGTAAGTGATTCTTAATCTCACAAAACAAACTGAGGGTTGCTGGGGGGGAGGTGGGGAGGGGGAGAGGAGTTGGGTTATGGACATTGGGGAGGGTATGTGCTATGGTGAGTGCTGTGAAGTGTATAAACCTGGCAATTCACAGACCTGCACCCCTGGGGATAAAAATATATGTTTATAAAAAAATAAAAAATAAAAAAAATAAAGATGAAAAACAAAACAAAACCCAACCCACAGAAATGTTCCTTTGCTTGCCCCTATGTTTACTTCCTATGAAGTTTAGCACCCTGGGCTTGTAATCTAGCAAAATGCTTATCGGGTGGGGCAGCGGTATTATTCTGCTTTCTTCTCCAAGTGTCCGTTGAAGTTATACTGAGTAACTTCAGGGCTTCACAAACTGCTTATGTGCGTCTCCGATTTTAGGACATTGTTAAATTTCTGAGCTGAGAAGGGGTCTCACAACCTGGGTTAAAAAATCCTAATAAACCACTGACCCAAACTCCGCATTCTTCCAAATGGTCTTGTCAGGAAGCACTCCCTGGTACTGTCCGTGTGTATGCATCGTATGAAGGTCAGCCGATTGCAATGGAATCGGAGTCAGTGATTCTGTGACAGTTACAGAGAAAGCCCCATGCCTGTGGGGAGGGGTCACTGTCAAGTGTCCCCACAGTGGCCCGGGTATTCTCAGGCTCTCTCATCTGGAGTACAGGAAGAGCCTGAGGGAGATATCTGAGAAAGATGGGCTTTCAGCAGGTTTTCCTGAGCACCAAGGAGCATTTAATTTCTTATATCTAACTTCATCCTCAAAACAACCTCAAAAGTACCTCTCCTAAATGAGAAAAACTAATCAGTCCCCAGATGAGGTTAACTGGCTTGCCATGGACTGCAGAGAGGCAAAAAGAGGGAGGGTCAGCATTAAAAGTCAAGGGTGTCTGTCTCACCCCAAAACCTGTTGCTTTTCTTATCCTACTAACCTGCCTCTTGTATTCAATATATTTGCCTTAAACGTCAGATGATAAAAAGGTAGACAGTGTCTCTGTCTCACAGGGTTTACTACAGAGTGGAAGGATAAAATAATACTTGAAATTCTAATTCGATGCTGAATGTGTTCACTCTCATAGGCAGAATGCAAAGGGTGTACTAGAAAAGTTCAAAGGAATGAGAAATCCTATTGGCTTGTGGGATCAGAAAAATGTCTGATTCCAGGAGGGGTTGGGCAGCGACACAATGGCTTCCAGGACGGGAGGATTTAAAGAGGCGGGGAAGAGGAGGAGGGTTTCTAGGCAAATGACAAAGTATGTGCATAAGTTTGGAGGCAGGAAGTACAATTAGGGATCTGGGGGCTCCATGACGGTTTCTGAGGAGGGAAGTGATCATTGCTGAACCCGAGCAACATTAGTATGACAATAGCCTACAGACTGCACTAAAGGGAACAAAGGTGGGGAAATCAGTTGGTAGGTTGATGGTGGAGTTTAGAGAAAAGGGAGGCCTCCACCATGGTGTCTGGAAAGAAAAAGGCATTTTCATGGTGGGTATCTGTCATCTTCGGAAACAGGTCCCAAAGATCTATGTCTGGTTGTCCAAGGAAAGGGCATACACAAGCAAATATTTCATACCATCCCAACAAATATGAAATACCCATAAGATACATAACCCGATGTATAGAACCCAAGGCGCTTCTTAGCTAATAATGGTAGGAATTCCTTTTTGCAAACGAGGGAACTAAACGTTGTCAAGGGTTAAATGATTTAACAACATCTGCCCAGGACATCATGCTGGGCTTCTGAAGCCAGACTAACAGCCTGCCTGTGTGTTCCAGAGATTGCGTAGCCACTGCCCAAGGTGGTGGTGTTAAGGAAGGACTGGACCAACCATGCTTCCTGTCTATTCCATATACTGCAAAATCTGATTTTGTTCCACTTGTACTTGACTCTAGGCTCTATCGTTAAATTATCTCATCCATGACATATTCTCCCCCACCAGATTGAGTGTGTTTTGAGGACTGTAAAGACAGACAAGACATCCCAGGACACTGAAAACGTGCTGGTATGGGCCTGGGCATGACCATCTAGGGTTTCAGCCTTGCCAATAACCCCCTGTGTAGCTGAAGTCTTTTAAACTCTTTGGGCCTCAAAATTCCCATAATAGTTGTCATAGAAACGCAAACTCACCACCAATGCCAGGGCCATCACCACCACAGTAACAAGAACCAACATTTATTAAGCACCATTTATGGGCCAGATGCCGGCCTGAGTCCCTTAAACACATCATCTCATGTAATCCTCACCACGCTACCAGGGAGGAATTGAGGCACCAAGAGGCAGAGTAATGCCCTTAGGCCACAAAGTCAGAGGGTCATACCAGATGACCTTTAGTCCTCCAGATCCGACAGCCTTTTGTGTGTTCCTAAACAGCTGTGCGGTTTTGTATGATGATCAGTACGACACAACAGCTGATGATCCATAAATATGCTCTGAATGAAGGAGAATCTGTAATTGCCTTCTCCGTTTGCCCTCGGCCCCCCAACTTCACACAATGCAAAATGACACTCAGGAATCAACAACTCTGCATGAACAGTGAGGACTGGTGCCTCACCTTTCTTAAGCAGTGTTACAGGGAGGCACACCTGACGTTTTTGTGGTTCTTGTTTTGCGGAGGAGTTTTTCCTCAAAGGATGAACTTTGGGGAATGGTCTTGGTGGATATGATTTCTAAGCCATTCTTCCCCCCTCTCCCTTCTTTCCTGTCATGAGTAGAATGCAGTCTTTGTGTCATTTCTTAATAAATGGTTTGCTATTAAGGCATCATTATTGTAATGTGGGCTATTGGAAGAAAGGGGTTACTGCAGTAGCCAACCCTCTTAATGACCTGCTCTTCTGTACACATTAGTAGTTGGATAAGGTTGTGGTTATTGAACTTCTGCCATCCACCAGAGACAATCTGCTCAGGCCTGTGTTGTTGGAAAGAGAGGGTGATGGAAAAAAAAAAAAAAATTCTGTCCAAAATTTCAAGCTACTCTGCCTGGGAGATGACAGTATACCGAGTTTACAACTTGTCCAACAGGAATCAGCAGGGAGTGTTAACTCAATGACTAGTGTGGCCAGCCTTCCGCCAACGGCACATATTCTCTGAGAGCCTACGTCCAGTGGAATCCGGCAAATATTCACAGAGCACTTTTCATGAGCCAGGTGCCGGAGATCCATCAATGGACAAGACAGATGAGGCCCCGTGCTCTCGTGGGGCTCCCATTTGAGAGAGTAGGGATCTGTGGGCTCCATGATGGTTTCTGAGGAGGGAAACCTTCCTCAAATTTCCATGGCAGCTGAGGAATATGGCCACATGGCCAACGGGTATCCCTCAAAAAAGACGACTGGGATTTACTACTTTGTTTTCAGTTTATAAAGTAACTATGAAAAAATAAGAGAAGAATATTTCTCTCCAATTATGTAATCTAATGCACTCACTGAGACTTTGGGAACTTGTACTTTCAGGCTTGGGCAAAAAATAAATAAATAAATAAATAAATAAATAAATCCAACAACAAGCACACAGTTCTAGGGGCCCAGCACAATTTAGTGTTGTTTTGCATTCTGGTGGCAAAGATCTCATAAGAAAGTCCATGTCACTGGCACAAAAGGAGTGAACATGGGAAAATACTTGGTCTTCTTTCTATCAAAGGCACAGTTGTAAAACGCACAATGCTATGAAAACTCAAGCAAATCTGGAATCATCGTTAAAGGGAATTAACTTGGAAAGTAATTTATGGCAAGAAAATTCAACTCCTTTGTTATCTTCCTTTTACTGTAACATGCTTCCTGAACACTGCCTACGAGAGAGGGCTTTTAGGAAGAAAAAAAAATAAGTATAGTAAAATGAACTCATTTTATCAATTTGTGCTGTTGGCCAGAGTTTCCTGACTGTGGCTACGAGGGGCTGTAAACTGATGAATTTGCATGGAAAAAGAAACCAGTGTAAGTAATTTGTGTAAGAGGTAACGCGGACGTACACTGCTATAATTCAGACACCCTGCAGATAGCAGCCTGCTGCAGTATGAGCAGTTATGGGTTAGAAAAATGACCACACTGCAGTCAGTCTGACTTGAATGGAAATCAATCATAAAGGTACTTTCTCTGCAGCTCCCACACCACAGTCTTCAGCAACTCCTTTGCCAAGCAGATTTCTGGTCTGTAAACCGCGTGCTGATCTCCTTTCTCTACCCTTCCTTTCTAAAAGGTCTGACCTAGTGCAGGCGAGGAGTCTGGTTTTCCAAAATGGAACATAAAAGAAAGGCGCCGGACCAAGACGAGGATTTCCCTCTATGTGGAAACGAACTTCCCCGCTATTATGAGCTTTAAGTAATGCTTTTTATGAAACGTAGTATTAGGTGCCAAAAGCCCAGCACAGGGTTTTAACCCCATCAACGGCATCTGCTAATGCAGACACGGTACCGTTTTCGCACATCCACATTTGTGGACACGAGTGAAGAAATATGTAGGTTTGTGTGGTGCCAGAAGGAGGAGGAGGACGTGAATACAGAAACTGTGATTTCTGAAGAAATGTTTTCTTTTATTAAACAAGAGCCATTCACTGATATCCTCCGCCTCCCCACTCTGAATCTTGAAGACGGTTTACCTTTGATCATAATTGTGAATGCACTTTGTGCGGTGAGTCTATTCAGGCATTTTCCTGCCACGAAGAAAACTCAGTCTTGGATATCAAGAAACTTTGATTATCTATGCTATAAAGGAAGGAACCCTTTCCACTTATCTCTGCATTCTCAACACGCAGCGTGAGATGCTTCGTCTAGAACACGTGCAACACATGTTTACTGAGTTGAACTAAAATTCTACGAGTTTGTTAGTGAAAAATAGCAAAGAACTAATATTTAGTGATATTTATTATATGTCAGGCTGAGACGCTATGTGTTTTACCCAAATTATCTCATGTCATTCTTGCAGTATCCCCACAGAACATACATTTGTTTATTCTCATCTACGAATGGGAAACTGAGCTGCAAAGTTAAGTCACATGTTCAAGATCACACGGCCGGGGAAGTGACAGAGCAAGGATTTGAACCCGAGTATCTCCGGGTACCAGCCCAAGGAAACAGAGGCGAAACGCACATTTCCAGACTCCCGGTCCTTCCTTCATCGTCAGTTATTACAGGGACGGATTCAGCAAGATTTATACAGAAAAATAACTGTCACCCATCCATGACGTGGGAAAACTTCTGTCCGCTTCCTTCTCCCTTTGTGTTCTCAGGTCTTTGGGGTTGGAGTGTGAGTCCGTGTTTCCCTGGACAGAGGGCCTGATACTTGGTCGAGCACAGCCATCCACGGTGGGGTCGGTAGTGCGGACTGGTCTCCTACATTAGTGGCTTCTGCCTTGGGGACCGAAATTGATTTTCTGCATTTTAGAGTATCATCTCATCTTAGCTTTTGGTTGAGGTCAAATGTGGCACCCGTTTAGGACCTGATACAGCGTCAGCCCGGGGATTAAGTCTTCCCTGACAGGGGATGGAGTTGATGGCCTGAGGTGTCTTTTTACCACAGTGATCTATAAACCAGGGAAGGGCTTCTAAACAGAAGCCCCTTCACCAAGAGTGCACTGGGACTGGACCATTAGCTGTTAGGAGACCAAACTGTATGAGCAGAGTCTCATCGCAACCACCTACAAGTCCAGCTGTCTGGATCCGTCCTAGTAAGTCTCCATAGTTTCACTAAGAACTGTTTATTTTATTTTTTTCCCCTTCTTCATTCTCTGAAAAATTCTGGATATTAATGATGTACTCATATCAATTACATACCGCACTAACTCAGTTTTCGTATTGGGCTCGACGTGTGGCTTTGCTGAGTGTGGACTCCACTGATTTCATCCTGGACCTGTCTACTGTGTCACCGACAGCAGTCTTTCTAATCAGCAGGAGTTAGCTAGGATGAGATATACCAGCTAAGATCTCAATAATATTTGTGGTCTTATTGTGGGAGTAATATTGAATTTCTGTCAGGCTTCTGGAAATCCCAAAAATACCTTTTAGTTTTCTAATCTTACCCATCAGATAGGAATATCTCCTCTTAGGAAAAAAACAAAACAAAACTGAGGCTTATGAGTGTATAAATAAAAGTTTACTAAAATCACATTGCTGGTAATGACCTCTAGCATGTACCTGCTATTCCGAGGAATTTTTATGCCCATAATATAAAAGAAAGGATCAAATAGTATAAAACTAAGTGCTAATTTAAAGCAGTCTGATTAAAAAATAATCAAGGTGTGGCTTTTAATGTGTCAGTGTTAGACTGAGAATTTTTTAAATGTCTCACTATCCATTAGATATCCTGAAGAGAAACTTCTAGAATAATGCAGACATATAGGCTTTGGCTGCAAACTTGAGGAATAAGAATTTTCTGGTTTCTTAAAGCAGATGAATTAGCTCTAGTATTGGCATGCTCTTATTCTATCAGAATTATTAACTTTGAAGGGGTCACGAAAATGGTCCTCCTACTAAATTGACTTCTATAAAAGAACTTGAATCTCAAATCAGTCCTTCTTAATTTATAAATGCACACAGAGTACATACAGACACATACACACACATTCTAATAAATTTGTGTGGCCACCTCAAGGATCAGCTCTGAACACAGAGTGAAAGACCAGGGACGGAGGCTTTGTTCAATGATGAGCATAGTAGTTACCATTGCTGAGCATTTACTATACGCTAGACATGTGCCATTCTCTCACTGAATCCTCAAAGTACTCCTGAGAGCTATTACTATTTCCAGCACTCTGATGCAGGCCCAGCACACAGATGGTATTTAATAAATATTAGTTCATTGAACAAATGATGGTTACCTATGAGAAAAACATGGCTGGAGGGGTTCAGTATTGCCCAAAGCCCTTCAGTTGGAAAGTGGCAGAGCCGGATCCCCAATTCTATATCCTGGACTCTGCTACCATGCCGCCATCTTAAATACGGGTTTTATAGAATGTTTTACCCTTAGGAAACATAACCCACGAATTAGCTAGAAAAGATGACAAATAGATGAAGATGTGAATAGAGATCATGACAACAAATTAGTATGGACATCAAGGAGTTGTTTTGCTTCTCCCTGAGTCAAAAGCCCCATCCCACTGCCCCAGAAGCTGCCACAAGAACTCTTTCCACTGACTCCAACCAGGAAGGTTGTAGAAGATGAGTGTAAAAGAAAAAACAGGACTTTCAAGCATCAAGCTGACTGTTGCATCTGCTGATATAATAAGCCTCTTGTCACCAGAGTTTTAATTTCAGTTGGCACGGTGGTCATAAGGCCACTGCCAGGGCCCATGCTGAACATGGGGTATACGGTCCATTCAATTTGTAAGTAAGAATGGGGACACCTTTCCCTTTATGTGGCTCCTTCTCTACCGGGTGAAGAGAACAGAATGGGGAAACTCATGCGTGGCCACCCATACTGTGAGCTGGGATTCAGGAGAAAGAGTACGTTTGGTGAAAATTTCTCTTACCGCCAGCCCATCCCTTTGCCGCTGGCTTTAGTGTCCAAATCGTGACCCCCACATATGTCCAGAAAATTAAAAGAAAAAAACCACTAGGCAACAAAACATCCTTCTGAACTAATTCAATTTCAAGATTTATTTTCAAAATTTATCGAATTATAGTAGAGGAAACCCACTCAATTAAGCCAACCAGACTGATATTTTTCTTCCTAAGAGTATGGCAATATTTATTATTTTATCTCTGTACGAGGAGCTGATTAAAACTAGGAAACATGTGCGATGTCATCATATATTCAGAATAAGGTGGCTGAGGCAGGCAAAACAGAAAAAGATTACAGTATTTGCTAGTCTATAACTAGCTAGCCAATCAGTATTTGCTAGTCTATAACTTAACAGATTTCCTTTAAAAACTGCATTTTAAGGACAGGCATTATGATTTTTTTTTTAAAGGGTCTCCCGCTCTTTTGTCTGCGGCACACCGTACCCTCCGTCTGGAAGAGGTGCCATTGACTTCTACAGACAGAAAATGTGTGATGTTCATTTTAAAATTACTAGTAGGGCCTGCTATTGACCATCTAATTATGCTGAGTTCCATTTATAAACATAGCTAACCACTAAGTTTATGGAGACTTTTTGTGCTGCCTTAATAGGATATTGATCGAGAGCATAGTTTGAGTGGACTGCCATTGAATTGTGTAATGGCAAACAAAAGGCAAGGTCACAGCCACTGTTCCTGCGAGGGCTGCAGTCTATTTTTTATTATAATCTTTTTGTTTCTTCCTTTAATGCTCAAGCCCAAACGGTTTCTTTCGAAAGAAGGGCTTGCTTAAGAATATTAATTTTACAGTTAATGTCCACGCCATGATCACAGACAGCTCTCACGTTCCTTCGCTGAGAAGCAGGAACAGGCCACTTGCTCAGAACAGAAAGTTTTAGACCTCCTGTCCCGTAACCGAGATCGACACATCCTGTAACCAGTCTCAGCGGCTCCCCAAGGGACGGGACGTCTGGCCTCCCTCACCCTATACCAATTTCCTCGTGAGTCCGTCTTTGCGAGACGCTCTTGCCATTTCCAAGTTTGGGCTTGTTCCGATCAAAGAGCTTCATCTCCTTGTTTTATACCCTGGAGCCGAGTTAACTCTGTTGTCCTTGCTCCCACGTGTCAGGAGAGACTATCAGCCAGTTCTTCAGACTGTCTCGAGGGCCCAGAAAGCCCAGTGCGTGGCCGTGGGTACTCGAAGTCCCACAAAGGGGCCTAGAGACTTCAAAAAGAGGTCGAAAAACGAACCGTGCTTTGGATCCTAATGGTGACTCCTGTGTGAAAATACAGAAAGCGTGCGCATGTCGAAGGCAGAGAACAACCACTAGGGTGCCACCTCATGCCAGGCTGAGGCAGACGCCTGGCTCCATTCACTGTCCCCCCCCACCGCCCACCCCCTTCTCCATTGACAAACAACTCGGGAATCCTGGAGCCACCCAGCAGCCCGGCTCTGTGGTACAGCCAGGACAGTTCAGCTGCTGGATTTAATAGCTTCTGCAGCAGGGTGACGGGAACCAAAAATTCAGTCTGGGTAACTGAGAGTGGTTTTTACACCCAAAGACGCTGAGCGAACTGGGAACCCTGGCTTTTCAAAATTCCAGGGCCATGAAGTCATCCTAAGCCACAAAGTTTACTTAACCCTTGCAGCCTGCTCGGGTGTACAAGCCACTGCTCGAAAATTAGAACCCGCCAGGCCAGAGTCACAATAGCCCGTGTGTATCTGCGGTTTTCCTCTCTCCCAGCAAAGTATTTAAGGTTTCAGAGTCACCCCACCAACTTCAAGTAAAACAGTCAGCACTTTAGAAGGAAATGGACACAAGGAGTGCATTTTTCGGGAGGATTTTTCTGGGTTCATCCCAGGAAGGATATCGAGCCTCAGAGCACACACTTTGAGGAAAACACTGGAGCCAGATAAACAGGGAGTGGGTGCTGACGGCGATGACCGTTGAAGAGGGTCATGGAGCAGCCGGTCGTGGGGGCTCTCTCTTTGCGGCGGCTTCATGGGAAAGAGCCCCATCTGAAAATGCTTCTTGAAGGCTTTGTTTGAAAATGCAGCATCATGTAAGAACCCTTCCAGCAGATGGTTCCTGTCTTTTGCCTCACAGTATTATGTGAACACAACTTCAGGGATTCTGAACCGCATTGTTAGCACTTGGAAACCCCCTCCCCCAGAGCAGAGAAGACCTCGCTTTCCCTCTGGCACAGTGTCTAGTGGTTTGTATTCCCCCTTCCCGACCCTCTCCTGGAACAAAGTAATAAATAACAAGAAGGACTTTCAGATGGCCCTGTCACTGGGGGGGGAGGGGGGGAGGTAGGAGGAGCCAGAACAGATATCGACTCTTAGGCTATGGGACTTTCTTTGCAGTGAGGACAGACAGACCTTTCGTGGACTCTAGATAATGAAAAAAAAAAAAAAGAAAAGAAAAGAAAAGAAAAGAAAAGGTAGGTAGGCAGGGGACCAGGGTGAGAGGGGAATTAGTGAAACTGCAGCAGAAGCCCTTGTTTCTAACAGCTCCATGCATCTGATCAGTATAATTTAATGACAAGCAACCTTGCCGCCTGACCCTGACCTCCGAACGTGTGAAGCTAAGCCAGCAGCTTTCTCTCGAGTTTCTCTGCCATTGCCACCCTGTAGTAACATGATTATAAACAACAAACTTAGCACGGAGTTATTTCAGTGAATCCTCATGAGGAAATGCTGAAATCGCACCTCCCTCCTCTATTAAATTTAAAAGGAGGAAAACGAAAAACAGAAACTAACTGGAAACCCGAGGAAAGTAAATATTTATATTAGCAAATTTTCAAATCGCATACTAAAGATTCAGGAAGAGGGAAAATGTTCAGACTACGGCCACCATGCATTTGACATTTCCAGGCCAGATATGTGGTCGTAAGTGTGACTGGGGGAACTGGGTGGGGCTGAGATAAATGAGGGGGGGTTAAGAAGAAATGTGCAACAGAGTGGGAAAAAATTTAAAGACGCTGGGGCCATTAAAAACAACCTGATGAAGGTTGAACCCTTCAGAGCATGAGTAATAATTTGGGGGAGTGGGCAGACGACCGGCGACTGTGCAGGTTGATTTTTCAGGAAGGGAGCCTGTTCTGCGAGGCACAGCAATCTGGATACATTTGTCCACACACTGAAGCTACAACACAAAGGATGAACCCAAAGTAAACTGTGGACTTCGGGTAACCATAATGAGTCAGTGTCCATTCCTTCCTTGTAACAACCGTACCACAGTAACAAAAGAGGTTAATAAGTAGATGAAACTGTATTGGGGAAAATGCTAAAATTCCGTACCTTTGTTAACCTAATGCTGAGAACACAGAACTGCTCTAAATCATAAAGCCTATTCATTAAAAAAAAAAAAATCGTAACTGAAGACAAATCCAGGGGGAAAACATTTAATTAAGTACTTTGGTTGTTTTGATTTGTACAAAAATAGTTTTAGCCTTTTTTTTATTTTAACGCACAGATTAATAATCTAAAAGTTTATCAGCTCTAACAAGAAATGATTTTTAATTAAAGCACGGAATCTTTGGATTCTTTTAGCTCTGTAATGCAGTTATAGGAGAGGTCATGACAAAAATGTCTGCAGTCAGCTAGCTGAGCACAGCCAAGCAAAAAGAGCAAGTTTCTTAACCTTTTTGAGCCTCCACAGTCTCCTTCTTCTATAAAAAGTGAAGATAACAGCAACCATGGGAGGACTGAATGAGATTATGGTTACCAAGTGCCTAGTACAGTGCCTGATACATAGTATATGCTTGATAAAGGCTAGCTAGTATAATTTTTCATATGAGTGTTGTGCTCCTAACAGGGCTAACTTTATGCATTTAATCAAATTATGTGCCAGTTAGCTTACTGCTACTTTAAAGTTGCTGAATGCACCCCCTGGCCCCACTCATTTGTAAAAAGTGTCCACTGCACCTCTAACATGAACACTTAGCTCTTCCAATTAGGGGAATGGGGCAGGGCTATAAGAAATGGTTAAGGATTTTGACTCCTCCCATGGCTTGAATGGTTAGTCTTTTGGAGAGGTGTGCAAGTGAGGAGACCTGAGCTGGGAGATGGACCCTTAATCCCCAGCAGCCAAGGCGGTCCTATGACATGGACCCCAATAAACCTGGATTAAAGATAGGCAAGGGGGGGCTGCTCTGGACAGCAGTTTGGCTTGAAGCCATGATTTAGCTGACACAGCCCAGTCCCACTCGTGCCAAACAGTTTTAGTCAGCACGAGGCCATGTGTGAGTGAGTCCTACAGCGATTACGCAGCAGTGTGCAGAGTTGAAAAGCATTCAAGAGCCGAAGGACGCTCATGATGCCAGGCATCAGCAACATAAGCCCCTAAACGGGGACAGGAAACAAAACCAGGTCCCTCTGCAAATTCAATCTGTGGTCTGCCTGTACCCTCTGGCAGTCTTGAAGGCAGGTTTAGAATTCGCTTGGCAACTGTGCTATGTAGACTGAATGAAGGTCTAATCTAGCTTGGAACTGATAGGCCTTGGGGTAGAAGACCTTAAAGGGACATACGGAAAGTGGAAGAGGGACATGATTCTGGGGATGGTCCTGAGAGCAGCGTGGGCCTTCTCTACACACCCATGCCTAGGGACAGTGATGGTAATGAAGACAAAATATAAGCATTACAGCGGGAAGGGCAGAATAAAAAAGGCCTGGTGCTCCCACCTTAGAGCTAAAAGGATTTTCTTTTTACTCTTTAAGGCTATCTATGTTTAGTAAGGGCTCAATGAGTGTATTTCCCTGTAACGCCATTATGACAAACGTATATATAAAATCTATATCATATTACTTTTATTAAAATGACAAGAAAAATGTGGGATAGCAATCCTTTTAAAAAGTCTTACAAAGTGAAAAAAAAATTTTAAATCTATAAATGCATTATTTGTCCCTGCGTGGCAAATGACTGGCTAGCTAGCTGTGCAGTGGCAGGTGGCATATATCCTCCAAGGGAACAAGGTCATCTCATCTCTTCTTCACTGGTTGGAACTTTAAGCCCACTTGTTAACATGCCAGCAACTTCTCCATTCCAACTCACACCCTCCAGCTCCTAATGCCTCAACCCTTATGGCTCCGCCTCCCTAACACCAGAACACCCTGGCATCAACCAAGGATCCCGGATCCCGGAATTCCCGCACTCATCGTTACTTTCCCCTAGTTTCCCTACCTCATCCACATTGTACATTTCGTCGAGTCCCCTGGAGCCCGTGTAAGAGTACACTTGCTAGCACTACACAGGCTTAGCTTTACAATCTACCCACTGTTTGACTTTGGGTGGATGACTTAAATAGATCCACAGTTTAACTCATTGGTAAAAAATGAGACCAGTTACTTATCTGACAAGTTTATTGCAAAGACTAATTTATGCAACATACATGAAAACATAGCACAGTGTCTGGTAGATAGTAAATGCTCAACAGGCATTAGATTTTTTTGTCTATCCCTCAGACTCCAGATCCTCGGCCCCTACCTTATATTCCACTTTCTGGATTCTTAATAGTCTTCCAGCTTTAAGAAATAAGACCAACCAGAAGCTGAGCCTGTGAGATTGGGATGGCTTGGCTTGCTTGACCGGACACCTTGTCAGAGATGGATGGGTGTACTCAGTCCATCTTGCAAGACTGTAATGCAGTGAATGGGGGGGTATGAACTTGAAATGAAAATATTTATTTTTACTCCACCTCATTCCACAAAGGACTTGATGCAGCTTGAAACCAATGTTAACCATATTAAGTTTATCTACAAGTAGTCTTTTGAAGTGGGAGGAGAGTAAGCAGTAAAATTTAATATCTGCTATTTTTATTTCCTTCTTGTTACTGGCACCCGTAACACCATAGTCATTGTAGGTACGCATTTAAATTTAAAAAGAGAGAGAGAGATGTTTTTGAGGGAAGGCAAGTGTGTGTGTGTGTGTGAGAGAGAGAGAGAGAGAAAGAGAGAGAGAGAGAGAGAGACTGAGGGAGAGAGGAGGGGAGAATCGTATACCTTCTCCTTGGACTGTCTGGACTATGTCATAGCAAAAATACAATCAATGACTCCTTTGATCAATGCAACAGGGTGGTGACAGGTACTTTTAATTCATTGTTGCTGGTGATTATTGACAAGCTGGTAATGATCAGGCTGTACTATGTCACTCAGGCTGAGGGCATTAGCATTCTTTAAAGGTCAAAAACAAATTCTTTTAAAATGCAGAATTTCTCAGGAACCAGGGAAGCCTCAGAAATGTTTTCAACCAGGTTCACACTACAAAGTAAGGAATATGTGAGACAGTCAGGATTTCAGTTCTTTCCCTGTGTCTCACATTAAAATGATATTTAATTTTTCCTGATTTAAATTCTTGGCTGTCAAACAAACTGCGTGGCGAAATTCTTCCAATGGGTGAATGGAGAAGGGATTCTGAAAGCTATTTATGTCTCTCGGAGGCCTAGGCAGACAGTCAGCACAAACCTAAGGCAAATCTGTACCAAATCAAAGCAAAATTATACTTACTCTGTGACACTCTTACAAGCTCAGTCACACTAAAAACACCTGATGTGACAAAACTGTCTTGGAAGCCCAAATGTCCTGGGGAAACAAAAACAAAAGAAAACAGCGTCATAAACAGAAGACATCTGACAACAGAATTCTAAATATTAGTTTCATTGTGATTAAAAAGAGCAATGTCTAATTTCCTACTCTGCTCTATTAAGAGTTGACGTGGGTGGGGACAGTCATCTGGTTACATAGCTGGTTTTCTGGTTTGAATCTGGGGGCTACGGAAAGCTCTGACACAACTGGGTGATTTCTGATATGGCTTTAAAAAAAAAGAAAACAACAAACCAAACAACTCAACAGGAAATCTGAAACAAAAGAAGATTTAAAATAAATGGTTACCTTGGCTGACCTCTGAGACCTTAACAGCTGAGCTGAAAACAGCCTACCTAGGAATCAGCCAGGCTACCCAAATTCCCTAAGAGTTTTTCACCATTATTCTCTAAAGAAACATCTGATCAGGATTAGCTCTCCATCCATTCAAATCAAACAAGATTTAAAGATGTTCTCTTCATTTTCAGAGGCACCACAGGATGAAATCTTGAAAAAGCCAAACCAGAAAAGCCAAGCCCCATACCTTGAAACATGAAAACAAATACTTTCGAGCACAAATAAAAATTTAGATTTGTTTTGAGAACAAGAGGGTTTTTTGTGTGTGAGTGGGTAGATTGACTGTTTTTTTTTTCCTGAGAGAAGATAATAAACCAATGCTTCTACATGACTCTCTCTGAATTTTGCATCTGCTTTATTTTTGCTGGATATAATTAATTCCTTTAATATACCCGCTACTATCTTTCTTGTCATTTGCTTTTTTATTTTTATGGTACATTTAGGAACATAAAATTTATAAATAGCAAGGAATACATAGTTTATGATATGCTGTTTCCTTTTCAGCTTCTCAAGTTTTCTGATTCTGAATCTCAGATAGATAAAATCTAGTTGAGACGCATCTACAGGGTTAGCACAATCACCTCCTTTAAAAGTAGGGCCAAAGGAGAAGCTGGCCAAAGGGATTTTTTAAATATAAACTCTCCTTTGAAACAAGAAACATACTTTTAAGAAATGCAAAATCAGAAAACAGGTCCATCTGAATCTATAACAAATAGCCTACATATAAGATTTATGTTATTGACAAAAAATAGATTTTGCCCAGTAGTAAGGGGAGGCAAGTTTACCGA
The DNA here is from genome assembly GCF_030435805.1 of Mustela lutreola. Lineage (NCBI taxonomy): Eukaryota > Metazoa > Chordata > Mammalia > Carnivora > Mustelidae > Mustela > Mustela lutreola. The sequence goes on along the minus strand of NC_081299.1, from coordinate 49,818,433 downwards.
TGGTATAGTCTACCCACCAATAGATTCATTAAATGTCATGCACATAAACACATGCAACAAATCACTATGTTTTGGAGACTTACAAAAGTACCTACAAATCATTCTTTTTCTGGTAGCATTAGAATTAAGAAAGGTTTTTTTTTTTTTTTTTTCAGTTAATTTTTATACCCAACACAATCTATGATGTTTTAGATAAAACAGCTCTAATTTTTAGAACATGCAGTAACTATAAATTGCTTTTTTAAAAAAGGCATTTTATTTATTTGTCAGAGAGAGAGAGAGAACCCGTGCGAGCGCAAGCGAGCACAAGCAGGGGGAGCAACAGGCTCCCTGCTGAGCAGGGAGCTGGATATGGGACTCGATCCCAGGACCCTGGGATCATGACCTGAACCAATGGAGACACCCAGGCATCCCTAAAAATTGCTTTTTAAAGTAAAATGGCAAACTTTCATTTGAAGATGTGCTTAAGAAATTTCACCTGTTAAAACAACCCCCACCCGGGTCTCTGGTTGACTCTAATTTGGTAAGTGCCTAAGGTGTTGTCTCTTGGATAAAGAGACCTGAGAAATAAAAATAAGCAAATAAATAAAAATTCTCTAAAGTGGTATTGGCAAAACTGACTAGAACATCTCTTTCTATTGTAACATTGACATCACATCAATCCCACAGAATATAACAAAGGAAATCCAACCACAACATACATTAAGTTTGACTTAAAACACATCTAGTGAGAGCAAGGAAATGCACATTGAATGGGAAACTCGGGGCTGATTTCCAACTCTTATTCATTGCTGTCTGCAGTCTTGCTTGCGGGCTGACACTTGCTTCGGTTCCAACCTTTGACATTCTTTACTTTAAGGACAACTTCACAGGAATTTCTATACAGAGTGAACGGGAACACATGTACTTTAATCTCGCCACCAAAAAGCAAGCACTGTATGTATTTTGAAAACCAAGTTTAGTATGGCACAAAGACTCAGGAGGGAGAAACACTGCACACATTCACTCCAGTATCTCCTCTGGATTGCCCCTTCTTGTGTGTCCACCTTCTAGTGGCATCTCCAGGGTTTGTGCTCAAGAGCACAGATTTCCTAGTTACTTCCTCTGCTTCTATGATCAGTTACCAGTCTTGACTCTGATGTCTGTGAAAACTACAATAATGTTTGTTTCATTCACCATTGTATTTAATGGCTGGGACTAAGCAGTTAGTAAGAGAATATTTGTTGAATGAGTGGATGGATGATGCTATAGGCCAATGACTCTCAAATCTTTGTCTTTTGCCAAGAGTGCTCTCAAAATATTTATTGGATATTTCTACCCAGTTAGCCATGGGAATCCTCACACCCAACGTGTCCAATGCCAAGCTCATTTTCTTCTCTTCCCCAAACCTGTTTTGATGCTATGGAATTCCCTATTTCAGTGAACCATCCATGACCAGCTTGTTTTCTATGTTTTGGTGCCATCTTTAACTCCTGATTCTTACAAAAACCCACATCCAACCCATCTTGACTCCAAGTGTATCTCCATTCCCCCTCCCTGCCTTCTCTCCTCAAGTCTGTGGCTTAGGCTCTTCCTAATTCTCGCCAGTCTGGTGGGGCAGCCTTCTAGCCATGTTCTCGATTGTCAGTCCTGGCTTATCCTTAGTCCACTGTCTACTCTATGGCCAGAGCTGTCTCACTAACAGGCAAATCTGAGGGCTCATTCATTTATTCAACAAATATTTACTGAGCACCTACCATAAGCCAGGCATTTTGCTAGGGATTCAAGATACAGTCTCTACATTCAGGAAATTTACAGTCTAGGATTAGAGATAGCTGACAACATAAAACAAATGAATTATCTTAAAAATTATAAATGGTATAAATGAAATGAAGAAAATAATTAGGAAACACTTTATTTATTTATTTATTTAAAAGAGTTTATTTATTTATTTGTCAGAGAGAGAGCGAGCGAGAGCGAGCACAGGCAGACAGAGTGGAAGGCAGAGTCAGAGGGAGAAGGAGCCCGATGTGGGAACCCTAACCCTGCGGAGCAAGGAGCCCGATGTGGGACTCGATCCCAGGACGCTGGGATCATGACCTGAGCCGAAGGCAGCTGCTTAACCAACTGAGCCACCCAGGCGTCCCTAGGAAACACTTTAGAAAGGGTGGTTAGTGAAGGTGTCTCTTAAGAACTGACATCCGAAAGATACTAAGGAGAGAGCTAGGAGAAGAAGGGGAAATAACTCTTCATGTAGTAGGATTAGCATATGCAAAGGCACTGGGGTAGGAAAGAATGAGATGCTGGAGAATCTGCGATAAATCCAATGTGTTCAGAGTTCACTGCCCTGTCAGAAATCTTGCAAGAGCACCACAGACAGCTTGGGCAATAGTACAAATTCCATCACATGACATACTACCTTGATGTAGCCTCTATTTTCCTATCTCATTTTTTTTTAAGAGTTTATTTATTTGTCAGAGAAAGAGAGAGAGCACAACAGGGGGAGAGGCAGGCAGAGGGAGAAACAGGCTCCCCACTAGGCAAGAAGCCCAGTGCAGGACTCGATCCTAGGACCCTGAGGTCAGACCCAAGCTGACTGAGCCTCCCAGGCATTCCTGCTTTTATATATATATATTTTAAATCTCTTCCCTCTCTCCATATATATTTTTTTTTCTTTCTTTTTTTTAAGTCTCTTCCCTCTCTCTCTCTGGCCCTACCCCATGGGACTAAGGGAATACTCGCTTCACCATGGTCCTGGTTCTCTCCTCTCTCCACACTGTTCCCTCTTCCTGGAATGTCTCTGTCCTCCTGGCTCTTTGCTTGGCCAACCTTCTACTTGTCCTTTAGGACTCAGCTTTGCTGTCATTCAATCAAAAGTCTTCTCTGGTTGCCTGCACTGCTTGCAAAGACTCCTTTTCTCTTTTTTCAACACTAACCAGGTATACAGAGTATACTTCTTCTCTAGGACCCAGCACCGTAAGTCTGTCTTTTTCTCACATTAGACTGTGAGCGCTTTAAGAAAGAACATCTTCTGTGCCTCCAGGTCTTAACACAGTGCCTGGTCTGCAGTAAGCACTCCAGGGGTGTCTGTAAGGGAACACAACCCAATTTGGGCTCAAGGATGTTTATTTTTCTTTTTATAGAAATGTTGACAGAACTTTATTTTTGTCTCTCCCTCTCTCTCTCATCTCTAGCAATATAGTTTGAACTAAAATGGAGCCAATGTACATCTGAAAACTATTAAAGTGAACAATCCCAATAGTCCCTCCAGACTAAACAGGACAAGGACCGAAGAGACAATCCGTTTAGAATGCAGCTTCCAATCAAGAAGGTGACATCAGGGGTGCCTGGGTGGCTCAGTGGGTTGAGCCTCTGCCTTCAGTTCGGGTTGTGATCTCAGGGTCCTGGGATTGAGCCCCACGTTGGCCAGGCTCTCTGCTCAGCAGGGAGTCTGCTCCCCCCGCCACCACCTGCCTGCCTCTCTGCCTACTTGTGATCTCTGTCTCTCAAATAAATAAATAAAATCTTAAAAGAAAGAAAAAAAAGAAGGTGACATCATGTTCTCTGATGAGAAATGCCTGAGGGGTTGTCCTATTGTTGTGACTGTGGTTCAAATGTTGGGGGACTGAGTTAAAACAGAATTAAAGGGCAGCATAATTTAATGGGCAAAAGGGGCCAAAAAAACCCCAAAGAGTCCAGTCCCAAGCTTAAACTAGGACCTTCTGTGATCCCAAGAAAGTCTCTGTAAAAAATCATTATTGGATCCTCCTTGTCCTCTGGGCAACCTGCTCCCTCAGGCTGATTTTAATAGAATGTGTGTAATTTAGAAGGCAAACTATATGTGACTGTACAATAATCAGAAAAATTAAAATAAAAAGTAGAATGGTTTCACAAGTCCTGGTGTGGCCATCTCAGCTGTAATATGTCCCCAGGAAAAGGTACATGTAAACATTCCATGTAACTTTAAGGGACTATGAAACTGGTTTTGTTCCTTCAACAATTATTTGGAAACCCAGTGGTGAACTCTAGAGGAAGAAAGCAATGAGAAATGAAACTTGAGAAATGATGGAAAAAGTGACACATCTAATGTAATTACTAAGCAAACTCGAGCAGATTAATATTTCATTCTCGCTAACACAAACCAAATCATAAAAATGACTTTCAGGGAAATAACACTAATCTGGGTGTTCTACTTTATTGCAAGATGAGAGAAAAATGGAAAAGAAAATAGAAAGGTCAATTTCAGTAATTCTGAACTTCGATGTTCACATTAAAAGATCTACAGTTGGAAAGCTGATTAAAGGTCTCTGAAAGGTCCCAAGATTTACATTCTGAATATAGCCTCTCAGAAATGAGTGCAAAACAGACTTTCTTCTTAAGTAGGCCTTAGCTGAAAACCCAGATTTCATAGAGATCTCTCTCTCTCTCTCTTCAGTTCTGAACTACTTCAGGAGCAACTGCATCATAGCTCAAAAGGAGGAGCAGATCCTTTCTTGTTTTATAGAAAATGGCTAGAAAAGTTCCTTCATTGAAATTGTGTTCAATGAATTGCCAATTAGAGTACAGATTTCAATACCCGCGAGTCCATCATACTCACAGTGGGGAGATGAGGCTTTCTAAGAGAGGCAGAAATATAAAAAGCCAAATTCTTTTACGGGTGGTTAGGAAAAGCAGTTCTCTTTACCTCAATGATATCAGCAGTTATTATGGAAAATGCCATTATATGGGAACCCAATCTCATCTCACGAAGGGACTGAACATCTATCTACCTCTTAACAAGCAGAGAAGAAAAAAAAAGTTCGATTTCCAGAGAGACAGGTAACCTTGCAGAGGTGTTCAGAGGTCAAGGGGAAGTAATAGCTTGGGATAAACCATCCAGAGGGTTGGCCTTGAGAGGAAGCCGGAGTGTCCATGGAGCAGAGAACATAGAAGAGGAAGCACACTGACACACTGGATGGTATTTTTGTTTGTCTTTTTGGGATAGCCAAGGGGTCTCAGCTCTAAATGATTAAATCTCATCTGGTTCATGTAACAAACTGCAACACACAGGTCATTTCGTCAAAAAGAATGCATCTCTATCCTATTCTCTCCTTGGCAAACATGGTTCCATTACCAGGACAAGCCAAGCTAATGACCAGGCCCTTCCATGCTGGTGCGTCTGGGCGACTCAAAAGGAAAAGGGGCCCCTTGTTCTCGTGTACTTATATTCCATAAGCCCTGGAACCTGCCGTGATGTGCAGGCCGCATGCTAAGTCCTGCGGACGCTGCTCTCTCAGAATTTACATGCTCATCCTTCTAAAGAAAAGTCTACCCTAACCGTACCTCTCCTCCCTGGAACTTTAATTTCTCCTCGCGAAAACTCCCCACTGGTGGATGTGGCCCCGAGGAAAGGGAATGTGGCTCCTTCGCCTTTCCCTTTGCCCACAGTCAACACGGTAGGTGTGCTCAGTCAATACTGCTGAGCAGAACTTCTCCGTCTACCTCTATCTACCTGATGGGGGAGTTCTTTGTTTATCTGTCTTAGCTCTGCCCCCCTACAACACACCCGGCAAGGGCACGGTTGTATCTCACGATCTTACACTGTCCAGAGCCCAGCACAATCACTTGGTCTATGTGTGTAATAAATATTTATTTAGTGATCTAGATGAGTGACTTGAGATCCCGGGGATTTAGTAGACTTCTTCTACAGCACGATGGGAACGATTATTAGCTTACCTCCAGGAATGCCCTACTTCCGTCATCTTAATTTGGAATATCTTGGAAAACAGGTTTTTAAAAGATGGGGTGGGGTGCCTGGGTGGCTCAGTGGGGTAAAGCCTCTGCCTTTGGCTCAGGTCATGATCTCAGGGTCCTGGGATCGAGCCCCACATCGGGCTCTCTGCTCAGCAGGGAGCCTGCTTCCCCCCTCTCTCTGCCTGCCTCTCTGCCTACTTGTGATCTCTCTCTCTTTCAAATAAATAAATCAAAACTTAAAAAAAAAAAAAGATGGGGTGGCCCATTAAGCCCACATTTTAAAATTTTGGTCCCATTTTTTCATGACTATACATTGACTATTTACTCTGTCACTCATTGACAATGAGATAGCATGTGTTTTTAGAATAATTCCTACTATTACAGCAAATGCCCCAAATTCCGGCCACTACTAAAAAGAATGCAGTAGCAATGAAAATAACATAGATGTTCCATCCGTGTGATTAATCTTTACTATAGTGGAGTTTCATTCGGTAGTCTGCTTACAGTAAACATTAAAAGACTGACATACGTTGCTGGACTGGCAGTGAATGAGGCTGTAATACTTCTGTATCTAGAAAGTTGAGTCTGAGAATCTGTCAAACTAAGAAATGATATTTGTCAAGCAATAATATGAAAGAGGTGTTTTGAGATTCTCAGATGAAAAGGGTTGTTACAAATGCATTTCGACTACGGTTATGAATGTCATCCTGGGTTCTCACAACACATCAAGGAATGGTGTCTAGTCTGGGAATAGCTGAAAAGGAGGATAAGTCAAGAAGGGCTTTTAGAAGTATGTGTCATGGGACTTATGACCTCTTGATTTCTTCTTTTTGTTGCCCCTAATTTCCCTGCCTAGCTCAAGTATTTATTATGGAATACAGGCACCTAATTTGTAGTTTGTTTGTCCTGCCATAGCCATTAACTCAACGTTTGGTTTACTGCTTTCATTCATCAAATGCTTACTGGATGCCTCTTATGTGGCAAGCACAGTCCTAGGCCCTGGGGATTTGGCAAAAAACAGCGCAAAGTCTTTACTGCTGCAGGGGAAGGGGGGCAAGGCATTCTCAGTTAAGAAAGATGTTTACACCAAGATTTCTGGTAATGAATTTATCTAAAATTGGGTCTTTTTATAAGACCTTTCTAGGAAAAACTACAGTGGAGACTACAGCAATGTCCTGTGCCAACTCTGCTGGTTGTCCATATGTATTCATGATTGGCCGCTACAGGCCAGAATTCCCAGCCTCTTTCAGGAGTGAATGGAAGTGCTGTGATCAACTTTCACCCGACCTGCCTGAAAAGAAATTCCTGCCTTAGGCATCCTTCTTCCTCTTTTTATGGACTAGAGCAGTTTCCACCATGAAGACAAAGACAGTGGCCACGGGATGGCAGAGCAGGAGGACAGAGGGAGCGTGGAGCCCTGAATGGCAGTGGAAAGAAGAACCACCCGGCCAACTTAGCCTGCTCATCTGTAAGAGTTATCAAAAAGAAAGAGATCTTAGTGTACTTAAACCACTGTGTTTTTTCTGTCTCTTTGTTATAGCAGCCCACTACTTACCTTAACCAATATAAAAGCCAACTTTTCTCCTTAGAATCTAAAATGTCACAAATTAGTAGTCCACAGACCAATTGTAGTCTGCCAACATATTTTGCTTGGCTGGCAAGGTACTAATTTTTTTTTTTTAAACATACGGATGTTTTTAAACTGGACATGAGCTAAAAAATGTGCCACACTCCCTAGTACTCTTTATTATATTTCATTTATGGAATGATCTGTAAGACCCCGGTAGGCACATAAATCTGTGATGCCTGCTAGGCATCTTCTCTCCACGTTAATCTACCAGCATAGTAGGGAGAAAATGGATGGATGGTCGGTGTCTTTTGTCTGATAAAAAAAAGCCAAGAGTATTTCATGATTTCTCTGAGAATTCAGTTTAGACTTCTTTGCTAGGTATTTACAGCCCTTCGAAGTCTGTCCTCTAGTACACCTTTCCAGCATTCAAGGTATATTTCCAATACTACCTAAATATATACATTACATGTGGCAGCCAAGAGGTCCCAATTGCTCTTCTCCAAATTTTGATATGCTCTCTCCTCCACATCAGAATTCGCTTCAGTGCTTCCTAAAATGTGTTATGTAAATAGTCCCCCCAAATGCCCCGCAACAAACCAATAAAAACAAAGATAAAAATATATGTAAAATAAATTAGAAAACACCATCACACCCACCCTTGGAGAATAACAAGAAATATTTACACGTTAAAGCCTCTGAGAGTTCCTGCAACAAACAGAGTTTCTTAATATTTTTTTAAATTTTTTAAATATCTCTTTGAGAGAAGGCATGAGAGGGAGCATGAGAGAGAGCAAGAGAGAGAGAGAGCATGAGCGCACAAGCAGGGGAGGGGGTAAAGGAAGAAGCAGGCTCTCTGCTGAGCAGGGAATCCAACGCAGGGCTCCATCCCACTACCTGAGCTGAAGACAGACGCTTAACCAACTGAACCACCAGGCACCCCAAAGTTTCTTACTATTATTTAACTCACGATTTCCCAAATAATTCGACAATAATGCCATCTGTTTTTGGCACATATCCTTCTTCAGATAGACTGTTCTGCTCCTTTTCCTATTTTCCCTATTTGGTTTACATGAGAATGTGCTGAGCGGAAAGTAGAATCTGAACCCTTCAAGGTAATTCACACTTTCATGCAAGGCCCAAGGGCACTCCACATCTTTACTTGCGATTATTCTAACACATGTACATTAGGAAAACGGATCAAGCCAGTAACAGGTGTTACAAAGGCAGGCTACCTATCTGAAAAATGTGTCCCCAGAACCTCTCTAGTATTAATTTTCATCAAAAGTGTAGCTTTCATTCATCCAGCATTTATGTGTTTGGCACTATGTTATGCACTTTAGACATACTAGCTCTAATTCTTGCTGTAAGTCTGTGGTTGGCAATAGTCTGATTTTGTAGACAAGTAAGCTTACACTCAGAGAGGTGAAGTGACTTGCTGAAGGTCACGCAGCTAGTGGCAGAATTTAGGATTAGAACATAGGTTCGTTTAGTTCTCTATAAATGTTATTGCATGTTTATCCATCATGTATAATACCAGAGACTTGATTTATTCAGTCTAACCCAAAGACTCTATCGCATCTTTTCACCAAGTCCTGCACTTAATAAGGGAAGAGTAGTATTTCATTAAATTAAATTTGATTGCTCAATGACTTTACATAAAGAGGGTTTATGAGTTTGAGTTACAAGGATTAAGCACTTAATTAAAGGGTGATGCCTAAAAGATAGCAAAACATCTAAATAAAAAGTGAAAAACTATTTTTACTTCTTTGCATGTTTAGAAACACTGAATGCACGACAATACGGAATGAACTGGAAGCTAAGAGATCTTAAAGATCATCTAGTAACACACTAATCATCACTGTGTTGTAACAAAGGATTTTAATAAAGTAATGAAGCTTGATTTAAAAAATAACAATTCCTTTAATATGCTTGCCTTCCTGTAACTTCTCTTCTTTACCTCAATTTTACCCTCTGGAACAGGTCAGAATAAATCTAATCTCTCTTTGCTACACTTCAAGTATTCTAAAATAGTCCCTCAGCCCCTAATTTTTTCTCCTCTAGGCTAAATATCCTTTCTTTCATAGTTCTGTCCTGTCAACGAAGTAATTTTCCTACTGTCTCTAAACATATAGAATCATACATTTATAAGGGCTCACATAAGCAGAAATAGACACTGTGCAAGTGGACCCAATTACAAATTAGTTTTGTGTCCAAGAACACAGAAATACTTGCTTCACAGAATGTTTTTTTTGAAGCACTATAAAAAAAACTTCAAAAAAAAGAAAGAAAATTTTGCTTCATATTAGCGAAAGTAAATTCCAGTATCACTGGCATAATAAAATTAGTATTTTATAAATATTTTAAGATTAATTTTGTTGTTTTTTAATGGACTTAGGAATGCTTTTTTAAGGGATTTTTTAAATTAATCTGATTTTTAACTAACAGGGTTTTTAAGCACCTTGATTGTTTTTATGTTCTCAATCAAAGTTTTCTCTAAACTCGGACAGTAATAACTGGTCATCTACAAATAGATCACACTACTTGTAACAGCTTCAGTTTCTATTTATGAACTTACATGCTGGAGAAAAAAATAAGGAAATTTATTCTCTGAATACATCGGAAACCGATTACCTTAACTGAAACAGACATGAAACTGGATCACCCGAAGGCCACCCTGGATTATGGATGTAAAACAGCAAAAAAACCTTAATGTGTGCTGTCCTGTTCTTCATTTTTAGGTTTAATTCACCTGGCTCTGAAACATTACGGAGAGTCCTGCTTGCTAAACCACCTGAGGACACATGCAATGATAAGGAAAGAAGATGACCAGGGGCCATGTGCTAATTTTAAGACACTGATGTTGGTTCGCCAAGCGTGGAAAGGAAATCACCTAGGAGTTGAAGCAATGTATTCTAAAAGAATCCTTGCATTCCTTGCCCAAGACGATAAAAAGCGAAAGAAAACTACAAACAGGTAGATGTCATTTTCCAAATACATAATAAAACTAGTTAATGTTTAGAACCACTAAATACCAAGAGCTTTCATCTTTTAAAAAGCCATTTGCTTCAATGCAATTCTTGTTCTCTTATCCGACAATTACTTAATTACCAATGCCATAATTTGCAGCGTTTTTTAAATTATAGACTCTATATTTTACATTTCTGCAGATACTACAGCATGCCACAAATCATGTGGGCCACTATACTTTGAAGTTTGCTGGCTTAGCACAAACACAAAGTATTTTAGAAGTACCAGAAAATTCTTTGTGAATATAACAGAATGAATTACACTGTTCAGGCCATGTCATGTTAGCACAATGGAGAAACACTTTTAAGACTTTAAAGTCATGTAATACAATTCTAGGCTGGATTTTTCTTGTTAAAAAAAGTAGAATGGGAGTGATTGGAAAAGAAAAGGGCCAATATTTGACAACAGAAATCAGCATAACCTTTTAACTGCAGCAGCCATGGGTGACTGCCCTTTGACCTTGAAAGATTATGTGGGATTTCAATGACAACAGCTGGAAGTGAGCATGTGTGAATAGAGAACACAGATCTGAGGCCTGATACAAAAGACTGCACAATCTCTGCCCAGATCGGAGTGCTGATTAGAAATTGTTTCCTGGTCCTGGCTTAATAGGGTGTGATAATGAAAGTTCGGTTTTTTTTTTTTTTTTTTTCTTTTAATGCTTTCAGCAAGAAATCATAGGTAGATTTCTTCCATAGCCACTATCCCTTTCGGCCCCTCCAATCTTCTGGGCTTCCATATGTTAACAGATCCATCCTTAAAAACCAAACTTTGTTTTACAACCTACTCTTCACAGACAAAACTTCAAGCTCTTGAGTTCCTCTCCTGAGTTGCAAAATCACTTTGGTGGCATTTCACACCCAGTATGATTATTTTTTTGCTTAAGGACGTGTCATACACAGACACACACATGCACACAGACACACAGCTTAAATGAGAGCTCGGTAAGAGTGGGAACTGTCTCTCTCATCTTTTTAATTCCACCATTTGTAGGATGCATACCACATGGTGGGTCCACACCCCATGTAGGACAAATAGACATAGAGATGAAATACTGATTCTTATCCACTCGTTCTTTTTGTTCCTTTCGAAAGGCACAGGGAGACTCATACACGCAAATTCAATAATTTCAGCTTTTCCATCATCCAGTCTCATATATTCATTAGCAATTTTTTTAGGGAAGACGACAGGTGTGTTTCCCCAACAAGAGCCTATGAGGAAGGTAAGTTAATTATTTCCTTTCGCAGATAAGGTAACTCAACCCAGTGGCTAGAGAGATTTGACTGCTTGCTGAACGTGGCCATTTCAATCCAAAAGACTCTCAATGAATGACATTCATTGAGCTGACATGCACCTACACGGACACAGATGCAATCTCCAATTCCTACGTACAATAATCATTACTTGCTGACATTGCTCTTGAAACCACCAGGATGATGCCACATGATTACTGAAAGGACACTGGGTTATGACTCATAGGCGTTGTTTTGGTTTTACCATACACGCTGTCTGAACTTCTATTGCTCCAGATTTTGCTAACTCCTCTAGCTCTGGATTTTGCTAACGACTCTAGTTTCTGTATCAATTTAGCAACTCCTTAGCTTCAGTAGGAGGTGGCCTTTCTTTTAAATGCAAATAACACCTTGAATCAGGCAGAAAACCAACCTGGCTGCTTGGTGTGGGACAAACAGAGGCTGGTGAAAACTGGCTTCCAAATCAGACATGGGTTGTCTACTCACATCCTTCTATAGCAACTTTAGATGTTATTCCAAATAAGCCATGGGACAGATTGTTTTTCAGAACAGACCAAATCCATTTGCCGTTTCAAAATTCTATAAACAGAGTATTAAGGAATTCAATTCCCACAGCAACTATATGAGCGCTGGCTTTGGCTTTACGGGAGTTTCTGCCAAGCTGAGATATTTGTAGAACTATTGGTTTAGGGTGTCCTTTGCAACTCTGAGCAGAAGGGACCATGGCTTGTGATCTCAGTTCACTTTAAGGACTGGGTCTTGCTGGTGACAGGTATACATGATAAATGTTCCAGAAGGCTGACCTAATTTCCGTTGAAGTGAGTGTTTTGCTAAGAACATTCCCTCAAAGTGTCAGCTTGCAACCAAGGATTCAGCCTGCCAGTGTCCATTCTTTTCAGCGAGTTATTACCATTGCTTATGAAAGTTTGCTCAAAATGAAGCTACTTCTGCCTCACTGAGCAAGTTTCTCCAGACTCATACTGAACTTAAATAAGTTACATATCTAATTTTAAAATAAGAAATTATCAAACACATTCAGTTTCATAGTTTTTAGTCATTTGTGATCAGAAAAAACAAACACTCTAGGCTTAGTACAAATTGAGGCAAACCAGCAATGTATTTCTTTTCTCTTACAAAGGAATTGGTATCTCTACATGTTCATTTATCTTGTCCTTCAAAAATTATATTTGCAAGATATTATTTACATACAATATAGCTGGAGGGACAGTAGTAAGGAAATTAGAAACCTCGATATCTTAAGTCTCAGTTTTCTCATCTGTAAAATGGCACTGATGATTGCATGTACCCCAAGTTTGTTAGGAATAATGGGATGATGCACTTAGAATGCTTAGCAAAGAACCTAAGACACAGAATGTGTTAAAAAAAAATGTAGTTACTCTTACAAATAATAAATATATTCTTCATATCTTAGACCTTGAATTCTACAAGAAACCTTAAGAAGAAATAAGAGGTAGAAATAACTACGTTCGTCTGTCATGGAGTAGCCAATAATGTAACTGTTCATAGAGAAGTTGTGTAGATAAATAACAAAAGTTGATAACATAATTTTGAGCAGATTTTTGAGTAAAAATAAAAGTATTTTCTAAAGCAAGTAACACAAATTAAAAACAAGTCCTCTGGCATTTCTTAGATTTTTCTAAAGTGAGCTGTAACAGGACATAAGATCCATTATTTTAATAGAGTTAAATTTTAGAAATCAAGTTCTATATTTATTTACAAATATGTTTATAAAAACACAATTATTTATAATTCACAACATAATTTTAAATATTTGTCTATTTTTTAACTCTACATCTACCTGGCCAAGCATCAGCCTACAGATGGAGACACAAATTTTGGCCTTATATTTTTGCGGTAATAACTATAGATACTCAACCTAGGTCAATCTGTTTTTCAGCAGATCAAGTTTTACCTCGTTTCTCAAACAATGTACAGGCATATTTAGAGAAAGGGGAAATTTTAAAATGGCAGCGTTTTTTTGTTTGTGGGTTTTTCTGTTTGTTAGTTTTGGGCCTTTATTAGTCAAAGAATTTCATGGGCTAAAAAATCTAAATGCATGCTGCCTGTTCTAGAAAATAGATATTTAGAGGTCTGATTTTGTTTTTCAGTATTTTTCAAATGAAAATATTTAAATTTTTTTAAATGTGAAAATATTTGGGGTGGTATAAAAAACACATACAACGTAAGCAATATTAACATTAAATATAGAAACACCTCCTTGAAATGAACTACTCTCGAGTCCAGAGCCTCCCCATTTTAGCTCCTTGCTTCGATATAAACAGAGAGCCATCAGCAAACATCATGAAAGAAAGGGTCTTGATTCCTCACTGCTTTAAATCAATGCTAAAAGAATTTGCCCTTTTAGACAGAAGAATGATCGACATGTTTCACTTTACTGACTTTGATCACTGAAGCCCTTTATGGCGCAGGCCATTTCTTTCAGTTTAGGGAACAGAATCTTTGTTTGACTCACAAAATGGGCCAAGTACATCTTACACTCAGCTTTAGCTAACTCAGAGCACTGGAGTTCTCGGAATTTCTTCTGTGTTTCTCAACAGAGTCATCAGCATTTTGAGGGGGAACTCCTTCCTGTGCTCAGACCTCCCTTGTACGCTGTAGGACACTCAGCATCCCTGGTTTCCAACCACTGACTGCCAGCAAGATCCCCTCCTTGTCCAAGAGCGTCCTCACACATTCTGAACACCCCTCCAGAAGGGGTCCCTTGGTGAAAAACATGTTAGAGTAGAATACTGTCTTATGGATCTCCTTAGGTATTTAATACCACGCAATTCTGCCCACAACTGAACTAGCTTATTGTCTCTATAATTAGAATGCAAACTCTTACAAGCTGGATTATAACAATTCTTTCCAAATTCCTACTTGGCCCAGTCACGCCCTCTGTCCTTCACTCTTACCCAAGTATCAAGTTCAGATATTACAGCTAGATGTTGATGTTTAAAAATTAATTCTATCTGAACTACTCTCTGTTTGGTTTTGTTTGAAGGAGCGGGGAGCAGGGCTCATGCATATATGTCTATGGTCCATAAAAACAAAATACACATTTTGGACTTTCTGAAAGAGTCTTGGTTTCCAGTATTGGCCCATCAGTCTGTACACGTACGTGAACATATTGGCCTCTTATTGCTGAGAAGATATGTTCACTGTCAATAAACTCTTGGGACTCGCGTAAATAGTATTTTGTTTTTTCACATTATCGTGGATCTAAAGGTCCTCAGTCTAGGCAGAAGTAGAAAATAACATGGAAAGCTTGAAAGGAAATATCCATTCTGCTCTCTGCTCTCATTGAAAGGACAGAGGTGAAATAAGAAAAGACTCCGGGCCCACACGACCCAGGTCCTTATTGCCAAAACCAGACCAACAACACTCCAAAAATAAACAGGAAACAAAACTAAGCAACAAGAGGCAGCACACTGTCAACCAACCAGGAATTCAAATGAACGCCTTTGTCTCAACTGCTTGTTCAGAAGGAGGGCGGCTCCTCCAGCTTGTTCTCATTTTTTTTTTTTTTCCCTTCTAATCACTCTGATGCTTTATTGAATACCTGTCATTTTTCCAAAAGTAAGAGACAAGGGCTGCTCCCTGTTGCACCAAAGTCCTTCTGCTTTGTGATCACCAATTGCTCAGTTTCTATCCTTCCCACTAGGAGATCTTCCGAGGTTGTAGAATGGGCCCAGACCAGGTGAGAACCCCGTGTGTATACATACGTGTACGTATGTTAATTTCATTTACTTGCTCAAAGACTGAGACAGAGGAAAGCACTATTTCGTCAGATGTGAACAGTCAGGAGCACTTGAAATAAAATATTTTTCATGAACAGAGGCATTTCTGGCCTTCGGTGTTGCCATTAACAACAATACCACGAGGGGCATGATTTGTAGCTAATTTGGACACGGAGCCCTTCTGGACACAGCTGGCAAAGCCAATAGCATTCTGTTCTATTCTACAGTAAATTGTCTGAAAATGTCAGTAAGCTCAATGGCCAATTCTGTGGCTCCAACCACCATCAAGAAGGTGAGGGAGAAGCTAAATGTGTTTTTTTAAGGTGCTCTAACTATAAAGTTCAAGTTTTGCTCTCCAGCCTGATTTATTCATTCAACTAACATCTGTTGATGCCAGTCTATGAGCTAAGTAGGTATATATGACAAGCTTGGAACAAACTGTGACATATCCCCTGTCCTCAAGGGCTCACAGTCTAGCAAAAACATCCTTTAAGGAACTAGTGAGAAGACTTGCTTCACCCCTGCAAGAGCCAATTCAAATGTCACCACCTTTTGATTTCATTTCCATATCCTCAGAACATCATAGACCTCTAGGCTGTAGGCTCAATAAATATTGATGACTGCCTGAGAGAAGATGAAAGTGAGAGACGCACTTACCAGGATCAACAAGGATAATCCTATCTCCGGGAAGCCAAGTGCATGTGTTGGGGGAGGGGAGAGAGCAAGTACTTGTGCTAGATGATAGCAATAATGGATGATGGGGCCAAACTGGATTCAATAAATTTGGACAATACTTGGTAAGAAACAGTCAGTCCTGAGTCATAATTTAATCTGTTATTATTAGGGGAGTACTTTCTATAGCTTATTATTTATTTTTGTAAGTTAGTCATGGCTCTCGTTCAATTTTACGATCTTGAGTAAGTTAACTTAAACTTTTTCACTAATTTATCCAAAAAATAGCTGTTGAACACCTATTCTATTCCAGGCGCTATGGGAGGCATCAAGGTGCACCTCTTTGACCTCCAGGTACTTATAGTCTAGTTGGGGAAGAAGGTCAAGCATAGGGACAATTATTATCCAACATGCTCTGTAGTGGAAGCAGGCTCCTAGGGCACAAAGTCTAGGAGGGTTAGGGAAGGCTTCCTGGAAGAGCAGTGATGGCAGGTCTAGTCCCCAGTGACCAGAAGGATTAGCACTGAGAAGTGGAGGAAAGTGGTGGTTTCTTTGTGGGTATAAGAGTAACAACAAAGTGACAACAGCTAATATTTGCTGAGTCCTTACTGTATGCCAGCCACTCTTCTCAGCCTTTTCATGTTTTATGTTCCTCTAACCTTTGAAGTGCTATGATGTTGGTACTATGACCTCCTCTTCTGACACATGAAGCAACCAAAGCACAAACAGTCTGAGCAACTAAGTCAAGATCATACAATGAGGGGTGCTTGGTGGCTCAGTCGGTGAAGCATCTGCCCTCGGCTCAGGTCATGATCTGAGGGTCCTGGGATCAAGTCCCATGTCAGGCTCCCTGTTCAGCGGGGAGCCTGCTTCTCCCCTGCCTGCTGCTCCCCCTCTCCCCTGCGTGTGCTTGTTCTATCCTGCTCTCTCTCTCTGTGTGTCAAATAAATACATAAAATCTTAAAAAAAAAAAAAAAAGAGGATCATACATTGAGTCCTTGGTAGAGACGGGATTTCAAATCAAACAATCTAACTGAAGAAGCTATGCTCTTAACTGTGGCAATGTCTCTAATGGCACGGTAAAGAATATCTATTCCAGTGGCCCGGGCACAGAGGAAGGGCTCAGGAGATGATGATAAGATCATGAGAACCAGTATTGACCTCATTATAAATATACAAATCCCTGATTTGCAGATCTAACTACAGTACACTATTTTCCCCCACCAGATGATGAACCCAGTGGATTCTACCCAAACTGAAATTCAGTTTTATAACTCAAAGGGAGGTATCCTCACCAAACACCCTGGGGAAGTTATTTCTTCCATATCAATGCCACTAAAACTACAATGTATCAAAAACAATCTGTACCCTTCAACACCACTTCTCTTCCACCTCTTCCTCATACATATGGTTTCGCTCCATCCCTGCCTTCTACTTAATCTGCAATATTTTTTTCATATGTGCAAACTTAAAGCTGTACCAACTAAATAGTGGAAGCTGTGACTGAAAACTTGGGGAACAGAATTACTAAAAAGGTTTTATTGTTTGTTCATCAAGTGAAATTCTGTGTAGAATTAATCTTATTGTAAAGAAATCCCAATTTGAATTTTCTTTTTTCAAAGCAAAATGTTGGCCCTACCTCCATGAACTCTACTTCCCAAAACCCAAAGTCTAAGCCAGTTGTGTGCCCACAGTTGGGCTGCATCGGTAAACTCACAAATCCACATAACTGGGCTAATTATAGCATATTTATTAGCTCACCAGCGGAAGAGTTAACAAATGTCTCTCCGCACCTTGATGGCAGCCAACCTCTAGACAGAAGTGGGCGACTTCTATTCCCCACTGGGTAATAAACAAGTTATCTACGATGTGGGCAGCATGAAAGAGCCCAGGTCTTGTGGCCAGGTGGATATTCACTCAGATCCCAATTCTTGCTCCTTAATGGCTGAGGACCTTGGGCAAACGATGTAACCACTTTGGTCCTCAATTTCTTATTCTATTGCTGGAGTGGAGAATTCAATAAAATCACGCACAAACCCAAGCACGGTATCTGGCAAAGGCTGTGGATATGGAAGACCAATGTAGTGGGCACCATTTCCTAACATTTCTGGTGCTGTGTTTAGGTCCCCAAGACGTTCATGATGACTCCAAAGGGCTCTTTACCATGTACAGAGGGGATACAAGCATCAGAGAAATTGCTCTGTGATATTAACATACTCAAATTCTGCCAGTAGTGGATGTTCATAGAATACTTGAGCATTAACCGTTAAGACCACACACCCCAATAATTTGGAGAGAGCTCCCTATGTGTTTACTAATGGATTAATGAACTACTGATGCCAGGAGATATAGACACTTTGCTTATTAAATGGAATATAATGCACGTTAGTTCTTCCTTTACCTTAATTCAGTGGTTCTCAGTTGGGAGTGATTCTGCCTTAAGGTTGATACTTGGCAATGTTTGGGTATATTTCTGGTTGTCACAACCAGGAAGGGGGGCTCCTGGCATCTAGTGGCAGAGGCCACAGTGCTGCTCAATATCTCCCGATATACAAGACAGCGGCCCAGATGAACCGAGAATCTTGCCCCAAGTATATATAGTGCTGACGCTGAGAAGCAGTGACCAAATTCTTACTCCACTCCAGCACAGTATGCATATTTTTAATTACTTTCAGAAAGTATAATGCAATACTAACTGAACACCTCCTATTCATTCCTTCCCCTTTCATGGAAGTGTACTGAGAGTCTGGCCAGGACCGTGTTAGGACTGGGGGACACAGAGGGGAAGACTGGGCACCTGCCCACAGGCACAGAACAGTGGACACATGACACAGCAAGCAGAGCCCTCCAACTATTGGAGGCCTGTTTCATAAAGGGCAATGCAAAGCACAGAGGAAGTAGCCCCTAAGAATAGGTGGGGGTGTCTGGAAGGCCTCACAAAGAGATGGGGAGACACCTGTCTCTTCTAAAAGAGGTATATGAGATTCAGGGGAAGGAAGGAAAAAAGAGAGGACAGCAGGGAGGAGAAGAGGCGAGCAGGGGAGGGGAGGGGAAAGAGGCAAGAAGAAGAAAAAAGAGGAAGGGAAGAAAGCAGGTCGGTCAGTGCTGGGGAGGGCTGGAGCTATGAGCTACGAACACTGATGTAACTGCAGAGTCTGGTGGCACCCTCCTTGATGGGGACTCTCTTGGCATTTTGGGCAAAATCAATCTCTATCAAGCAGGACTATCCAGAGCATCACAAGATATCTAGCATCCCTAACTCACCCTTCCTTTGTCCCCCATACACTAAAGGGTAGTAAGACACGTCCTCATTGGGCATGCTGACAAGGAGGGGAGCCTCTACTGACTTCCAATACCCCAAAGCAGCAACACTACCCCTGAACTTGGCTGGAGCATTGCAGGGCGCCTGAAGGGTAGCGGGCTTGCAGTAATGGGGCCGGACAGAAGGTGAAAATGACAATCCTAACTGGAAGCAGGCTGACCATTTCCAGTGGTCTTTTCCTATTGTTGCACCACGATCTTACACTTGCCAAGACAGACCTGTTCAAGTCTAATACCACATCTGCACTACCCGGGACTGCGGCCTCCAGCCCAGCACACAAAAGAGGTTGTCGAAACACAAAAATGCACTCGGCTGATTAACATTTCACCCGAAACACATCTCGAAGGAGCAATTCCAACTCGGTCTTACTCTGTAAAAGATCTCGGCTACAGTAAAACTCTCCAGGTATTTTTCCGTATCCCCAGCAAACAGATTGCAAAATAGGTTTCCACTTTATTAGAAAGTAAAGGGGAAGCAATTGCTTCTATTTTGTACCATCACCCTATCAAACAGAAAAAGAGAAGGAGAATGAAACTCCTTTACTCCTTGAACCGAGAGGGACCTTCTAACCAAGTCTTTACATACAGGAGTGCTCATGTGAATTACCCTGTTTTTCTCCCTTTGTTGAAAGCGAGATTAAAAAAAACAAAACAAAAAAACAAAACAAAACTGGGAGAAAAGAAAGAGAGAAGCTTGCCCAGACACATGAGAAAACTTAAGTACGGAAGAATCGTATATAGACTTGCGGGTCAGGGATCTTTTCCTGGTGAGGTGATAGGGAGGAAGTGCTCACATTTTTCCAAAAATGAAAGATAATGGATATTGATACTGAAGGGAGAGATCAAGATTGCAAGATTCACCGGAGAAAGTGTAGGGAACATGGCTCAGTGGCCTCTTTGCTTTCAACTCTGGCAAAGCCCCTCTATGTGGAATGTTTGGTGCTGGGCTCCAAAGAGTTAACATGATGTACAGAGTACTAGAGCTCAGGTTAAAATTACAGGAAAGAAGAGGAAGAGGAGGAAAACTCCACAGAGCATTGGTCTCTGTCTCTTCTGATGACCGGGCCAATGGCAAACGGTCTGAGAGTTCGGCCCGGCCGTGGGGATTGCTAAAGCAATGGGATGGATTCTTGGCGGCTCGCGTAGCAATGCTGGGTTGGAGGAGCTTTACATCAATATTGATTTTCAATCATTCAAAATAATTAGGTTTGGGTCCTACTTGGAATCTAGCATAGAGTATCACTGCCAGGGCTCCTAAATCCAGAGGGTCATGGCATCAACAATAATGGCAGAAATGCCAACAAGGACCATTTACTGAAGACTCATTAGGTACTTGGTGCTAAAGCATACAGAAAAATGTGAGTCAGGTGTCGCCCTCTTTGCTTCCTAACTGGGAAAACTAAGAAAGTTGAAGTGATTTACTTGAGGTCAAACCCTAAGGAAAGGGCAAAGTCAGGATGTAGACCGAAATGATTTTAAGCCTATCTGTGTCCCATCGGGACGCCTGTCTCATTATACCACAACTTGCCTCTATGCAAAACTACAACTTACGAACCCCAACAGCTCACTGATACACGATGGCCCTGTGTTACATACTGCCTTTAGAGCATGACCTCAGATTATACACACCTGGGACGCGAACCTCATCTCACTCATTTTAAAATGAAATCTCTGCTCTTTTCCTATAGTGTAACACTCAGTGAGACTGCCAGTAATTTTTATTCCCAATGATGACGATGATGTCCTACGTTTTTTCCCCACTCATTTAATCCTTTGACTCAAGCCCTAAAATGGCAAAGCATATGAGAAACTGCATTCATTGTTTTGTTAAAGAGTGTGACTACCACCTGCTTTCTACCATTATCAGCCAGAAAATGTGACCGCCTTCCTCTCTGTCTCCCTCTGCAACATTCATACAGAGATAACCTGGCCGCTACTGCATTTTCCCAGCTTAAAAATTTAAAGCCAATAAATTCCAAGTACTGCTAGGTTATTCTGCTAGACTTGTCCTTCATCCGGCTCAGCTCCAGAAGGGGATAATGATCTGTCATAAAGGTAAATTCATTACCCCCAGATAATATCATCCTACTGCTACTGCCCATTTCCACTACAAGGCGCACTCTGTCTGCGATGCTGTATCTCAGTTCTCCAGGGAGCCCTTCACCGCTGAAATAAGAACAACAACAACAAAAACAACTTACATTTATAGGGAAGACAAGACTGCCTATATTTTCTAACTCTTGACAAAGAATAGCTCCCAGTTCTGCTTCCGACGCATCAGCTATTACCACAAAAGGCTCAGGAAAATCTGGAGTCTTTAAAAGATGCCCGTGAATGGATCTGCGAAGGGGTTCATAAAGGCTTGGCGATCGCAAGCAGGTGACTCAACTGCCAAGTTCGTTGTGCTGGGGAAATGCTCCCACTGGTGTCACTCCAGAGCAGCTTCATAGGAACACAAAAAGGAACCGCGATCATCCCCGGATACCGGAAATGATTCTTTACAGAGTCATGGCCGATTCACTTGATCACCCAACACACTTCTCCAGGTGACTGATTTTCATCATGGTTTGAAAAAAAAAAAAAATCACATTTTCTGGTGTTCGATTGCGGCAAGGTTATTGTGGAATGCACAAAACCTCTGGGGGTGGGCCCCACCAGAGGTTTTTCCTAAAGCGCTGCTTTCGTCTACAGTGGGTAATCCACTCTCTGGAAACACCCTAATACTTTTCTGAACTTCTGTGTGTATGGTAGCGTGCCTGATATGGTAGGTGAAGACAAGATGAGCTGGAAAAGGATGATACCCAGAAAGACACATGAGGGGTGGAATGCTTCCTGGACATTGGCATCAGAGGACTTTTCTCACAACCTAGGAGTTCTGCAAAGCTTGATGTGACACAACAGACAACGCTGGGCTGTGCCTGGCCTTGCCCATCCTACGGGACAACTCCTCCGGGACTCCCAGGCCAGAACGTGGGCATTCTGTGTGTGTGAGGCTGCATGGGGCCAGGGAAGAACCTCCACAAACCCAGAGATTCAGGGGCCAAGGTCACTGTGTGGGTAACCTAAGTAATCAATAACGGGAAGTGTTGGAGAAGAGATGGATAATAGGGAGAAAGTGCTCAAGAAACAACAGGTGAGGGGAAAAAAGAAACTCTGCACCAAATCCTACAGTTTCTATTCAAGAACAATTCCAGGGTGTAAGAGTGAAAGAGCCAAAAGGCAGGCAGGCAGAGAGCCAGAGAACGGAGAGAAGCTAAAAGGCTGAGTAATGAGTTCCTGAAAACCATCAGAAGACCATTTCTTGCTAAGAGAAAGATAGTCCTTAAGAGCCAGGCTCCAGGTTTGAACTCCCACAGCCCTCTACAAACCAACCTACTGCAACTAACACTGCCCATCTGAGCATTAAATAAGAAGGTGGGCCTCGAAGGGATGGTGGTTGTTTGTCTCTGTCATTTCCATCCATGGGAGGCTCAGCCCTAGGATGTGCAGAAGAAGGAGCCCTGGTCCTCATGCGCTCACATGGAGACTGTTAAAAAGTGCTGGGTTCTCAACTAATCTGCCTAAGAGGTCTGCATAGATACCAGATGTCATGAGTCTACACGTCACAGACACCACAACTAAGGAGTCTCCAAAGTCTAACCTGACTTTCTGATCCTTGTCTTGCTGTTTGCTGCTGCCCCTCCATACTGCACAGACTTCCACAGCACCAGCCGATGGCCATCCTGTGTGTCATGGAGGCTCTGGAAGGGACATCTGCCTTGACGCCAGGTGGGGCACGGTACTGACTTGCTAAGGGTTATGCCCTGCCCTGCTAAGCAGTTTCATGACCTTCTGATGCTTCCCACCTTGCCATTCTTTCTCATTCCCCTCTTTTTGGATGTTGCCTCTTCTGGTTCTCTACCTTACCACCGCTTCTTCCCATTCTCCACCGTATCTCCACTTTCCACCTGTTTTTTCCTCCTCCCTTCTCCTTCATGGGGATTACAGTTCCTCCCTCTCCTGGGAACACCACGCATTTTAATATCTATGGCATTTCCACTGTTTTCCCCTCTGTCCCTAGTTTTATGTTACTCTGTGCCATTTTTGTGTATAGTGTGAATCTTGGTAAGGAACCATGAAAATGAAGTGTCGGATATGAAAAGCCAATGGAAATCTCCTTAAATTTCATGGTGATAAGGATAGCTGCAGCTAACATTTGATGAGTATCTTTGCTCATCATCTTTGCAAGCCCTGCAGCAAGACAAGTCCTACTGTTATTCCTATTTACAGATGAGATTAAGGGACCTGGCCCAAGTTGCACAATCATTAGTTGGAGGCTGGTGGCTCCAAGTTCAACCTTCTTTCCCCTCACTGCTTCCCTCATTTTGCACATCAGGAAGAAAACAAAGACGGGGTCACATTTCAGTTCTCTCTTTCCTTATTTGACCCTCACAGATCTATCTGGGTGTCTCAGGGAGCCTGTGCCTGCACCACAAACAACATTTCTTAAGATGCTGAGAATGGGGGCGCCTGGGTGGCTCAGTGGGTTAAAGCCTCTGCCTTTGGCTCAGGTCATGATCCCGGGGTCCTGGGATCGAGCCCCGCATCGGGCTCTCTGCTCAGCAGGGAGTTTGCTTCCTCCTCTCTCTCTGCCTACTTGTGATTTCCGTCTGTCAAATAAAAAAATCTTAAAAAAAAAAAAAAGATGCTGAGAATGTCCACCTTTCCCCGTGCTACCAAGGATCAGCTCACAGACAGAGTGGCAAGAAGCTAAAGGCCAACTTTGTGTTCTCTCCAACCCACCATCCTCATGGATATCCCTATCGCCCCCATCAGGATCTCTTTAGAAAAATCCATGATCTCAGGCAGAGCCTTGTCAGCTCTATTGGAAAAATATCTCAACTCTGAGCCTCCCACCTTTTCTGTCCTTTTCCTAAACATGTAGACCAGCAGCTCTGTGAAGAGGAATTCATATTCTTATTCAAGCTAAAGATGTAACCAAAGGAATTCTAGGTTGAACACAACTAATGCTTAGAATGTCTGACCTTCAGGGGTGCCTGGGTGGCTCAGTGGGTTAAAGCCTCTGCCTTTGGCTGGGGTCGTGATCCCAGAGTCCTGGGATTGAGCCCTGCATCGGGTTCTCTGCTCAGCGGGGAGCCTGCTTCCCCCTCTCTGCCTGTTTCTCTGCCTAC
Organism: Mustela lutreola; assembly: GCF_030435805.1. Lineage (NCBI taxonomy): Eukaryota > Metazoa > Chordata > Mammalia > Carnivora > Mustelidae > Mustela > Mustela lutreola. Next base: position 49,793,946 of record NC_081299.1, on the reverse strand, counting down.
TTGTGATCTCTGTCAAATAAATAAAATCTTGGGAAAAAAAAAAAAAAAGAATGTCTGACCTTCAATAGACTCAGAATGGAGATAACATAATGTTGACCTCTCACCTGGATATCTATGGCCGCTGCTGTAATCGGTTTCCCTTCTTTCACCCTTGTCTCCTACACTGTACCCTCAGTAGCACACAGACCTGTCTCTCTTGTTCTCACAACCTGCTAACGACATTCATGCAACTGACAGGAAAAGCCAGACTCTTACAACAGCCCCGGTGGATTTCAGAGTGTGAGCCCTGGACTAGCAGCATGGGCATCACCTGGAGCCTTGGGAGAAATGCAAACTTCTCAATCAGAAACTCCAGGAGGAGTGCTCAGCAATGTGTGCTTTAATAAGATTTCCAAGGGCCGCCAGGGTAGCTCAGTTGGCTGAGCTTCCCACTCTGGATTTGGGCTCAGGTCACCATCTTGGGGACATGAGATCAAGCCCCTTGTTGGGTTCCATGATCAGCGCTGAGTCTGCTTGAGATTCTCTCTCCCTGCCCCTCACCCTCGCCGTGCTCTCCAGCTCTCTTTCAATAAATAAATAAGCAAGCAAGTAACTAACTAAATAAATAAATAAAATCCTTAAAAAGACTTTTAAGTGATTCTGGTGCTATTAAAGTCTGAGAACCACTGTCTTGCATGACTGCGTCTTCCCCACAGCCCTTCTAGGCCCCTCCTTACTCACTGCACCCCATCTACTCCTCCCCCACAAGTCTGCATGTCTCACTCCCTCACCTCCTTCAGGGCTTTGTTCTAATGTCAACTTCCCAGTTAACCTATCTGCGGCCATCTTTTTCAGAACACAAATGATCCTTACCTCCTTTTTTCTCTTCTTTTTGTTCATTTTTCTCCACAGCACTTCTCACCATCTGGCACACTACCTTGTATTTTGATTCTCCGTCTTCCTCAACTAGACTGTAAGCTCTTTGGTGGGCAGGGAGGTTAGGTACTTTATTCGCTGATGTAGCCTGTAACTAGAAGGTCTCTGGCACAAAGTAGGTGCTCAATAAACATTTGTTGCATGTTGAAGGAAGGAGTGTTTCTGTTCTGCTGCTTAGTAACCATTGATTTATGTAAGATATTGGATATCTCTGAGCCTCAATCTCCTCATTGATGAAAAGAGGATTAAGGAAGATGAAAAACATACCCTGTGCTCAGCTCATTTTAGTCACTCAATTAATGGTAGCAGTTGTGATCATCGTAATAGAAAAAACCATTTCTTTCCTTTAAAGATTTATTTATTTATTTATTTTAGAGAAGGAGTGAGAGTGCATCGGTGGGGGAGGTGCAGAGGGAGAGGACAGAGAGAATCTCAAGCAGACTCCCCACTAGTGTGGAGTCTGATACAGGGCTCTATCTCATGACCCTGAGCAGAAATCAAGAGTTGTACACTTAACCAATTGTACCATCCAGGCACGACGGAAGAAACTTATCTCAATATCACTAGAACCAAATGAAGAGTAATGGTTCGAACTTCTAAAAGTGTTTTAAAGTTGGGAGAACATTTGGGGGTAGGTAGCAAGGGTGGCAAAGATACACCCCCCTTTCTAGGAGCACACTGTTGGGGAAAAGGATAATCTTCCTATGCTGACATGGTTTTCCCAAAAGGCAGCATTTTGATGAACTAATTCTTTAGTTGAATTATAAGCATACACTTAATTAATCCTTCAAAAACAAAATATGTATTGAATAGGAAACACATTGAAAACTTAGCTTTGTTTGTAGATGTTTTTTCCAAAATATTGCAATAAAGTGTTTGGGAACATCTAATAAAACTAATATGCAGCCAGATTTTCCTGCCCCAAAACTAATTTGTGCTGATTACAAGATAGGTCACAAGGTCCACATACTTTATTTTTGATGCATCCATTCTAATTGTTACTATGGACGAAGACTAAACACAAAAAATAAAACATCCTGTTGGGGAATGATCTACCCAACACACACCACATGTTTTCTCTTCTATCATTAGTCTAAGGGGGATTTCCACAAAAACAAAATTCTTAGAAACTAAGTTTTCACTTGTCATTGCTGCATATTCCCACTTAGTCACTGTCCTGGGACCTCCCAGCTGCTCTCCAGTGACATCAGTCTGAGCTTGCGTATTAAAAAATAACCATAGTGAGGAGTTAGATATTTGGAGAACAAAAACCCTCTTTTTGTTCTGCTATGCTTACCAATACAATATCACGTTATACAGCTCAACAATTTAACACTGCTGCATTCCCTATGGTTTTTACTATGAACAAAGACTTTTGTAGCTTCCCATCCCTAGGGATCCAGGACTACGTGAAGGTCCGGGGACCAGCATTCCTCCCTGCAATGGATGGACGAGGTCAAAAGAGAAGCTGATCACTGCGTGGAGACATGGCAGTTGTTGAATCACATGCCTTCACACCTACCACACTTTCCCGTGTTTAAATGACCCTTGGGGTCCTTAGCAACAGTAGCACATTCACGTAACGCTATAAACAGGAAAGTTCTTTTTTGGAGGAACATTACAGATGGAACTCAAAAAAAAGGTCACCAGGCCAGGAGAGCCTGAGAGCTGGCAGCAGGCACCTTTGAGAGCAGCACTGGTGTTTGCTTTTGTAGGTGAACTGGCTTGGACAGAACCTACCTTTACACCCGCCTTGAAGAACCCAAAGTTCTTTCCACTTGGGGAAAGTGCTTTCAGACAACAATCTGCTATCAATCATTTCTATTTGGAGAAGAATTAAATCAGCATGTTCTCACTCTCTCTCAAAAGGCTCTGCATTCTGAATCATGTTTCTCTTTAGCCAACAATAGACTTTAGTCACTGCGAAGGGGATCTTCAAGCAATTGGGAAGATACTTCAGAGATGGAATTTTTAAAGATAATCACAAGGGCAAACACCTCTTCTCCCCATGCTCCAGCAAGACCCTTTCTAAAAAGCCACACAGTTTCCACCTTGTGAGGCCAACTCTGCTTGTCTACATTCTAAAGTATATGGATCCAGTCTCTAAGCAAGTACTGGTTATTAAAAAAAAAAAAAAAAATCAATGGGAATTGTTTATGGCTCAGCTTTAATCAAAAGTCTAGCTGTGAGAAATATTTAAAATCATTTGAAGACTATGAGATCTACTACTTGTATAGACTTTGTAAAGATTCACGATGTAAATTTCTCTAGCTCTTACAAATTTCTTGATGGATTAGGAGCAAATCACCTTCATGGGTCACTCAAGATTATTTTCATTGAGCTACACATTTGCATCAGGTTCTCAGCGTCTTGTGAGTAGCCCTAAAAAGACCTATCTTACCAAATCCTTTACCGCATTAGCCTCAACAGCTTTGAACGCCACCAGACCCCTCGGTGTTCTCCTGTTGAAGTTCTATATGAAAATATCAGAACTGCGTGCCAGAAAATATTTTCTTTCCTGGAGGAATTGCTATGTATCACCTTATGGTAATAAGAATCACATAAATAGTCATGTAGATTTCTCTTTTTCCTTTGGCTGCTGGGAAATTCAGAACCAAACATGCCTCAATGTTATTAATCAGGTAGATCCATATGGTAGAATCTTTGTTCAAGTTTTTCCTCTGATTTTACCTTTCTATGTTAATTTATATATTTCCCAACCCTCATTTTTTAAAACGTGTTTGCATTTTCCATTCTGCTCTCCTTATTCTTTTTTTTTTTTTTTTTTAAGATTTTATTTATTTATTTGACAGACAGAGATCACAAGTAGGCAGAGAGACAGGGAGAGAGAGAGGGGGAAGCAGGCTCCCTGCCGAGCAGAGAGCCCAATTTGGGGCTCAATCCCAGGACCCTGGGATCATGACCTGAGCTGAAGGCAGAGGCTTTAACCCGCTGAGCCACCCAGGTGCCCCTCTCCTTATTCTTTATAAGCCATCTGATCTTTATGAAATGGAGCTATTATATTATATATGCACAAACAGATCATATACATGTGAACTACACATAACACACACCTTTAAGTAAACTTGGTAATCAGAAGGGTTACCATTTATTTTTAATTTTGTTTAAAGAGTTGTCATGTATTTATTTGAGAGAGAATGCATAAGCAGGGGGAAAAGCAGAGGGAGAGAATCTCAAGCAGACTCCACCCTGAGTACGGAGCCCTATATGGGGCTCGACACAGGGCTCCATCTCACAACCCTAAGACCATGACCCAAGCCGAAATCAAGAGCCAGATATTTAACGGACTGAGGCACCCAGCCACCCCAGAAAGATCACAACTTAATAGTATATTTCTTTTCATGGGAAAGAACTACTATGAAACAGAAATAAAATTGGTTGTACTGGATTATTCCTTGTAGAGAATTATTTTAACAAGTTCCATAAATCCCTGTGGGCTATCTACCAATATATAGAAATAGCTGTATCACACTTCAATAGCATTTTCTGTAATATTATTTTACCTAATTCAAATGAAGATTTAGACTTCATGGAATCTAATTTTTAATGGACTTGTTCTCAAAATTTCAAACGTGTTGATTGTTTACAATTCACTATGTTTATTCCTCATGCTCCAGTGAAGTGGGGAGAGATCTATTTGAATATCATATAATTACACTTAGAAGAAGATAGGCATGAAGATAATGCATAGGGAAGTGTTTTGTAAAACTCCACGGTATAATACAAATGTTAGCTATTATTTCCACTGCCTGTAATACAAAACATGATTATCAGAGATGCACTGGATCTGCTCATGAATTCAAATTTTCCTGTGAGTTCCTTTAATGGATCTCCACAAAGCAGGGATAAACTCAAGACTCCTCAGATATCTGACCACTCTTCGGTCTCATGAGACTAGGACTCAATATCTAACTTTAAAATATTTTTCCTATAAAACAGAAGTAAAAGCCTAAGAGATGAGAGATATTTTTAGTGGAGTTATTTGCCTGTTTATTATTTTTTTTCTTTTCTTTCTGGTTATTAAACACAAAGGAGCTATTCCCTAATAATCCAGGAAGCACAGAACTAAGACATTAACCAGCTTGTGTTCCAAACTAAAAGGAGGTTAAAAACACAGCATTGTAATACAAACACAGCTTATAAGTACAGCGTGTGTACCTACTGTTCTGCCATTTAAACTTTGAGTAGCTGAACAAACAAGTCTATCTTGAGGAAACAGACTCGGTAATTTTCCATTTGGACTGTTTGAAATTTCACCAAGAGCCTCAAACTAGCCGAACTCTGTACTGCCAGACATTTTCTTCCAATTTGTTCTCTCTCCTTCTCCCCATCAAGATTTCCCTTTAACAGAAATGCTTTTCTTAAAGGTTGTACTTTAAGTAAAACAAAACAAAACAAAACTTCAGTTTCACAGATACAGAGATTAAATTTAAAAGAGAAATTATAGAGGTGGTACCCCAGTTTTAGGACCTACGTTGATACTCTTCCCCATGGCCTAAGAGAGATCCAGGTCAAGCTTTCATACTCTCGTGTCTTTTCAAAGTTCAGAAAAGAATTCAAAAGGTCTCAAAGGAAGGCAAAACACGAATTAATGAAAAGATCCAGATGCAACACTGCTGCAGGAGAGGCAGTGAACCCTAACAGCGATGTGAGGGGTCTTTAGAGCCCTTCGACACAGGATGGGAATAAGCACGAGGAGGAAAACTTCAGCGCGGGGCACCTGGGTGGCTCAGTGGGTTAAAGCCTCTGCTCGGGTCATGATCCCAGGGTGCTGGGATTGAGCCTCACATCGGGCTCTCTGCTCAGCAGAGAGCCTGCTTCCTCCTCTCTGCCTACTTGTGATCTCTATCAAATAAATAAACAAAATCTTAAAAACAAAACAAAACAAAAAAACTTCAGCACTTAGTATGGAACTAGAGAAGACTATCTTCTCGTAGCTTTCGTACACTCACCGGAACACTCTGGAGCAAGTGTCAGGCAATGAGAAAGAGCTCTATTATACGATTATCTTGAATATGCACAAAAGCCCAATTTCCAAAGACTCAGATCTCAAAATATGCAAAATGCTTGTTCTACAAATATACCCTTCTAGGGTGCTTTTTATAGAAAAAGAAATAAATAGGATCTTATTTCCACATTAAAGCAACCACTCTGAACAGAGGGATTCCTCCACCCCAACAGTGTGTTATAAGTTATCAATAGCGAAAATATAGTCCAGTTCATTTAAGATGGAAGATGAGGTGTCGAAATATTATTTAAAACTAGTAGTTTCCATTTTGGGGGGGCACCGGCTATATGCTCAGCATACAGCTGAGTGCTAAATGCCTTTTATGCATGATCTCATTTAAGCTCTTAACGGCCATGATAGGCACTATCATTACTCTGATTTAAAGAAAAGGAAATAAAGGCTCATCAGAGAACAGTCACTTTCCTGAGATCACAGCTACTTCACAACTGAGCCAGCAGTGAAACCCAGTTTTCTGGGTTCCTAATCTGGTGCTTTTCCTACACTCTGGTTGAATGATGGGGTGGGCTCAGTACTTGAACTCTGAAGACAGTGACTTCACCACGTGTGTGAACTGACAGCATCTTTGATTTATGTTGCAAGGAGAACATAACAGGGAAGGCTAAAACATGAAGGCCATCCTTGTGGACACTATGCTTTCCCATTATTCCCCCAATGTCCCCTTGCACAAGTCATACCAGCTCACCTGGCTATTTTTTAAGCACACCATGAACTTTCAGATCCCACAGAGCCTTTGGGGGCTATTTCTACTGATTTGGGATGTGCTTCCTCCTCCACTGTCTCATTCCTCTCAGCTGGGCTGAAATCTAACTCTCTGTTCCCTGTCCCTGAAGTCTGAATTAAAGCGTTCTCTTCTCCCTTCTCAGGGAGCTCTGTTTCACTCTTGGAGTAAGCACTTAGCAAATTCACCCTGCATTATTATTAGGACCACAGCTGCCCATCACCTGCAGGAAAAAGTATGTCTCTTAAAGGACTGCCCCCAAACCATTTTGGTACCAGCCACGGACCTCAAGCAGCATCCTGAATGTAGCAGGGTCTCGATAAATGTTTCATGTGTAGTTAAAAGAGGAAACTCGGGGTCTACTACTGCAACATTTATATCGAAGAAAGGACTATTCCCAAAGGAAGTAGGAAGTATTTTTGCTCACTCTTCTTTCTGAAAGGATTTTTCAGACAGGCTATTGCCATTCTAAGGAAGGTAATGGGGCTATTTTTCTGTTTAGGAACCAGTGGTTTAAGTAATGTAAGCTATGGATCAGTGGTTTGCAATGATGGGGCTGATCGAAAGACAATCATACTCAGCATTGCTAAGGTTAATGGCATTGCCTCTGATAGGGGAAATTTAAAAGTGGAAGATAGGGAAGAAACCAATAAAAACATTTACACACACCTTTAATGGTATGCAGCGTAGAACCCACTTAAATGAATCCCAACTAATGAAAACATCTTGAAAAGAGAGTGATTTTTAGAGAAACCTTTTATCTACAGGTCTTATATTTATAGAGCAAACCTTTTAAATGAATACAGGGTAAAAAAAGAATTAAACGAGTAATTGTTGTGATTCATTGTGGCTCATGTAACTTTCATCAGGCCAGTGAAATGAATGAACCATTTAACGAAGAAGGCTGTTCTCCACCAATTTCTGTCATATATGTCAGATTATACATAGCCTTCTCGGCAGGCACCACAAAGCAGAAACAAGGTCTGGGGAATGACTGAATCTTGCTTGTCCCCTGTACCCAGAGGTGGGCACAGTCAAAGACGTTTCTGTGAAGGGGAGGTGAAAGAATCTGGTTCAACCAGAAGAGTGCATAAAAAGGCAACTGTGGGGAAAAAAAAAAAAAGGCAATTGTGCCATAGTCCTTCCAATATATATATTCGACATTTTCTTTGAAACTTACTATCTTTTTCTTTTTCAAAATGAGCTTTGATGCTTGAATACACAAGTGTTTGGTGGACAGAGATGCCCCCTCCCTTTTTTTTTTTAAGATTTTATTTATATATTTATTTGAGAGAGAAAGAGAGTGCACTGCACATGCGCAGGGTGAGGGGCAGAGGGAGAAGCAGACTCCCTGCTGAGCAGGAAGCCTGGAGCCAGAAGCAGGGACTCCATCCTCGAACTCCAGAATTATGACCTGAGCCGCAGGCAAACACTTTGACTGAACCACCCAGGCGCCCCTGGTGGGCAGAGACTCTAATGGGTAGAATTGGAGGCTCAAAAGCAGAAATAAGAGCTGGAACCAAAAGGTGCTCAAAATTTCTAAAACTGTAGATATGATTTCCCAAAGATTCAAATTCTCTGCTTCACAGTTCTTTCAAACCAGTGGCATAAAAAAGAAGACACTAATATTTCCATTTAAAACCACTAAATACACATAAGAATTACTGGAAACTGTATTCCTATAACCCTCACCATCTAGTGAAATATATCTTCTTGCCAAAACAATAAACGTGCTGGGTTCGAGCTTATTTTGTCTCCAAGATGATTGTCCCAGAAAAAGAAAAGCTTAAGAAAAAGTCAACTAAAAGCGGATCTAAATGTCACTGGCGTATATTCGGTACAAACAAGAAAAAAGGCTGTGGATTCAAGGGAGTTTAAGAATCAAGTCATACACTAATATGCTAACGTCTTCTAAAGATTCCTTATATATATCCTGAATCAACTGGAATATCATTATTAGAAACTGTAGGTTTCATTCATTTATTTGTTTGGGCTATTTGAGGTCATTCTAGGTGCTTACATTTTAAAAAAATTATCTTGGAAAATTTTAGAATTCTAGGTCAGTTTGGAATAAAGGGCAAAAGTGATAAATATGGAAAGAATACTTTTCAGTATCCTAGGGGCTCTGTGGGCAGGCGGGTGATGTTGTGGGCCAAATGGTAAAAGATGCTGCCCAAAAGAGAGCCGCATTCATCTCCCATGAAACAGCTCTGTAATCCTATCCACCTGAAAATGAGTACTAATAGGTTGAATGAAAAAGAGAGAGAGAGAGAGAGATACAGCATATCCTCATTTTGCCTCCTAGCATTTGTCAGGAGACCAGGGCTGGAAATGAAGGAATTCCTGACACCCTAAAATTATTGCAATAGCTCACTCTAGTTCTTCAAAGGTGTTTTCAGATATTTCCTTGTATCTTAACTAAATTCTTGGGAGGAAGAATGGCAAGAATCAGCAGTCCTACTTCATAGACGAAGAAGCTATGGCACAGGGAGGGGAAGTACCTTCTCCAAGGCCAGTTACAGTTACTGGCTCTGAATGTTTTAAAAGCATTTCACAGCCAGCCAAGTGACAAAGTCACAGTTCTGGTCCGGGTTTCCCATTCCTCTTCTACCTGTGTACCAGTCGAAGATTAAATACTTCTATCTATCTATCTATCTATCTATTTATTTATTTGAGAGAGAGAGAGAGAGAGCGCATACAAATGAGTATAGAGAGGGAGAGCCAGAAGTAGACCTGACACAGGGCTTGATCCCAGGACCCTAGGGTAATGACCTGAGCTGAAGGCAGACACTTAACTGACTGAGCCACCTGGGCACCCTCTCAAAGTTCAAATTAGAGGACTATCCACTCTTCCTTTCAAGAAACAGTTCCTCCAGTAAGAAAAGTTATCAAATTCATCACTTCAAGTTTCACCCACTTTCTGGACCCTACAAGATCATGAAAACGAAGAGTGAGCAAGAAAGATACCATGTCTTACATTTATGCTTTCCCATAAAGTATAGGTTGAGTTCCTTGTTAAAATAGCATGGGTTGGCCTTTCTTTTCACACGTGTATTTGCTTAAATGCTTGCACACAGTCCACTTCTATTTATTCTTGTGTTCCTTTCTACTGCTCAGCCTCTTACCGTGCAAAGATCTTTTCACGTCCAAGTCAGCTCTGCCACAGAGCATGCGTTTTCTCACACTTGGACGAGTTATACCTGGCTCTGCCCCACACACCATCTTCTGGCAGAGCATTGTACTTGGGAAAGCCGGTGATCATGGGCAGATGAGGACAGAGGTGGTGGCAAAAACGAAAGGCTATCAAATATGCAGCTTAAATTCCTGCCAGTCCCAGCCAAGACCTAAGGAAAGCCTTTCCTCCCTGATTGGCAGCAAACTTCTTATGCCTGGCCCCCAAAACCTCCTTGCTGGGCTGCCTGCTGACCTCCAGTTAGCACAGGCACCCCATGATCCAGTAAGGAAGACTACAAGTGGCTGGACTGGCCATCTAGGCGCTGAATATAGGAAAAGATGGGCCGGGAAATTCAGCTCCTAGCAGAGGCCCACTCAATGTGGACGACATCATTTATGATCTCCCCTACAGCAGGGCTTTATGGAAAGCTCATTCTGCATACACACTACCCCAGATCAATAGAGATCCCATAAGGCACAAGAGATGCATTTCATTCTGCATGGACAACAGAAGATCGTTGACCCAGACTACGTGATGGGCAGAGTGCTACAGAAAAAAAATAGCAAATAAGAAAGAACAGCCCTTAACTTCACAGAGTTTACTTTCTACTTTATGATAACCTTGGCCTTTGCAGACACTATTCGGAGAATCACACACAGGAAGATGTCATATTAAAATGGCAATTGTTCTATTCAAGATTCTAAATAAGTGACTTTCCAATCAACTTCACAACTTGTTGGCAAACTGAGGGAAGGATTTCGGTAGCCTTTCAAGTAACTTTCCCATTTCAGGTTATTGGGTGGAGGATATATTGTTTGAGTGAGTGAATATAATGTGTGAAGATTCAGTGTGAATATTTCTGTAGTTCACAGTAAACATGAAGAAATTAGAGATAAGAACAGTCAAATCACAGAAATTCATGTAATGTGCTTATGCCCCAAATGAAACTGTACTAGTAAATAGGGTCAGGGTGGCTGTGTGCCAACAGGAAAATGTGGGACTGTGTCTGCCCAGTGTGCTTCTCACTGCGTCCCTCAGGCTTGAATTCTATAACAATTTAAACTCAACAAATGGATTTTCTCTGATTCCAACCCAGCAGGCTAGTACCTTGGCTAGCAAATTCACCAGTGCCATGCTAAGCCTTCTTTTCAATATTTACAGAATAAAAGGCAATTTCGGTTTTAGCCTTGAGCACATCAGATTTTGACAGCTTGGAAATGTCATCCTTAGAGCAAGGACTTTTCACATTCACAGAGTTCTGGCTCTAACTATGCTCTAAATGCAAATGCAAATATCCTTGACCAGAAAACCTTGAGCATCATGTTCTAAGAATGTTAGTGAGATTACATGAAGTTCTTTTTAACTGTATTAGTTTCCCTCCAACATCTCCTAAATTGAATTAGAGTAAAGTAGGGAAGGCCTGGGTTCGAAAGGTGGATGCCAAAGAAGTCACATTTTAATTTCGTCTCCATCTCTCCCTTCTGGATGTTTTCTATCTGCCAGCCAGTCAGTCAGCAAGCTTCATTCCAAGGAAGGCTTGCTGGATGACCGGCCATTCAAGAATGAGACAGGATACAACTGGTGTGTTGGAGGCTCTTCAGAAACGCCATGCCTCACCCAAACGGAGCTGTACCCAATGCTCTTTTTGCTTAACAAGGACCTTGTGTTTTACCCTTGCACCCATAGAGAACCTGTGAATCCCATTTATTAATCAAGAGTACTAGAACTTGGGATGCCTGGGTGGCTCAGTGGATTAAAGCCTCTGCCTTTGGCTCAGGCCATGATCGAGCCCCACATCAGGCTTTCTGTTCAGCAGGGACCCTGCTTCCCTTCCTCTCTCTCTGCCTACTTGTGATCTCTGTCAAATAAATAAATAAATAAAATCTTTAAAAAAAAGAGAGAGAGTACTAGAACTCACTGATTAGGAAAGTACATTGATGATACATTTTTTTACTGACAAAGCAAACTCCCAAGAAGATAAATGCACAAAATCAAAGGAAATAAAAGATGGTGAAACTCCTGCATTTGCAACTTAACAAGAAGAAGAAGACGCTCAGAAAGGAGAGGGTAGGAGAGAGAGCAGACAGCTGAGGTAACATGCACAGTGGCCCAAGTGGTTTTTAAGAACATGATTGTTTAAGAACATGATTGTTTAAAATCAATGTCAAGTGGTTCGTGTTCTGACACATAAGCTAGGTGCTCCCTCCCCAACCCTGTTACCCTACAACTTCACCAAAATCAACTACCCACATAATTTCTCTGTGGATACAGTACAAGCCTGTAAGAGAGGGACTGAGCCCAGCACTGGGGGCATGGGACCTGGAAGAGAGCGGCTGTGGAGAAGATCTATCACTTAAACTAACTCAGCAAATGCAGGAACCTAGAGCTACAAGGGAACTTTAGCCTGAAAGCCCTCTCGGAAATATGAAAAAATCCTGCCATAGACTGTAGATATATTTCTTCTGAGTCTGGGATGGGGGTTTTGAGCTCATTCTAAGGGGCCAGGAGACCGTAGGTACCATCTGGGAATCTTCATACACTTCAATATTTAGATTAAATATCTAATAAATCACTTCCACGAACACCGAAGACTTAACTACTGCTGTCTCTTGCAGAGCCTCCAATCACTCGTACCTGCCTTCATCATGGGCTTCACACACTGTCCAAACACCTTCAGGAAAACACAGTCACTTTTGAGGGCAGATATCTGTTTAAATATCTGTCTTCCTTGCTAGAACGTGTACCAGTGAGGACTGCGTCTGCATCTCATTTATCTTCATATCCCCATCACCTGACACAAGGATTAGCACACCTATTAACAAACACAAGTATGATTGGGCAAGGATGACCTGGAAGGAACGAAATTACCTATAATTACGTATTCTTTTTCCCTTAAAAGACATTCAAATCCAAAGTTGGTGGTTACCAGGATGGGGGCTGGGTAGGAGAGATGCTATTTGAGTGTGCATCTTTGCAATTAGTAGGTAAGGAAGTTCTGGAGACCTAGCACACAATATGGTGATTATAGATAACAAAACTGAATTATGAACATTATTAGGGACTAATTTTAATTGTTCCCAACTCTAGAAGACATGGCAATTATGCCACGAGGTAGAGATGTTAGCTAAGGCTATCTCATAGCCTTAAGAAATGTGACATGGGAGTGTAGAGGCCTGCAAGTAATCACTGTGTTGTATACAGTAAAACTTACACAATGTTGTATGTCAAATATATCTCAATTTTAAAAAGACTCTGAACTCCCAAGGACAAGATCTATTCATTCACTCATTTACTCACTTATTCACTCACTCTAAAAATACTTCTCGAGTGCCAGGCATATGTTTGGAATACAACACAAATATGAGTTTCTGCGCTCACAGAGCATCCAGTTAAAATCGTGATCTCCTTGAAACACGTTAGGGGTACCTAAAGAAAACCCTGGGGCTTCTATTCAGATTTATTTTGCATCCTCTAAGAAACACTCATGAACTGGTGATTAATAATGCCACCTCTGTCACTTAGTACCTAGGTCAGATGGTGACGCATCATCTATAGCACTCAAGGTGCAGGAAAATTCTGCACACCCACTCTCACTGGTTTCACTTTCGGCACACTCTGACATATTACTGTTTTCAGGGGCCAAGATTTGGTGGGAGGGACTGACAGGTCATCTCATTTTAACTAGTTAACCACCATCACTAACCACCATAGGTATGCCATCACTGTTGTCACTCCCTATCCTCAGGTTTGTTATTTCCCTGGGAAGAGTGGAGAGAACAGATAGAAAACACACTGAAAACCTTATGATGCAAGCGATTGGAGATTCTGATGATTGCTCTAAAACATTTCAGGGCACCTCACTATCCACTCATTATCTCTGTTTCATCTCAGACCCTCCCTGGGAAGATGGAGTAGCACTTTCTTTACCCTTACTTGCTGTTGACCATGGACTTGTGCCTCAACATCCCTGAACCTTATTTTCCTTGTCCTCTCAGAACTATTATGCCAAATTAAGATATCCAAATGATTTAAAGTTTCTAGTACATAATATTATTCAATGATGGTCGGTTCTCCTGCCTCTCCTATCGAGGCATAGAAACAATCCATATGGAGAGATCTGAGGCTGGAACTCAAATGTTCTGCACAATTATGGATGATGTGGCTACCCAAACTTTCTCTAGCTCCTGTATTCCAAAAGTGTGCTTTCCTGACCACTTTATGTAGAGAAGTGCCGTCTCAGTCTCCTGCTTTGAACTGCTTTCACCCTTGACCCTCACGATCAATTCTCCTCAGGTAGAACTGAATTTGACAATATTTATTGAAAAAAAAAATGAACAGACGAATACATTATAAGGGATGATGGGCAGCCCATCTAGACTGACTCTTACGGGCATCTGCTTTTCTCTTCTTCTCTCTCCTTCCATAAGACAAAGGTTAAGGCCTATTATTCAACCACTGGTCTATAACTGAGGCTTCTGTATCTTTTCTCCACTAGGGACATCTTATACATAATATTTTCCCATCATGGAGCACATTTCTCAAAGTATTTAACTTGCTATCTTTATTAAATAATGGATAATTCATCTCTCCCCCACCATTTATCTAATGAATCTAAACTATGAATTTCTGTATGTGTAAGATAACCAGTAGGTTCACAAACGATGTCAAAAGCAACAACCTTCAGCCTGCCTAGCTTTATCGCGGGGGCGGGGGGCATAATTTCTTTTAAGATTTTTCTTTTTGCCCCCTTCAGGGACCACCAGTTGGCAACCACTGGTCAAGAGTATGTTGGTGTGTGCTGAGTTTTACTTATATGGATTTCATGATTATCAATTTGCAAACCCACTAGAACTCAAAGGACATGCATGTTCTGAACACTGCTACTCTTAGAACTGGCTGGTGCTTTGACAACAAGGTACTTCATTGTCCCCTTCTCTGTCATTAAGGATCTTACAGTCCAAAGCTGCAAGAATGCATTTAATGGAAAAGCTTTCACTTTGGGCAGCATTTGCAATTTTAAGAGAAGATAAACCTCTCTATGGAGTTAACATGATCTGTGGATAAGGGACATACTAGGAATCAGATATCCTAATGAACTTGGTCTTACTCACTCGAAATGGAGAATTAACCGATTCCTTTAAATAATTCAGAAATCTAAAATCAAAGGGATGAGGTACAAGTTTCGATTGTACTGCATAAAAAACAGGGAACAGAAATAAACATTTTATGTTTCAATAAATAGATTCCTACATCTATTGCCACTGAAATACCTTCAAATTTATTGGCAACCATAATGGTTTTATGCATTCGACAAACATGATGGTATCTGGTATTAATACCTTACAACTCATCTCATTTTATACTCTCCATTGCCAGTAGAAAAACCAAGTGAAAATTTAGTCCACTGCTGAGAACTCTGCCTTACAGAATCAAGGACTTGTAAGACTTGAGATGGTAAGGCAAAAGAGTAAAGAATCTTCATAAGAAAAATAAGAAGGTCATTTTGTCCCCCAAATATCTGAAGCAAGAAAAAAAAAAAAAAAAGGTGTGTTCTGGATTGCCCCCTGGCATATGGCTCACGTCTATGAGGCAATGAGGTAGATGAAAAAGAAGACGGGCTGCACTTGATTCTACTACGGATTGCTACGAGTCCTGGGTACTTCACATCCCTACATAGATGCATACATAAAATCTCCACAGGAACAGTCCTGCTAGTTCTGAGGACATAATTGAACCTGTGGGAGCCTGGGCAAGGCTGAGGCAGATACCTGGGAGGATGAGATAAGGAATAAAGGAAGAGATGACAATCCCAGATGAAAGAAAAACAGGAGGAAGGAAAAGGAACCAACATTGTGTAAGCTCAAAACAAAACAGCGGGCGAAAACATATTTCCTGGGAAGGTGATGACATCCCACCTTACAAAGGAGGAAACACAAGTCCGAGACTTCAAATTACTCGCCAAAACTGACATAATCAATAAGTTATGGAAACAGCGAATGAATACCGTTCTTTCTATGGTACAATGTAATGGATAAGCGATGAGACTCCGCAGTTGGAGTAAGTTTGGATACACTTTCCACCCTCTGGACGGTGGACACACTATTTAAACTCTTTGTGTCTCTGTTTCCTCCCATGTAAAATGGGCACGCCAACAGTACCTTTTTCCGCAGGCTTGTGGTAGGATTAAATATGGAAGAGAGAACTTCCAGCGCAATGCCTTGCTGTGGTGTCCATGAAAATGACCCATCAGATTGCGTGCTACAAGGAGCATGATTGCCTGATGACCCCAGCTGCCATCCCTCTGTTCGAAGGCCACCCTTCCTCCAGGATATCTTAGCCAATGACTAGGGGGGAGAATACTAATGCAGACCCATTCCAATGGGACACAGAACTTTTTTTGAGAGAGAGAGCGAGCGAGCACATGTGTGTGAAGGGGGAGGGGAGGGGCAGAGGGAGAAGGAGAGAGAGAATCTTAAGCAGGTTCCACGTTCAGTGCTGAGCGTATTGTGCAGGGCTCAATCCCATGACCCTGAGATTGTGACCTGAGCCCAAACTGAGAGTCAGACACTCAACTGACTGAGGTACCCAAGCCCTGCATGGGACACGGAACCCTTAAAATAGGTGCCTTTGGTTCAAAGACTCTCCACTGGCCTGTACAAAACTTTCTTGGAAGTTTAGTGCTATGTGAGATTCTTCCTACAAAATCCTCCTTCCTTTCCCATCTCCTTCCACAGGTATCATGTCAATACTGTGGTGTGAAAGCTCTCCCAGCTGACTCTTGTTCCCTCTCTTTATATTTAATAGGCTTTACCCCCAAATAAATCCGAGCACGAGTAATTCTGTCAGGGGATATTCTTCTTGGAAGATACAAAGTAAAGTAACAAGCGAGCACACAGCAAGTCCACAATGAATGTAAGCTATAATCATGATTATTATCACCAAAACCATTATTTTTATCATCGTCTCCCTCGAAAGCCCAGTAGAGTTTAATCCTAACTTTGGAAACTGTTTTCCTTGAACCTGTGAGCATTATTCTGTATTTTGAATGGGAAGGTTCAAAGATGGCACTATGTTTTTGTAACATATTCTGACAGTGTTTTGTCACACCTAGCAAAACAGTCCTCAATTACAAATGAAAACATATATATTTCATTTCCTGTAGAGGCCATGAAAAATATGGTACCTTCTATTTTCAAGTCTGTCTGAAATGCCTTTTGTCTATTTCACCTTTGAATGTGGAATTTCCCGGTACTTTATTATTTGACTGATTTTCTACTTTCATCATCTTTCATGAAGCAAAGAATCTGCTGATAACGAAATCTTGTAACAAAGTATACTTCCTCCGCATTTGTTCTGAAGAAGTGACTCACAGACTGTCCAATGGCTTACTCAATTGCTATCCCACTAATTAAACTTAACAAATTTACTTGCTTCGGTTGAATGGCTCTCAACTACCATTCTCTATGTAGTGACTGTGCCTTACAAGAGGTTTATTGTTCCAAGATAACTAACTACAGGACCAGGTACCAGCAGATGCAGAAAGAATGGAATTTAAGTAGTCAGCTCGTTAGAACTTCGTGGTCCTCTTCCCCCGGGGTTCATTTTCAGGGGCTGAAATTCCAGTGATTTGACTCTTCATGATCAGTGATGTTACCACCGACTACTCAGACCTTTCCACGTGCTGCTGTTACGACCGCACACCAGGCTGTGTGGGGAATCAGGACCGGTGGCCAGATAAAATATAGGAGTGAATTTAGATAAACAAATACTTTTAAAAATGTTAAGTATACCTATTTAATACTACAAAATTAGTCATTGTTGATTTATATGAAATTCAGATTTAAGCTGGTGTCTTCTATTTTTATTGCTCAATCTGGTAACTATTAGGGAGAAAAAGAAAGCTTCATGGTAAATGTACTCGAGACCTGGGGGCTGATGATCTAAATGGTGTCATGAGATAAGGGATAAGCTGGAAGCCCGCAGATTTAGATTTCCATTAAATGAAAAAGGAATCGTTTGCATGAGTGGGTATGTGAAGTCAAGTATCCCATGTAAGTAACTCAGCTTTTAGTATTACATGCATAAGGAAAAAACCTTTGGGGATACTAAAGGATGTTGCCATGGTAGATGAGAGAGTCTCTCTTTGGCAACGTTACAAATCAGGCCTTTGTCTACAACTCCACGCTAGATGCTATGCTTGCTCTGCTCTGAACATTAAGTATATTAAGTATCTCACAGATCGTAGGGGCTGGGGATATATTTATTGTATCAAGAAATGAATGGATCTGGGACGTGCATTCCGCTGTAGAGCATATCATAGTTTACCAAGGAGTCTGCCAAGTCCTTTCCTTGGCCTCGAACGCCCGGTACCATTTCATTTCCTGCTTCCCCCATCTCCAATGGCTCTTTCCTTCCTTCATGCCCCTTAAGCCACACTGACCCTCTCACTGTTCCCCCAGCCTCCCTCAAAGCCTATACATTTACTGACCTCTCTTTCTAGGCAAAGTCCATAATGACTGCATCATTTCTTCTTCACCTTCTTCAGGTCTGAACTCAAACGTCGACAGTTAAAGGCCTTCCCCGACCACACTATGTAAAATAGCTCCCATGTCCTCCACTGTTCATCTCCTTATCTGCCCGTTTTTCGTTGTAATATTTACTATCACTGGGCACATTGCGTATGTATTAGTTAGTTCATCGTCTGTCTCCTCCCACCAGAGAATAAGGTTTTCTCTGTTTTTGTTCAATGCAGTGACCAGTTCTTAAGATGCACTAGATAAATATTTGTTGAATGGAAGGATGAATTAAGCCTTTTCCCCCTCACTAGACTATCGAGTCCTCAAGAACAGGATGTCTCATCCATTGCTACATTCCCTCCAAGCATCCAGTACATTGTCCAAATGCACCTAGCAGATTCTTAGTAATTATCTGTTGAATTACTTATGAGAAAATTGAAGTACAAAGTCTTTAAGTGACTTGGACAACTGATTTTCTCCTAACAGATGCTCCGTGTCAGGCTTGTCGTGGCAACTCTCCTTTGCTAATCAGACCTATTCAGAAGCCGTGATTTGGCTTCTCCTTGCTCATCTCTTGAGTTTATAAATACTGCTTGCTGAGAAGCTCTCTGGTTGCAAAAGATCTACAGAGATCTAAGAAAACACTGACTATCCTTCATGGAGAGACTGTGGGAAGCCTACTGCTACTTGGTTGGGCCTTGCCACGACATCCTTTCCACCCCTCTCTTTTGCTATGTACCATATGATGCCTGCAGACAAGGCGTATGAGACTCCCCTGCTCCCTTTGGGTGAAAATCAACCATGGATAGCAGTGCACAACTGAGATGGGGCCGAGTACTCTGCAGTAAATATTACCCCTCCCCCCGCCTCTATTTGAGCTATCCCAGTAGATTTCCTTAACAACAAGCTAATGCCAAGGGAACAGAGTTGCCTGGAGCTGAGTAAAACCTGAAGAAGAGAAAAAGAGTGGGGAAGCTGTAGGGAAGAAAAGGTGCCAAAAATCCTTGTGGCCACATGCATTTTTCTAGCAGACAACTAATCAATCTGGATTAGTGACTCCAAATCCCCAAATAAATTATTTATATTACATTCAGTTTTCTAATATTATCCACAAATGGATAATTCCTTCCAAAAAAAAAAAAATAATGTACAAGCTTTAAATCAACAAATTCACACTCCAGTGTCAAATCAGACCCTATTATTTGTGGCAAGGAAAGCTCATACACTATTCCTGACCTGAACGAGCCTCCCTGATAGCTCACTGTGCTGAGTTTTAATTGATGGAGAGGTATGCTAAAGTGACCATTAAAAGTACCCTGCAGGTCCTTCTAAGGTCCTTCTCTGTCAAAGGGTCCTCTCCGAATTGTTGGGGCTCAGATCACAGGGAAAACCAAGCAACAGCAGATGGGACCGCAGATAAACACCAGGTGTACCTTCTACCACACTGTGACTTGATGACGGCTCCTCATTTGCTTTCTTTTCTGAGCCCAATTTAAATACTACGTGAGTTCTATTGCTTCCCATTTTTGGACTCAAGATCTATGGACAGATTTACAGAATCCCATGTAAATTATAAATAAACACTTAAAAATGCCTTTCTACTTAGAATGTGACATCCAATAGGCACTCAAACGGTTGTGTCTCCTGGGATAAGAGTTACAGGCACAAATGATTTTGAGGACCAGAAAGAAATCCCTTTATTTCTTCTTTCTTCTGTAACTGTGTGTGAAGAACAGGGTGGGGAGGGCAGGTGGCGGAGAGAAGATGTCTAAACTAGACCACCCATCCAGTCCATTTGAGAATTTAGACATTAGGGAACGTGGTCTAAAACACTCCCTATTTTGGCCACTAGCCAACCACTTAAAGTCTGTTCAGCTAGTTATCCTCTATATGTAGACAATAAAATACCCATAATGTGTGAGGTCAACTACTTTCTAAGAACGACTACAAATTTCCTCTTTATTTTTCAGTTGAAAGAGCTCCTTATTTACAGTGGGTCCTGTGGTAAAGTTTAACCTGGTCTACACTGTGGGATGCACGTGGGGGTGGGGGTGGGGTGAAGCCTGCAAACCTCCCTGGGTACCTCATCTTTCAAAAGGCAAGATCCAAGAATTTCCTTTGTCTGGAGGCATTTCTAAAGAGCCTGTGCAAATAATGATGGGTCACATCTGCTACCAATATTTAAGAAAGCACGATTCACCTGGACTCAGAATGACATTTTAGATCAAACCAAATTCTGGTTCTCCAGTCTCTTAAAGGAGAGAGACTGGGTCCATTGCATTGCTGCAAATTCATCAGTCTGAATTTAATTATTCAGATCTGGAAACCAGAGGCATTTAGGTTGGAATGTCTCCCTAAGTTGGGACCTTTACATGGTTTAGAATATTGATCATTACTCATCTGCTGCTATTCTGGGGGTCACTCCAGTGAGTCTGTCCCTGCAGTGTTTTTGGAACAAACACTGTGGAGAATAACTGTTGCTAGGTAATTGTCAACGAAATTCATGCAAATGATGAAATACTGATAAATTATATTTATAAGTCAATGATGCTACAGTGCTCCTGCTTTCCCAGGAAAGTGCGAATTATAAGGCTGTATTGCCTCCAAAATTCCTAAAACGATCCCATTAATCAAAACGGTTCCTAAAATGGGCAATCCAACCAGTAGTAAGTAAGAGAAAATGCTTAGGGTTTGGAATTATGACTCTTATTTTGCCTTTCTGCTACATATTAATATTGTAACACGGCAAGATACCCCCTTTTGAGGAGGTAGTGAAAAACCGTGAAAGGACAGGGCTTCCAAGGTGTTAAGAGCATATTATCAGACAAAACAGTGTTATTCCGTAAGAGAAGTAGAAATTTACAGTTCTCTTCTCTCACCCCCAAATTACAAAGTGGATCCCACACATAAAATCTAAAGCCAGCAAGTTCGTAGTTTTGACAGTTATTTCATAAGTATTGAAATATTCAAAATACTCACAGAAATGGGTTGATGGATAACTAGGGAGATGTGATTGTGGTTGGAGTACATTCCTTGTTCATCTAGCAATGTTTAGCAACAATATCTAGCATGGCAATACAAGATGGAAATGACACAAATGACGTTGGTGACCAGGAGAGCCACACTCAACCAATTCTCTAGGATGATTTTCAAATTGGCAGGTAGAGCTGGACATTTTCAAAATCTGGGGCAAGCATCATGATTAATGGCTTTCCACTGATTGCAAAGGCCCATCTGAGGGTTTACACCACCAACATATGGGCGACCACTAGACAAATGAGGAAGGACAAACATGATTAAGCCTGAAGGAAATAATCCAAATACCAACCCTGCTTTCCTGTTATAAATATCACATTTTAAAAACCACGAAGATGAGGTTATTAATAGTAGTTGGTGCAGGTGATGAGACAAAGTAGGTTGTGGGGGGTCGTGGACATGTGAACACAGCTTTCCTTTTTCTGGCAAGGGAATCCCATATTTTCTTCTTTTTTTCAGTAGAGGGTGTTTTCAAAGCGAGTCCCAGCAGGGAGTGTGCTTTGAGTGCCAAAGCTGGACGACACCATTCCCTCAGACAGGGACTCGGTGTGGCCCTAGAGATGCATGACTTGAATTTAGGAGGGTTATCACATGAGATTTTTCCCTCCTTAGTGACTGACCTGAAGAATCACAGAACACAAGCTTTAGGGAACTGTTCACAGGTCCCGTAAATACTGTCTTTTCAAATGTTCTGTCCGTATAAAAACTGTTAATAGCAGCCAAAGTACCTGTTGGGAATTCATGAAGGTGGCTTGAGTCAATGTTCTAAGTTGAAGCCCAACCAATAAGGCTCACCGCCTTCAGAGTCTCTTGCAAAGCCAGAGAGGGAGTTACCGCACGAAGCAGAAGAACTAAATGTATAATTCCCGTCAGAGCTGAGAACTCTGTCAGAATTTCATCCCCTATGGTAAGCAAGCATAAGCGAACAGTATAGTACTTCATAGCTTCATTCACACCTGCTCACGCGGGAGGGGCAGAGGTACCACCTGATCTACTGTGGACATCAGCAAAGCCTCTGGCTTTGGTTTCCTAGCACCATCGGTCATATATGCGCATGTGTGCCCACATGTCCGTGTGCGATTCTCCCTCACAGCCAAGTTAGATTTTTTGCATCTCCGTTTTTCTTTTCTTTTCTTTCTTTCTTTCTTTCTTTCTTTTTTTTTTTTTTAAATTTTTGATATTTGTTTCTTTAAGAACCTTTTGGTCAATCAACAGTGAGCAGACACTCACAAAATATTTGGGGATAATGAGAACATATTCATCTACTTATTAATTCTATTCATTAAACAAATAAATACCAGGTACCTGCTGAGGTCAAGGCACAGAGCTATATGCTCTGCAAGATTGTTTTAAAAGGAACTGGTCATGAACCCAACCCTTAATCAGCTTATAGTTTTTAATAAGCCAGATTCTACGTGTTTGGTGCCAAGGAAAGACTGAGCTAAAATTAAAGCCATCTAGGTGGGGCCCCTTCTTTCCAGAATCACCTTCTCTGGGAGCGCTCATTCTGAAGGTTCTGGCAATTCTGTGACTTCTGTGGTAGTCAACCAGGAGATGAACAGACCGTGAAGAACAGTCCACACAATAAAATAGATATGGCACTGTGGGGACTGTAGACAGATAAAGGAGACTCATATCTGACACTTCAGAACATAGTAGGTACCTACAGAAGGTATCTCTCTAATAAAAGTCTTGGTTTCTTTCTGACACTATTCCCCTTCTGTTCCAAACCTCCCAGCTTTTGGCCTCTCCAATATGCATGCTCTTTACAGATATGAGCTTTAACTAAGAGTAATAATGGCTACTTTTCTTTGAGTCCTTACTAGGAACCAGACATGATGCTGTTTCATGTATGTATTCTCCCTTTTAATACGAAGTATGTTCTTTTAGTATTCCTATTTTATTGATAAGAAAACTGAGTTTGGAGCAGCAATTGATTCCAAATCACCCAGCCATTATTTCATCTGAACTCAGGTCTGTCCGACTCTAGAGGCAGAGTTTTTAATCATTATATTATACCCATTTTGAGTTTCAGAGATTCTGATATTTTATCTCTGGGCTTCAAATAATTCCTTCAAAATTCCCATCTAATACTCTAATTGGACAAAGATTTGTTTCCTTTTACAGTTGAATCTTAAGGGAGTACAAGAAAAGAAAGCAAAAATTCCACAGAAAGAAACAGACTAGCTGGACCGGGAAAAAACAGCTGCATCCACTTTAGGTAAAGTTACATGGCCTAGTTTATGGCTTTGGATGAAACGGCATGTTGCCATTTGTCTATTCATTCTCCATGGTTTACTAGGAAAATACCATTCGTTTCCCATTACCTTTCTCCTCAAGAGCCAGGATAAAAAGAATATGATTTCCCCTAGCATATATACATAAAGAAGATGTAATACATTCCCACTTTAATTGAAGACCAGAGTCTGTCACTTCTTCACCCACCAAGATTCCCAAAGTTCTTAGATGTTGGTTGCTAAATTTATGAGAGCTGCCTTTTTAAAAACAATAACAAAACAAACAAACAAAAACCTTTTAGGAACTCATCATCCATAACCTGGGTAATGAGAAAGAAAAATCACTCTTGGAAGTTGTAGAAAGTTCTAGTTTATGGCTTTGGAAAGTTCTCCTCTAATGCACTAGAAAGTTCTCTAATGCACGTAAATACCTGGTCCTGAACTCTTCATTTCTCTTCCTTTAGGGATTATGTGTCTTTAGAAAAGAGGTAAAAATCATGTTTCCTCCAATCACTTCATCTGAGATCGAAAAAAGGCAGGTAGAGGAAACTGAGTGGGCTGCCATTCCTCTAGGCTAAGCTTCAATCAGAGTCATCCAAGACTAAGCAGTCTCTACTTCTTTTTCTTTGAAATAAAGAGAAGTTTGAAACATAGAAACCTATTACTTTCTCTCCCAGATATTAATACTTTTTTTGAACTTATACAATCTTACCCACCCCCTCTTCACCCCCAAATAGTATCGTGAATCCTTGAAGTAGCACCAAGTAATCTGGGGTTAAAAATGAACTTGGCTAATAGCTCTGCCTTTGGCCAAGAAATCCAGGCTCCATCCTGGTTGCTTTTTGGAATGGGAAATGCACAATATCGGTATTACAGGCAGCTCCAGAAAGGCATGCCAGGCCTCTCTCATGCTCTCGATTTATATTTGCATGTGAACAGCTTGTCGGCCATTTTATGAAGACAGATGAATCGCAGGCCTGCTAGAGGGACGGCCAGCCCTAAATACACGAACCACATACCCGTACAACCATTAAGTTTTAAAAATGAAATGAGAGTAAAATGAGTATCTCTAGACACAACTTCAGGCAGATTATATAGACGTATGATCGATAAATGAAACATTTAAGGTATCACCTATAAGGTGGAAATGAAGGATGAAACCAATGTATAAATAAATCCCTTTAAAATTTCAACAAATAATAAGATGGAGCTATTTATGACACTAAAGACAAGACTTCGGGGGGGGGGTCTCTCTTTTCTTATGCTGGCTTTGAAGAGACACCTTTGATGAGGAAATTACCATTAAAACACTAGAATAAGAAGAGGGATAGCCAGAGAGTCCATATTTAATGTCAGAATCCAGTAATGAAATCAAGAATTTCCCAGGCTTGGGAAATGAAACAAAGTCTGTAGTGAGAGGATATCTAGTGTGGTAAATATCCTCCATCCCACAGCACCGACATAATTCAGTTTACCTTATCTTTTTCAAAAGATCAGACGGAGATCAAAATGGAAAAATATATAGCACAACAAAGGAGCGACCAGAGGAATGAGATCATTCTAAGTAGATGAAAAACCAATATGGGAACGGATGATATGGACAAGAAAAATAATAAGTAATATTGAAGAGCTAACCATTCTTTATAAGCTTCATGAATATGTGCATCTTATTTAGCTCTTCAACAGTAGACTCTTATTATATATTATTACTATACTATTTTAAAGATGAAAAATAACTTTAAACTTTAAAGAGTTTGAAGTTTAAAAAATAACTTAGGGGCGCCTGGGTGGCTCAGTGGTTTGGGCTGCTGCCTTTGGCTGGGGTCATGATCTCAGGGTCCTGGGATCGAGCCCCGCATCGGGCTCTCTGCTCCGCAGGAAGCCTGCTTCCCTCTTTCTCTCTCTCTCTCTCTGCCTGCCTCTCTACTTGTGATCTCTGTCTGTCAAATAAATAAATAAAATCTTTTAAAAAAAAAAGAATAACTTAAAACTTTAAAGATGAGAGGTTAAATAACCTGATCAATGTTACAAAGGTAAGAATAGCAGAGGCAGAATTTGAACGCAGGCCTGATGTCACAGCCTGAGCTTTTAACTACGATGCCATGCGTCCTTCACATGCCCCTGAAGGTCAAGCCTCCCCATTAGAATCTTTAGTTCTATCACTGAGGAAAAGCACTTTGGAATTTTATGAGATGGTATCCGGGAAAGTACATAGTACAATGTTCAGTATATGATAGGGACTGCCAGTTCACTTTTCAGTTTTTACTGAAACTGATAGTTTTACTCCATCTTAAATTCCAACCTATAACAATCTGTTCTGTACTTGGAGCACATACCACAGATCCAGTACTTCACTGGATACTCACAAGAGTATACGTAAGAGTATATATAAATTTGTATATAAAATGCGCTTTCTATGTTAATCAAGTTTCTGCAACTGAAAATTTATATAATTATACAATTTAGAAATTTAATACTGTCATGTACCCTTATGATTTTATTTCAGACAATTTAAAGTGGAAAATCCTTCAAAGGTAGAGATCATTTTCTGAAAGCAATTAGGAAAGGGCTGAGCTCTGAAAGGCTACGAAAGTATTTGTCAGTTGATGACCTTAAATCACCAGTGAAGAAGGTGGTGGGGCATTTGCCACCTTAGAAGGAACTAGAAATCAGAGAGGTGGCGGCTCCTCACTTGTGCTGTAGAAGATTCGGATTTGGTAAATCAACCCTACCTCTCACAGCCATCAATGTTCCTGGAAACTAAGGTTCTCATGAGTACCCTGATGGTGTTTTGAGAGGAATGGAGGAGGGCTCGGGGCTGCTAGAAGGATCCAGAGACCGCCCTGAGTCATCAAAGTTATTCCTAACTATGAGCTGCCCATAGCGCAGACCCCAAAATCCTTGTACTTGGTTGGCTCCTGGCTACCGCTGGACTCTGAAAGCAGCAGCTCGAGTCCCCAACTAAACTTACCATTTTCTGGCTGGTCCTTAATGTCAGCGTCACTTGGCTGGCTGGGACTTTCAGATTGACTTGAATCTGAAAAACATAAAAATACAGCCAAAAATTACAGGGTCTGTGAGGGAAAGTGGATCAGAGGTGCCAGACTTTCTCAAAAGGTTCAGCATGTAAACTAGGAATGAGAACGCTATGGGAATGACAAGATGAATGAGGGGGAAACAAGTGGGGAGGGGGAAAGAGAAGAAAGGGGGAGAAAAGCAGCGGCGGCAGCAGCCCTGTGTCTTTGGAGAGGAGGCTCCGTTCTGGGTACACCTCCATGGCGTCTGGCTTGCACCAGATCATAACTTGAAACACTTCAGAAACCATTCTCTTACAGAGAAACCATTTCCAAAACTGCTCTTCTTCATTATTTATACACTAGAGTCTGATAAAGACTTCATCCTTCATTACACACATCTGAAGCTTGATTCAGAACATAATAAAGTGTCAAAACATATTTTGAAGCTGGTATATAAAAGCAACCCAAACAACAGTAACAAGTTCTGTTGATATTTAGCTCTGTACTACAGCAACACACTAAGCAGACTAACGCCACGAAATACGAGAGTCCTAATACTCTATCACGTTCACTTGAAATCACAGGATCACTCAAAGGCATCTTTCCGAAAGAGACGTGTTGCCTCCACTTTACCAAGTATGATTTTCCTCTGGTGCTGATGCCTTTGGGAGCTCCTAAGAGGACTCGTTTGCAAAAACAGATTCTTGCACACCTTTGTTAAATTCCATTAATTTTTTACTTAAAAAAATATAAGCATTTCCAAACTTAAAAAAAAAAAAAAAAAAAAAAAAAAGCTAAATGGGACCATTTTTGGCAAAATAACATTTAATTTTAAAAATGAGATCAAATTAAGTGAGAGCAAAAGAATCTTACAGAATTAGAAGTAAACATACTTAGACATTTTTTGGAGGGAGGAGACAAAAATCGGACAAAATATTTCAAGGATAAATTTTTGGGCTGTGAAGCATATTCTGAGACTCTAAACGGTATAGAACGCTATCTAAACACAAACAGAATTTTTTTTTTTAAATAACCTCTATATCTGTGTAAAGTCTGGCTAGTAACTTTACCTTGGCTTCACAGGGTTAGAATTGGCTGTCTAAAACTTGACCACATTTCAGCAAGAAGTTCAGAGCAAGATCAAAAGGTCATGACACTTAACTGTGATTAAACTGAAAATATTACTTCTATTTCAACAGAGTTATAGCATTATTATTTTCTTTCTTGGAGATATTGCAAAAAGAAGTAGCACTCCTAGTAACCCTGGGTCGAGAAATGCTAATTTATTACTTTAGAAAGGCTCTCTGCTTTTAAGCAAATGAGGATTTTAATTATAGGGAAGTATTATAAGGAAAATGTCTATCTCTAAGTTTTCAGATGATCTTAACCTAGTGACTATAGCAAACATTCTACGCCGATCCCAAAGTGCAAATAACAAAAGATGTGAAAAGTGAATTTTTATTTAAGTCTGGCAAAAGCGATAGCTTTTATCGTTTTGTAACAATCACCATAGTGAAAACACAAACAAAAGCATGATAGCTCAAAAATAACTTAAAAGAAATCCTTCAGAATGATCCCTGAAATCAAATACGGAGCCAGCACTGAAAATTGGAAATGCAAATTCATATTGGTCCATATTTGAAATTTTAACTCCATAAATTAACATTACTTTTATAGCAAGCAATTAAAAAAATACGGCATGACTACCTTCTCTTTTTCTACAAGAAGATCCTCTAATTTTGCCTTTAAAAATTATAAATTAAATAGTCTGAGAAGCATTTCAATATGTTTTATAAGAACGGCCTACTTTTATTATTTTTGTCCTGGAAAATTTTAAACCATTGATATTTATAACTAAAATTTTTTAAATACTTAATTTTGTTTTAGGGGAAGTTAAAATTCTTTCTGATCACATCCCAAAAAGGATACATAAAATTCTGCCAAACAGAACATTTATGTTGCAGTAATACCAGCAAACCTAACTGGTGGAAATACGAGAGCTTAGCTGATGTTCTTCCTCTAGGTATAGTATCTTCAGGATTAATCACCTCATGAACAAACAGAAAAACATTTTTCATCTCAATTAATCTAAATATACAAAAACCATTGCGCTTCTGATATTTATCCACTAACAGTAAGGCAAGAAGGATAATGATATCAAAACAATGTTTTTAATAATGTAAAAGTGGACTTCTTCCTTCTCTTGACTTTTCTTTTACACTTGCTTCACCACCTTACCTTCATGGAAGCATGAACAGCAACAGAAGATAGCTGTAGGTGTGTCAAAGAAATTTTAAAATTCCAAGCCACAGAAAGAGAAACAAGTAAACAGTAAATGACTGAGAGGCAAGAAAAGACTCAGAGTTGGCGAGAAAGGGGCCACAGAGCTCTTCTGAAAGCTCAGATACTTCCAGCCAAATTGAAAACGAAATTTAATTTCTCCAGTTTTATTCAAAAGCTGGAGACACTGTTAACCACTGAGGACAGCATACTAAAACACACTATCCTGGTTAGGGGTAGGCAGAGCCAAAGACCTATAAGAAAATTTAAATGATCTAAAAATTTCCGTAGTTACTTTCAAACTTGGGCTGTTGAATGCCGTTTCGTTTTTGAACCAACAAGGAGCAGAACTACCCCATCCCAGGCCTATGTTCTCTGCTGAAGATTCATGGACACTTTCCCTGGCAATGCAAACGGTCACTCATGCTGTTAAGTATGGAGCCAACCAGATGACCAGAATTGCAAATTAATTTCTACCCATACATAATTGACGTAAGTGAATGATTGCTTTCTTAAGCATGTACATTGAAACACTATCATAAAGGTTACCAACTAATTTACTTTTCTCTTTGATACTTGGTATAGAAACCTAGGTTAACCTCATAGCTACTTTTTTTTTTTTTTTTAGATTTTATTTATTTATTTGACAGAGAGAGATCACAAGTAGGCAGAGAGGCAGGCAGAGCGAGAGGGGAGAAGCAGTCTCGCCGCTGAGCAGAGCCCGATGTGGGGCTCGATCCCAGGACCCTGGGACCATGACCCGAGCTGAAGGCAGAGGCTTTAATCCACTGAGCCACTCAGGCACCCCGCTTACTTTTTTTTTTTTTTTTTTTTGACAATTATCAAATGGTCAGTTGATTGTCACCACCTGCAAGAATTAGATGCAGACCCAACGGCATGGAATCAGATGCTGTATCTCATAGCTTCTATCTAATATCTGGCATGACTTCCTCTGGTTCCCTGGTTGAAAGCCAGAAGATCTGTATATTACAATGAAGAGAATATTATTTAAAATGTGTTTAAATGATGGAGTTGGAAATGCTATTGTGAGGAAGTACATTAGGGTCATCAATTTTTTTTCCCATCTAGGGACTTGCTTTTTGTTTAAGGAATCTCAGACTTCAATGTAACCTTGAAAAGCAATGTTTCTTTTGGCTTCTAAAAAATTTATGAGCAGAAATTTAAACCTAAAATAGACAGGGTTTGCATATAGGAGGCTGGGTTGAGACCTCTTAATTGAACTGGCAGCCATCTATCTATGCATTTTTATGGCGCCCACAGATATATTGCTGGAGTACTCAGACAAAGATATTTCACTATCAATACAATCACTGGGGGGGAAGGAATAAAATAAATCCTAATGCCTACATCTCAATCTCTGCTTCCATAAGCTTGTGCAATGCAGGAACAGAAGTCTTGTGCTAGATTCGCTACTTATGCACACATTCAGTTGCCCCAACCTCAGTTCTGCTCCCCCCCAAGCATGGACTTTCGGAGAACACTCCCTTTGGGAAGGGAAGAATGACAAAAACATGTCAACAGGGCAAATAGCAGGCAAAAAACACAGAGATCACCTTCACGAAGTTTATGTTCTTTAGATATGAAGCAAAGATGGAATGCTGCTAAATCTTCGTCGTGCTCAACTTTCTCCTCTCTGGTCCCTTCATTGTACATCCATCTCTTACGGTGTAATTTATACTGTTATACTAAGGGGATCTTAAATGATGTCCTATGAGAATCTGAATTCCATAAGAAAAGAGTTCCTTTCTCACTCTTTTCTTGTCCCCAGTACCTTCCAAGGGTGCCTGGCCTGGCCAAGGATTCACTAAGTGCTGAATTCAAGACATGAATTTTCAATACGAGTAACTTGTCGTTTCAGCTTTCTAACACTGGGCCACTGCCAGCGACTGGAAAACATACTAAAGTCATACCTAAAGGGGACTGAGACTCACAAACCGAGGAAGGAGGGCAAATAAAAGGCCTTTATTTCTGCTTGATGTTCCCCTTCGTGGGGCCTGGCAAGGCAGAGACAGGTTCGTCGGCTGGGAAATCTTGCTCCGTGGTTAGCAGTCGCAGACAACCACCTTCCATGACGCCCTGGCCAGCACACTCCACAAGAGGCTCCTTGGAGGAACAAGACCTGAGGACCGTGTCTGACCCAGAGGAGGCCCCCCAGAAATGTGTGCAGTCTTCAATGATGGATGGCGGAGGGCCTTTCCACACATTCAAAAAATACAAAGCTGAGAGAAATCTGCCATATTCTGACACCTGAGGAGTGCCTCAAAATCCCAACAGCTGCTGTGGTGAAAAACTGATAAAGGAAGAACAGACATGACGTGGTGAAGAACTCTTCTCACCCTGACACGAATCAGTGTAATTCCTATTTGATTATCATGATACCAACAAAAGTCTGTGGACCATAAAGGGACAAATTCTGGTTCCACCAGAAAAATAATTCCACCTAAGTTTCAACCTCCCTCCCTGCATTAGGATTTGGCTAAAAGTGAAGATTCAAAAGCCTCTGTTAAACTTCCATGTCCAGTTCTAAGTCTCCCCAATGGAAAGGGAGATAATGAAGAAGCCAAAGGCATCCAGGAACATATATGAGTTAGTCAGCTGAGAAAAAAAAAAGTGAAAATTCCACCAAAAAAGAGTTTCCAGTTGTTTGTGGTGTGAAAAGAAAAGGCAAAGACAGGAATGAATACTCTGGTGCAAATAAATGAAGAGTTAGGAGCACTTCTGGAAGAAAAGAAAATAAGGACTAGGGGTAATTATACTCTGAGTATAATAAACAGTCACACTCCACAATTGTAGCCCTTAAGGATACTCAAAATTCAGGTAAGTTTTGTTTCTCATGGTTCAGGAAGACAGAGTTCTTTGCAAAAGAGGCCAAAACACACCAAGATTCATTTTTTCAACATCCATGAAGTTATGGCGGAAAACCAGTTCTCCCTGTGATTGCTAGTATAAGGTTTAGAATTACTCTGCTGGGACCCTCCAGTATCACAACATGTTATGATAGTAAGGAAATCTGGAAGGGCAAACGGTTATGATAGTCACATTTGTTTATTAGTCATTAGAGCTTAGTTACAAAAGAAATATTCTAAAACTTTAAATGTTTAAGGCTATTTTTCCCCAGTATCACCATGACCTTAAAGACTGAGGTGTGAGGAAATTATCTGAAATACCTTTGCCTGAGAAGGCAGAATGTCAGTGTCTAGGTGCACAGATGTATACAGTTTATACCTTACATGTGAACACTGATGAATACAATACCATCAGCTAACCCTAACATTATCCATCATGGTCTGGTGAAGAGCAAACAGATTTATAATACCATCATTCAATCTGGGGCCACTAAATGTATTCAATTATTATTAGCTTTTCAGAGAATAGATAAAATCCTTTAAGCTCAGTGAATAACCAAACCAATATTTAATGTCAATTAATGTGCACAGTTGTGACCCACTTAATAAAAAATTAACCTACAATAACCTAATTTTTAACACAGATAAATCATGAGGTGACTCCCACCAACCAAGTTTTCTTAGCTTCCAAAATGGAAACACTCCACAGGTCTTTAAATGGAAGTCTTCTCTTGATTGGCTATAAAATATAAACTTTGATCTCCGTAACTTTCCCAGTAAACTAAAAGGGAGTGTTTGTATGGATAAGTGTGTGCTTGAGATAACCGCAGTCACGAAGTTCTTCACCAGAAGGAGATGGGGAGATGTAGCAGAGGAAAAGCCCTTGTTCCAAAAAAATGAGGCTAGCGTGCACATGTGGGTCTTCCTCCCCACTAATCCGGACTCGGACAGAGGAGGAAGGCTGTGTTCATGCAGCAGGGACTTGGAAGGACTCCACCAGACCACCCCGGGGGCTGCCAGCTGCTGGGGAGATCTACCTCTTAGCCATTCCCCTGGATAGTATTTTCAGGGCATACTTAAAACACTGTTACATAATCTAGGTTACTACCATTTTTTTTTTCTTGAAAAAAAATTTTTTTTTAAATGTCTTCCTGAAGAAGAATTTGTGAAATATTAAATTTGCAGGAATTAGAGTTTTTGGCATTAGTGCTGGTATTCAGAGCCCATCTGTTTAGTTGGGACTGTGTATGATGATGAGACCGTTTAGGTTGAAGAGTGAGTCAACTGTCTTATCACCTACTCATAAATGTGTTATTTTTCTGTGTGCACAAGGAGGTTGTGGAATGATATAGTCTTAACACATAGAGAAAAAAAAAATAAAATGGCGTAACTATTGTGTTATGACAGTGAGGGGGAATCATTTCTAAGCTTTAAAAATGACAAATTCAGTCACTCTGAAAGTAACCACGAAATGACTCAATCTTAAGCCTTCAATCTTTGAACGAGGCTGACTTCAAGTAATGATCAGGTTTTTTAGTGAAGTTCTACATGAAGTCAAGGGCAAGAAGGTGGAGAGTATAAAAGATCTGCAAGCACGATGCTAAATTTATAATTTCTTACATCTTCTTTGACAAGGGTCTGTGACTAAAATAAACTATAGTATTCAGGTAATCATTTTGAGTTTTGTTTTTCCCACAACAGGAAATATGATGGTAACCTGTTGATCAATTCAGAACTCCAAAGTTACTGAGTCAACCTGGTCACCTACCCACTCGTGTATAAACAAAGATGTGCTTTAGAAGTGATCACATCCCCCTTTTTAGTCACTTTTTTCACAAAAAAAATTTAATTAGAACAGTAAGTTGTTAGAGTTCTTAAACAGAAGTATACTTGACAATTACTCAAATAATCATCTACAC
Source organism: Mustela lutreola (assembly GCF_030435805.1). Classification (NCBI taxonomy): domain Eukaryota; kingdom Metazoa; phylum Chordata; class Mammalia; order Carnivora; family Mustelidae; genus Mustela; species Mustela lutreola. The sequence goes on along the minus strand of NC_081299.1, from coordinate 49,760,216 downwards.
AACTTAAAAAAAAATCATCTACACAACTTAAAATAGAAAACTTCTCTGTATACTTTCATGTTATAAAAACAAATGTGTCAATTGAAAATGATGCACAGTTGAGTTGTAGTCTATATGCATTATTTTCTTGTATCTGATTATCTATAAATTTATTATAATAACAAAGTGACCCCTGTTATAGGGGACATGTAAGCTCAGGATATACACTAAATATTAGCTTCTCTTGCATTCATATTTTACTACTGAAAGGAGTATGAAGTGACCCAAAAAAAAAAAAAAGGTGTTAAAAAATCTCAACTATGCAACTGCTCTGGAGCTCAGTTTCCTCATCTGTAAAATGGGGACAGTAATCATCATGTTACCTAACTTAACAGGACTGTTGTAGAGATCAACTAAAATAATACAAGAAAACCTGGTTTTAAAACTATAAGGCCCCCCCCCAAAGAAATGTACACTTACCACAGCAATATAAATCTTTTCATCCAAATGCAGTTTTTTGTTTCTTTTTAAAAACCAGACCCAACCCACATATGATGTGATTCTGGTATAAAACATTAGTATCATAGCCCTGATTTAAAAACGAACGTTCTTAATTCCCATATACTGGGCAAGAGATTATCTCTGATAATGGAAATGTAAATCTCAGCTTGCCGTTGTTTATTCCAGACAGACATTTGTGTGTTAAGTCTGTTTATCAGGCAACACTTTGTCTAAGCCAGGAAGTAGTCAGTCTTTGTAACAAGATGTATGCAAATGAATTTCCCATGAGTCTCTGCAGCAAATTGTAGCAGGGGAAAAAAAAAATTCCTTGTTACTTTACCAGCAAGAAGCTACCTCAAAAGTAGACTAGAGACAGAACTATGAGCTAGACTATGCTGATTAGTTTAAATGAGTCCTAAACATGTGCTCACAGTCTGTTGCTCTTTATTCTAAGCAGACTTGGTGCATTACATCTGTTTATCAGACAACACTCTGTCTGGGTATTCAGGCTTTGTAACCTGTGTGAAAATGAACGGTGACCATAATCCCATGAAATAACCTGTCTGAGGCAAAACTCCAAACCTCCTGTCGCTTTAAGAATCCCCACCAAGAGTTCCCGTGAAACCTTTGTAACTTTAGGGGGAAAAAAAAATTCATAGAGCTCTAACTTTTTGCCCACCTTCTCTCTTAAATAACTTTTCTACATTCATTGGTTCTCCTAAGGGCATGACAGACTCAAGGCAGAATGGTGAATTTTATCATTTTATCATGCAAATTGGACTGATAAATTTAAAAAACCTGCTAAATATGCCCTACCTAACCATCAAAAAACAGGTATTTTTTTTAAAGAAAATACTTTTCTATCATAATAAAAAAGTAGTCTTTAATCTTACTATTATTTATCCTTATCCTGGGATCTTTTTTTTTTTTTTTTTAATCCTACTATAACCAACTCTTCAAAAAAAATTCTGTACAGGAAGAATGCAACAGTGTATTTCTTTTCTTTCCATTTTTTCTTGTTGGTTTTCTACAGGGTTTGAAGAATCTTACCAGAGGAATCGAATTGGTTTAAGCTTGTCTTCCTAGACAAAATAAACACTTGAGGACTCTACTTGTTCGTATTCTCCTCAGTGGTGCTGTATGCATCAGCAGCTAAAAACAAAGAAACTTTTTAGCTGCTCAGACAAAATGCAGAAGCTTCCCAAACAAGGAGGCAAGGGAGGGGGGTCGGGCTGGAGAGGAGGGTGTGGGTGGAGAAGTATGCGGAAAGTCTGACAGTCCATTCAATATAGGGATGATGGCTATAACGCATCCAGGGTCCCCTTGCTAATTAAATATGCACTGGCACAGTTTTGATCGATGCAGGCCATGGATCAGGTGACACACCTGTAAAATCTTGAGTCCAGAGCTCCGAGGAAAAGGGAAAATACAGTCTTGTCTCCTTATCTTTGTTTTCAAAGGCTCTCAATTTCTGTGCTTAGATATCTAATTTAATTCTCTCACCCCTCAGCAAACTGGATTAGGGAAGTCAATACTGCCTTTGTGCATCGACAGGAAAACACAGCTTTCCTTTTATTCAATTTAGCTATGACCTTTAGACAAAGATAATGACAACTGTCTAAAAGTAAGGTTAAGGCCTCAAGAAGACCCCCGGAGCTCGGGCTCCCACGGAATTTGGGGTGTGCCGTGACTGCTTCCCACTTGAAGAGGCAAAAGGGAGGAAAAGGGACTCATAGGGGAGGCCGGGGACGAGACGCACGGAGGAAACACAAGTGGAGGAGATTCGAATCCACTGACTACACAACCGAACTCTCAAAACTCAAACAACGGGACCCGTGTCACATCCATAACCAGAAAACAATTCTGTGAAAGCACAGGAGTGAGAATGGCCTAGTAACAATTTGCCTAAGAAATGAGAAGGTTAAAGATTCTGTGGCTGGGTAAAGTAGGATATTGGGGGAGGGAGGTTGTTTGTTTGTTTCTTTTTGGTCTTTATCCTGAAGCATTTGAGAAAACAGGACCATCCGTCAGTGTATTATGAATTACACCCCTGGTGAGGACTAGAACTAGATATTTTGGACAAGTCTGGGTTTCTGCAGTGTTCATAGTGTTCACACCACTACTCCTAACCGAAGGGGAAAATGACAGCGGAACATTCTGCCGAAACAGTTAACTGCTTTCTTTTTAATTCCTTGACCTTGGGCCTACTCATTCCTTTCATGAAGTCACTGCATTCATTAATGTGCCTACTGTGTGCCTCTGGCACTGTGTACCTAGAAACACAAAAGTTTAAAAGGTAAGGTCTCTGTTCTCAGGGAGCTCTCCATCTATGAGGCTAATAAGAACATGATCAAGATTCTGGGGCATCTCCTCTTGATTGAGTCCTATCTCCTGGTAAAATCAAAGTACAGCAGCGCATTATTGTACACACACACCTAATTGCTTTTACTCTCTGTTAGCAGGAATCAGTGCCACTAAATGTAGCCTCCTAACAAAATTTACAGGAGCTGGGATGCTAACTGCTGGCGGTAATGGCGGGGAGCCGCTTTTCTAGGGAGCTATAGGAGGCTGAGACAGAGTCCTTTTAAGAGAAATGGGGCACTGTTATTATACAACTGGCATTGTTGGGCATGGGGGAAAACTACCAAAATAGCTTTTTGGAATCAGATTTTCCCCACAGAAACAATTTCACATATAGTGCCGAACGGTATTGCTGGTCAGGCCTGGTGTCCTCCCGGTGAACAGAAAGGACAGTTCTAACAGAAGCAGCTGAGGTACAAGCCAAGGAGGCAAAGGTATTATTAGCAAGCCTGGGTCTGTGGCCTCACTTGGCCACTGGGCAAGGCCCGTTGCTTCTTCTCATCTTCTAAACGCCTGAGTTTCAAGATTATGAGGACTGAGTGGCGTGATTTTAAATGCCTTGTAAATTATAAGAGCAATAATTCTCTAACAGCCCACTGCACAGAAGCAGGTTTTCGGAAGTATATAAACTGGGGAAAGAATTGCACTGACTACCTCCTTTTATTTCCTGCCTCATTATTTTTATTGCCAGATAGCACAGTCTCTGGAACATATAGGTACTAATAGATGTTTGTTGAAATGGAATGGAAATCAAAAAGTGAAAAAATACCTCTCTTAGGGTCATGAAATACAACAGGGCCCACCTTGGGAAAGGCTAACAGATATTTTGGGTGGATTCTCTGGCTTTGGGGACACTGGAAGACAGGATAGTGGTCTACTCCACATGGTAAGGGAAGACCCTACAGAGGTCAGAAGGCCTGTTTTTCTGGACCAGAATGAGGGGCATTTTAGGTAGCTTGTAAAGATTCTTCGTAGCCCTAGAAGTCTAATTTGAAATAGATTATGGGCAATTCAGTGGTTGGTCTTTTGGCTGCATTCAAGCCCAGGACCCTATCCCATCCAAAGGGACTGGTTGATATTTTATTTACTGCCAATTATAAGTGCAATTAGTAAAACATGAGTGCAATAATCATTATAAGTCAAAGACTGTCTCTTCTTTACTTTATAAATGACCGCAAATAGCCCACTAAGAGTCACAAATGTTTCTCTTTGGTGACTTGGCCAACCCTGACCACTGAAGGCTACAAGCAATGCTTTCTCTTTAGACCTTGATCCACATGTATTCTTAAAGAATTTAGTCTAGGTCCAAAGTCCTAGGATTTAAAACAATACTTGTTAAAAAATATTTCAGATATACTTCATATATATATATATATGCATACACACACATATATATTATAGATACATGATAGCTATATAATATATATTTTATATATATAGGATTTATATATACATATATAGAGTCTTTTTTTAAAAAAAAGCTTCCACCCTTACATTTAAAAAAGATTCTATTTATTTATTTGAGAGAGGAGAGAGGAGAGAAAGAAAGCACAAGCACATGAGCCAGGGTGAGGGGCAGAGGGAGAGCCAGAAGTAGGCTCTCTGAGGGACAGGGGACTCCAACCCAGGATCCTCAGATCTGACCTCAGTTGAAGGCAGATACTTAACTGACTGAGCCACCTAGGTGCCCTTTATAATCCTTACACACTGACAATAACTCTTCCGTAATAACTTGGTTTTGAACCTATAACAAACATGCATGAATATGGGAAGTTACCATTGCCCAACCGAAAAATGATTCTCAGACTTCCCAAGGGATCATCACAAAGCTCAAGTGATATCTGATTCTCTACCAGTTCACCCAAGCCTTTTGCAAGTAAAAATAATCATGTATGTTTTGCTTCTATGTCTTTATGATAGATAAAATGATTTAAATGTACTGAATCATTTCACTTTCAGGAGTTTTCCATTTGGATCCTATCATGGCTTTCTCCTTGACATATGCAGTGCTAAGTTATTTAAAATTAATTGCAGTACAATATTTTAAAATTTCTTCACATGGTGCTAATCTCAAGTGCTTTGGATGTTTGAACCACACTTGGAAGCCATCAGGTTCTGTGTATCTCTCATGGAGCAGTTGAACATGCTAAAAAGATTAGTCAGTGAACTTTAATCTATAACCAAAACTATACTGAATTATAAAATTTCAAAAATGTGTGAGTTGATACAAATGAGAAAACTCCAAACATTCTACATAACAAGAAAAAAAACAAACCTAGATAATTAAAATGCATGAATTGACTCATATTGCTTTGAAAACCAGAAAAGCTTTCAGAAATCTACCTGAGTGTGGGGTCCTGCTACTTGAACACAATTAGGGACAAGCTGGGCCCACGTATTCATTTAAAATTCATTTGTCTGCATTTTGGTTTTCATTTTAGGACATAGTCTACATTCTTTTCTGTGGTGACACTGGTGTAGGGGATACGTATTTCCCATTTTAGGAAATACTTAAATACTTAGTATGGACAGATAATTTGCTTAGTAATGATCCTACAATTCAACTGTCTTCCATACAAAGCCTAGTGATAGTTTGGGTCCGAGTAGCCAAACGAATTCTCTCCAGGATGTGTTTTTATTTGCTTATTTATTTTTAAAGATTTTAGTTATTCATTTGAGATAGGCTAGCGAGCAGGGGCCAGGGGTTGGGGGGGCAGACAGAAAGAGACAGAGCAGCAGACTCCCGCCTGAGCTCAGAGCCCCACGAAGATGACAACATGAGGCTCGATCCCAGGTCCCTGGGATCACAAACTGAGCCAAAGGCAAATGCTTAACTGACTGGGCCACACTGGTGTCTCCAGGATGTGCTTTTAAAATAAGAGTTTCTTGTCACGTGGATTTATTTTGATTTAAAAAATCATGTGTTCTGAGAAGTCTAATATAAAGTGCTATTTCAACAGCTACTCCTCGTCAAAAATTCTCTGATCCTTTTTAAGGCTTCTTTATAAAAACAAAAAACAAAAAACAAAAAACATTGGTACTCTATGCAATGACTCGTAATTAGTCATTCTTAGGAAGAAGAAGCTTGCTTATTTCAGTCCATCAAACTTTTACTGATCACCTACTGTGTGCAAAAGCACTGTGCGTTTTTTATTCAGTCCCAAGGTAACTCACAATGTTGACTAAGAATTCCACTCATTTAGAAAAGTATACATTGCTTGTTTTTTAAAAGTAGCTACTTTCCCCATCTCCGCGGGTGGTAGTAACACAGAGTTAGAACCCCTTCCAAAGTTTATCAGGGGAGGATGGGAGGAGATGAATGTTTCTATTAATAAGAAAGGGTTTATCTGTTTGTTTTCTAGTCAACAAAAATGACAAATCCTTGGGATGCATGATTTTTCCAATTTTTTGTTCATGGTGGAAAGCCTATAGGGAGGTGCAGGGACCAGTGAACACAACAAAAAACAGCAGTTCTCCCTGCCAGTCATGCCCCCACTTTCACACATCCTCATCTCTCCTCCCTACCTCGGCGGGGTTCACGGGGCACCATTTCAACCCCTGCAGCATTCCCACAGCCAAGGCCCTAACCATGGTTCTCAGTGACTTCAATATCGCCGCCATTTTTCAGATGTACAATCTTATAAAAAGCAAAGAATAAATAGTGGCTAGACCATTTTTGGTTGGAACCTATGACTATCCTTTCCAAACTCTGTCCTGTTGTATTTTTGGGTTACCAAAATAGAAAACACAATGAGTGGGGAAAACAAAGAAAAAGAAGAAACAATAGAGGGAAAAAAGAAAGAAAGATTTAAAAAAAGCAGTAACAAAAGTGATATCATTTGAACTGGGGTCAGAAATAGCAGTTCTGGGGCGCCTGGGTGGCTCAGAGGGTTAAGCCTCTGCCTTCGGCTCAGGTCATGATCTCAGGGTCCTGGGATTGAGTCCCACATTGGGCTCTCTGCTCAGCGGGGAGCCTGCTTCCTCCTCTCTCTCTCTCTGCCTGCCTCTCTACCTGCTTGTGATCTCTGTCAAATAAATAAATAAAATCTTAAAAAAAAAAAAAAAGAAAAAAAAAAAAGAAAGAAATAGCAGTTCTTCCAGTGGGATAGGAAATTTTAGTTGGAACAGACAGAGGGAAAGTTACAAGTCAAAATCAGTTTATTTAGCGGTGAAAGGTAAAATAAGTCCCCGCAGAGCATCTCTGAATTGTCAGGTTAGTCCTGGGGAATGGATGGAACAGTCTCGGCATCCCCTTAAACATAGGGATGATGTTTTTCTTTCTTTTCCTTGGATGCTGGCTATCATCTCCACAAACAGCACATCATTTCGTAAGACTTTTCCATTTAGTAACTTGGGGACAATTCTTTCTTGTTAACATCTCACCCAAATGATTTCAACAATATCACTGGGTTGGTTTCCATTTTCCACTTTTATTTTCTACTTTAACAACTAACCTAATGATGTAATGATTTCCTTTTCCCCTCTAAATGGAAATCCTGTAGAAAGGGAAAAAATGTTTGGAGTCTTAGTCAACAAAGCTGTGAGTCTTTACCATACAAAACTGCTTCATGTCTACCCCCCCGCTGCAGCTGCGTATTCTCCCAACTGGCCTGAAAAAATCAGAGAGCATTTTGTTTTAATACCTGCTATTGTGGTATTGTACGGACATGCCTTGACTTCACAGGGGAAGACTTTACACAAACATATTTGGAAAGAATTGCATTTGAAAAACAGGCCAAAAGAAAATTCTACATTAATGGAGAGTAACATCGCACCAGTAGTAGATAGGGAAATGAATTATTCAAAACGATACAAACACTGATGTCATAATGAATAGAGGCAGGCTCTCAGGAACCTTCCCGAGAAAAGCTGGTATTTACACAGTAATTGGAAGCAAAACACAACAAAATAAAAAAGATTTCCACATAAAGAAAATCTTATACATTGCTTTTCATAACCCCATCAAAACTCATTCTGTGGCACTCTCCAGGTGCACACTCTTGATTTCCAGGAGGGGAGAGAGTACAGAACAACAAGACGCCTGCAGAAGAAATTCATACAGAACATCCAACGTTACTCAACATTTTCAAGTAACCATGATATGTCACACAAGCCACATGATGCAAGTACGTTTAAATATAAGTTTCTATATCTGTGGAAAAATAAAAAAGATCAGAAGTCTGAATCTGGAAAAAGCAAAATCTCTTGCAGGTTTAGAAAGCATATACAAAACCTGGCAAAGGAAAACACTGTTCACTGCCACCATCTGCTTTCTGGCACACTGAGGAAACTTTTACTAACAGCAACATTTTCTTACATTAGAAAATCCACTAATTAGTTTTGTTGTAATAAGAGAAATAACCTTTGCATGGAAGGCAGATCACCAGCCTGGTGGGTTTTTTTTTTCCCTTTTTTTTTTTGTCATTGGCTGCCCCTTCCAGTACAGCCTGGCCTATAACATTTCCACGTGCTGCTCACCTCTGAGTTCTCCTCTACTGGAGTACTTTATTAGTCCCTGTTTGGCCTAAAGAAAGTATTCACAAATGAGAGATCAAAAGTGAGAGCAACAGAGGGGAAAAGCTTTCAGGTATTTGACTTAATATTAAAAAAATAATAAAAAAAAATAAAAGAACACCAAGTTCAAGATCAGGAAATCTGGGATGCAGAATCAATTGTGAAAAGCTTGGTCAACCCAAATCCCACTGACCTTATCTTTAAGGCTATTAAAGACAAGGAGACCTAGTTTTTCCCTAAAATTTCTTAATTCTTTAAGTCTACATCATGTTTTCCTCAGAACTGGGTGTTCCCAGAAACTACTGATTGCAGAAGAATAGATAGGGCTTCAGATGTCACTGATAAGTCTGATCTAATTTATGAAATGTCATCCACGGGATTAAAATACTACCAAGGCAGCAACCAACAAAATGAAAGATCAACTAAAATTCCTCAATGATACAGTCTAAGCATTCTGTCAGCTTATGATTCCATGAATAAAACCAAGTATGTATTGAGCACTTGCTGTGTGCTAAACACTCTTGGGAACCCTGACGACAGAAGAGTGAGTAGAAGGCTCACAAAGGCCTGTGCACCTCATCTCCGCGTTACGCCAACCCTACAATCTACAAAGTTAGGAACATGCATCCGCTGCAGAATTCAACAGCAAATCACCATGCCGCTCAAAACTGGACAGCACCAGTGCAGAAAGAAACATGGCCCCTGGGGCGCACAACACTGAAAAACCTTTTAAAAAGTTTCTTGAGAAAATAAAATAAATGGGCACAAATCTTTGCTGAAAAATCATATGGGAAAATAGGCTGCATGCCTTTAGAATGAGGAAAAGCAAAGCAGAACACTGGGGCGATGACCATGAAAGTGTAGACACGGCCTTTCCTGTGAAAGATGTCTCTGGCTTAAATTGTTCAAACTGGACCTCCGCCCTGATGGAACAATTCAATTTTTTAAAAGATTTTATTTGTTTATTTATTGATCTATTTATTTATTTGGAGAGCATAAGTGGGGGGAGGGGCAGAGAGAGAGAGAGAGGGAGAGAGAACCTCAAACAGACTCCTTACGAAGTGAGAGGAGCCTGGTGCGGGGCTCCATCCCATCACCCCTGAGATCACAACCTGAGCAGAAATGAAGAGTCTCCCTCACTTATCAGTCTGAGCCACCTAGGCGCCCCACACTCCTCCCATTTTTTATACAATTTTTTCAGTAGGCTCCATTTTATCTAAATTTAAAACCAAAACTGCAACACCAGATGATCTATTGCAAACTCGAAAGTTCTTCTGCCTCAGGAACGAGTGACAGCCTTGCAAAGTTTAATGAGCCCACCCATATCGCACAAACAAGCCCATACTGCTATTTTCAACTGTATGGCCACAACACGTTGATAACTAGGACAATGTCCATCGGGTTCATTAAACTTCAGTTGCCATTAAAATACATTAATTAAAACTGTAGCACTTAACCCAAGGCCTTCTATCAAATCTTTGAAAAGATTTCAGTCAGTTTGTATCGTTCTGACTTTGTTTTTACCCTGTTTTGGCCAACACCCTACTTAGGCACAGAAAGCAGCCACATTCTTTCCCGAGCCCTGTTAGTCACATTTGTACAGTGCAGATCCCTGTCCTGAATTTAGAAGGTAATTCAGTACAGAAGAGGATGAAGACGGAATCCTCTCCCTTCCTCTTGGCAGAACTAATCACTCCCTTCCTCTGGCTCCCTACAGCCTGGTTACTAAGAACAGGGCTCAGCTCCTATTTCATTTCTCTGTGCGTATAATCCCCCATCTGCCTTCCCAACAAGCTGTAAACCCTTGAGGGCACAAGGCTGCTACTTGCCTAAAGAAAGTGTGTACATAGTAAATGCTCAGTAAGTGACCTTGAACAGAGGAATAAAGGGGAGGGGCCAGACTAGGTAAGACTTTTAAGCAAGGACTATCCCAGAGATGGCTTATAGACCTTTCTATAGCAGAAACAAAATCCAGTTAGAAAACATACTAGGTTGTTGTTGCTTTTTTTTTTTTTTTTTTTTTCAATTAAGGCTATAATTCATGGAACGGTTACATATGAGATAGCAACTTCCCCATCTCTACCAGCAATGGCCAAATGTCTCCCCTCGTGCTCACAATAATCCTATCAATGCAATATTTGAAACACAAACCAACAAAAATAGGACTCTAAAAGGGAAGTAGATTACTCAAATCATGAGACACTTCTGACAATTCTTTGCAAATATTTTGGGACCAGCCTTTAAAAACATTTCCTGTTATCTGTAGTAGAAGGAATAAAGTTAAGTTTAAAATGTTATTTAATGTAAATACTTTAAGATCAATCCTATAGAAAATTTCTGTAGTATACAATGATGGGCTTCTGCATTTCTGGTTTCATAATTACTGATGACTCTTTGATAAATACTGAAGGCAGTAACACTTTACTAAGTATATGAAGGAGTAACATAGCTATGTTTGGACTGGTGTATTAGTAAAGCTGCTGTCAATGAAAATAGCAACAGCATCAAAAGGACATCTTAGGTTACATTTAGATCATTAAAAATAAGATATGAGAAATTCCTTTTTAGTTTTCATTGTAGTATGCATTTTAGGAGATGGATATCGAAACCATGTTGAACAAGTTGTGAGACAAGAGACCAATTCCAGTGTGTAGCCTGTTTGCCGTGCCCTATTTCCACTCAACAGAACAGCTTTTACCTTTGACTTGATGTAGACAGAATCTCAGATACTCTTAAAAGTCTTCTTTTTTTTTTTTTTTCCCAAAAACCTGGCCTGAGGTTGAGAATGCTATATCTAAAATCAGCCAAAAGTTGTGAAAACGGCCTATTATATACACACACACGTGTGTGTATGTGTTGAGCTTTTATTAGGTGCTATATACTACCAGACTATATTTAGAATATCCATGAAGTGATGTGATTTTGTACACATGATCAAACAATATATTGCATACTTTCAAGGGAGGTAAGGGCATATAATGAAGGATGCTGAACTGAGAATTAAGATTAAGTACTTAAATAATACAATGAGAGGGAAAGAAAGCTTCACATAAGAGGCTAAGCAAAAAATGGAAAATTCATGACCTGGGACAATTATCTGCATGCTTATATTGCTACAGAAATTGATGATTAGCTAGATAACCTTAGGCAGCACAGACAGACCAATTTCTGTCACATCCCTCTGACCTGTTCTTCTCTTATCTCTCTGGGTAACTGAGGTAAAATTCTGCTAAGGATAAAATTCTGCTAAGGTTTCCCTCTGGCTGAATAAAGGAATGACCTTGAAAAATATAAAGAAAATAATTATTTTGCAATTTGCCAAAAAGGGGTGGACAGTAAGCAACAACTGGTAGGCCCTTAATAACAATACTTGAATACTGCACTGAAGTTGGACAGTTTTCACTTATTTACCACATTTATAAAAATGGTACATCCTTTTCTCTCAAGCCTTGCAATTCCCTTCCCAGGCTAGCATGAGCATACGCATGCACTCACACACAAGCATGTAAATGGTGACTATTCCTCTTCTTGACCAAATAAATAAATAAATAAATAAAGCACACAGAAACCAGAGTCTGTGTTCAGAGAATTCTTATTTTCTGCTTTAAATTTAACAACACTTAGGGAGTAAAAGGTATGGTAGATAGATACATAGGGCTAGAAATACTTGCTGTGGGCTTAAATTCTGGTCTTCTTAAAGGCAGACTAGCAGAAACCACATCAAATTCATGTGGGGAACTTGAGTCTCAAATTCAAAATCAACTACCAAAGGATCTGCATTACCACAGTTCAGCGGCAGAGTCCCATAGTTTCCACTTCTGTGATGGTAAGAAGCCTATGATCCCATGTGAGGTGCCAAGAAAAAAAGATCCCCCTTTTCTCTTCATTCCAGCTACTTCCAGTCAGGTTCCAAGGTGACTAAAGACCAAAACCTTCCACCAAAACGAAAACCTTAAGGAAGGATCTGTACTCACTGAGGGATACAACAAAGAGCTAGTCTGAAAAGGTTCTGGGCCCCTACAGTAACATACCTTTAATAGGACCACATTTCAGATGGTTTACCCAGCACAGTAAGACTTGAAATACATATGGCATGTCTCCTTGTTTAAATTTGGATTTCTATCCCATTCTAGAAGGTGAGGAGAATGTATTCCATAATGTGAAAGTAAAGAAAATCATATGATAGCTGTACTTGATAATTTTTCATGGTTTGATACCAAAAGAATCACTGCCTGTGGAAGATGAGACACTTTTTAAATGCTAGAACACTGAGCCTTCCTTTCATACAATTCAAAGCAAGGGGCATATTGCTGACACAGCAACACTGTGGTCTCAGAGAGACTGTGGGAAATGTCAAATTTATGGTCCTGGGGGTGATTGGTGGATGGTTTTGTGGTGTGTATGGTGTTTTGTTTTGTTTTGTGTGTGCTTTTTCTTTTCTCTTTTGAGCCTCTGACAGAAACAGAGCTCTACAAACTTTCTGGCGACCTCCCAGGAAAACAGAAGGAAGCTCTATCCTGTACTTCCCCTGGGATCTAATGAAATATACAGCCTCTGGGCTTCTTTCAATTTGGACTTTCAGATTGCTAAGCCAGTGAAAAGGGGATCCTAGCTGTCACCAACGTCACATGCCCGGGGTCACCTGCTGCTCGGGAGTTCTCATGCCAGTTGTTGACATAATAAGCACCCCTTACACTTTAATTACAATTCACAGTGTGCAAACTATGCAATCTGCTTTAAGGCAGACTGTCTTTGAAATCAACACTAAAATTCTATTACTAATATGGCAATGAAATGTAGCAGGGGAAGGGTGTGTCCAGATGACTAACTCTATGCAGATATGTGCCATTTGAAGAAGATACCGGCAATGTTTACCAAAAAGACAAAATGGTGCTGCTGTTCTTAATCCTGGAAGATGGGGCTTTACCCTAACTCTGCTCTGAGATTTCCTAGGCACGAACCACAAAAATGCAATGCAATACGCTTCATATGTAGCATTCTGACATTTGTATAGCTAGTGTGTGGGGGCTTAGCTATTCCATGTGATCTTTTTTTTTAAGATTTTATTTTAAGATTTTATTTATTTATATGAGAGTGTATAAGTGCATAAACACGGGAGGGACAGAGGGAAAGAGAGAAAGCAGACTCTCCACTGAGTGCTGGCCCAAATGATGAAGGGGACGATCCCACGATCCTGGGACCATGATCTGAGCCGAAGGCAGACGCTTAACCAACTGAACCACCCAGGAGCCCCTGTTCTATGTAATATCTTGCCTGTCCAACAGAACCGACCAATTGTTAAAGAACAAGGGATTTCTACTATCCCCCTCTCTTCCCCTCAAACCTAGAGACGTTAAACAAATGCTCTCGGAGTTGTGTGGATGCTCTATCATTTACTAGATCCTTGTATTTTGTTAACTACAGACCCGTGTAAGCTATAGTCTTGCAATCAAAACATGAAAGGTTATTTTAAAACAGAGCCTGTTTGAAATAATATGACAATGCAGGGAGCTGTTTAAAAAGTGCTAGCACATAATTATAGTCTACTGTTTTCTCCAAAAACAACAGTGGAAATTAGTTACAATTATATTACAGAAAACTACTATAAACATAGGTGGGCTGGCCTTTGAATGAACTGTCCCAACCCTCTGGGAATTACAATCTCACTTGCAGTGCCACAAATGATGTAAAAAGAAGGACATGGAATAAACTCATGCAAAGTACATTGATTATGCAATCTGACTCAAACATCTTAGCTGAGCCTCAGGTATGCCCCATTGTAAAACACCAGCAGCTTCAGCAACAGCAAGAATAGAATAAAATAGAACAAACAAAATAGAAACCCAAATTTACAGAAATAGTAAATGAATTTTTTTAAAAAAATGCCTATACTTATTTTAGGGAAGGATTATATTTGAATTACAAATGCCATCAAGAAAATGTCAAATTAGCCAATAACTATTCATTGATTGTGTGTGTGTGTGTGTGTGTGTGTGTGGCAATGGTAGCTACCAGGACAAAAATCAACAGCAGCAACAATAAAAGACAAAGAGTTTATCCCATTTAGACGTGGTTAGTCTAATACAGGAAACAGATACATCTTCTGCTGTCCTTTCAAAACTACTAGTTTCTTTGAGAAAGCTTTCAGTCATTCGGCTATTGAATTTTTTCTTCATAAGGCAATTTTGTCTTCTTCCCTATTGGAACACTTTAGTCAACTGGCTCTCCCCAGTTAAACCATTTGATATCTAGCTGCAGAAAAGTCCCAATCTTTTTTTTTTTTTTTAAGATTTTATTTATTTATTTGAGAGAGAAAGTGAGAGAGCGCATGAGCAGGGGGAGCGGGAGAGGAAGAAGCAGACTCCCTGCTGAGCAGGGAGGCCAATACAGGGCTTGATCCCAGGACTCTAGGATCATGACCCGAACCCAAAGCAGATGCTTCACCAGCTGAGCCACCCAGGCACCCCAAGAGTCCCAAACTTTAAGCACATCCATTCTCTGCAGACAGGAGGGGCTATGAGAAACTTAATTTCCCTAGCACTCAGCCACCCCTAGCCTCTGAACTCAGACTCCAATTTTGATTCCAGTAAATTTGAGCCATGCTCTCCAACCAGTAAGCTCCATTTTAAGGGACAACTCCTTCCTGTACCTGTGTTTGGTCAAGTTCCCTGTCTCATCTGGAACTGGAGACACTGATCTGGTTTTCCTTATCTCCTTCCCAAGGACAAGATTCTGACACTAAAACCCAGGCAAACCCTGGAACCCCCACCACCTGCTGACAGACTTCTTTGATGCTAGCTTCCTGCCCATCTTGGGATCGAGCCCCGCATTGGGCTCTCTGCTCGCCAGGGAGCCTGCTTCCTCCCCTCCTTCTCTCTGCCTGCCTCTCTGCCTACTTGTGATCTTTGTCAAATAAATGAATAAAATCTTTTAAAAAAATAAATAAAATCCATTTATATTTTCCTAATTTCCCTTTACAGTTGAGACTTTTCAACCACACATAATCTGACAGAAATTTTTGTAACTCATCTTTAATGAGTCACTTCCAAAGCACTGACTTCATTCCATAGAAATAAAACTTCCTTTTTCATTTTTGAAATTGCATGTCACCAGTTCATAATACATTTAATTGAATTACATAATAACAATACCAATATAGTAGTATAAACAGGTCTGGTGGTAACTGACTTTTGGTAAACACACAACCAGTAAAAACAATGTTCTAGGATGTGCTGGTAGGTAACTATTGGCCATGAGTAATAACATGCTATAGGCATCAGTTAGTATCTGATAAAGAAAGTACAAAGATTTAGTTAATCTTGCAAGTTGCTCTTTTTAAAAAGATTTTATTTATTTTGAGAGAGAGAGAGAGCATGAGTGGGAGGGGTAAAGAGGGAAGGAGAAAGAGACTCCACACTGAGCACAGAGACTGATGTGGGGCTCCATCCCAAGACCCTGAGATCATGATCTGAGCTGAAACCAAGAGTTGGACGCTTAACAGACTGTGCCACCCAGGTGACCCTTGCAAGCTGATTAATACAAAGCTTCTCCTATGAGGGTCTACCCAAAGAGAATAAAATTCAAGCAGTCATAGAGTAGATAACAGGACCAGGCACTAATGCTGTATCCATGATGCCTGATAGCGGGACACATTGCTGAAAAAGACATCTTTCCTAGCATTCTCACATACCCCTAATTTCTAGCAGCATAAGAGATAACTAGAAGAACATCTCAGAGTTACTGTATTTAAAATGGTAACAAAATTGTTACTTGTTACAGAAGACAGTATGTAAATTGATCTGAATGTATTTAAAAACAGCAACAAACTTACTTGGACAGCGTAGCTCCTAATACAGTATTTTTGAATTGTAGATTATATTTGTATTTTTGTTATTTTATACAAATAACAGATATCATTACTTCTGTTTTTGACTTAAAATTGTGATTGGTAGGACATTTTTAAAAAAAATTATAGATGTGAGAACGGAAACCTTTAATTCCCACTTTAACATCATTTGGTTTGACACTTAAAAATAGTCACAAAGACAATACTGTCATAACTGTTACTTTTCATGTGATTGTACTCAGATAAATTTTTTACCAGCAAAAAGCCTAATCTCAACTTTCTGCTTATTATTAGTTAACTTGTTATTATCAGTTTATTAAAAGCTTTAAAATAAATGGATCACTTGTGTCCATACATGATGATGATGACAGTGATCGTAATAGCAAGTATTTATTAACTGCTTAAAAATAATAAAAATGGCCAGCATTGTGAGCTAAGTGACTTACATACATGTAACTTTCCCAGCAACTTTTGCAAGGCAAATATTGTTATTCTTATTTCAGGTTGAGGAAACTGAGACAGCCCTAAGGAAAAAATCAGGATCTCAAAACTGGATCGACTCCAAGCTTGGGCTTCTCACTTCAACAAGTTGTGTGTGTGTGTGTGTGTGTGTGTGTGTGTGTGTGTGTGTGTTTAAAGTAAACCAGAGATCACAGACTTTCCTTTCCAGTGAAATTTTTATTTGCACAGATGTGTGTGTGCATGTTGGCATGTACACACACACACACACACACACACACACACTTTAGTAAATCAATTTCATATGCAAAAGAAAAGTGAGCCAGGGCTAAGTTATTAAAAGAAGCCTTTGAAGCAAGGAGCGATGATGTGTGAAAGACATGCCACAAAAGTTTATTTAAACAAAGAACAAGCACAGAGGGATGGAACAAAAGTGAAAATAAGGGAAATGAAAGCTCTCCATCTTTTCCGTCTTTTTTTCTGTTGTGTATGGATTTCTCATACATGGGAAAGACAGGAAAAGACATCTGGAATTTATGGAATATCCAAAAGTAAAATAAGTTCAACCAACTTACAATTCAGATGAACCAAATGGACATATTTTCAATGATTTTTTCCTATGTTAAACACAATTACATTATCCTCTAGAAAAATCCATAATTTTAAACATAATTCTTACTTGTAAGAGAAAAGTTTCGAGGTAACATGTTATAAAATATTTTTATAGTATCTTTTGCAATGGTACGTTATGAAAACAAAATCTTTGACTTGGCTTTAGAAAAGAGATAGAGAGACTTTTCACTTTACATTTTCTCCTCTCCATTTCAATATCCCAGGGTACATTTCAATAGCACACTGAATCATTTTCTTAAAATTTCAAATTTTGTCTGGTATGTATATATAGCATCATAAAAGTTTAAATTAAAATCTTGAAAAGAAATATATTAAATGGTATAGGCTGTTTAATTTATAAACCTATTTCATGTATACACCTATAAACAGATGATGGAACTTTATAATTGAACTGTTAAATCTTTATTATCAGAGGCACTCTTAAAAGTAATGCAAACATTCCCAAGTATTAGCCTAGAGAAGACATAGCAATATAAAGGTGAAAAATTTGACCAATCATACATACATTGTTTTTATGACACACACCATCCAGAGCAAAGTAACTGACAAGGTACTTGTAGAAACAAATATTCCCTTAGTGGCAAAATAAAGAGTGACTTTTAAATTGCTTTTGAGGGTAGAAATAGAAAGAGTGGCCGAAACATTGCAAAGGAGAAAGATGAACTTGGTCCTCTAATCTAAAGTTAAAAATAATTTTTGTTTGCTTGCATTTAAATAAACACTAAAATAAAAGTCTTACAGAGACTCTATGCTTATGGAAGGCAATTTTGCCTTTACATATAGGTGGAAGAACATTTCTAGCACTTAAATTATTGCAAATATTGAAAATGGCCTCCAAAAGCTTTTAGCAATGTACTCTTTGTCTTGTTTCCAAAGAAGCAATCCAATTAAAATGCTCATTTTCAGCATAAAGGGTTAGGACAAGGATCCATGCACCATACCCAGCATCTTACAAACTCTGTGGAAAATAGATTGAAAACTTCCATATGCTTTCCTGTGTGCTTGCACGAACCAAGCATAATTTACGAATATTTTCCTAGAAAAGGAATTCCATTTTTTTTTTTTTCTGTCTCTTCTAGTAAGTATCCATCCATGGTGATTCTAACCTATATTATGCTTGCTTCCTTGGATTCACAATTTCACAAGCATATGTTGTGTGTTACCATGTCAATAGGAACATGGTAATGAATGTTTTTCAGTTTTGAAATATTTCCTCCACATCCTCCAGTCATACTTCCCATATCAAGCATACAGAAGACACTTAATAAGTGTGTTGACTGAATTCATTTTCTTACAGTGGGGTCATTTCATGGCTTGTCCTAACAATAACATTTGTTTTCCTTCTAAAAAGAATTTACTCATTTATTTATCATGGTCTTATGTTCTTTTTCCCTCACTTAATTTCATAAAGTTAATTCTTATGACCATTTTCTTTCAATCAAAAAAATAGTTATTGAGAATCTTATATAAGTTGTACTTTTAAATGGGTTGCACTATAAACAATATTAGTGAAGTTTTTAAATAAAAATGTGTTTTATATCTTTCAGTATGTCTGTCACATGAAAGATGGATGCCTTCCTTTCAAGATAATTTAAACGGATCACCAAATGATTGCCTACTTCTCTTTCATAGCTCCAATAAATAATTAAAAGGAGATATACACAGATTGGTTGCATACTTAAGAGTCAGAATCAATTAAAACAAAATTGTATGAATGCTCTTCCAATAATATATCACTTCAGGGACTACGAAATGCTACCTTTACATTTGTGAAATCACTACAGTTAGATTAGAGCCTTAATGTTATTTCTCCATGAGCACTGAGAGTGCGTATGCAGAGAGAGACTGGCGGGAAGGGCGGGGTTTTAACTGGTAATTTTTTAGTTACTAATATCTTTATAATTAAGTGTTTTAAAAGTGCCTTATAATACCCTAGAAATGGTCACTGAATATTTATTGAGCACACCTAGAGTCGAGTTTCTTGTTTAAGTTGGATTTAAGTTAGGACGGCACTGTGGGCATCTTCTGTAGCGAAGAACTTCATGGTGGGTTTTAAATAAACATCCAAATCCTCTTCATTCACTGTCTCAGAGCTTTCCTATGCAATTTAACAACTTTCAGCTCCGCTCTAAATAAAAGAACACAGACACCAGGAAGATGGTACTTTTTTGGAGAAACAAAAGATCCCAAGGAGAGGTACTCACTTTCAATTTAGTTTTGTGGGCAAACTCCAATCTAGGGATTCCAGACAGTGGCAAAAACTCCCTCTGAAGAGTGTATGAATATTGGGGCATTGTCTCGCTTGTGCATGGAAAGTTTTCATGAAGTTTTCTAAAATCCATCTCACCAAAGCTTTTACAAAGTTACAAGCACTGTGTTGCCCTGCTGTGCACAAAGACTAATTGTCCTCACACTGTTACACATTTTATTTTTAATTGAATCACAGTCTGCCTAATGTTACAGTTCATCACACACAGGTCTGTCTCTCCAGAGAGACTGAGAGCTGGTTGAGGTCTGGCCTTTAATTCCCCTGCACCTAGTTCAGTGGCTGATACAAAACAACTTAGCAAGTGCTGGCTGAGTAAGATTTTTCAGAACTTCCTCGGATCCAGGTTTGCTTATCACCCTACATACATACAAGAACTATTTGGAACTCTTCGAGAGGAAATCTAGTCCTTTATGGTTTTGATAATCATGACTTAACACTCTCGCCAACAACCCAAAAGTTCAAAACCAGGAAACACTTAATAAAGTAGGTCCTGAGGATATGAATCTCTCATTTAATAAACGTTAAGAAAGTTCTCAGGGTCCTGTTGGCAGTAGATTGTTTCTGGCCATAAGATAAATGCCCCTTTTCCATGCTAAAATCATTGCCCAACTGTGAAAAAAGATGGCTGCCAGGAATCCAGTGGTGGCAGCAAACTCAACTCAGAGGTCCAATATTTGTAGGCACCGCACAGACACCCCAGTGAAACAGCAGTGGTGACCAGATGTCAGTAATGGCCTGAGGGCATCCTTCTGCCTCCCTTCACCCATGATACTGCCTTCTTCCTCCACCCATTAAGGGTGGCATCAAGAGCAATTACAGCATACCCCCAATGGACTGTGCCAGGCTGGCAGCCATAACACCTGTCACAAGGTCTGCATGACATTAACAAAGACCCAGAAAGTAGCTCTAATGAGCTGACCCTCCACCAGACAGAGCCCCATGTGGTCGTGTGTATACTGCTCGCTGCTTGACAGAGAGAACCATTTCAGCAGCTAGGCACTCTCTCCAGCACCGAGGATTGGGCTCAACACAAGCATTCTCAAAGCCCAGTGCTTCCCAGCGCCACCTCTTATCTGGCTATGGAACATGAAAATCTGTGAAGCACACACTTTGCTCCATGCCAGCTCCACGTTTTGCCACCCGAAAACATTTATCAGTGCCATTTAGGTGATGAATTTATGCATGGAGGTGATGAACTTTAGGTGTGACATGACGCTCTTTGTGTGGTGAACCTATAACTTTGGGAATTGGAAGCTCTCAAAGATAGACAGCATTTCTCTCTCATCTCGCTTTCTCCAGGGAGCACAAGGCTGCGTGAACTCAAGCGGATGGCTAAGCAGCTCAATGTAGGAAAGGTACTGAATCCTCCCAAAACTGATAGGGGACAAATAGTTAAAAAAGTGAAATGGGTATGAGATTGAAAGACAGTCCTCAGGGGTGCCGGGGGCGGGGGCGGGGAGGGGGCTCAGTTGGTTGAATGTGCGACCCTTGAATTTGGCTCAAGTCATGCATGATCTCTGGGTTGTAGGACAGGGCCCTACATCAGGCTCCGTGCTCAGTGTGGAGTCTGCTTGAGACTCTCTCTCTCCCTCTGCCTTTCTCCCTGCTTGCACTCACGCTCTGCCTCTTTCTCTTTCTCTGTCTCAAAATAAATAAAATCTTAAAAGAAAAAAAAAGAAAGAGAGAATTCATTTTAGTAAAGTATTAACATTTATAGACAAAGGAAATGATTTCAGGTTACCAGAATCCTCGAGGACACTGGGCTATAACAACAGTCAGACATGAGGTGCATGGATCGCTCAGCTTACAGACCCTCTCATCTTTGATTGTGGCTCAGGTCATGAGAGCCAGTCCTGCTTCGGGCTCCATGCTCAGCAGGGAGTCTAGCTGAGATTCTCGCTCTCCCTCTCCTTCTACCCCCCAAAAGAGTCATACAAAATGCTTAGTCCAGTCAGTAAAATCACTGATACACCATGAAACTAAAGCTACTAATGAATAACCACAGGAGGATCAGTAAGCTCATTCATGGAAAGAGCCCAGCACACAAGGTCTAAGACAGAGGAAGCTCGGTATGTGGTAGCTATGATTATACTTCTGATTATGGTGATTAGTAAGTGAAGGCTAGTGATTTATAATGAGTCCTCCACGAATCAGTCACCTCATCTTCAAAAGGAATATAAGGAACAATGACACAAAGATGGTTGGCTTTCGTAACCAACAGCAACAGTATTTCCAGATCTTTTTTAAGAGTTGAAAGGAATCTAAGAAGTCATTTTAGTCCAATCTCCCCATTTTTAAAAAATTATTTTTATGAACATATAATGCAATCTCCTCATTTTTCAGAAGAGGAAACCACTCTACTACCACCCCCAACCCCTGCCAATCCATGTATCTATATCTGAAGTCATGTAACCAGGTGGAAGCCAAGTGACTTAACTGATCAGTGCTTCTGTTTCTCTTTCTATCTACAGGTAAAAAAAAATACCTAGTGCCTATCAACTCCTACTATCATAATAAATGATATATCAAGAATTTTATTTTAAGAAGTATCTGGCACAAAGGTCCAGTATGAATTAAAAAAACACACACACACAAAATAATATCAGTGAAGATCTCTACTGTTAATCCTATTGCTAACACCACCACCACTACTACTCTATTTAAGCCTTGCTGATTTTGTAAGAGATGCTGGGAATATTATCCTTGTAAGGAGGTTCCCATTCTTTCTCTGAAACAGCATTCTGATCTGAGCTTCACAACAATATAGCTGTGGCTAAATACTTGGTCGCTTGTGATTCATATCTTCCAAAATAAAACAGCTCACTTCCAAATTCAAATTTTGTCTTCAAATTTCAAACACATAAAGCAGCCACTAGAAAACAGTGGGTTTTAATTGGATGTACTAGGTTTAGTGATTTTCATTCTTTGGGGTTCACACAGGGTTTATGGGACTTCATTCCATTTATGGGGTTCAGACAGGCTCAAAGTCAACTTCACCTGGAACTTCTCACATGGTTTGAGCATTAACCAGGGATTGAGTGGTTTATAGATCATCCAAAAGAATTTCTATCCTGGAGTCTTGCTGTGAACTCTAAGTATTTAAATTCCAAATGAGTTTACATCACAAAATGACTGTACATTTTTAGTATCTGTTTCTGTTTTCTTATTTTTGCTCTTCTAAAATGAAAACTGTAAGGCAGATAAGCATCTGATAGATAAGGAGAGAAGTGTCTGATAATTCGAAGTTTAAGAAAACAAAAAAGAAATAAAAATGTAATGTCTTAAAACGTATACAGTATTTTACACTTTACAAAGGGCTTCCACATGTATTAATTTCTCTGAACGCTAAGCACTGACCTTTGTAGGACGTGACTGGATCAACTTTACCCCTAATATTCTCTCAGACTCTTCACCTATGTAATTATAATTCTCTAACTGAAATATTTATAAGGAATAATAATCAATTATTAATAGCATTTATTTTGTAAACAAAGTGTTAAATTAAGTCAGTTTATAGCATTTTTCCTCCCTGAGGAACAAAAGCTTAGACCATAATATATGGAAAATATTTTGGTGCCCCACAGTCAGGACTCTTTGAACTTTGAAAAATATACTTTATATTTACGGAAATGTTTTCAGGGGATGTTATAATGAAGCTGTACTATGTATACCACGGTTAAAGATCTAACACAATGAATGGGTACTTAAGAAAACAAAAGCCTCAACCCTTAAATTAATTCTGCACACACTGTTTGTTAGATTTTAGGACGGTGTCATAACTTCAGTCAAGAAAAGGCCATCTGAATTTATGAAGCTGAGATCATCAGCAGTCTAAGTACTCCTCACAGGAACGTATGAAATGCTATCTTTGCTTACATTTTGAAGATCCCAGTTTATTATATATTATATATATGTATATAATGTATACTTGAGTTAGAAGAACCTGGCACAAGAAGACTTTTAATACAAATTATTTCAATCTAGGGAAAGTTTCTGATGATGCAAATGTATTCAAATTTCTACTCTATCTTAAATAATAGACTAGCAATTCATATGTCTGAGTCTACTTCAGTGACAATTTATATCAAGACAGGTAGAAAATAAAATCTTTTAGGACTAGTCCTTGAAAACCATTAGGGGTACGTAGAAAACAGTTTATGTGAGGCAAAATACCAGGACATTTTAAAGGAGGGGACAGGTACTCTTTTGTTTGAGGAAAAATTCAAGATTTGGGCCTATAGCCAGAACTCATGAATTATCTAAGGTTTCTAAACAATCAATTACAAAAAGCCCTAAAACACTGTCACATTATCCGAGTGCTACTTAAAAGTAAGTAATAACTACTCTTCTGAGAATTTCTGATCCAAACCCAGGTGACTACGGTATACTAGATTACCCGAGTCTGTCATTTTATTTATAATTCATAACTGTATAATTAAACTCACATTGATTCAAGGTGCACCACAGCCAAACCCCTAGCCCTTCAGCCTCACTGCACACTGGCGTGTAATGAAGGGTGGCCAACTTCTCTCACCTATCCTGGCAGACCCAGGCCTCTGGCTGTGAAGAAAACCACAATGTGGGGAGGAAAGCCTACAAAAGAATGAAAACAGAAAGTGTCTAAGGCCTTGGCAGAAGGACACTAAATAAAATAGAGAGTGGTGACTCATTTTGGCAGTGAATCCACCTCAACCCCTTCAAAGCCTTTGGCAAGAGTCCTCAGAGGAGACCCCAGCCTTTTGCCAAGCCACAAAACACCACAATTATTATCACAGCAGCCATCAACAAAACAGATTTTGTAAACTGACTTGTTGGCACATAGATTAAAGAAGCTATAAAAAGGAATAACAGCTGTTTGGGTTGCCCTATGCAGAAAGCTACTATATAGAAAGTAAAATTTATATCTCTATACATACTCGGGTAGACACGAGCACACACATACACCCCATGTACTAATTATACACATATACTATGTACGAAAGGGTACACCGCCAAACATGCCGCGGCATAAATTTAAAATACAAACAGCTCTTTTGAATTAAAATACTCACTTTGGAAGGACAAATAGATAAACTTCCTGAAGAGAAGATTTTATAATTCACCAATTTAAAATATGGACTACATCGAACAATGGCAAAATAAATAGAAATTTTTCTGAAAATACTGAAAAAGTCCTTGGCCTTTCATGTAAGCAAGAATGCTGATGAATTCTTTGAGAAATTCCAAAAATATCCCTTTCTCTACCTCCCTAGACATTGCCTGATTGGCATTTCATACTATAAAATTTAGAATTATCTCATGTTTCCGGCACTTTGAAGCAATTCCACTTGCTTATATATTCATAGATATAATTCATCAAGAACAAGGTAAAAAAAAATAAAATGATTTAATTTTTACCTTTGCTACAATAACGTTACTCACCTAAATAAACTGCCAACGAATAACATGTAATAGGATAGGAAAAAAAGGACAGGTTATAATCACTACTACTTACATGTTCCTAACTTGAAGATTAAAAAGGTACTTTAATTTACTATTATAAAGAGGCATGGTCTCCTGATTTTTAATTTAAAAAGAAATATTCGAGGGGCCCCTGGGTGGCTCTGTGTTAAGCATCTGCCTTAGGCTCAGGTCATGATCCCAGGGTCCTGGGATCGAGCCCTGTGATCGACGCCCTGCTTGGTGGAAAGCCTGCTTCTCCCTCTCCCACCCCCCAACAGCTTGTGTTCCCTCTTTATTTAAAAATAAATAAATAAGAAGCAAAAGAAATATTCACATTCCGTGTTACCAATTCACAGTAAGAGGTAGAAGAATCATCCAGACTTTTAATCAAATTACCTGACATTTGTAATATCACACAGCATTATGAATGCACTCTATAAATATACACTGAAAGATTTGCCACACAACTTCCATCACACATATTTGCCCAGCTCACCTCTAAATGCCTATGTAGCTCTATGTTGAAATTTCCAGAGTGAAAGCATCTTAATGGCATTGATCTTTTACACTGAAGGATGCAGAGTTCAGATTTCAGCATGGCCAGTAACGTGTTTTCACCTACTGAATGAGCAAGTCTTGGTTGATAACTGTCTACCATGAGAGAAAGGACTAGAAATGAACTTACAAGAGTCTTAGCTGCAAACACTGCTGACTAAACGGTAAGGGAAAATTGGTTAAAAAAAAAAAAAAAGTGGCGGGGACTGAAAAGTGACATTTCTTGGCTACCTCTTACTATAGATTATACGCCAAGGTACGTCTCATCGCCTGAGGGCTCCATGACTGAACCCATCCTAAAACTACAGATTTCCAAGAGCTCCAACTATAGACACTATGTTCTACAATAGTCTCACTAGCTGGTTCTCCGAAGGGACATAAAATCGCCACCTTCCTGACAACCAGCTTTTCTGAAGGACTACTTAAGAATTAAATAAAATACTCTTCCAGTTCAAAACCCTCATTAGGAATTCAGGTTTCGGTCAGAATGGAAGACCTAGTCCACAGCTCATATGAAACAGAAGACCTATGCCAGGCAGTCACTGAGAAAACCACCTGCCTGGAAAAGTTACCTCACCAGTATATTTTTTAAAGTGTCACACGGAGAAAAATTTTAACGAGTTGCAGAAATATATTCTCTTCTAGAGCATTCTTCAAATTACCACAAACTCTACAGTTCTTCAACTAAGTTTGGCATTAGTTGTTCGCGCCTAATAACCAAAACACACCGTAAAAACTGCATGAGGTTTAATTAAAATCCCTTTCTTCAGGCTTTGTTTTTTAAGTGCAAACTACTTTCCTTTATTATCATTTCCCCAGCTTCTCTCTCTACCTCAGAACCCAAGCACATTATGCAGCCAGCACAATGAACTAACACGCCAGCAGAAGTAGTATGCTCCACCTATCCAAGAATTTTAAAAGCATCCAAGTACACACACACTGTCTCCTGTGTAGCCTGGAGATCCCTATTGAGCTCATGCCAAGTGTCTGAAAAGTTGGACCCTGCATCCGGTATTTACACTAAGCTAAAATTCTAATCAGCACTAACAGCAGTATGTTTTAATTCACCCTTATGATTTTATTTCAATCTGCTAAGTAGCACAACTGCCAGAAAGCAATTGCTATAAACTTAAGTAAACAAATGCAAAACTAAAATAAATCTTAAACCTGTTGTATATAAAGTTTGTGCCACTTTAGGCAAGCAGTACAAAAAGGCACAGCCTGAAGTCTTGGTAAACGCTCTCTCCAATCTCATTTAGAAAGCTCTTTGAAAGTATTGCGTTGTCTAGTCTTCCCCCAGACCCCTGTCTAAGTAAGGATTTGGTGCATATTAGATCAGGTAGAGAAAATGGCCATGCTATCTGATGGTGGTGTCTTCACCTCACGTATTCCCCTGAATAGTCTTCTGCCAAGCATGTGAAACAAGTAGTACACGGTGACTACTTGAATCTCTGGATGACACTATAACCACTCGTGCCAAGGAGTTGGTGCCAAGTCCTGCATCTTCGGGGTTTATTTTCCCCCTTCCTTTTTGGGTGGTATTTGGGTGGGGGGAGAAGGGGGATAGTAGGGGAATGTGACTAACAAACACTAAGAAGTTGGTCACCATTTTGAACCTGTTCAGTGTGCTTAGACCTTGGCAGCCATCTTACAGCTTGGCAACCATTTTGAGAATTTGCTTGGCAAGCTCTCAGAATTCGCTGACACTGTTTAAATAGAATGCTAGTTAAAAATAGTCCACGTTAAACAATACAATGTGATATCAGGTAGAATAACCCTCAATAAAACTTGCCAACAAAACAATTTATAACATCTTCACCAAGGTAAATGACATTCAAATTTTCTTAAATACCTCGCGCTAAAGCAGCTTAAAAGCTGACTCTTTAACCCTTTAGCAGACAGTTTCTTAAAAATCAATACAAGACGGGCACCAGTGAATAGGAAAGTAGAAACTATCAAGAATGAAAGAAGTGGCCAAACACATAGTCATAGCTGACATCAAAACATTCACAAATCCATTCAAATTCAAGATAGAAAACAGAAGGGAGAAGTGCTGTCATCCCGCTGCATGGAGTATAATTCTAGAAAGTGATCCCACAACTTCAGACTATGTCCCAGTTAATGTTTTATGAGTTCATGGAAACTATCTTAAGGAGTCCTGTAGTACAGGACTCTCCCTTTGACAAGGAAATGACTTTTTTTTAAAAAAAAAAAAAAAAAAAAAAAAAAAGGACCCTTAAGAACTTGTGTAAAAGAAAACAAAAAGAAAAATTTGTACATAATGACACTTTTCCAAAATCAGGAGTTATAAATGTCTTCTAATAATGCTGTTATATTTCACCTCACCTCAGTTTCAATGGTTGTAATTTGATCAAAAATAAGTTCTGTTCCTGAAAACATTTTTTGATGACTACAAATGTGAAATACAAATGATAATTTTGCATTGGTATAACTTTGGCATCATCACCAGATTATATAGTTTTGTAGAAGGTCAAATTAACTAAAATGATATTGGATGATGATCTCCCCACTGAATGGAAAAAGAAAATGATAATCTAATAATGGGAAATACCTTTTCCATACTGAAATAAATAGCATTTTAATATACAATTTAGTATCTTCCCTTCAGCATCATGAATATTTAATATATTAGTATGGGGGAATGGTTTATGGTCAAAGGCCATATTGTTTATGGCTTTATGAAAAGAAATCTAAATGAACTAACCTTTCTGTGAATCCACTATTATAATTAAATCATAAATATGAAGATAAAGCCTAAATAATTTTGAATATTGTGATGATAAAAGACAAAAATTTGAAGCCATTAAGTAATATCCCTAGCCAAACATATGTCATTTAAATTTTAATGCATCTTGGGGCAAGAGGGATACCCAGCTTGTATTCTATTCCAACTATGACATGATTCATAATAACACCTAAAAACGCTAAATCCACACACTATTTCCAATGTTTATAATGTTGCAGTGTTTTTTTAATTTGAAGACTGAATTTCTAAATTTCTACTGAAATTTAAGTCTGCAAATATTTCCCTTCACATAATATCATACAACTGAAACAATTCACTAATCCATGATCAAAACTAGAACATGACATGGGAAAACATTATGCTAAAATGGATCAGTCTTGATACTATTAGATGTCTCTTTATTGAATGACAGTATCTGCAGTAGGTGACGTAAACGATGCTAGCACATTTTAGAATGCATTGATAAATTGCTCTATTGATTCCGTTCTGCTTCACTTACCATAATTATAGCACAGTAATGGAAGACATGAATGATATATTCTTACTAGAGAGGAAAGCCCAGAGTTTGCCTGTTTCTTTATGAGATTATACCAAATCCTTTCAATTAATACAGCATGATGGACATCTAACATGGTCTGAGAGGAAGAGGCCTGATTCTAGTATTCTTGCTTAAATATTTTTGTTCAAATATTTGACAATATTTCAAATAAATGAATTTAGTATTATAAAGACCTAGCATTTGCACATCTGAAATGCTGTTTCAACACAATTTTACAGAAACATTTTCATTCCATTTAGGCATTGATCTTTCAAAACTTGAAGACATTTTACAGATGCAACTTGATTATCTTGTATTCACTGAATAGACTAAAGGTTACCTTAAAGCTTTTCAAGAACAATTTTGATAAGAGTTACAGTGTTGAAGAAGAATAAATATTGGAAGGTGAGAGAAAATAGGTGACCAATTTAAAATATTATTTTCAGAAGAGAAATTTAATGATTTGCTAACCCAGAGAACAAGAGGTTTAACAGAAAGGACTCTAATGAAAATTGAAACTTTGTGGCAGACATCATTTATAACAATTCTTCATCATCCATAATTATTCAGTATCCACAAAGGCTACCATATTTTTTCAAAGAAACCCAAACCTGCATTAGAACCACACAAGTGTTATAGTTGACACTGTGACATTTCTTCCTGATATCACCATTCCAGAGTATTGCTAAGAAAAGGACACCAGGTTTTCCCAAATGGATACATTTAAAATTAAAAGTGTCATTCCAAGTCATGCAAAGAGATCTGAGAAATTCTGAACGGGACACAACTGGGCCTTAACAATTTCACTAAAGGTTTGAATTGCTGTATGTATTTTAAAATATTCTTCAATGAAAAGGCATTTTTAGTAGCTTCTGCTGTTTAGAAGAAAAATACATAAATATGGTAAATTTGTAAAAGAATAATCAATTCATGGAAGAAAAAAATTTCCCCCAACAACTAAGTGGTGTAAAAATTGATCCATACTTCCCCTTTCACATTACAAAGGCTGTCACAGGGAATAAAATGTAACCCAGGAGGGCTGTGGCAGCTATCAAGCCTTCCCTGATACACTATAATGTCTGAAGCCCAGACACCAAAGGTTTACATCAGAAAAACTCCATCATGTAGTGAACAACTCAAAACCAACTATCGACCACGCTATTGATTTTTAGTGGGGAAACCAGGAGGGGAAAAGCACCAGAAAAGATAGAATTTCCCTTTTCCTTTCTCCTCCCTAACTTAGTGGGTTGCCAACCTTAGGTCTTTTGGGCATCAGCCCTCTGAGTTTTGCACTGCAGCTAGCCAGGATGTCTGCCTGCGAGAATTCAAAGTAAAGGCATACATTCTGCAGTAGAGGCCAATTCTCCATTGACCCGCAACATAACCTAACTCAAACCCAAATGGGTTTCTTGACAGAAGGGTACAGAAGGAGACAGGGAACTGCCAGAAAAATAAGACCATGATGATCTTTTTCAGGTGTTATTTGAAGATCTCTGACTTCAAGAGTTCACAAATTAAATTCAACTCAACAACTGATAAGAAGCGAAGCCAATCATATTTGAAACAACTTATATGTACATTATAGACCAGGTGTGACAGATAGACTTATCTGACCCACCCACTCCCAAATTCCCAACTAATTACACAAAAAAGCTCCAAGTTAATAATTTCAAAAAGCTAATTTTTCCCTTTCACATAAATTAATACAAAATGGGTTATTCGAGAAGCTAAAAGGTAACAAAGCAAAGTGCTTGCTTTAGCTCCTTGGGGTCTTAATCACATGATTTTGAATTGGTTGAGGATCATTTACTTGGATCATTATAATCAGATCCTACAAGTATTCTGCCATTTAATTTGTGAAATGCATGACCACAGATCATGTACATGGAAAGAATTATTAGATGCATTCATTTTACTATTAAATTTAAAGATGGCTCTGAGCCATTTAAAAATAATAACAATAATAATAATGATTAATCACAATGCACTTCCATTCTGACTCCCAGAGCTATCTCAAGGGGTTTTCCAGCTGTTTGCTAATTAAGTCTCATAACCCCCTTGCTAGTAGATGAGCACTGTCAGGCCAGTTTTACACCTGGGAAAGCTGAGGCATAACAAAGTGATAATGGTAAACCAAGATCCTATGGCAAACACAAGAATGAAAAGAAGAATGTGGGAAACTTAAAGAATATTCCACCCTTTGAATTTATATTGGACAACAGTGGTAGGAAAGAAAATAAAAATTTGTATAACTAACAAAAGAGTGATCTGGCTTACTTCCTGTTGATTTTGTTACTTAAAAAAAAAAAAAGATCAAACAATGAATCTTATTTATTTGGTAGCTTTTACCCGTTCTGCCTACCTATAAGACATTTCTGAATTTTCTGAACTCCATTTCTAATATATTTAAGTACAATATTTTGCTCAATATAGAGACTTAGGAATTTATTAGCTGATTGTCAAAATAATTGATGCTATCACTAGTAAAATCCAGCAAAGATAAGTTTCTTTTATTAGCTATGGTTTAATAAAATGACAGAAATTATAAAAGTAAGTATACATATTTTGTAGAATTATGTAAATGTTTTTACTTGAAATGTGGCTATGTGAATCTGAGGTTCTCAATAATGTGGATTAGAAATGACCACATCATTGACTGTTTTGAGGGTGAAGGAATGCTTTTAACTCATTCATTCATTCATTCATTCACACTGGGGATGGTGAGGAAAGGGGCATTTACCACACCACACACCATGCTGCATTCTGGGTGCTATGGGACTAGCGGTGAACCAGAAAAAACTCTTTGCCCTATGTGATCTTATATTAGACTGGAGCTGAAAACGAAGACTTTAGATATGTATTATCTATATGATAATTAGTAAACATCTTGGACACTGGGATACAAACATGAAAATGTCGCTGGCTATGGCTTCAAAGATGTGGATTTTTGTTTTCTTTTTTTAAGACTGAAGGTTCTTTAGGTCTTCTCCCAAGTGAAAAAGCAGGAGTGACTGACATTGCTCACTGAGCAGGACCCCATGAGAGAGATAGACACTAGCAACCTGTAGACTAAAAAGCAGAGTCTTGGGCTGTGCCCTTCACACATCAACACAGTAAATGAATCCACAGAGTCACTGTCAACTAACCAACAACAGGGAAAAGAAAGGAGTTACAAAAATAATGAAACTGAATGATGAGAAACAAGATATAGGTCCTTTCTAGGAAAATTCCTTTCTGGGAACAGTTAAAAGGCATCCAAGTTTGACTAGTAGACCAAGGGATGGCATAAAGGTGTTTGTGAGCCCTTCAACTTCTGGCTTTTCTATGCCTTTGTCTAGATGACATTCTTGTAGGTAAGGATCATAGCTCATGGCTTAGATGTGATAACTCATCAAAGAAAGAATATATCACATCTTTATGATAACTCACATCAAAGGACGAACATAGATATTATAAATAACAGCTGCCTTTAAAGCAGCACACACTGTTACTTTGTTCCAGGATCTCTTGTGCCACATGTCTGGGGACCCTACCTGGAGGCACACTCAAGATACACCCTCCACTTCACTCCTGTTTAACCAAAGAACTCTCTCACATGATGATCGAGTCTGTCAGTTCTAAGCAGAAGAGCTTTTATCATGTTGACATTGACCTAAAGACAATTACTTCTCTTCCCCCTTTTGCCACCTTTTTCTTAAAGGTGGATCTTTTCTGAAATGGTAAGTATACCCTGCATTGGAGGCAGATGAACTGGCCATTTCAGGATGTTTTTAATGTTTTCTGAATCAGCATTAGAATATAAGAGCAGCCCCAGGGTTCTGTCCCAAGGCAGGGAGCAGCTCAAGAGAGGGAAGGAAAGTTCAGCAGCCGTATATGTAAGAGAACATCCTTCCCCACTGATCTATAATTTACATCATCAGAAACCAATCCTAAAAAAGACAATGATTCTACATAACTGTGAAGCAATCTTCAATTGAGTGAGGGGTACCCAGTCCCATTCTGTTCTTACAAATGGAATTCCAAGCTAATAAGTGGACTTTTTTCACCCTTTTTAAATCACTGGTCATGGAGTTGTTCTATCCCTTTATTCACTCAACAGACACTGGTCCTCCTGTCTACCATATCGCCAGCACGAGTTCTAACTTCCGTTAGTAGGAATGGCTTCTTTCTTGTGAGTAGAGTCTTATAAAGGGTATAAAAGCTTGACTCTGTTTAAGAGTGGACCCACCAGGGGGAGGGAGGGACTCAAATCCTAAGCCAGGGAAGCCAGAGACAAATGTCTTAGCCTTCACAGGTTTGCAGGAACCTAGTGTGGCTGTCCCTGTTAGGGCTCTATGTACAGGAAACAACCCTGTTGTGGTCATCTTTAAAGACACAGAAAGTACAAATATTTTAACAGAAATGTGTTTCTTCTTTTCTTTTAGTGAAAATCTCATTCTGGAAGTACCGGCAGTCAAAATACATAGTCTTCTTGAATGACTGGTAATTCACCAGCTCTCTGACTATTTTTTTAAAGATTTTATTTTTATACACTTATTTGAGAGAGAATGAGAAGGGAGAGGTCAGAGGGAGAAACACACTCCCCGCTGAGCAGGGAGCCTGATCTGGGACTCCAGGATCATGACCCGAGCTGGAGGCAGTTGCTTAACCAATCTGAGCCACCCAAGCACCCCTAGCTCACTCACCATTAAAGCAGCACAGTTAAAGATGCAGGAACAGTGACAGCTCTCTGGTAAAATGAAAAGCACAAACATTGTGGTTTTTGTTTTGTTTTGTTTTGTTTTTCATTTTTTTGTTTTTGTGATTAGATACCGCTTCTATGGCAGGGACAGCAGCCAGCGATCAGAGGTCTCTCTGAGGGATGCATTTTGTTTATCTGCCAGTATTTTGAAGGGATAATGAACGGCAAAGCACCATGATAGATGTGTAGAGACAGAAGAAGGGAACAGACATTCTAGCTCACAGAAGAGAACAGGGAACAGAGGGCGCACACAGGTCCCCACAGAATGGATCAGCATCAAGCCCTCAAAACAGCAGAACGAGGACTCAAATCTGAGAAACCCCTTTTTCTGCTAGGTTTCTATTAGCCCTTCAAAACACTAGGAACAAGGGCAGACTCTTCTTCCCCTTCTGCCCACATTGCTTAAAATGAGAAAAAGTTTGGAGCTCAAAGACTGCTTCACAGCTCCCTGTGCATCTACCTATGGATTCTCAGAAGAAAATAATCCATTATGCCAAGCAACTATGGAAACCAATTTAACGGAAATGGCACTTGGGATACACCAACCTACGGTCACTTGGGCTTAGGAAAGTCAAGCCCCACGATTTCAACCACATCTGTTGAATTCTAAATTCCAGTGTTCCTTCATTTACTTACAGAGCAAGTATTATGACATTACTCCTCTAACTTCTCCAGGTCCCTCCATTGGGCTCCTTCAAGAGCTGGGCCACATTACTATCACAGGACTTTTTAAAGAGTAGAGCACTATGAGGGTCTGTTTACGGAACTTTCTCCCATCACCTGTACACTGGGGTTTCTCCAAGTCTGTGGTCTGCCTGTTCTTGAGAAGTACAGATCTTTGCTTCCCTGGCCAAAACCTCTGGGTATGAGGATTGAAAATACATCTGCTTAATAATTCCCTCCAAGGGACTGTTATGCACACAATAGTTTCAGAATCATGTCTATATGCTCTTTCCTCGATGGTCTTTCATCTCCAGTATCCAGCATATATATAGCTTAGATATGAAAATGGTAGGCACTCAACTGACACGTGTGGAAGGAAGGGAGAAAATGATAAGAGAAAGTAAAAATTAACAAATAAAACAACTGCCTTAGAGCCCAGGGACAACATAAAAGCCTAGAATATTATAAGAGCTGAGAATTTTTTTAAGTAGATAGTATGCATTCAACACTGTAATAATGATAAGTTGTAAATTAATCATTTAACAATAAACTACAACTAAAAGTGGTTAAAAAGCAATTAAAATTTTTTGCCAAAGGAATTTACCAACAATAAGTGAAAGCAAGCGTTCAGAAAAATGAGATTAAGCAATCAGACTCAGGGGTAACACTAGCTACAGAGAGCTCGTTGGACACAGGGCTTCAGGTGCTTTTTGAAAAGAGGAAAGGATTTACGTAAAAAGGGAAGAGAGAAGAAAGCATTTATACCTAAACCCAGAAGAACTGGACTAAGACATTAAAAAAAATAAATAAATAAAAAAGACCCCTATCGTGAATGTTTTTTAAAAATCTGTGCGTTAATTTTTGCCACAATTAATGGAACTAATATTTACAGGCCAGCAGTTTGAAATATAGTGCCAATAAAAACTTTTACAACTCTGGAAATTTCTAAAATTGGTTCCCTTTAAATTTGTAGCATAGGCAGAATACCAGATGATGTGGTACAGTAAAAACATTTTATTGGCATTTAGTTGAGATGACCTGCATAACTCACTTGTGGCTTTCCCACTTACAGCATGTCATCCAAACTCCCGGCCATAAAACGTTGATGTAATAGTGCTCTACTATTCTTTACATAAATATGTACATATATAATATATATGGACTAATTTCCCTCTTAGTTAAAATGGGTCTAGCCCAATCATTCAGAGGAATATTTTTGAACTGAGATTAATTAGTGTTTCTGGAATGCCTACAAAATGAAGAGCCACCCAAATGCTGTGCTGCATGATTCAGATATAACCTACTCAATATTCACTCCTGTAAATGCATAAATAAAATAGGGGAGAACAATTAGAAAAACCATGAACTGCTATTCTGTTCCTTGATCTCTGTGGACTTGCTTTACATGTTCCTAGTTCACTAAATTAATTTTTAGCACATTAAACTGTTTTGAGTCCTTCATCAGGAGATTGAGAACCTAGGTCCCAGCCTCAAGCCCATCATTAACAGCTGGGTGTAATGCTAGTAAAATCACCAAACTTCCCTGAAACTCAGTTTCCTTATCAGTAAAATGGGGATGACGATTTTTGGCTTCTTAGGCGGCAATACTCTTTTGGTTTTGTCTTGGTTTAGCTGGCATGTAAGCAAGTCTTACTTCTGTACAACCTTCTTAACGATGGAGCTGTTTCATACCATTCTGAAATGTAACAGCACCAAATTCAGTCCAAAGTGCAAAAAAGAATTGGAGTATTTTAAATGGATCCAAATTTTACATATCTATGATTTTGTGTCATTTATTAGCTTAAATAAAACATTATTATATGATTACAAACATCAGCAAATGAGCTAATGACCTCAATCTAGGCATCTAATAAAGAAATGATTAGCACTGACAATATAAAGACAAATTACAGCCTAACGTATAAAACTTTATTATTTATTCCTGAAAAAACATTAAATATCTGTCAACTTTAGCTGTGACATAAAATGTGTGTACTTGTATTTTATGTCCAGTTATTGTTTAGTTCCCAGATGTTAAAAAACTAAGAAATCTTAAAGCAATTGTCCCAGAAAACAATTATGTAACTATAAAATTATGTCAGAAACCTAGAACTTCGTGAATTTCAAAGGTAAGGGATTTTTTTTCATTTCAGCAAATAATACGGGAGTGCCCATGTTTCAGCCACTGTGCCAGATGTTAAGAGACGCAAAGAGCTTCGTACTCTAGTACACTAACGGGGGTTCCTAGCTACTCATGGCTACTGTATAGTGTGGTAAGTGCGATGACAGAAGCATGTAAAGACACTAAGAAACAGAGAAAGTCAGTCTCTAACTTTGTAAGACGATATCTGCCATGGTTTTCCAAATGATACAATGCTTACAACGAGTGTTGCAAGAGGATCTGGAGTTCTGCAGGCTGTAGAACCATCAGATGGAAAGAATTCTCAGCAGAGGAACTAGCATATTCAATGGCACCATACCACTACTGCTACACTGAGGCACCGATGAGCACAGAGCCTTAGAAAACCACAGCCATTTCAACACAGGTGGATCGGAGAGTTGGATAGTGAATCCAGGTGTGAAAGGTGGAGTGGCAGTCATGACACCGGAAGGGTGAGGAGAAGCCAGACCATAAAGCACCTCGTACAGAATGCTGAGAATCACCAAATTTATACAGCAGGTGATGGAAGCCATTGGAGGGACTTTGGTAAAGAAGGGGTAAATTTTTTTTTTTTTTTTTTGAAAAATCATTCTGGCAGTGGCATTATGAATGGGTGGGAGGGATGGTTGATAAAGAAAGAATAGGAGCAAAGAGAGGAAGCTACAGAGAATAGTGTGGGTTAGACATAATACGGGTCTAAAACTAAAGGGATCGCAGGGCAAGATGAGAACCGATTTGCATGCTAATAAGACTGCCTTGGCAGAACTTTGTGGCTGATTAGACATGAGGCATGATGAAAGAGGAGTAAGAGATAATTTCTAGGTTGCAATATGGGAGAGATCCATAAGAGGTAACACCATCAGATGTCACTCCTTCCCATTCCTTTAATCTTCATAATTCAGAACACTAACTTCACATAGCTGGCTTTTTCATTAAATCACCACCAAATTATTTTAAGACAAATCCTCGATATTTTGTACTCTTTATTCCTCTCCTGAACAAGATCTTTTTCCCACCCTAACTTCTTAGTGGAGGCAGCTGAATGATGAAAATACATGGCTTTATGTTTTTTTTTAAGATTTTATTTATTTGACAGACAGAGATCAAAAGTAGGCAGAGAGGCAGGCAGAGAGAAGGGGGGAAGCAGGCTCCCCACCGAGCAGAGAGCCCGATGCGGGGCTCGATCCCAGGACACTGAGATCATGACCTGAGCCGAAGGCAGAGGCTTAACCACTGAGCCACCCAGGCACCCCCATGGCTTTATGTTTTAACCAGAGGTATTTATGCTTTAACCAAATATTCTACTAAATTTATATTTATGTTTTAACCAGATACTCTAAATTTTCTTATTAATTCCACATGGTTTTGGTTGAACCATTTTGTTGGTCTAAGTAGATAATTCTATCATTTGCAAATAGTGGTTTGTCTTCTCTAACATTCGTATCTTATTATATTTGCCTCAACTTCTAGAAGAACATTAAATAGTAATCTTGATAGTGGTCATCTTTGGTTTGTTCCTGCTTTTAGCATAGATAGACTCCAATGTTTCATAATTCAGTAGGATTCCCTCTATTGACATGATAGATAATTTTATCATGTTAAGGATACTGTTTTTTGTTGCTGGTTAGCAAAGAGTTTCTAAAGGTTTGGAATCACTGTTGAATTTTATCAAATCCTTTTTGTCTAAAATTATCACTTATTTTTTAAAGATTTATTTACTTATTTTCGGGGGAGGGATGGAGGGGGGAGAGAGAGAGAGAGAGAGAATCTCAAGCAGATTCCACGCTGAGCTCAGAGCCCTACGTGAGGCTCAATCCCACAACCCTGAGATCATGACCTGAGCCAAAATCAAGGGTCTGATGCTTAACGGACTGTGCCACTGAGGTGCCCCTGTCCAAAATTATTTTTAATAAGGTTTTTGCACCTGTATCCTAGATTTCAATAGAAAATTCAGCATTGAAGAATTTTTTAAGGAAATTAGATTGAAAGGCTAATAAATCAATGTTGGGGGGTAGGGAAAGACATGTGGCTCTCAACTCAGTCATACACTCCACAGAATAAGGGTGGGGTTTATCACACCTAACATAGTAGCACTCAATAAATAAATCCATAAATGTTTCCTCATTGAGATGAGGTTGGTTTAAATTCCATTTCTGCTGGATAAGCTCATGTACTTCAGTGAAATCAAATAAAGGAAATTTTTAAAAAAATGCTGCCCATAGATCTTGCCTAGGACAGCAATGGTGTTTTGGGGGCCACTGAGTATGGGAAAATATTTAAGATATGGGGTCTAAATTTCACTGTACTGTAAATACATAACAAAATTTTTAAGCATAAACATAAAAGAATATATGGCTGTGTAACTGGTTTGGGAATTTGTACTCGGGGAAGAGCATAGTACAGTTGACCCCTGAACAACATGGGGCTTAGAGGTGCCAACCCCCAAGCGCAGTCAAAAATGCATGTATAACCTGACTCCCCCAAACTTTACTAAAATAGCCTCCTTTTGCGAAGCCTTACTGATAACCCACGCAATATGTTACACCTTATATATTTTATGTTTTATATACTTTTTTCCTATAATAAAGTAAGTGACAAGAAAGATCAAAAGAAAGAGAAAAATATATTTATAGTACTCAATTTATTACAAAAAAATCCACATATGAGTGGATCAGTAAAGTCAAAACCTGTGTTGTTCAAGGATCAACTGTAATTTATATTTCCAAGAATACTTTCAAGTGATATGCTCTTGAATTCAGTCTAATTTGTATATTGGGATTAACAAATTTTTTATCCAATAAGAGATAGAATCTTGCCAGGTTTGCTTTTTATTTGACTCTGACCATTTTAATAGCTTATTTTAGACAATTTCAGATGAAACTATCCATACCTGTCTACATCAAACATAAATATAATATAAATGATAGATATCATTTGCCTATACAAAAAAGAGGAGGGAATTTAATATTTGGAAGGAATATTGCACTCTTGGTTATGAATGCATTCTTATGAGGTTCTTTTAAGGTTTTTATAAAGAATCTTAAAATATACAAATAATCAACGACCTTTTCTTTGTCCAGAATCATGGAGCTCACTGTGTTGTACACAAGGGCTTTGAAAAGAAAAATGGGTATTTCAAAATGAATGAAGAAATAATAAATGCTCAGGAGCGAAGATCTGTACGAGACTACCTAATACAGAAAGCTTAACTCATAAGCTAAAAACACGAATCAGGGAAGTCAGTATGAATATGGCCATTGGGATTCTTTTGGATTGAACATTATGCTGGAAATCTTCATGTACATGTGAAAAAATAAACCGAAAGCCCACTATTTCTTTTTGGTGGGATCCAGGAAAATAACCAAAAGAATAACTATTGCAGAAATTTCAAAATTTTAGAGATGCCAAAGGGCTGAATCGTACAGTGTGTGGAACATAATAGTTTTCCTCTTTAAATGTTACCCTTGTCCCATTTTGGTCATTAATATCTGAACCATACCATCCGTTCTTTTTGAACATCTTTCTACAGGCTAAGTGTTCAATGCTGAAGCCCAGTCTAAGCCAAGGATGCACAGATGGGTGGTTACAGCTGCAGTCCTCTGACAGACTGCAAAAACCCGCTGGGACACGTCCCCCAGCTCTGTCTATCCATCTTGTGAGCTGGTGTAACTCCACCTTGCTCAGGCCTTTGTTGAGTATGTCACAGGACTTTGGCCAAAATGTACCATCCTAAAGGGTCTTATTAATGGAATGAAAAATGGGCTCCCCAAACACACACACACACACACACACACATATCACATGTGTCTCCTGAAATGACTGACAATTCTAATCAAAAAGAACATTATAATAGTTTTTTTTAAACCCTCAGAAATAGTGTATTCAGACTCTCTTCAGCAGGGTGAATGAGTCAAGTTTCTCAATAGGATCTATTCAGGCTGATTAAATTGGAGCCAGGCCAAAACAGATCTTCAAGATCTGAGAGATAGTGGTCATTGAGCCAGGAAGAGGGAAACGGCACCAAGTGAGAATATACAGACCACGACACTGATGGAAAATAATAAATTGGCCAGTCCAAAAGCTAGCATGGAAATTTATAATGATGAAGGTTCTAGGCTTAAATCATCACAACCCTCCTTATTTAAGACATGGGATAATTAACCTGAGGCAGCTTAATACACCAGAAAAGTCCATGTAAAGATTTTAATCAGGAATAAAGTTTCTATACTAAATTGATATTTGCTTCTCAGTTTTCACACCCACCTTACAAAAATGATCTGAGATGGTTCACAAACATATATTTAATGCACACATACATACACAAACACAGATAAATTTCAGGCAGTAAAAGAAAAACATAGAAACAAAAAACAACAGGGGTTAAAGAAGAGAAGTCACCAAAGGCAAAAACCTAGGCTGATGTATTTACTGAGGTTACTCATGAAATTTATTGCGGAGTTTCTTGCAAGCCAAGGCAAAAAGGGACAACATATTATATGTTCCTTACGGTCTGCTATAAGGAAGAATACCAACTTCTAGGAATAAAACGTTCTCTATTGTGCCTTTTGAAAAGAACCAATCAGTCTTCAAGATTCCATCGACAATTTTAAGGCTGCACAATTCCTGGCCTAGATTGCCAAAGATTATGAAATCAGCCTTGATAAATAAATTATGAGACAGCACAACCCATTTCTAAACTAAACAAAAAGGGAAAACCAAATGAACAAATGTTTCCAAACACTTAAAAGTTAGAAGCCACCCAAAATAAAAATCGAAACCAGTGGCAAATAAAGTCAACCTAAATCTCAGCAAAGCAGAATCACAAAACCCTGTCACTGCAGGCTTGGGAAAAAATACTGCTTGTCACTCAAAGTGTCTGTCTATGGCATATGGGTAAAGGTTTCAGTCTGCTATCTCCACACTCATCTTATGGCACCAGTTCAACACCAGTGAATGGTGCTTTAAACAAAAGGAGAGCTCATTCAAAATGGGCGTTTGTGAGTTCCTGGTCAGTGTGGCTGTGCAGTTTGTCTGAGCGAAAACTATTGGCATGGGAGAAATGAAGTGCAGCTCCCAGGCCTTTGGAGTTTCCTAAGCGCTGAAAAGCAGCCGGGAGGTAAAAGCTGGCCGGTCGGAATGGCATACTCGGCTGAGTGCACAGCCAGGTGGCTTGGGCATATTGGCAAACAACTGGCAACCTGCCCAATGCATATGGCTCAGATTGCTTCGCTCTTCCCATGAAGCCTTCTTAGACTCTTGAGCAAGCATTCGTTTTAGAACAAAATGCATGTGAGTGTTAAATAAAATCTCTTAATAATATCTGCCTGATGTAAAAATCCTTTTACCAAAAATAAAAATAAAAAGTTGGGAGGGGAGGCAGTTGCCAAATGCATAAATTGAGCCTTTCTTTTTTGGGGGGAAGACTTTGCAGATCCCTTCCCAACAGTCTTTTGGACTCCATTATTTGGAACTTTCAGTGTCACAAGGGTGAAAATGACCCCTGCCGTCCCTGGGGAGCAGGGTTCATGTCGGGTGTTTGGAAGGCCGCCAAGAGGTCAAGATGACCGTGGATTCTTAACGAATACATAAAAATACCAACTAAGGAGGGTAACTCAATGGAAATGAACACCAGATACATTTTATCAAGGAGTGTTATTAAATCTTGATTGACAGATAACACTAAAAGCTGTTAGTATGGTCTATCATGTAAATACACATCTGGAAACTTGTTAAAACCGTGCTAACTGTTGAGGTACATGTTACTTTCCAGGCTTTACCAAGTGGCAGCCTACTGTCAATAGCATGAGGCAACCTTGAGGTTTAATAACTCCAGCTGGTCACTAATCTTCCTGTAATACTACTAGAGCACCACATGAAACATGCCACAAATACTCTTTTCCTGCTGGAGTTGGATTCTCTTCTGTCACACGTGTTTGCCGGTGTCCAACATTTCATTTCAGTTTACTGGATATCTTAAAAGTCTTAGCAACTGGTACATTTGCTAATTAGATTATATGACTTATTATCAAGGTCTTGTTTCACTTGTAAGAATTCTTGAATGTATGCTAACCGTCTCTTATAATTACAAGTATTTATCTAATAAACGGTGTTAAATCCTCTGGAATTAGTATAGTCTACTTGGTAAGAAGATTACAGAGTTGGTGTTGTATATGTGTGGTTGCTTTTGTGCATGTAAGTGTGCGTACCAGTGTGTGTGTGCGT
Source organism: Mustela lutreola (assembly GCF_030435805.1). Classification (NCBI taxonomy): domain Eukaryota; kingdom Metazoa; phylum Chordata; class Mammalia; order Carnivora; family Mustelidae; genus Mustela; species Mustela lutreola. Next base: position 49,717,565 of record NC_081299.1, on the reverse strand, counting down.
GTGTGTCTTAAAGATTGTTTAGCTTGGTAACAGCTCAAACACTGACAAAAACTCATCTCTCATACTGGTGAGGCCTCGGATGTTAACAAATCTAAGATCCTTCAGATAGATGCAAACATACACATTATGATATAAAAAAAAAAATCACTGGTGCTTATTCAGCAAACTAAAGATGAGGACAGCAAACTTCTTTCTGGTGTTAAAAAAAAACCAACAACCCAGAATTTCCAAGTATAGTTTCTCCTTATCTTTCCCACATAAAAAGATACTAAGTAGCCAAAATTTCATATCTGGGCTTTACATTAAACATTTACTGAGTTTTATGTTAAAATCTTCAAATCAATTTCCTTCTCAGAGACTTTTGCCCCCCTCCCCAAAATTAAGGCGGTAAAAACATTTTTGGAGGAATGGGGCAGATTAAAGCACAAGTGTTTAATGGATTCCTATGTCATGAATCCTGAAAATAATGTTTTTTAAAAGTCTCTTTCTTGGTAGGCGTAACAATAAGAGAGCTTCATTAACAAATCTTTGCAATATTCAAAATTATGGGGTGAGAGGAAAGGAGACCTTTCAAAATGGACTTTAGAGTCCTATGAAATGACCTCTGTGCCCATCAGACTGTCACCACCCTTACCCTCTCCTCTTGATCAGCAAGTAGTACCACTTAGAGCTTTATTAGAACATCCCATTGCCAACTTGGAACAGCTCCAGGCAAATCTGTCTTCCAAGGACACAGTTTGAAGTACTTAAAGTAAATTGTAATGGACTAGATGAGTAGCAGAGGTGGGACAACTGAATCCAGTAGCCTTGTTTCTGAGATGAAGTCCCCCTCCAGGGGGCACTTTGATACCCAAATGGAGGCTGGAACATATTCATTTTTAAGGTCTCTTGCGGAACAGAAGGGTCAGCAGGAAGATAATTTTTATACCAAAAGGGACTGAAATCCTGGGTTTCTTCACTTAAATGCAGAGGAAAGGTGAAAGGCTTAATTTCGCAAAGTGTGTTTCGGGGGGTTAACAAGGGTTACAAGCAAAAAGGCTTCTCCTGGCAGATAAATTTGGGAACTGCTAGGTTAAACTAAGTTCTCAGATCTTTTAATATATTAATACACACTATGACTTTTCAAGAGGGACAACAGTATACATTTATATTTTAAAAGTATTTCACACACGCACACACACACACGCACACGCACACACAATCTTTTTTCCCACAGAGCATGTCATAAGATGCAGATATTGAAAAATGGATTTTGGTTAGTATAAATTTGAGGCTTTTAATTGGAATAAGTATATTTTCTTTTACTTAAACCTATTTAATTTTACTTACATTTATTAAGTGAAATTGTTTAAGATTAAATTGAAAAGCTGAATTCAAGATAATAAAATAATTTAAACATATCTTAAACTAATTGAAATTCTTTAATAATTTCCATATTTTAAGTACATTCTCTAACTAATCTTACTGTTTTACACCTCAATTAATAAAATGCCACTCTAGCAGCAGTAAAAATCCCTCCACCTCCCCACTCATGCTCCGACTCAAGCCTTCCCCCTCATATTAGGCAAGAACCATCTGGTAATTTGTAAGTGGAGAGGCCAGTTTTCAAACAGGCTGGTTTCTGAATATAGGCTTTAAATTATTTATAACAAAATTTAAGGTTGATGTGACTGGAAGGTTCCTCTGATAAAGATTTAGTTGATGACCTCAGAAAACCTCAGAGTAAGTGTTTAATAGAGTTTAGCATCCCTGATTCCCTTGATTTTGACCATAGGGTTGTCTGACAAAAAATGTAAATTTGAATAAATGGAAATACAGAGGAAGGGGTAGGGGATAATAACCATCTTTCTAAATAAAATTACAGCTTACTATCAAATACGAAATCCACACTTTCAGACACACAGACAAAAAAAAAATTACAACAAACAATTCTGGCGTTATGTGGAATCTCAAAAAAAAAAAAAAAACAAAGAGTGATGATAGAGACTTTTAAAAAATACAATTTGAAATGTTGATCATACATTTAAAAAATAAGTTAAATTTTATGGAGCTTCCAACCAAACATCTCATTTTATATTCTTAATTCCCACAAACTTAAAAAAGCATAAGTTTGTAACAGGTCAAAATTCAAATTGTGTTTCCTTACAGAAGTATGAGGAGAGGCTCTTCTGCTTATGGCTGTATTGGGCTCCTTGCAGAAAAGCTACTTTTAAAAAGAGATACAAGAATCTGCCTGGATCACATCACACTTTCTTGGTAAACATTTGTTTCTGCTTTATTTTTGCTTCTGGACTCTGCCTAGTTCCTGCCCAAAGTCTCACCTAATGGTAACGGGATTTATTTCTTGGTTCAAACTCCTGATGAAAATGTCCTTTAAATGGTGTTATTTTATTTAACTTAATTTTAAAAGAACTGTAGTTTAAAAATTCCAGTTAAGAAGAAAACCAAACAGTTCTAAAAATAAACAATATTTGGTTAAACAAATACACAGATTTAAAGCATATGGGTAAAAATGAATGTTAGTATAAACATACGGCAACATTTTTTTCCTTTCAAAAAATCTCAGAGAAGAAACACCCGCCCCCCCCAAAAAAAGTTACTTTGGTTTAAATTATGAAGCCATTTTTAATAAGTAATCTTTTTTACTCAAGAAAAAACATTTGTATAGCCCCAGAAATCTGTTTCATTTCAGTCTTTGTGTAAAACTGCACATGGGAAGTATATTTATAAAAGAAATACCAGACTGCAAATTATTTATGTCATTGTAGCACGTATACAATAAATGAGGGCTCACTGGAAATCGACATATCTTACATACATAAAGGTTGAATTCTGTCCCAAAACTTACTCTAAAAGTTTTCTAATTGAATCAGATTTGAGTCTCAAAAAGCATTATTTCAATGTAGTAACACTGTATTACCTCTACTTTGGCAAAACGGAATCTAGCTTTTTACCAGATGTGCGACCGACTCTAAGAACCTACCCAGAAAGTTAGTTTTAAAATACACTGCTCTTGGACTGGGGATCAGTTATCTTCTATTCAAGTTAAAGGAAGGCTATGAGGACTCAAATCTTAAGCTTCTGGTAATGTTCACCCCAAAATGGGAAACTAGAGCTGTATAAATCTGCAATTCACAGATGTTTCAAGAACAAAAACAAACAGGTTGAAAATATACTAATGAGGAGAAAAGCCAAGGTACATAGAAACCCAGCTGCAAGGCTCTTGAGGGTGTACAGGAAACCTTAGGAACAAAATGCAAATTACTTCACTTTCTTCGCAATCTGACACTCTTGGTTTTATATTTAATATTTTACGTCATTGCTCTGTACGGGAGTGTTCTTTGAAGGTGTTGCATCTGCCAACAAAATTGAAAAGATGTGTAAAGAAGAAACACGTGAAAGTTTTAAACGTCTCTGTAACGAAAAAGAGCCCAAGCTATCGATTTCTGGAGTGAAAATTAAACAAGCAGATCATTTTAAAAACTTCTTACAGTGATGGTGTTCGATATAACTTTCAAAAAAGTATCTTGTTTTAGGAAAAATTTTGAATAAAAATGTTGTACTGAGTTCAGAGTGCCTTTGAAGCCCAAAGACCAACTGTTCAGTTTTAACAAACCAACAATGTCTGTTCATTTTGCCCAAATCTTTTCAGCTTAAATATTCACAATGTGCCATTATTACTGAATCATTATCTGCCTTTAGCTCTGACAACAGCATCATACGGGCTATGAAAGGCTCCTTTCTTCTCATGATTAGGCCCTAAAACATTTCCTCATCTTACAGTGCTTTTCGACTTCCCAGAATGCATTGCTCAATCACAGTGCTGAAATTAACTGTATGCCACTCTTATTTATCGAGAAAAGAATAATCAAGTACTCCAAACCATGTCATGGGTCGCCCACAATTTTATATCAAATTTCAAGTAATAAAAATATTAACCCTTTCTTGGCACTAATTTTTTCAAAATCTCCTGTTTCTCTTCACTTTTTAGGTTGTCATATACAAAAAAAAAAATCAAGTTTGGATTTCTGATGTTCTCTATAATATACAGCTTTCACAATGAATTCTAAATGTCCATGGAAGGGCTATTCTTAAAGACCTGTCTGAATTTTTTTTTAAAGTAAGTTTTTAGCAGAGCCCTCTTCAAACTTAAATTCCTCTCTTCTTTGCCTAGGAAAGTAGGCTTTCCTTCCACTTCCAGAAATGTGCAGTGTGAAACTACTGCAAATTGTCTTTCTGAAAGCAGGAAAGAGAAAGAAATAAAAGCCTCAGGATTAAAACATAGAAATGTTCCAATCCCAAAGTAATTTTGCTTATACCACTAGATAGCACTTCGTCTTCAATAATAATTGTAATCTTATTAAACAGAGAACGTGAGTAATCTTTTTACATATGCTCTTCAAATAAGTGTGATTCCAATAGGTATTCTTTGAGAACACATTATAAATTGAATTGGCCAATCCTCAAATATTATTAAATTGATTATTTTTTTTTAAGATTTTATTTATTTATTTGACAGAGAACACAAGTAGGCAGAGAGGCAGGCAGAGAGAGAGAGAGAGAGAAGCAAGCTCTGCACTGAGCAGAGGGCCCGATGCAGGGCTCGATCCCAGGACCCTGGGATCATGACCTGGGCTGAAGGCAGAGGCTTTAACCCGCTGAGCCACCCAGGCGTCCCTAAATTGATTATTTTTATATTTAGGGGAAGCTATATTCCAAGCACTTTGTGAATTTAAAAACAGATTACATATCAAATATTACAGTTACAATATAATTAAGGGATATACATCGGGTAAACAAAAACAGAAAGCACAGAAAATAAGGAAAAAGCTATGATTGTACTCACATTGCAAATACTTCTATGAAAAGGGATGGGGGTATTTAACACATGTGGATTTGTATTTATTTGTTTTATACCTTCAGCCAGCAGAAAAATGTAAATAAAAACACTTTTTAAACCTCAAAGATACTTACTAACCCATGCATACATTAATCATTCATACTGCATGATTATTGTTCAGTATTTTCTGCAATAACAAATTGGAGGGTGTGGGGGTTATTGTGGGTTTCAGCAAACCACATTCTATTTAGGCAAAGCCAAGTATTAAAGAAAGGCCTAACTTGCCAAACCAAGATAAATACATGCCATTATTATGATTACATAAAAGCCACTGTTCTCAGCGTTACAATTTCTCTTATAATTGGCACTATTATAATTAAATGGATTCATATGTTTACAATTCTTCTTTGAATTGTTAAGTGATTTAGCAATGATAGTGTCTCTAATTTCTTTTAACTATACTGACAGACTTCACTTAATCAGTGGTCTAAAGACCGCATTGCCACAATAAATTAGGTAAATACCCAGTAAGGCCTGAATTGCTATTGAGTTTAAGTATGTTATAATAAGGTAGCAAGTAACTTCTCCAAAGCCTGCTGCTGGACTAGCCCACAAACCCACAAATTGGAGGGGACAGGGTAAAGTATTCCAATGGCATTTAAGATACCCTATGAGGGATAGAGAGGCACAGGAGCCGGGAAAAACACACACATACAGTTAAAGCCTCATAAGTTTTAAAAACAAACAGCAAGTAAAAGGTGATTTTAAAAATATAAACACAATTATTGTGAATTTTGTGGTCCCTCTTCTTCCCTAAGACCCAGAAATTCACACTTCTCTCCAGGGAAACAGTGGCATAAACATGCTCCCATATACTGATGGAAATGCCAATGGGATATCCCTAGTTTACCTGCCGTCCCAAAACGGACACTATTCTACTTTGTTCTATTAGTGAAAATAATGTGAAATCATTGGTATTTCTTTAAATATAAGATAACCATAAGCTTAAAAACTAGATTACTCACGCAACACATCAAAACTATATAGCTAATAAATGTTTTTAAATTGCTTTAATTAAAATAACTGAGGCTAGTAGTTTGTAAAATAGTTTTTACAAAGTGTATAAACGATAAGAAAGTATAAAAGGGGAGAACTGACCGATTCCATACACCTCAGTTTTGTCTAAAAGAAAAAAACCTTCAATCACAAGTAAATATTGCTTTTTTATAAAGATGATCAATAAATACAAAATTGGGATTGTGCTCTGTTGATATTAATTGCCATGTTAGTTATAACAGCAAAACCCAGCAAACAAACTCAGCCTCCAATGCAAAACTGATTTAAAAAATAAAGGTGTATCTATATTATGAAACATAATGCAACCATTAAACACAATGTTGTTGGGAAATGTATGCTGACAGGAAAAGGTGTTTGTGGTATAGCATTACATTTTTAAGAAGGATTTTTAAAGACACACACGTATATCTGGAAGCCTAAACCCCAAAATAGCAAAATTTTAATAATGGTTTTCCCTAGGTGATCTTTACATTATTTTCCCCTAGGTGATTCCATTTTCTTCTCTTTACTGGATGTATGATGCAAATTATGACAATGGCAGATAAATCTTGTAATAATAAACAGAAGTAAGTTTTTCTTGTTATTTAAAAAGATATCATGATACAAGGCATTTGTGCCTTAGGCATTTAAATCACTCCTGACAAATTCAATCCTAATAGTAGGCACATTTAGGAAATGTTCATAAGTTTTTTGGTGTGTGTTAGTGCTAATCACTACTTACTAAATTGTGCTACATTTCTAAAAGAAACAAGGAAGAAAAGTTCAGAGACAAAGTAAATGCAGACTATTATTAGATTAGTACCATGAAAGTCTCTTATAGAAAAATTAAGTAAAAAATGACTCTCAGAATTTAAAAACTGCCAAGAAGTAGACTGAGAGCCATAGCGCTTATGTTACTTCGTTCAAGGATACATAATTTAGATAGAACACCTAGTTGAAAAGTATATGATTTTTGGGCTCGGGTTTTCAACTGCTAGTTGAAAAGTATACAATAAGTGGACTCAGTTCATAAGAAGAAAGCAAAATCAGTCTTATTCAGTAAAAATTGAAAATAAAATATAATGGATATGCAGAATTAAAACAAAATTGGCTTTTTCACTTTTATATTCTTTGACATTCTAAATGATGAATGAGAACCCAAAGCTGTCTGGTTTGGTTTCCAGGTTTCAGTGGAGACACCAAATTTCCAGCCAAAATGAAGTAAAATTATTCTCTATCTCCTAAAAATTCAAAATCCTTTGAGAAAATCTTCTAAAGATGGCTTTAGAAAAACAATTCTACTACACATACTTCATAATGCAGATTAGATATAAAACTGTGGGGGATCATGCGGTCAGGAAACAGAATGCCCAGACCTGTATTTCTATTTTATATTCATCATTTTTGATGCTTGAACACTGACAAAATTACTGAATTTCCTTGTTCTCTCTCACCTCTTCCTCTGGACAAAACACAGCTAATCATTCTAAAACAATGTCCAGATGTGTACTCTTAAAAGCAATGAACTAATACTTGGAACACAGAACCGTATCTTAGACAGACTAGCTGCTCAACACTTACACACTGGATAAATAAAGGGAAGGAATGAAGTTTGAGGGCAAGTTTACAGAAACCATAAGAAATGCACAAGAGATGAAAAGAATTCCAGCAGACATCTGAATTGAGCTCAATACAAAAGCAACCAGGTAATCACTCAAACTAACTGTGCAGCAGTACTAGGACTGACTGTATTTTTAAACAATGTTTAAAATACAATAGAGATAAACCCCCGATACAAAAGAGCTATTGCACAAGAGGTCCAGTAAGGCTGACAAGTCTAATAAAGGCAAACACAATCTTATGTCCAACTCACAAGCCTTGATAATTTCAAGCTATGTATGTGATGGATCAGTTCAATGACAGACTAAGAATTTGCTAAATCTCTATATTTAAGATTTTCTCAAACTGGCCAGTGTCCAAATATTTGGCAGTATGTGTTATTCCCAATTTTCCCAGCTTTAACTGGGACACTTCACAGCAAAAGACTCCTTGCTGTGGGTTTTCTAACCCATGTGAATCTCCCATAGGTTATCCCCCCTCTCCTCTCCCATAGAGGGAATGAAGGACAAGTGGAGCTAATCTTTTAGGCAATGGCATTCCTCGTGCCTAGGTATATAGATTGATTAATTAGTTAATTAATCAATTCCAAATAAACAGAGGTTCATGCTTTAAGATATATTCCACACACAATTCATGAAATGATCATTTTGACATCACACCCTTTTAATGCTTTTAAAAACCTCTAATATCTTTTACACATGGTATGAAAACATAACATTGTTATTATATCATTATAGTCACATATTTTAGAAATTATATGTAACGCGAACAGTGGAATTAGGTGTCCCTCCCTGGTTTGGGTCTTTCATAGTGTCATGGCAAAGCGTGCCTTGGCTTCCCATTCCTGAATGTGCTAAGGAGTCTCTGTTTGCTTGTGGTTCATAAAGGCCCAGTTTCCATTAGCATAAAATATATAACAATAAATCTCCCAACAGATACCAATAGCAATGTGTATACTCTTGGACCAAAAAATGCAAACAGAAGGTTATCATTAAAATCAATATTAAATTTCTCGTATCTCTTTTGGAAATGATGAAAGTCAAAGTCATGGCCCCTCTTCCCACGAAAACATGTACACTCGCAAACAGAGTTCTCAGCTATTCTTTTTTTTTTTTTTTTAAGATTTTTATTTATTCACCTGACAGAGAGATAGAGAGCACAGGTAGGCAGAATGGCAGGCAGAGAGAGAGAGAGGAAGAAGCAGGCTCTCTGCTGAACAGGGAGCCTGACGTGGGGCTCGATCCCAGAACCCTGGATCATGACCTGAGCCCAAGGCAAAGGCTTAATCGACTGAGCCATCCAGGTGCCCCGAGTTCTCGGATGTTCTGAAGCGGTACACAAATGGAGGTAAAGAAGCCCCATTTCAATCAGAAGGCTGCCAGATGAGGTTATAAACATATCCTAAAATTGTAAAATATTCAGAGGGGCAGAGGTAATGTTAAGACTCCAAATGTGCTACCAGAAATGAGTGGTCCCTTAATTACAGAATATGTATTTGTAGAGTTAGATATGTGTTTTTCTGTTTTAATTACTTAAGCAACAGTGAGGTAAATATGTTTGGCAAATGCTACTGAAATAATGAAATCTATAAACATCCCCACCAGCTTTCTCCTTAAGCTTCTGCTGAACAAGAAAGAAACCAACCTTTATTAATATCTTCTATGTGCCAGTGACTGTGTTAAACACTTTCAGACATTACCTCATTTCTTCTTGGTAACAATGCCATGATATAGATATTATCATTACCCTTTGCAGAGTTTGAAGAAATTGAGGTTAACAGAAAATAAGAAGCATGCCCGAAGTCCCAAAGTTCTTAAGTGGTAGAGCTCGGATTGAAAGCAATGTTTGATCTTAAGCCTTTATTCTGTTACATTTATGAGTTTATAAACCATTGAAGTCAGGTTTGTTCTGATCTAACGCTATTTCAGTAAGCCTGAGAAACCTTTCCTCTCCAAAATAAAGGTTAGTCATGTATGGGGTTGTGGGGCAAATATTTCATATCCCTCTTTGACCTGTGTCTCCAAAGTTCTATTTCCCAATCTTGAGTTTTTCCCAGCAAGATCTAGCTCAGGTCCTATGGGACCATTCCTTCCTGACTTCAGCTCTGTCATGGATTATTAACCAAAGCTTGTCCTCCAGAACAGCTCTTAAAACACGGCTAAAAGAAAGTCAAAGAGAAAAAAAAATGTATAGATCACCTGTTCTGACCATAAGTTTTATAATTACTTATAATTCTCTTCCAGACATAATTATGCATATTAATAGAGTTCATACAATAGATACAAGCTACTTGATAGTTTAATCAACCTCCTTTAAGAGAATATATACACAGACAATTAAACAAAATAGGACAGTGAAGATTATTGCTACACACTGATACCAGTGATAGTACCTGAATAATTATTCCAAACATTTGTCTCTGAAGCAATTAATTTGCCTGAGCAATCAATCATGTCTTGCTGAATTGATCAATTTTTTAAAAACTAAACCGAGTATCCAACTCAGCTGAAACCGTGAAACTTTTTCAAGTTTCAAGAGCCAACTGGAATAACTTCCATGTTCTGCCATGACATTCTATCTGCAAGAGCCAATTGGAATAACTTCCATGTTCCGCCATGACATTCTATTTACTCCTGGTCACCAGAATAAGAAGTAAACGTCTTTCTTTGAAGGTCCTATACTCACCTTAATTTTTTTTTTAACTTGGAGGTTGTGGGGGTGGTAGGGAAAAAAAAAAAAAAAAAACCTGGAACCCATAGTACTGAATTTGGCATCCCAAGAAGTTAAAAGTTATCAAGGCTATGTAGATGTATCTTTTTCCCAGAAAAGATTATACGATGACAACACAGGATTACTACTCAAACCTCGGAGTCCTACTAGAAATGAAGGCTATGTATCACCAAGAACTGCATACAGTGATGCTCACTAAAGGCCTAAAGGCTGATGGAATGAAGGGACAATGAACCATGAAGGTTTAATGGTGCCAAATAGCACTATCAGAGTGCAGCAGCACTGTGCAAACCATCAATATTTCTCCTTGCACTTGGCAACACCAGCACTCTGGCGGGGGGGGGGGGATTATCAGGTTCTCAGTAAATAAGGAATCAAGTATAGCAAAAGGTCCCTTTAACCAAAGCAAGGAACATACGTGATGACCACATGCACCTAAGCCCACATGTCCTCCTGTTTATTCTATCCGTTTAGGGTGGGAATGAGCCTAGTCAAGCACAGGGCAGAAATCTGATTCTGAGTCACATGGAAAAGGGACAGACAAGTCAGGAAACACTACAGACCATCACATTACTGAAATAAGGTAATAAATAGCTGTTTTTGTATGTAGTGACCTGATTTGCACAGGGAATAAAAAAAAAGTCATATATAAGTCAGATGTTATCATCCTCATTTGCTTACGGCTTGGTAGAAGGGGAGTTGGTTCATCTCACCTACTTGAGAAAGTTATACTTCTACACTGATGGTGAGATGTACTTTAAAAGCCTGCTATGTTCAGTAGTCATTATTGGAAAGCACCTCCTATTGACCAGCTAGAGTAACTGAATTTTTATCAGTGGGGTTATCTTCTGATTTCTGATCTAGTTTTGATGTGTTACTCATTCTAAATGTATCTAATAATATCTCCTAAAGAAAAGTTATAGTCTTTTCAGCGGGTGATTTTCATGCTTTTAACACAGGAAATTTTGGAACATGCTTATCAAAAATTTATAGCATTACACAATCAGTAGTTGCAGGGACATGGTCCCATTAGAATTTCCCAGCTGTGTTACAAATAATGGAAACATTTGTATGTGATAGGAAAGATTTTATACCTCAAATAATGGTATAATCATTTGTAGAAGTTTGGCATTGTGGAAGAACCTATCAAATGTAATTTGTAATTCTATGCATTAAAAACACGTTTTAAAGCAATGCTATATATTCTGTCTAGATAACATTTTTTTTCAATTTTAAAAGAAATTTACTCACTGAAAAACACTAAATTTTAATAGATACATTACTGCAGGCCAAGTCTTTTGCTGAAGACTCCAGACATGTCATAGTACTATCTGGTGTAAGGAAAGATGAAAAGTATGTCTCTTGGTATTTGCAGTGCTTTGCAAACTTTATAATATAGAAGTTAAGCCTTAAGGAGCTAAGAAAGTTAAATGGAGTTTAGGTCGATTTCACAGGTGTGCTGATTTTAGCAAGCAAACTATATAACTTAGGTGTCATTTCCTATAGTGGCTACAAAAGAATTAAATAAAATATGCATTAACAAAACATCTTAAGCTCTGTTAGAATGCCAAATATGAGATAATAAAAGACAGGGAAGTCCTCAGAAAGCTAGGCTTAGCAAAAGTATACTTCACAGATGACAACACAGGGTCTGGGGACAGAGATCACCTTGTATGTCCAGATTCAGAAGTGACAGTTTAGAAATCTGGGGAAAATCTCTTGCATTCTCAGAGCCTCAGTCTTATCATCTGTAAAATGGACTATGATGCCGGTGATCATGATAAAAGTACTAATAACAGCTTATTTTCCTCCGTGAGCAATTATAACACTCAGATAAGATATGTGAGCCAGTTTACAAGCTGTTAACTGATATACAAATGTAACTTACTATTAGCCCAACTTCTGACTTCTATCAGCCACACACCACTCCCTGGCTCCTGGTCCCAATTCCCATCACTGAGATCCTACACAAGATAATAGCATAACTCTTACTTTACAGGATTTTTTTTTTTTTTTTCACTTGCAAAGCTAAGGGTGGGGCTCCGATGAACTCAAGTGGTTCACTGCAAACAGAAAAACAGCTTCCAGCAAGAAATGTCCTGATCAGCTCTAGTAGAATACAGGAGTGGGCCCCACTTCTGACCACAAGGTAGAATTCTTTCTCTGATGCCATCCACAAATTTGTCTCTTTTAATCACCGGTCCACTCAGGCCCAGGTGGAGTCAGGAAATGATGCCCTCTGTACACCTGAAGAAAAAAGCCCAATCATGGTTGACCACCTGCAGGTTTGACCTCCAAACTCCCTCCCATACTTCCAATGAAATGCAGGGGTGCCATCTTCTAATCAGTAGTTTGATTCTTACTTTTCCGGCCTATATCCTTCCCCGCTCAAGTTATGAAACATATAATCGAGCCCTACCCACGCCTGACACATCAGATGGCCTTAGGCTGTTTGACTGGCAGGGGGCAGGGGGCATCATCTGTGGGCAGTGTGAAAGAGCAGGGGCAGCTGGGAGAAATTGAGTAATGTGCACTCTGACCGTGTTTCAAGCCACCTGAATTGCGAAGCTCTTGGTAAATGCTAAAGGGAAAAGTGGACTTTACGGCCCCTTTATGAAACCCCTGATGTCCTTTCCAAGAAACTATACTCAAGCAATAATAAATATTCAGCATACAGTTATTTGGTTTCAAGGGCATTTTACCCAAGGAAAACAATAAAAGAAGATCACCACGGAGCTGAGGTCCTTCGAACTCAGGATCGACTTGGGTAGAAACAAATACCCAGATGACAGTGAAGATTTAAATGACATATCATCAACTTGAGATGAAAATGGAAAAAGGACACATAAATAAATAAATAAAACCAGAGGCCCATCAGGAACAAGGTTATGTACACTAACTCGTCCTTGGAGATCTGGATTTGCAGTCCATCCCACGGGAACACCTATCTTCACAACCTTCCTCTCCTGACGACATTGAAACATTCACACGTCATCTGTGGCAGGCAGGCTGGGTCTCTAAACAAACTGCTCTCTGAGTCTGGAGCATCAGGACCGACACCTCAGTGGACTCAAATATCAACTGCCCACCTAGAATTTCTAAGGGTCTGTAATAAAGTACGTGAAACGCCTGGAGGAACCAGAAGCATTTCACCTGCGGTAAACATCTGCATACAGCCATGCTCACACCATGTTAAATTTAAATTTTCTTTACTGTTGTTCTTGAGATTATGCTTTCCTGAGTTTTTTTTTTTTTCTTTCTTTCTTTACCTTCTTTTGCACTCACTGAAACTGATCAAACTCCCCTATACCAGAGAGCACAGCAAAGTCAGGGAAAATGCTGGAAAGGGGGAAACCATTGGGGAAGAGCCGTGGCGAGCCTCCCCAGATGCCTCTGCCAGGTTACAAATGGTGAGCAGGCCACAGTGTGAAGACAGCCAGGGAACACTGCACACTTGAGGAAAAAGCTAATGCAGCTGCCAAATTGAAAATAAGTATGGTCGACTTTCAATTATCCCAAGTGGTTTAACCACACGGCTTCCTTCTTCCCACTGCCCAACCTCAGTCTGGGCTACGACCCAGACACTGAGCAGGGTGGGGGTCTGCAAGTCTGAATGGAGTGTCTGTGTCTGAAGGTGTGGTCCCAACTCTACGGAATTGTGAATTTTCTTTCATGAACCAAGCCACAAAGTTCTCTTTTAACAATAGGGACAAATCGCAGTATCTATGAATGGATAGTGTTAATAAAAGCTATGTTACATACCTTCTCTCAAATGTTAAATAAAATTAAGTTCTGTAAAATGACAGGAAGATGCTTAGTAGATGAAAGAAGAAAACTGTAAATTTTATTCATACATTCCTTCACTCATTCATGTACTCAAAAAGTTGTATTAGATCCTTACATGTTATATGTTAGACACAGTCTCAGGCACTCAAGACAGAGATGAAGACAATTCAGTACCTCCTCATGGCTCACAGTCCACACTGGGGATGAAACACTGAGAATTCAAAAATCAAGTTTCCTAAATCTAAAACATGCTTTTCAACCAATATTTCACTGTCCTTGAAGGAAATATAATTTATCTGGTAGCTCTATAGGACAAGAAGTTTTACTGTGTGTGTCTCAAAGGTGACATTTAAAAAAAATTTTTTCATTGGGGTAAAAGGTGACATTTTAGCAGTAGTGGAGTCTGTGTTTGACGTTCCACCTCACCTGTGCCTTTGAATGCAGAAAGCCAGTTTGCTTGCGTGTCCCTCTTTTGAAAACCGACTTCTATGTTAAAACGATCACCCCTCCTTTAAATCTCACAACCAACCCCCATTCTCCTACAACATATCCAACAGCCCAATTTGCTCTTTCAAATTCACACCTGAAGTGTGTACGATTAACAAAGACTAAAATCCCCACTGGGGTTTTCTTTTTTTAAAAACAGGTCCCTTTTCCAAAAAATCTCTACCTTATGGAGTAAGTAGGAGAAAACATGCTTAGTGGGGGGAATATTTCCTGGTGTCACTCACTTACTCTAGATATTTATAACCTACATTCTAAAAGAAGTTAATTTAGGCTCTCAAAAAATTGGATTTTGGGCACCTAGGTTAACCACCCAACTCTTGATTTTGGCTCAGGTCATGATCTCAGGGTTGGGAGATCGAAACCCATGTTGGGGTCCATGCTGGGTGTGGAGCCTGCTTAGGAGTCTCTCTCCTCTTCCTCTGCTCCTCACTCTACCCCCTGCTTGCACAGTCTCTCTCCCTCTCTTGAAGAAAAAAAAAAAATTGGGTTTCTTCGTTTATACAATGGGAATAATGATAATAAGACTTCAAAGGTTGTTGAGCAAATTACATGAGCTCATTCATCATGAAAGCATTTAGCTTGGTATCTGTCTTTTTAAAAAATAAGCTGTTACTATTTATCATCATTTAAATATTATTGCTGTTAAATAGTAATTTAGCAATTTCTTCTTTAAAAAAAAAAAAAAAGATTTTATTTTTAAGTCATCTCTACACCCACCATGGGGCTGGAACTCACAAACCCGAGATCAAGAGTCACATGCTCTATCAACTGAGCCAGCTGGATGCCCCTTGGCAATTTATTCTAAACTGTAAACTAACCACTGACTCAAAGAGCGAGACAAACATGGACCAAAATTTTCTCAATATTATTAAAGCTTCTCAATGACTGGGAAACACAATTTTATTACACCACTGTAAGCTTCTCATCAATAAATGGGTACTGTTTGTTTTTTTCAGTTAACATATGCAGTTTACTGCAAAACCTTAGAACCTCCATGTTCTAAGCGTGGAGGCAGCATTCAGGAAAGGAGATCTTCAGGCTCTAGAATGAGAGGAGTGAGAAGGGTTGTGATGGTGAGTGTGTACATGTGTGTGTGTGTATGTGTGAAAGAGAGAGTGTGTGTGTGTGTGTTATGGAGTAAGTTGCTTACAAGAAGTCACAAATAATCAAGCACAATAATTCTGGGACCCCAGTTTAGTGAAGGGGGAAAAAAAGTCTATCCCTTAACCAGCCGGACATGCGAAGAACCAAAAAGTCTCTGAACTTAACCGTTTCAGTTCACTCAGCCAGGGAAGTGGGAAGAAGGTTATACTAAGACACCAATAAGCCACAAAAGTATACAAACTTCCTTCCTAATACAGCATACTCCTTGCAATCTATTTCCTTGCTTGAAATTTATTGCTATAAATACAGAGCATGAAAAATGTGAAATGATGCCAGTTCAGCCATCACTTTGGCCCCAATCCTTTACTAAATTTATGCATCTCTCTAGCTTGTTTAAATGCCAAAGAGCTAGGCAAACTAGAAGAATATTATGTTCTTCCCTTCGGTAAAGAAGTCCACCTGAGTAATGCATGCAGATGGAGAAAGGGAGCCCAGGGAAAAGGAATAAAAACATTCACGTTGCAGACAAGAATAACAGGCTTGTTATAACAGGAAGGATTACAATAAAATCATCTCTTTCTACAATCTTTGGAAACCTTGCACATTTTCCAATGTCGTATCCATTCTTCCAGTCTTTGTACAATAAGGGATATATATATATATATATATATATATATATATATATACACACACACACACGCGTAACAGAATAAGGTATGATTCAGCAGCAGAAAAGCCAGAGATGCACGGACCACACCAGAAAGCAACTATAAATAAAGACAGAACTCAATAAAAAAATGGTTTTTCATGATTCGAGACTGTGATAGATGCTGCAAAAATTTGTATATGCTACTAATTTGCAATTTTCTCATGTTTATGTGCCTCTGTTCACATTCAAAGTTAATGATAATAACTTAAGCCCTAATGAGAAATGCTCAGGAGGAAAACTTACATGCAGAACTTAGGCTTGTGCAAACTAATCTTTTTTCTGAATACAGGAACATCACAATACAGCACAACTGGGTTGTTTTCTTGTCCTTGTTACCTGCCTGTTATGGCAGTTGGGAGATTTCTTTTCAGTTTGCCTACCTTCCTTCTACAATCTTATTCCACAGGAGAAACCACATCTCCCACTGCAGAAAGGAGGGGGCCCTGGGCTGAGGAAACCAGAGGTATTCCAACCTTCCTTGTGATTCTGTCATCCTTATTATCACGTCTATATGCTTTGCCTGGCTACCATCAGTTTCTGTCCAACAACAACTGGCATCAGCATGAGAAGGGCTTTGAGGATCCTATATATATATTTATAATTGGGACTATCTACCATAGTGCTCTGTACAAATAGAAAAGATCTGGAAGGAAATACATCAAGGTATTAATGATAACTGTTTTTAGCTGATGTAACTGTGTATGATTTCTCTTACTTCTATTTTTCCATGTTTTCCAAATGATCTATAATAAACTCATATTACTTTTCATAATGAAAGTACTTAAAAATAAAGACATTAATTTTGAGCCTAGGTATGTACTATCCCTGTACTTTGAAGGCTCCTAGATTCTTGCTCTCTAAGAGATTCTATGGAAAAATGAATTTTTAAAAAAATGACTAATATACAAAGACCTCTGAGGTGAGAGAAAACTATTTAATCCTAAATGAGTAATGATGGATTCCAGAAGAGGAAATCTGGACACAAATATCTACTTGTATAGAATAAACAGGTTTCAGTTTCACCAAATCAGATATGTAAATTTGACAGACAATGCAACTCTCTCAAGAGAGAGCTATTTTCCTCTGGAAAAACAACTTCTACTTAATATCTTTAGAATGCAATATGTCAATTTCTGAAAAGAAAAGAAATATTGTGTTTTTAGTTTCCAAGCTCTCTTAACTCAGGAATATTCTGGGGTCCTTTACCCAGGGCTACTCCAAATGCAGCAGGAAATTCACCCTGTTCCTGGACAGCACTGGGAATGACCTTTCTATCTGGCCATCTAATTAAGGGGCTGTTATCATTATGAATCTCATTCAGTAGTTTCTCATAAACATCTCATAAAATAAGCAGCCTTCCACTGTCCACGACTAATCACCAAGAAACCAATCATATCGGAACCCTTTTAAAAGTCTTAAATCTTTGACTTTAGACATGTTTATTAAAATTTTTACATCATATTCAATCATAAACTTACTATGTATTTTATGAAAATGAATAATGGGAAGAAAAACCAGGGCAGCTTTGTTAATACAAGAATAATAGCAAGCCACCTATCACATGCGATAGACCTTCCATGCAATGCCTTATTTAATCCTCCTACCAACCCTATGATAGACTTCTATTAATTTACAGACAGCCAACTTGTCTAGGGTCACAAAGCACAGCTCCCACTCAGATCTTCTTGACTCCAAAGACCATGCTTCTCATATGTCAAACTGCTTCCCTCTGAATAAAAGAGTGGGAGTCAATTGTCATATGGTTTCACTTATTTTGTGGCACATAAGGAATAGCATGGAGGACATTAGGAGAAAGAAGGGAAAAATGAAGGGGAATAAATCCCAGGGGGAGACGAACCATGAGAGACTATGGACTCCAGGAAACAAACTGAGGGTTTTAGAGGGGAGGCGGGTGGCAGGAGGGGTTAGCCCCGTGATGGGTATTAAGGAGGGCACGAATTGCATGGAGCACTGGGTGTTATATGCAAACAATGAATTGTGGAACACTACATCAAAAACTAACGATGTGGGGCGCCTGGGTGGCTCAGTCGTTAAGCGTCTGCCTACGGCTCAGGTCATCATCCCAGGATTCTGGTATCAAGCCCCATGTCGGGCTCCCTGCTCTGTGGGAAGCCTGCTTCTCCCTCTTCTGCTCCCCCTGCTTGGGTTCCATCTCTCGCTGTCTTTCTCTGTCAAATAAATAAATAAGTAATCTGTAAAAACAAACAAACAAACAAAAAACAACCAACTAATGATGTATTGTATGGTGACTTATATAACATTAAAAAAAAAAAAAAAGAGTTGGAGTTTGGATCTTCTTAAAACTAAAACATAAAGCAAACATGAAGACAGAAAAGCCACCAGAATACTCTTTTCCTTTTCATGCTTTTAAACCACTACCTATTTCTCCTTCTTCTGCTGAGCTCATTCTTAATCTGGCATTGGAGCAAGTTGCACACGAGCAGAGCATGGCAGAAAGAACAAGATGGTCAGAATGTACAGGCCACAGGGTCTTCAGATGCAAGATCTTACTGATGTATGAGAACAGGAGTTTGATCAAAATGTGGTGAATAAAAGAAGAGAAAGGGATTATCAGTTGTAAGGAAACCTTCAGAATAGCTAAGTGGTCTCCCTTGGCTAACTATTAGAGAAAAGAAGCATTTGATCTGCTCCTGCCATACCATGGTCCTATGAGAACGCTCATGTTTTAGAAAGAACTTCACGCACTGGAGATGGTGCCTTACCTTATCCTTTTGTGAAAAGTTGAGTCAAAGGCACCTTGGTGGCTCAGTCAGTTAAATGTCTGCTTTTGGCTCAGGTTATGATCACGGGGACCTGGGATCGAGTCCCGCATTGGGCTCCCTGCTCTGTGGGGAGCTTGCTTCTCTCTCTCCCTCTGCCCCTCCCCCACTGTTTGTGCGTGCTCTCTCTCTCTCTCTCTCTCTCTCTCTCACATGCTCTCTCAAATAAATCTTTAAAGAAGAGTCCAAAAAAAAAAAAAAAGGTTTTAGGAATTTACAAGGCATACCACCTACCCAATATACTGAGTGAAACTTTGCTCAATTCTGTTTTCCTCAACAAAACCCCACACAAGCACCAAGATGAAATGTGCACCTTTTGCCCAAAAATGGCAACTCAAGGAATAGGATTACCATGGAAGTATACTCTAATCTCTGAAAAACTCGTGTGTGAATCAATAAAAGGCCTATGCCTAGCAAAAGCAAAGGGCCGCAGGACAGAGAATGCAGTGGGGACATCAGAGAATGCTTTTCATTCATGAATCACTTTGCTGTCGGTGCCACAAAAGTCCCACTTCACAGAAGAGAGAGTCACAGGAATTCCATCTGGGCACATCTTAACAGCGTCTCTGTGGCCAAACATGAGCGCTCACGGCTACATCATTTCCTGGGCTCCTTCTGTACTTCAAGGCAATCAACCGAGTTTTCCAGGGCATAGGAGCACCCAGACTGCTTTTCAGGGACAGTTGTCAGGTTGGGAGGGGAGTCACAGGTAAATGGAATGAGTAAGTTTTCCAGGACAAACTCATGATGCTGGAAAGGAAAGACATCACAGCTCAACAGTTTTAAGTTGTGGTCCTGTTTTTAAATTTTCATGGGAAATGGGGATGCCTGGGTGGCTCAGTTGGTTAAGCTGCTGCCTTCAGCTCAGGCTATGATCCCAGGGTCCTGGGATCGAGTCCTGTATCCAGCTCCTTGCTCAGCAGGGAGCCTGCTTCTCTCTCTGCCTCTGCTGGTCTGCCTGCTTGTGTTCTCCCTCCCTCTCTCTCTCTCTAACAAATATTAAAATCTTAAAAAAAATCATGGAAAAAGAACACATTAAAAATTGCACAAAATTTTAACCAACTCTGCAGTCCATTTCAGCTACAAAATCTCTAAACCACTTTACCAGATATATGGTCCCCAGCTTATCCACAAGTCTAGTCCACTGTTGGATTCCTTTGGTTATTACAACGAGCTTCTTCACACTGACTTGACTTCTGTCTGCCCCTAACTCCCAGGCATTAATACTAAATATATACCCGCAGCAAACAAGAATTCGCTTATTCTTTTATAGGACAGCGCCTCAAAACAACCGGGATTCTGGTCTCAACACAAAGATTTGCAAGAGCAACAATACTGTGTGTGTGTGTGTGTGTGTGTGTGCACGCGCATGCATGTGTTTTGCCATAGGTTTGGTTTTGGAATATCATAATGTACAGAAAATAATAGTTTTGAAAGACAAAGAGGAAAAGAACCACTCTGTGATTGCCTTCATTCTTTGCAAAAGTTAGTATCTAGTTAACTTGTATTTATCTAGAACACACCTTTCTAGTAACATCCAAAGGAGGAGAGAGGTCAGAGCACTAAGCAAAGGAGGAAATACGTGTCTCTGAGGTCACCCTGACAAGAATGATCAAAATGGGGGAAAGAAAATCTTCAGACTGGCTTCTAATCACACTTAGGACTGGAAGAGATAACATGCCAGTCACTGGCTTCAGTTTAAAGCCCACAGAAGCCCAACCAGCTTTCTCTCCTGTCAACAGAGTGAAATTGGGCTGATCTCAAGTCTTGCTAGCTGCCAAGGTAGTATCCGCAGCTTTTCTTCCTAATAATGGTTGATGCTGAACTTGGAAAGTCTCAGCAAGAAACTGTGCATCTACTAGGATAAGATTCCATGTGTTGACAAAAAGACTGCTTTCAAATGAATACAAAATAGTGAAAAATAAAAAACTTTCTCCCATGAAAGTCTTACATATATTATGAACTTGAAGCCTAAAAAAATCCTAAAAAATAAAGAGTAACAACTTGTTGTAGGATGTTCACTGAATATTGTAAAACTGTGAACTGATATAAAATATTGAGACCTATGTCACCAGTGAAACAAACACTGGACCACTGAACTTCTCAGTTCATTTGCCAAACCTCTTGGTCCCACCTTTTCTAATAACCGAGGGTTTGAGCTGCGCCTGTCTCACAACTTCCTGACCTTCAACTTCCACATTTTTAGAATAAAGAATCCAGTGGACAGATCTTCTGGGGCTGTACATTTGCGTGATTCTAAAATTTTCTGTATTTTGATATCATCACCGCCATACCTATGAGAAAGCCTCGTTTCTGAGAGCTAGCTTTTCAGAAAATCTGTTAAATGAACTTTCAGAGAAACTGAAATGCTGCATTACATTTAGGACAAGTCTTCTGAAAAGCCTTAGACAACTTGGCATAACAGTAAGAGTACAAAAAAAAAAAAATAAATAAATAAAAAGAAGAGTATAGACTCGGAGTTGAAGACTAGCTAGGTTCCAATCCAGTTCTCTGACTTCTGTACTGGCAGCATGACCCGGAGTAAATGGGTTCAGCTCTTGTGTTCCAGTTTCCTCAACCGTTGAACAGGGATAATAATGGAGTGACTTCATGGGGTAGCCACTAAGGACATAACTGAACCGACAGCAAAATCAATTAATCAATTTATGATTGATTGGCAATAGGCTTGAAACCAATCAATGTGTCCCAGCACTAAGCAAAATGTGTTTGAGCTAGTAAATACCACCTCAGTGCCTAGGATAGTGGGTATAGAGTAAACAGCTGCTGAGTGAATGAATGAGCAGACTCTGAGAAAAAACAGCTCTACATAAATGTTTTCAGTATCATCCAGTATACACCACAGGAACGCCAATCACAGAATCACGGGCTGCAGCTGTCCACAACTCACCACTCCTGGTAGGTAAGAACAGCAGCTGAGTTTGTTCTACTAAAGGGACGGTCAACATCCATTCTCCACATAGCTTCACTATCTTCAGTAACTGCATCAACCCAAGGGGGCCCTGAGGTGGACTAAGGCAGACACAGTACAGTCAAATATCCACAACTAGAAATTAAATAAAATATTAGTGCTTTTTTGCTTCTTTGTCTTTATAAGAAATGAAGATAGATACAAATAAAAGGAAAGTCACTTAACACATCACCTAGGATTACACTGTGAGGGCACTTTTTTAAAAAGATGGTCCTCCTGCTACGTCTTATATCAGGTATGATCCTTTAGGGTCCTTTCCACACATGCTCCAAATCCAAATTGATGCACGGGTCAGACCGACCATGGAAAGTTCTGTGGCCCAGGACAACCTCTGAAGATCTCAGTATGAATCAGCTCAAGCCTGAATAACTTGCAGTCCATCAGCTAACCAGCTTCAGTTCAGTAATCACAACTTAAATTTCATCCTGATCCTTTGAGCCTATGCCTAAGAAGATAAAAATGTAAATAGATAAGTTAAGGAACAGAGAAATAGTTAAAATAGATAAAATGCAAGTAGATAAAAAAACCTCATTAGAGGTTCTTCTAAACTAGGTCCACTTTGAGAGGACCATAGGAAAAGTGGAGATCACTTTGATGAGAACAGTTTGAAGAAAGGTCCCTGTTCCAGTTCAACATTTCTTAAATTGCTGGGTAGCCAGTGGGGTTGTGGTGGCGGGAGGGGGGGGGGGTCCTTTAGAATTTACAGAAGGGATAGTCACAGGAACATCTGTAAAGAAACAACTTCTTCTTTGGTCAAAAATGAGTAGTCACAGGCCACAGCAAATACACACACCTTAAACTCTACCCTGAGACATGGGGTCAAACAGCACCATTGGATCCTGGCAACTAGCCATGATCCTGGAGACGTACAGTTTTCTCTAAATGTTTCCTCACTGCTTTTCGGCCTGGCTCCTCCTGAGATAGATTACTCTCTTTTTTACCCCCTTTCAGTCCGCACAATAGTTATTGGGCATCCACCATTACCAAGAGCTGTCACATGCACTAAGAAAACAGGTCCAGCGTGGAAGACTGACTCTCATACGTTTAACAGCAAATGCAAAGCAGACTCCGCTGCCATAAGGCAACAGAAGTCCTGTGCAATGGGTCAAAGGAAAAGGAAGAAGGCCAGTCATGGCAGGTGGGGCAGAAGAAGAAACATGTATTCCTTATTTCACAAGAGACTGGCAGCAGCTTGAAGCCTGAGCAGGAAGAACTGAGCACCTCAGTCACAGAACAGGCATAGAAAAAGGGGAGGGGGCAAGTCAGGTCCAAAAGATCTATCTCTTTTGTAAATAAGGGACCACGGTGAGCAGTCTCTTGTAACTCCATGCTTTAATTCTGACGTATCCTCTTGAGCATTGGAAATGTTAGCATTTATACTCTATCTCCATTAATAATATTACTGATAGGTTCAAAGTATTCCTGAACTCATTCCAATATAATTCCCCTGCCTCCAACATCTTTTCTACCCCTTGACTCCTTCACTTAGATGGGACAGGCTTTAAAATGTGGCTCATGGAGAAAAGTGAAACCATAGGCTCCAATGGTTCTCAGAATAAAAAACACATTTTGAAATAAAATAAAGGTTAAGCTCTCATACCAACAGACCTTGCTAGATCAGCAAAAATGTAGGTGTTACAGGAAATCGCTATATTGTGCAATCCCCATTTCACTCTCCACAAAATTGCACTATAATTCAAAATAAGTGAAGCAACAATTGGATGGATGACCAGTTTTTGTTGTTTACATAGTTTAATGCACAAATGTGCAGTTTCCATGACTTTCAGAATGACGTGATTTACATGAGGCTTTAACAATAAATAAACTTGAAGTGCTGTATACAGTTAGCATATGGTGGAATTTTTAAGGAAAACTTTTTCTTCCATTCCCTGCAAGACATTTAAAATATTCTCCCCATTAGGGTTTTTTTTTTTTTTTGGTCTTTAATTCACACCCTGCTAATTCTCCTGTGTGAATATAAAATTTTTGTTTTATAAATAAAATGTAAGGGTGGAAAACAAAACAAATGTTCTTTAATGAATTAATGCCAAAATAAGCGGTAACAACTGCACATAGACTTTCTAGATATTTGTAAATTGGCCATTCTAAAAGTTAGTCATGGATATCACAAATACTTATATTATTATGTAATAATTTATGGCATTTCCATAGACCTGTTATGTATCATCCATCTTTAACCACCTGGCATGCCCAAATACCTAGGAAAGATGAACAGAGTTACTTGCACTAAATCCCTAAAACATACTTTCTGAGGAATAGACAAACAAATCCTATTCTATTGTCAAGTCTTTAAAAAAGGCCTTCTCCCTATGAATATTAAATACACACGATATTACAGAGTCTTACTGAACATACTTTGACCAAGGTTAAGGTCATGTCTTTATTGCATCCTCCTCGTTCCCTCAATTTCACCAGAGTGCTCTCCTTCTTTTTCACCTACGTGAATCTTATTTAAGAGAATCTTGATCAAGTTTATGACCACCGTTACTAGAGGGAGATAAACACTTTACGCCCCTCTTACCAGAAACCGAAGGTATGGCATGGAAGGCCAATTCTCGATCTAAAGTCCTCACTGACACCTATCCTCCTGGAATTTCAGGACAGACAATGAGTTTCCAATGCTACATCAGGTGTGACCTATTACATGTCCAACATGGGAGTCAAGCAAGGGCTACAGTTTGATGTTCACTGACAAACTCAAGAACATGCTGGCATCTGATTTAAAAAAAAAAAAAAAAGATTATTGGATTATCTTGCTGTGATAGTTGTTGACTAAAATCACCATTAAGGAACACTAATATCCAAGTATTTTACTGAATACTCTTAATTCAGAAATTGCCACTGGAGCCACTTGACAGTTTCTGCTTTGCGCTACATTTCTATTCCCACCTGCTACAAATCTTTTACCTGAAATACTTTGTGTGGAAACTCATTAAAATGCTCTTGTGAAAGGAGAGTGCAACACTACCGCCTTCCCTTTGTCTAATGGCACAGGACCTCTCTCATAAATTCATTCTAATTAAATTACGCTTCTCAAGGTGCTCCCTCTCATGCAATCCTTATGTAATTGTACCTAATATTTTCTCCACAATTGATGTTACATTAAACAGGCTTTTACTACCTGCTATCCTCATAATGGCTCTCACTCTCTTTCTGTACTCTCTTTTTTCTTTTAAAAAAATTTTTTTTACCTCAAAGGAGACAGGAATTTGACATGATAAATTCTATTTTAAGAGTTTGCCTTGAGCTTTCATCAAATTCTTTATAATTTTCTTAATGATACATAATACACACAAAGGCTCATACAAATATATCTCTTTGAACACCAGAGAGAGAGCATTACATTTTAAAGCTCAATGAAAGAAAGAAAACAGGTCAGTTAATGGGTCATTAGCCAGTTTTATCTGAAGGCAGTGATGCTATAGGTGGGACAATGCGTGGATGAAAATGAGAATTATGAACCTTACAAAAATGATCAGCAATCACTGTCTTTTCCATAGATGTAGTAAAGGATATTGATTCCTTCAGCTATCAGGATGTACTTCCCTCCATATGATACTTGGGGTTAAAAAAAAAAAGAGCCAAATCTGAGACCGTATGTGAAATCTTAATAGTATATCTTGGCTTATGTTGCAGACTGTCATCAGAACTTTCTATTTTTAAATAAAACATAGAAGGAGTAGTTGTTTTCCCCTTCACACTCTGCTGTGTTTCAGCAACCCTGTGGAATACATGGGAGTTTTACAAGAAATGAATAGTTTGTGGTTGAAAAGATTATAGATGATAGGATTTCATAACTTTGCTAAGTATGTAAATAACTTGCCGAGAGCCATAGGAAAAACTACTTAAATGTATGTGTCCTGCCACCTTCTACTGCTACTATCATTGTTAGAAATATCACTATTAGCACTATGTAGAGTATCAGCATTTCCTCAGCATTTCCCGGCTTTTTTTTTTTTTTTTTTTTTTGGTTTATGTGTTCAGCTTTCCTTCATATCCGTTTTTGTTATGACTGGGAGATGAGTATACATTTAATTACATGGTTGTGTCCAGTGTACAGAATATGTGAGTACTCTACAGCACTTGTTAAAACATAAGTAAGTGGAGAGGTCTTGTCTACCCAACATGACTGGTAGCTTTTCAAGGTTTGCGACAGTATTTTTTATTTTGGAAATTCCATATACTATTTCACAACAGAAGCGCCATCTACATGTGCCGACTGGCAGATGGAATTAAGAGGGTAACTTGTTTTTATTTAGTCAGATGCTTTCAAAAACTTTATGTCTTAATATTAGAATTTTTGATAGACTAGATTGATTAATCTTCCTGAAAAATAACTTCTCTTTCTGCGTCAGGTGTTAAATGTGACAATGAGTTGTAGCCAACATTTGTTGAGCACCTTCAGTGTTCCAGGAGCAACATTCTAAAGTGTCTGACGTGGATTAACTCCTCCTGTTATCCCTCTTGCACAGATGAAGAAATCGAGGCACAGAGAGGTCAAGTGGCTTGCACAAGATTGTAATGCTATTAAAATGGTAATGAAACGTCCATAGTTGTCAAACTGTGGGAAGAACCAGGATGCCCTTCCACGGACGAATGGATAAGGAAGATGTGGTCCATATACACAGTGGAGTATTATGCCTCCATCAGAAAGGATGAATACTCAACTTTTGTATCAGCATGGACAGGACTGGAAGAGATTATGCTGAGTGAAATAAGTCAAGCAGAGAGAGTTGAGTATCATATTGTTTCACTTACTTGTGGAGCATAAGGAATAACATGGAGGACTTTGGGAGATGAAGAGGAAAAGTGAGTTGGGGGAAATCGGAGGGGGAAACAAATCATGAGAGACTGTGGACTCTGAGAAACAAACTGAGGGTTTTGAAGGGGAGGGGTGTGGGAGTTTGGGTAAGCCTGGTGGTGGGTATTAAGAAGGGCATGTATTGCATGGAACACTGGGTATGGTGCATAAACAATGAATCTTGGAACACTGAAAAAAATAAAATTAAATTTAAAAGAAAAAGGGAAGCTGGAATCTGAACCAGCAATCAGTCTCCAGAGTCCATACTAATGACCACACTCCCTCCTTAGGTAGTCACCATCCTTATAGGTGGTAGAAAGAAGACCTCTTAATGCTTATTTCTATAGATGAATGCTCTCACCATTAGCCACCAGTTAGAAAGTAAATAAATAAATTCTATGACATGTATTTGATCAGCTACATACACTTGAACAGTCAAACCTTTGGTAATAGTGTCCTCCTAGAGCTTAATGTTGGAGTTCATCAGAAATTTCAAATATACCACAGGTGCATTTCCCATGAGACAGCATGATCCCAACCCAGCTATAGGTGAAAATACCCCGGGCACATCGTCATTGCAAATGGTGGCTACAATTCGATGTGAAACAAATCACATACTTCCAGCTCCAATTCTCCAGCATATCAGCAGAATTTACCAAGACTACACACAAATGCTTACACTTGGAGTTACACCTCACACAGAGGAAAGCTGGATTACAAAAGGCCAGAGAAAAATTTCCTTCTTCCCAGGGAGGAGGCAGTATAATCTGCATGGTTCAATTCCTGAAGTCCCGCAGATCTGGGTTCAAATTTCATTGCTGCAGCATACTAAGTGTGTTAACTTGGAAAAGCTTCCTAAGCAAGCCACAGTAATCCGTTACTGCAATGAGGGTGCTAGTGGTTGTGATACAGGAGGGACGGTGTGATAATTAAATGAGGTGACACAGGCATGTTGATTTGCATGTCCCTTTGCGTGTTGTAAATGATCAATAAATAGTAGCTATTCATAAATGATGTCTCCAACCAGTAGTATGTTTTTCTGTTCTCATGAGAGGGACCTACTTCCATAGAATTTTGCTGTTATTGTTTTTCAGTTGAATTTAATCTAATCCTTTCTTAAAATTTCCAACGTAAACAAAGAGCCCCATGTAGCCACAGAGGGAGGACAGCACAAAAGAAATACATGCATTCACTACCACCACCTCACACTGTCCAGTTCAAAGGGATAAATATTTAACACAAGAAACAAGCTTCACTTAACAATTTTTATACTATGTTTAAGGGATAGTAATATTCACTTTTTTTTTTCAATTGAGAAAAGAAAGGCATAGACTGAAGCATAATCTGCACAAAAGCCCCTGGTAAAACAGAGACCACATTTCTGGTCTTTAGAATTCTCGTAGAGGCCACCAGCCCCGTTTTTTCACACCCCTCCTTGTCTCTTAAAATAGGGACTCTCCTCACTTCAAAAATGGGAGGTGAGCGAATGACAGAATGATGGGTTTTTCGTGGGGACAGGCCATTCCCCAACCCATGCCTCGGGATGGCAAACATAATACCCCCGAGTGATGAAGGAGGGGGGCAGGCTGGGGTGGTGAGGTCTCTGCCTTTTAAGCAAGCCAGCCAGCAAACACAAATGCATACAATTTGAAATTTTAATTAGGGTGCCATGTGCTGGTGACATATGGCGACACACTGACAGCTGGGCGTCCAGGTTCAGGAACAGACCTGGGTTCTGAAGTCACAGTTGGCAGAAGCAAAGTTCTCCGCTTGTGCGCTAGGTGCTAGCATGCCTGGAAAGTGCTCTGCCAACATCACCCCCTGTGCAGCACTGCCTTCCGCCGCTTGTAGACGCTGCCTGCCAGGGGCCGCTGCTGCAATTCAGAGAGTGAAGAGCAAATAGAAAGAAAGGAAAAGATTAAAAACCCCACACCCCATTTGCAGTTTCAAGCCAGAAAATATCCCAAACAGCACAGCCATTGGTTTTGTCTGTGTGTGTGTGTGTGTGTGCGCACGCGCGTGCGCTTGAGTTCTAAGTTTCAGAGACCCTGGGATCTTCACACTAAATCACCCTTTAGCAGGAGGGGTTGTGTTTCTGGGATAGGACACATCAGGGCAGGGCAATTAAGAAGCGTGTTACCTGCTCCAAAGTCCATAGCATTAAGCCCTTATATAAAACCAAATATGATTTAAAAGTCACATTTACATAGATTAGAAGATGAATCATGTTAGCGAAGTATCAAAATGGAATAAAAACATTCTAAGACAACTTCTTAAGCATTAAAGGTCAAGTTGGCTAACTTTTTTCTGCTACCAGAATTTTTTTCCATGATGAATTAAATGCTGGTCAGTTTGACCTTTGAAGCTGAACAAGTCATCTGAAAATGTCTTAAAATGGGTTAATGAATTGCCTTGTGGCTGCTGCTTCTGCTTTTCCTTATCCCACTGTGCCTATGTAGTCCAAGTCGGCTGTTTCTAAGCAAGTCTAGGACCCACAAGAAAGAGAGTTACAAGAGGGTTTCCCTGCCAATCCATGTAATATTAAAAGAATCATTCTTTAGATCCTTCTTTACCTACCAACTCTTTCTAAGCTATAAATCTTTTGACTATAAAGAACCAGAGTAAGTAAATGTACGTGCCAAATTGCACCATCTACAACTCTGTGGGAAGTATGAGTTTCTAGCCAATAAGCAACGAAATTCTTCTGGGATATGACAAATACGAGGGCCAAATCCTTATCTCTTCCTTGCATTCCAAATACTGCTATCAAATCAGCCAAATGAATTTAAGGTAGAACTATCATTGAAGTGGAAATTCAAAATTCATCAATTTGATTAAAAGCCAGCAATTTACTGTTTCCTCCTATTCAATTAAACACAAACACACGCATACTGCTTTCAAGTTTTCTAAACAGTGTTGACATATAGATTTCACTTTATTTTTTACTACTGCTATTGTTACTATTAGGCAGGGCAACTGATTTACATCACATTTTATTTCTACTTCAACTTAATTTTTGGAAAGCAACAAAACAAGCAGAAGATTAACATCAGCCGTTTCAGGCTTCAGACAACACTGCTGCAAGCTGGAAAATACAGATACTAGAATTTACACCCTCTAGTCGTAAGCCCATTAACTAGTTTGGACAGCAAATATGCATTCTGCATACAGCTACCCTTAAAAAAATAGA
This sequence comes from Mustela lutreola, assembly GCF_030435805.1. Taxonomy (NCBI): domain Eukaryota; kingdom Metazoa; phylum Chordata; class Mammalia; order Carnivora; family Mustelidae; genus Mustela; species Mustela lutreola. Next base: position 49,687,411 of record NC_081299.1, on the reverse strand, counting down.
GCTTGCTGATAAAACAAACAAACAAAAAATACTGTAGCCTCCTGTATATTAGCATGAGCTCTGTGCAATAAAATACTACTGCTCAGTCATAGTGCTTATAAAATTTGTTCTGCACCAAAGGAAAAAAAAAAAAAGAAAAATGCACTCAAGTGTACCGTTAAGAGAAAACCAAAGGCAAATATATATTCTCAATCCTAGATCCCTTCCAAATCTATCTTAAACTAGCTTTAACTAGTTCAAGTGAAGATTCCTTTAACTTGAGGAAGTGTTCCACAGCTATGACCTTGGAGCTTACTGAATAGTGCTGGATACTGGCTTGGGGACACAAGTTTTCTGTCTGCTAAAATCATCTATCAAATAAATACAAATTTCTTGTCCAGATCAACTGAGTACTGATTCTCAGCCCTAAGTTTTCAAGAGCACGCAACAGCTATAATTCTCTCAAAAGATACCACTAAATTTCATTTAAAACCCACCTCAGCACCTACGCACAAAAGAACACACCCACAAAGCAAACTTAGTTTTAATTTTCTTTATAAAATTAAAAACTTATAGAAGTGTGAACTAATGAGTTTAAAATACACTTTCCAATCAATATTAGTAGAATCAGAACCTACATGCAGACAAACAAAACAAAATCTATCCAAAAGATCAAGTTTCTGTTAAAGAAAAATTCATTTACTATATAAGAAAAATCAGGTTCATTAAAAACTGTCAAATACAATATGTCATGCAGCTTTATTTATACATTAATTTTTTTCTAACACTACAACTAGATTAATAAAAAATGAAACTGAATTTCTAGTCTCTGAACTTTTATAAAGTAACATTTAAAACAGACACTTCTTGTGGTTCTAAATAATATCTAGTGTTAATTACATGAAAGTTTTCACCAAATCTCACAGAATGGCAAACTACAGAACATTTACAGAAAGTATCACCTTTCAATAGGCAAAAAGTATCAGGATAAAAATTCATAAATCTGATGCAAAAGCAAAATGTTTACTGCTTGAAACAATTTAAATACAGATAATATGGATAAGGCCATAAACTTTTTTTAATTTCTTAAACTTTTAGTGAGAAAATACAGCTCAAAATAAGAAAAAGATAAACCTACAGAGGCAAGTATGCAAGGAAGATCACAAGAACAATATTGTTTATAGGGGTAAACTATGGATTAGCCCTTAAAATACAAAGGAGTCAAGAAAATTGAAGTTTAGGTGAAAGCTCTTTGGGTTGCATTTCACATACAATTTGCATGTATTTGTCATTTTCTTACGTGGTTAAGATGATATTAGCTAACAAGGGAAGGTATTTGTGATTGCATAAGACCCTGTGATCAGAGCAGTTTTAACAAAGGAACCTCAGTAGAACAAAATTAACAACCGATAAAATAGAACAGAAAAGGAATATCTGTGAAAGCATGCCTAGAAGCCCAGTAATGTCCAGAGAGCAGGCTAAGTAAGAATTAATGGCAAATATTTTAGTCTAGATTCCTAGCTAGCATTATCTTAAACGTGGCAGCTACAGTCAGAGGAGCATATGTGACGAGCAGTGGTGATAGAAGGAAACAGAGGTGTACAGAATTGATTTCTCAGAGGGCTACAGAAAAAGAGCCAAGATTTTTAAAAGAGGAAATTGATAGGAACTTTTTATGGATTCCATGCTGTACTTGCTGAGGTACCTTTGAAACTGAAAGGAGCTCTATATGGTCAGAGTACCTGGATTTAATCCAGATACTCTCACTCAACAGTTTTGAGAACCCTAGAAATTAAGAGCTATGAGCAACTCGATAAGAGGCCAGGAATAGGGCATTTTTAATTAAAAAGAGGAGTGATCAGCAGGTGTAGAAGAAAGGGCACTGAATTCAGATCTGCTTCACCAGCTCTGCCACTAACTACACAGAACTTGAACACAGTTCTGTGTCCCTTACTGAAAAATGGTGGAGCTGAAGCCTTCCAGCTCCAAAACTCTGTATCTCTATGACCTAATCTCTACCTTGACTCCCTTACTGGGTTTCTGTAAGAATAAAGCAAGCTTGTGTAGAAATTATTAAATGTTATTTTTTTAAATATAGGAACGATTATTATGACCTGAACTTGACATGAGTAAGGGAGGGAGGAGTGCTTCAGCTGCCAAAAGGTGGACACAATTCGGAGACGACATGATGTTTGGGCTACTGATGTCTTCAAAAGAAGAAGGGACTCTGTCATTCAGAGAAGTCCTGAAAGCAATCTGAAATGTGGTATCTTTAGGACACACATTTTAAAATCCTAGAACATGACGAAAGGTACCATGGTCCACCAGTAACTTTGGGCCAAATGTGCTAAGCACTTTACATGACTAATTTCACCAGTCCTCATGCCATTCTCATGGGGTGTTATTTCACCATTTTAGTAGATGAGGGGAAATGACACTTAAAATGTCTAAGGCAAAGTCATCTAGCTAATATGGATTTGAACCCAGGTCTCTGACTGACACTAAATTATCTTGTTAATCAAATTATCAAATGAATTAATTATCAAATCAAATCAATCTTGCTGATCTAACTACCACATTATACTAATGCCGTTCCTCTCTGCACAAGCACTTTCCTATTTTAATTAAATTCATCAGGCCAATCAGTTAATTGGGTCAAAAGTTAAGCTGACTTCGGATGTATATAGACAATGTCCTGAATAAAAATGTAAGCATAAGGGAACATACTCTTAAGGATCTGTACTAGAATCATAAGTCTTATAATAGCAGGATGCTTGCCTTTTGGTATTTCCATTAAAGGCAATAAAGACATTAAAGGGGGGGGGGGATTTTTAAAAAGAAAGGCTTGCAGATGATGAAATAACATCAGCCATCAGAACTTATTTCTGGGATACAGCAGATTTATAGCTTGTCCAGTAAATGTGTCACATTTGTGTATCATCGTTGGTAGAAGCAAAACACAATGACTTTGGATGATGATCCTTCATCATGTCTTTTGCCCCACATGAAGAGAGAAAACATTTACAGAATAACACTGGAAAGCCCCGACTGCACATTTTTTTTCAATAGAGAAAGAATTAATTTTGACTATATATTAGAAGCCACTGATATGCCACATCTAATTCAGAAATTGCTCTTTCTCTGGATGGGGGTGGGGGAGAGAGGATCATGGAAGAGAGAAGAACACCAAACAGAATAAGTTCAGTTATCACTCGATGTAACTCTAAGAGACTTAGCAACAGTTGGAAATGAAAAAGACTGCAGATAGCACTCAGTGATCAAAAGAGAAATACTGGAAGTCACAGAAAGCTTCTTTTCTTAAGCTTGTCTGCCCAATTTTATACTGAACTATTCTGAAGTGCAGAGATTAAAATTTTCATAAACACATGAACATTTTATAAATTGGTCCAAACCAAACACATGGTCACCTGCCAACTTTGGTAGGTTTTACAAGCACATTCAATGATAATAGCCATGTTTTTTTTTCCCCATATCAGAGGATTCTGACAGTGCCTGCCAGTTTTGAACTCTACTCTAGGCTAATCTGGAAAATACTTAAAAGAAGATTTTAAGAATCCGAATATAAAAGTTTTCAGGAGTGAGAAACATAAATGTTCATATTTTAAAAGCCAGGTATGTAGTCAAAAGCCAGGACCCATGATGAAAATGGCCAACACCTCCCTGGAATACCAAATGAGACACATCACCATGGATGATTTATGGAATTTCCTCTTTAGATCAGAAATACTTCCAAAACCACCTCCCACTTGGTGCTTTAGCACTTCCAGTAAATGAAGTCAAAAGTGAAAATATACACAAATCCCTCCTTATTTTGACATTTCAAACCTCAATAAAGGCTCGGTTCCACATGCTGGCTTAAAATTAGACAAAGTTTAGTAGAATAAAGAAAGAGAAGGAAGTTTTTTGTTGGGTTATTTTTAATATGCTTCAAAGCTTGTTCAGCCCTTTTTTTGGTAAATTTTAAGACACACTTTAGAAAGAGGAAACAGGTCCCTGCAGGGACAAACTCAATTCCAACCTCACATGCTCAAAAGGGTGTTACTGCTACTTAGGAGCTAGAAGAAAATTAATGGCTTCCTGATGATTTACCAATATTTGTGAACCAAGACAGATCTTGGGTTCGACCTCCATTTTTTGTGATGGCAAGGTTGGGGGGAGGAAGAGAGAGAGGGAGATGGGGAGGGAGGGACAGATGGAGAAGGGATGGCACGAGAGGGAAAAGAAGGGAGAAAAACTGAGTGACTGATTTGAAAGTCATTAGGTCAAGTAGTGATCAGAATCCAGAAAGATGCAGCTCATGAAGTTTTCCCAAACAGCTACTTGCCTACACACCAGAAGCTGATGGAATCAAAAACCTTCGGCACTATGTCCTGCCTAATTGAATTGGTACATGTAATGGGAGGAAGCTGTTTCTCAGAACCGAAATAAATGGTGCCAGGAAAAGGAGGAGGCCAACAAGGCGGGCTGGACACAAACAGGATTGGTGGAACAGGCACCCACATTCTCCAGAAAGCAAATCTTGTTGAGCCCTTATCCGTCCAGGTCTGTAGCGTAGCAACCTGCGGCCTTTAAATACTACTATTCATTTGTTCATTGCTTTCTCTTGGTTCCTTTCCTTTTGCCGGTATTTTTGATAGCCAAATCCTTAAATGAAACCAGAGGCTATGAGAATGTTGTCAAATTTCAATAATGCTCAAAGCGGGGGGGCGGGGGGCGGGAATTGGCGGGGGATCCACTGATCTCCTAATGGTTCCTCTAACATTCATTCTAGAGTTACCCAGTAACAGATTAATGTAGCTAAGCACTGTAACATTGAGAACTAAGAAAACATGCCTGAAATTTACAAGTAGGCCTCACTTGCTAGTTTGAAAAAAAAAAAAAAAAAAACCCACTTCCCGCATTTTCACTGCCATGTTTCTTTATTTATTTATCTTTAATTTATTGTGGTGTCAAAACCCATGTCTGATCTTGGAAGAATTTTGGCACAAAGTTGGCTTTTTATAGTACCAGACCATTAAAACTACAAAACCTCAATTTAAAAAGTGCCAGAAGAGTTTGGTGCTCAGTACCAAAAATGATATAAAGCCTGCAGATGGGGAAGGAAAGAAAAGGAGCTACTCTTGCAAGAAATCCAAGTCTAAGTCATATAACTAAAATCCTTGGTGCTGGAGCAACCAAATATAGTCTTATGTTTTAATATACTATCTAATTCATATTCCTAGGTCCTGGTTTTGCACATATTCTAATCCCAAACTTTGTAACTCTCTAAAGGTCAGAAGGTGTTTTATTTGCTTGTTTTGGTGAATGCCCTAGGTCTGACCAAATCTGTTACATCACAGGATATTTAAATGATAAAATTTGCACCAAATCCTCAGACAAATTAAATACCACTCTGCCCTGCTTGTGTCTGATTAAATGCAATTCGTTCTTGGGCTACAACCAAACAAATGGGATAAGGTATGTATGTAGGTTATACAAGCATAAGACCGAAAGTCATGAACTTGGACCTTTAAATTGCAGTTCTGACAGCAATCCTGCCCAGGAGAATGATCTAGCCTCCCGGAGTGAATCCACATTCTACTCCATGCCCAGTCCAATAATGGTAGCACAGAAATAATAAATATCTGGCAGATGAAAGAATTCACCAACCACATGGTGCTGGAGTGAGAATTAATTAGTCCAAAATGCCACGAAGATGGAATGATTCTGAGTGGAAACAGTGTCATAGGGTGATTTAGGGCCTCTGGAGTCCCCTAACTGGTGCCAAGGTCCTGGTCACTGAAATGGGAGGAATGACAGTACCTCATTCAGTACAGTGAGGATTAAATAAGATAATGGACACAGAGATTTAAAACACTGCCTGCAGGGTGCCTGGGTGGCTCAGTGGGTTAAAGCCCCTGCCTTCAGCTCAGGTCATGATCTCAGGGTCCTGGGATCAAGCCCCACATCAGGCTCTCTGCTCAGTGGGGAGCCTGCTTCCTCCTCTCTCTCTGCCTGCCTCTCTGCCTACTTGTGATCTCTGTCAAAAAATAAATAAATAATATCTTTTAAAAAAATAATAAAATAAAACACTGCCTGCTTGCCACACAGCAGCATTCAATAAATGCTATTAATATTATTAAAATTCAGTAGCATTATAATCAGAAATAGCAATATGTGGCATTTTCTGTTATCCCAAGACTAAATATGAACGAGGCTTCCCTCAATCCCAGATGTGATCCAAACCCAATCACTCCATCAGCAAATGGTTAATGCCCGCTTGTGAGTAAACATCCTAGCACTCCTGTTAGCCAGCTCTCCTTAAAGGTATGAAGACAAGGAAGTCTTCTTTAATATAAGCAAACCATTCTAAGAAAACATTGGTAGTGAGCTTCCTGATTTAGATATATGATACTTCTTGGAAAACTGGGGAAGCGACCTATGGCACATCTTTGAACTACATTTTAGTATCTTCTCTCTATATTTGTCCTCTAGCTCCGAAATCCTGTGTTACCCTATGCAGAGAGCAGAAAGAAAGGCAGAAGCCCAAGAGCTGCTGCCGGGAGATCAGGCCCCACGCCTCTAATGTTCAGGACTCCTGACCTTGTCTGCCTTGGTTTCCAAATCTGCTTTTTCTCCATTTGTGCACCCTTGCCTGGCTTTCTCCTGACCACAGAAGACTACTCACATTTTCTACCACCTAATCCTGCCTACACTACCTGACTCTAGGACTTTAAAGTGATCACAGATGATCTGTTTGGCTCCTGACTAGCTTGACTGTCTAACCCGCCACGATGCCCCCAAATTTTGGAAAAGCACCAAATCGGCTTTTTTTTAAACCTATATTATGTGTCATCTTCACAATGAGCCTATTATGAGCCTGTTATGTAAGTATTACTATCCTTATTTTATAGACAAGGAAACACTTATTGTATTTAACTTAAACGACCTACCCCTGGACAGAATCAGACCTACAGGGCTTTGAACACAAGCTCAGGCACCAATTACTATGACTTCAATGGACTTATATAACCTGGAAAAAACACCGACAAGGTATGGCCTGGTAGCAACAATTAATAGTAAAATGATTACTAAAACTGGCCCACGCTGTTAAAGAAGGAAATTTTTAGGTACGGTGAATGATTGGCCACTTAGAAGAGATTTCTATCCATCGTAAATGCCCCCAGAAGCTTAAAAATGCACCTAAATAGCAGGAACAATAACAACAGCACAGAATTACCTAGTTCGTCTAATATCAAATAGCTGCCCAGTAAATGGCCCAGGATTTGAACCCACATTATTAAATTACCCTGTTTCAGACCCAAGAGTAAACACACTATACATACGGAAAAAACAAATTTTTACAGCTAAAAGCAAAAAAAGAAATCACCAGTATTTTGTTCTTAGTTCCCAGTTTATATCTTGCTATGTGGTACACCACACAATGGCCACTTTTGTTCGGCTCAGCTGGGCTATTTATGTGTTGTAACTCTCAGTGCTTTGGGGGACTGTGTTCTTCCTTCTCTGAAATCTAAAGATGGGTGTGTAAGAAAACTTCCAGGATAAGCTAACTCTGTTTTCAGTTAAACAACTAGCCATGCCAGGCCCACCACTTCTGGGAACACAGACCCCACCTCTACCAGGAAAGCAAAGGAAGAGGGAGGTCTGCTCAGCCTCCTCCGCAGAACTGCCTAGTCCTCATCACAGAGAGGGGGCACACCCCCTTCTCCCAGAAACCCACTTTGACAAAAAGAAACCAGAAATTGGGCTATGATTAGCCTTGCCCTCGTTTTTAGCAGGCACAGGACATGGGCAGTTTGAAAAGTCTTGAAGTGAGAGAAACATTCGATGCCTTTTGAAAAAAGTGCACCAGAGAAAGAAGAAACAGAGGCAAGTGGTGGGCAACCAGTACTTCCCCAGTGCTGTAGATGCGCAAAGTCATGGAGGATAGGCCAGTCTGTGGTACCAAGTCTGGGAGGCGAAGGAACAGATCTTTCCGAGACTGTTCTCTGACACTGCTGAGGGAGTGGGTGGCAATATTGAGTCTAAACCGAGCGCGTCTCCATCCCACCACCGCAGCTCCTTACACTTCCCCAGGAAAACAAACTGCCTCACAGATGCATCGATTTCGGAGTTGAAATATAAAACGGGAAGAGTAATTTTTAAATACTAAGGCAGCTATGGCAGTTGGAGAGGCAGCTGAGGGACGATGCTAGCAACCTGGGTAGCATGCCATTTCAGCTGCGGGGAGCTTGCTCTCTTTGGAGGCGGATATCCCAGTACGGAGGCTAACACGGGGAGACAGGCTGGCCGCAGGGGATCACGGATCTCCTTTCGATATGGCTAAATAATAATAACAATAATACTTACAGGGAACATTTGTTCAATGTCTGCCATATGCCAAGCAATATGCTAAGCAATTCACCTGAATTATATCATGTAAGCTCATGATCACCCTACAAGGCAGGTGGACCTTTTACCAATAGGGCAAAAAGGCTGACGGAGTGAAACCGGCTCTTTAAGGAGTCCTTTTGGGGCTTCCATACACCATGAAACACTGGAGAGCACTCCTGGAATGCCAAAGTGCCCAAGTAGGCATGGTGCCAGCGTTCTGACAACAAAAATGTACGTGATTCCAGGATAGACATTTAATAGCTGTGTGACCTTGGCCATGCCACTTGCCCTCTCTTTGGCTCAGTTTCCTTCTCTGTAAAATGGGGTTGATAATAGCGCTGCTTCACCGGGTTGCTGAGAGGACTCCATGAGATAATAGATGTAAAACACTCAATACACAGCAGTATTAGTAAAAGAATGACATGGGTGTAGGCTATTATTATTTTCTTATTGTCACTCCGGAACATATTTTACCTAAAAATCTACTTAATCTGGCTCATGTGCTCCTTCCCAAAAAGCACCTTCGCTGTCTACTGAAAGGACGCTGCTCCCCCTTCTGTGTTGAATGCTCTGTTCACATATTGTTAGAGCTGCTGGCACACTGTAAGTGTTTCACCTACAGTAGGTAATTTACACCTATGTCTCCTCCGCTGACTGACCTATTTACCGCAGAGGACTGTTTCTTACTACAGTTGCACTGTGCCTGCCAGGACCGAGCCCACCACACTGTTACTAATTAACAGCAGCAGTAACAACGGGAGCAAAAAGTTAACATTTTCGTGACAAGAGTTCTACGTGTGAGATCACGTTTCATCTTTACAATAATCCTATAATGTAAGCATCGTTTGGAATACTACTTTAGAGCTGAGGAAACTGCAGTGTAGAGTCTGAATCACCCGCTTTAGGTCACGCAGCCAGTCAGTGGCAGGGCCAACACTCAAGCCCAGGCCCTCTGAAGATCCACAAGCTTTGTCCTCTCTGAAACCACGTGATCTACTGACTCTCTCAGTGGGGAACTGAAAGCATTAGTCTCACGAGGCATTTTATTATGGAAGTTTTCTGAGTATAGGTAATAAAATACAGGATTATTCAGTGAAATTAAGGTAAATGAAGTATATATTTTGGAGTGCCCTAACTTGCCCCAACATTTCATTCCTACTGTGCTTAGGTACAGTCCAAAAAGCAGAATACGGAGTGGTATATAGGATTCCTGTCATTGCGGGACTGAAAGCAGGTATAAAATGAGTGATCACATAAATCAACAAGACCATTTCAGATTGCTAAAAGTGCCATGAAAAAACATAAATACGAAGGCCAATTTTAGATAGAATATTCTTCCACAGATACATCATGGGAACGGAGACCTGAAGGGTGAAAATAAAGCCAGCCACAGAAAGAGCAGGGGAAAGTGCATTCTAAGCAATCAACAAGTAGTAAAGAGGTTGGCAGGTTCCAAAAATCAAAAGGAGACCCGTAAGGCATCCAAGGAGTGAGTGGTATACAGTGAGGTTGGAGAGGGAGACCATGTGGTATCTGCAGGCCATGGCAACAAGCTGGATTTTATTATAAATCCATGGGAAACCATGAGAGGTTTTTAGGCAGAGGAATGATTAAAAACTAATTTAATTCTTTAAAGACCAGTCTGGCTACTGTGTAAAGGAGTAAGAACAGAATAAGGGGGAATACTCAGGATTACTGAAGTAGTCTCAGCAAGGATGATGGTGGCGAGGACTAGAGGGGTCCTCTTTTTTTCCCCTTTGGATTGACAAACTTTCATACAAAAATGAGACACGTGTTCTATACGTATTCTAGTTATCTATCTACATTCAACTTCTAGTGTTTTCAGAGTTCAAAGAGATCTTAAATTTCTTCTCTATTGTCTTCATTGTATGTTTGTGGAAACGGAGGTACAGAGAGGTTACCCCACCGGATAAGGCCATGTAAGTGATTTACAGCAGACGTCGCTCAAAGTCAGATGTCAGGGGGCAAAGGCATAATAAAACCTATAAGTTTACAAACCTTTCTGTTGTCTCTAAAAAGCCCGCCAAGATTCTGTATTTGAAATCTGCAGCTACCCTTACATGTCAAAGCCTTTTTACAGTGTTTAAATCTCAAATTAATTCTCATTTGGATATTAAGTAGTCCAGCAACTGGTCCAACCCTGGTACCTACAGGGTTAAAAGAATGTAAGTAGAGTCACGTCAGAGAATTGTGGGTTCTGTCTGGGAGAAGTTCATAAAAGTAATTTTAAACGCCTCTGTTTTCTTTCAGTTCCTTCCTTCGTGTTTATGTGTAAATTATACCTTACTCTCTAGGTTGCATTTTGCCATTTTCCTCTCATTTCCCCCAAGAAAGCTCCCCAATGTGACAATGCTTTTTAAAAAGGGGGGGGGCAGTATGAAGTTCCTCTGAGTTCCTGCTCTCTTCGAGCACGGCTCCTATCACACAATAATGTGTTATTTTGTTGAATTTTGGCATCCATCTAGCTTGTTTGGTCAGAAGCCAAAAAATTAGAGTGTGTCGGTCCACCAGTTTCTCAGCAGAGAAGCTCTCTTCTCACCCAGCGAGTGTGCTGTACCCTTGGCCTCTGGCCAAGAAGGGAAATCCATTTTACATAAAGAATGCACAAAGCTCAAGTGCTCAGAGACTTTTTACCTACTAAAATAACTTTATGGACAAATGCCAGTCTGCTAGACACATTCTGCAGGAACATTTGGCATGCAAAACAAGGTAAAGTGCTCTGTGGAGGTAGCAAGTTTTTTAGAAACAAGGAAATGGCTGTGCGTGCCCTCGTGGCACGTCACGTGGCTTGGCACGGCCGGCGTGATTGGCTGCGGCCGAGTAAATACAGCCGCCATGTAAGGAGCGGAACGTCGCCCTTCGCTGGCTTCTTAAAATGGCGGCCTGAGTCCGCACCAGGAGAAGCAAGCTGAGTCCCACTCTCAATTTCCCCCCTGAAGGTTTTTGTTTTTGTTTTTGTTTTTAAATAAACCTTAAGGATTTGAGTAGAAACAGATTTCTCACAACTTGCTTCTCCGGCTCAATTTCACAGTTCGGCATACACTCAGGCTCTGTCAAAAGCTTGACAATGTTCCAGGGAAAATATTAACTGTAAACTTTCCAAGAGGAATTAAAGGAGCAGGCAGAAATGTCAAGAAGCCTTCCCTTTTGAAAGCATATCCCAAGTTTGCTGCCTGTATACGTTTTGCAAAGGAGCACATGCAGCCCGAGCTCAAATGACCTTCCAGGATGGTCCCACTTCACCATGTCACACAGTGGAAAGGGGAAGGAAAAAAAAAAAAGGATACATCCTCTTTGGCGAAAAGGCACGGAGGTCTCTCCCTCTCCCTCTCAGGCCTGACCAGTTGAACACTGCACACTCCGATGTATAAATATTTGCCTCTGGCTAAAGTTCAAGCAGCCCAGTGTGGCTGCCAGACACAACAGAAAACCAACATCCAAGGGAAAGTGTTTACTGCAGTGGTGGCCAAAGGAGCAACTGCCAGCAAAAGATCGCATCTGATTGGCTGGGCCTGCGTGTGGTGTTATCATAAAGCACCTGGCCACTGGCCACTGGCCACTGGGGTGTTCCCACCCTTTCAGTAATGGTTGGGTTCTTTAATGCACAGCCTTGCCACAGTTAACACAAGACCAAGAGGCATGCCAATGGTTTTACATGTGTTTCTCCACAGCGAGGGGCCTGAATGAGCCAAACCACCCCTATACCTGCTACCACTACTGCAAAACAAGGATTTGCTCCTTGAAATTACCTAGGTAGGGCCTGTGGCCTTTTCACACACTCCTGCCTCACAAAGCCACTGGCATTTCTCAGAACCGACGCCGCCAGCACACCTCCAGTTCTCCTCCCTATATTAAATCATCATCATTTGATGAATTTAAACAGCCTTGAACTTCCTGCAAGAAAATAAATTAGGAGACCTCTGATAGATAGGTAGCATAGGCTATTTTAAATAATTCTAAATTTAAATATTTCAAATTCTCTCTCCAGAAACCAAAACGTACACCATGCTCTTTTACCGGTTCTATAGTTCTGAAATAGGGAGAAATAAGAGAAGCTGCCCATCAAAGATTAAGATCTTTAATAGGGATAAAGGAGCTGAATGAGAAAAGGATCTTGAAGAAAATCTTTTCAGGGAACTTATGAATTCATAGTTTATGCTAAGCATGGAGCCAGCAGGGCAAAGTCTTTCATGGTTTTCAGTATTCAGGGCAGTTTGAATGCAATCAAGATAAGTCACAAAATTTTTAAATCATTGTCATCCACATAACATTTCTATCTTCATAAACAATGATGAATGAATCAAATTTTTCCTTAATGTTGCAAATGAAATGCTTCTGTTCAGTTGAACTGAAAAGTTATGCAGAACACAGGACAGAAAAACCAAGGAATATGAAGGTAAGAGCTCCTTTTAAGTAAAATTTTTGATGTAAGGGAACAATAATTTAGGTAAAGCAAGCCAAGCTGTTATGATTTCATCTGTTTCAAATAAAATACACATTCGCTTAATTGAAACATTTGCTGTTTATTGAACATAAAGATGATGTTACAACCGTACACAATTCAGAGTTCTAACTTTGAAAATTCCAGGTCCTGAAAATTGATTGATCTTGCTTAAATTTCTGCATCTGAATTTGTCACAAAACTAAAATAACATGCCCAATAATTCCATTTTTAATTGTGTGTAAAACTTGAACAACTACATCGGTCTTGTGTAATCTAATTCTTAACCAAATGTGTCACTAAGGTTGATCTGTGTTTGACCTCAGAAGCCCAGGACTTATAGTATCAAGTTTGGCTTCCAAGAGATCCCAACGAATCATGGGCAAGAGAATCACAGAGGAATGTTCTGTTCCCAGCTGTGAACAAGACAGAATTAACTATGAGACGCTTCCTCCTGCTGCCCTCATGGACAGAAAGGTCAAGATGGTTAGCTCTTACAGTCTCGGTACCAACCGTCAAAACAACATGCATGTTAAAAATAGATTGTCTGTTGGCAACTAACATATAAAAGCAGAAAATTTTTTAAATAAAAATAGTTTTAAAATATTTAAATTTCAGCTTCAAGTATTTTAAAGACTGTAACATGAAGCCAAGGAGAAAAAGGACCGAACAATAATTTTCCCAAGCGTATTAACTTCACAAAACTTTGAGCCTTAAAATTTTAAAAACAACCATTCTGACCCATGGATGACATTTTTCTTAGGAAATTCCTTGGATTCACAAGCAATTCATTGGGAATTAAAGCACAAGAGGGAAATTTACCACTTTTATTTGCTTATATTTTGATAACTGCATTTTTCTCAGCTCAATTTCTATGGAAATAAAAATTCTGTTTACTGTCAGAGGAATTTCTTTATCTATCAGTGGGGAATAGAGTTGAAATACTATGAGGTTGTTTTTTTTTTTAATGCCATGAAATAATCAAGACATTCCAAGAGGCTATGATACATCAGTTCTATCATAACCACGTAGAAAACCAGGGGCAACTGCTGTTTTATATAGAAGTAGATACTTAAGACTTATCACCAAACAGCATGTTTAATAAAGTCTGCGGCATTTGTACGATAAAATGTTAAAACATTAATAAAACGAAACTGGTGATAAAAGTAATTCTATCTTACAGACTTGAGCACTGAACAAAAATGTACCTTCTAAATAAAAATGTTGCAAATGTAAATATTCCTTTTAAAGCTGCTGAATGCATCACTTTACTAGGAAAGGCTTAGTTATGTTATTTGCAATTCCCTCATTGCACAACAATGTACATTACTGTCTGTAAGCTCTAATTTGGCATGGCGCATCATTAATGACCTGAATGGTGGCTGTTTCACACATACATATTTAATTACAACAGCTGAACAAATTACATATTTATGCTTTATAAAGGGGATTGCCAGTCTAATTCATTTGCTATGCATGCAGGTACAGGACTCCATCTGCAACAGCATCTGCACAACAAGAGCTAACAATTATCCATTGTACAGCGAGTAAGCATATCTGGGGAAACCTGTAAGGGAGGCAGTCATATTAACCATTTCACTGCCTTGGGCCCTGTATTTATTCTAGGGGTCAAAATCTTTTAAAACAAAAATTGTAGCCCTTACATGCCTGCCTGGTCATTTCTCACAATTGACCAGCCCTATCGCGCATTCTGATTTCCAGTGGGTTTAAGATGAGAGAGAGAAATTAAGAATCTAAATCCTATACTACAGTGAAGTTGGAGTTCAAGTGAGCAGATGGTTTCTTATGAGACCTGCACCTCCAGAATTCAAGCACCTAATAGCCCCAAAATGGCCTCTGCCATGACATCAATGGGGCTTATCTTCAGGCAGGACAGAAGTTCCATTTTTGTTCCTACATCCTCCATCCCACCACAGACCTGGGTGTTTAGAGACGATGGGCCTGAAGAACTTTCTTAAAAGAAAGCACACTCAGAGCCCTTTCGGAGAGCCCTAAGACCTCTGCTGAGCCATTCTTATCATCAATATACTTTCCAGCTAAGCCACAACTAAAAGCTACTGTTCCCTCTTTTGGTAATAAAGTCCTATTCACCAGTGCTGCAACCTCATTTTAAATGGCTTCAGGACTTTTATATGTTTAATTTAATATATCCAATGAGTAATATAAATATTCTGGACCATCACTTCTACTTCAAAACCCAAAGAGGAAGAATTAAGAGTCAGCCAATCAATAGTGAGGTTTCCCATTATCATTTAAGGCTCTTGCTAGGCAGTCAAGAGGCTCCATAGTGATGGCCCCTAAAAGCTCCTCACGGCATCTTTGCTGCTTTAGGCCACAAAATCAAAGCATGAGTCAGAGGTGTGGGTTTTTTAATGTTCCCTCTTGAGTGATGGGAGTTCAAGCCAGGGTCTGACTGGGTGCGCGGGGTGAAGGAATGGCAGTCCTGGGCATGGCACTGGCTGTGAGGCTGTACATGCAGGGCCTGCTGCCCTTCTCCTCGGAGTATGACTCCTGAGGAGCCAGGGGGTACTGAAGGGTGGGTGCCCAAATGTGCTCCCAGCTATCCATGCAGCTCTGGGCTACGTGGGGAGAGAGTCCTGATTCACTTGATATCAGCCACCTATGCAGGAGTTGGCCTTTGGTCAGAAACCAAACTGAGAATGGGAGGTGAGAGCTTCAATGACATCTTCTAAAGCCCAGTAGAACTTTAGAAGAACCAGTGCTTTACCCCTGGGGTTGCAAATCCAAATCAATCACCACGAGAAGAAGAAACACACACACACACACACACACACACACACACACACCCCTGCACTCCATAGGGAGCTATTGTAAACACAATCTCACTAGGATGCAGAATTGGGGCTACCAATTCTCAGCTGGCCAGAAACCAGAGTGCGAACTCCCCCATGACTTCTGAAGTGTCAGAATATCAGAGGACAGGCTTCCTGAGGTGTTGAGATGGTACTCTTCCAAGAGTTTCACGTAAAGCAAACAGTGGCCCTCAAAATTCTACAAGCATCCAATACTCCACTGGAGGCCTCAATCAGGAGCTCCAGTGGGAACAATATGCAAAAGATAAATAGTTTACGAAGGCTTTTATGAACACTATAGGGCAGCTAAGTCCACTTTATAGATGAGAAGACTGAGGTTCAGAGAAATTAAGTGAATCACCCAGCACAGAGCTAGTAAGTGGCAGAACTGGGACCGAAGTCCAAGATTGTCCTACTATTCCAATTCCTCTGTTCCTTCTGTAAGTCTGATCTTATCTTCACTGCCCCCCTTACTACCTTGCTTTGTTTATATAAGGCTGTCAACCCCCGCCCCCCCGTGGGGGTCACCAGTCTAGATGCATCTGGATCAGCCCTAGTGTTAGCTTCGAAAACAAATGTAGCAGAAACTACTGGTGCCCTTGCCACATGCTGCCCCCCACCCTAGAGGTCATTTGCAGCTTGGCTGGACACGCTTTCCAGTCTCAAACACAAACACCTCAATCTCTCTGCCTTGGGGCTTTTTCTGTCCACAGGGCAGAGCAGGACAGGCTAGAAGACTGAGAAAATTAATGTACCTAAGAGCAACCCTGAACCAGTGAAGGACACGATCTGGCCTTCGGTGAAGCAAGTGTGGGGTATGTTCTATAGTCTCTAAGGGGAAGTAGGGGTGGGCAGAAGGATTGAGCCTCAGTTGCTCACGGCAATAATCTGCTCATTACAATGTCTTTTACTGGACTTACCTCCTTCCCATACTCCTTGGGATCACCTCCCAAATAAACTATTTGCACTCAAACCTTTGTCTCAGGGTTTGCTAGCAAGAAAACACAAACTGTAAAAACAAACATTTAGCACTATTAGCAACGTGAGCTTGGCTTTGGGGTCCATGGCTAACTGTAACCTAATACTAATATTCTGCCTTGATTAATTTGCTGCCAAAATGTTATGTACAGTTTGCAGCATCCTTCAGACGGTGGGCGACTCTGATAAAACCACAGCCTTGCCAAAGAGATGGTCCAACAGGCAAACATTGCAGGCACTTGGTTCTGACTCCTGACTCTGCCCTTGTGTTTGTGTGTTCTTCAGCATGTTATTGACGCTCGGTGATGATCAGCTCCTCATGTGAGCAATGATTCCTACATCACCACAGCATTGTAAGAAAAAAAATAGGGCAGTTGTAACAATTCTTAGCATACAATCTAGGTTCATAAAAGTTCATGGTTATCATTGTTATAGAACTACTAGAAGCCATGTGATGTGGAGAAATGTTAAAGAAGAAAACATTCTCTAACGGTAAGATACAAGGTAACAAACTTTCCCCCCTACTGTTTTGTCTATCATCTAAACCACCTTTAATTAGCCAGGAGTAATTTAAATGCTTTAGCAAACTAACTCCTCTGCTGGTGTGGGTAGTATCACCCTAAAAGTTATGGGTGATACTCGGCACCACTCTCTGTAAGTCAATGCTAGAGGCACCTCGGCTGACCTTGGCAACTTTCAAAGCACAAAGCCATACTCTAGTGTACTTCAGCCTTGATCTCTGGCGATCTAGGGGAAGTGGGCAGAGGGAATAACTAGGGACCCACGTAAGATAAATGAGCTCTTGTAAGGTGCCACATACCAATTCATGCGCTCGAAGGAAGAGATGAATGGTGCCTTGAAAGAGCTGATTTACTGTCTAAGGAGAAAGTCTCCTATAGATCTTCATTAAGAATGCTAACTTCCCAAGGTTGATTTGCAAGAGTGGCTACTGTGTGGGACAAAAGACAAAAAAAAAATAAAAAATAAAATAAAGTTTGCAAACGTCAAGGTCTTACAGAACCAATAACAGAGGTGGTTTATTAAAGCTCCTCTTTGTTCAGGATACCTTAAATTTGAGGAGGAGGATTATGGAATGGGGAGTCTGACTAGCTCAAAATCAAGGGGGACTTGTATATAAAGCATGGTCTTCCAAAGATATCCACAGGGGATAGAAAACATTTTTACCATAAGCACTATACCAAAATATAATATAACCTCCTTTAATGATTCAGAACATACCTGAGTTTTACAAGAGAGGATTAATTTCTCAACACTTCAAAATTTCCTTGTGTTTAGGATAGTGATAACAACAATGAATTGTTAACAATTAAATGAAATAATGTACATAACATCACTAGGTAAATGATGTTATATAAATATTTTTAAATTCAGGGTTAATATTATGACTATCATCATGAATTCACTAAATACTATTTAACATATATAAAGAAGGTATGGGAAACTGGAATCACTTAGCCCTGTGACATACATTTGAATTTTTTTTTTTTTAATTAACTCCTGATCAGCTTCTTGTGAATTTTTTCATAAATACAGAAAGCTAATAAGGAGGGAAATACAGATAATTCTACTTTTCTCATTCTGATATTCCCACTAATTGTCAGAGTTTCCTGTAAGTGATTTAGAAGGCTTGTTTTGTCACAGAAACATAATAATACAAATATCTCTTGAATAAATGGATTTTTAATATTAATTTATTAGAGTATGATCCCTCTTTTATTTAAAAATGCATAGAAGGAAAGAAGGGAAAAAATAGGGGCAGAATTAATTTTAATATTCACCTATGGTTTTCTATACTAGAAATATTACCTGTTTAAGAAATAAGTTGAAAGAAAATAAAATAAGTTTTTTAATATCAACACATTTTACATGAAAAAAACTTTAAGTAGAAGTAAATAATTAGGGGGGAGAAAAATTCACTCTTTCATTTCTATCCTATAGAATAGCCATTGAGATGAAAGAAGCAACTTGGTAGGACTCCTTTAATAAGGAGATTTCAAGGCCATTACCCTTCCCTAATTCATGCCTGCCCTCCTCACGCTGCAAAGCTTATGATCCACCTTGAAACAATGACATTTATGACAAAAACAGCAGCAATCTTTAAAAAGGGGAAAAATTTAGTATCTGACAAAGTGGAAGTCTGGCCCATGTGGTGGCCTTTACCAGCCTCTAGGTAGCTTTCCGCTCTTGGTGACACAGCAGTTAACCAAAGGCCTTAGAAGGGGACATGGGCTTTCACAAGCAGACTCTTGCTTTCCCCTTGGGCCCCATGCTGAACCGCCAAAAGGGCTGGAACATACCCTCTGATCTTCTGTGTGCTACCCTCCCTCCCTCCTCACAACAGCCCTTTATGCCTCGCAGCTCCCACTCAGCCTCTCCAACTAAGCCAGGGGAAACCTCTTACAGAGAGAGCCCTGAACACTGCATGGAAGTCTGTCATAGGCCATGCTTTAGGAGTCCCTTAGAAAAGGGACTGCGTATGAGCTCCTCGATGACAGGAGCGTGCCTAACACAGCACATGCCACACAGAAGGTGAGACAACAACCCTGCGGTTACAGGGCATTTCCCACCATCCTGAAATAAACGAACGACACAGAAAGGGTTAGTTTCAAAGTCAAAGAATGAATGATGTTTTGGCAACCCGTCTGTGAATCCCCAATAAAGGTCAAGCCTTGTCGTGTATTTTTTTCTTTTAAACCCTTTACACCATCACCCAGGAGGAAGCCACATTTTCAACAATACCAATATTTCAAGCCTGTGCTAGCCACAGAGGGCGCTCTTCACCATGGGCCAGGGTACCCCTCAAAAGAACAAATCCTCTCTTATCGCTGCCCTATCAAAAGTTCGTCCCCAAATCCCAACTTTTACAATTCAAGGCATAACTTCGGCCTCATCAGATGTGGCTCAAACGCATCTTCTCGAAGACAAGATCTGTGTCTTCCCTTCTTACACCTGAGGCACCTATCCGTGCCTACTCCATCAGAGGCACACAAAGGTCATCAGACAGAACCTGCCCTCCCACTCGATCGTGTGGAATCCCGTGGGGCCAGAAACACAGCCCCCTTCCCTCTCAGTCCTGTACAAATGGCAGCCACCTGGCTTTCAGCTAGTGCTGCACCACACAGGGGCATTCGTCCACTCGCCTCCCTTTTCTCATCTCCCCACCCTGCACCGGAGTCATAATTGAGTGTGGCATTCCCCAACCCGCTCCATGAAAAGCCCATTTCCTTCTTAGACCGCGTGGGAAAGAAAAGAAACCCTCCGCCTCCTGCAGTGCACAGAGGCACGCACATCACTTCCGGAGGCGCGCGCGCGCGCGCGCGCACACACACACACACACAGCAGCATGCACATCACTTCTAGAGGCAAGCACACGTCACTTCCAGAGCAGGTAACACTGCCTGGGGAAAGCCTACCCAACAGCTCAGCAAACTCCCCCAGATTCCCTGGCCCCGCAGGGAGTGCACGTGTTTCCCAATAAAGGAGGGCTGGGAAGAGACCCAGGGCAGAGCTTCTGGAAGTGCCCTGAGCCCTGGACTCCCGAATCTGCACCATGCCTTCACCGCCCAGTCTGCCTTTTCCTTTAAGACACCTCACATCTGGGAGGAAGAAAAGATGAGAGACAAAATGAAGGCTGGAAGATAATATAACTAACATTGCTTAAAGTGGAGAACATAGCCAGATCCCCAAGCCATCCCTCTCTCCATCTACTTCTGATGAGAAGTCATCAATCTCTGCCCCCTGTCATCAATCTTTATTCCCTTGTCCCTAACACAGAATAATATTTACTGAGAGCCTATTGAGTGGCGGTCGCCATGCATCCATTACCTCACTTAGTCCCCTTAGGTATCACCCTTGTCCCTCTGCCTGAAGGAGCAGTAAGAGGCTGAGGGCAGTGAAGTCACTTGTCCAAGGTCACACAGCTGTAGAGTACCCATCAAAAGGGCGTTCCTTCTGTGGCACCCCCTCACCTCTCACATGAAATACTTAGGAACGCGTCACAGTCCTGTCCAGAGTGGTGAGAGAAATAAAACACTAGAGAATTACAAAGGCAAAGAAAGTAATCACTTTATCCTTCCCTTGGGGGTAGATTGAAGGGCCCTGTAAATGCAAAATGGTGGCTTCTTCACCTTGCCCCTCAAACGTAGCACACAGATACCACCTTTTACATTCTGATGTGCATATTCCCAAGGAACCCTCCTAGAAATTACTTCTCTATCATCTTCACCACAGATACACAGGATGGCTGGAGCAGGCTAGAGACTGTCATCTTGGAGAAATTGCAAGAGAATTCTCAGCCATGGAGAAGTTAAGTGACTTATACACGGTCACACAGGGACAGACCCACGGAGAGAACCCAAGTACCTTGACCCCTGTGATCTTTCCTCGATTTACTTATTAGCCGGTATGACTGTCTCAGATCTGTCCTTCCCAGCAGCCTTCCATGTTTCTCAGCAAGAGCTGCCAATTTTTCTTTCCTAGATGAGCAATGAACCTTCCAAGGGTATCAAAACAAACAGTGGAAAGAGCACTGGCCTTTGAGCCAGAATAAAATCTAAGGGGCTCAAGTCCCAGGCATTTACTGGTTGTGAAACCCTGGGCAGGATTCACGGCAGTTGGGTTTCAGGTTCCTCATCTGCAATGTGGAGGTAACAATAGCTGCCCTCTCCACCTCACAGAGTTGTCAAGAAAATCAAATGAGAGAATGGATGTGCAGAGTTCCTTATAAAACTGCAAATACTGTACAAATAGAAAGGATTATTATTTTTGGATTCAATGGACTTTCTCAATTGAAAGAAGCCCTGTTGTAGCTGGATGGTCAAGTTATGTTATAAATAACCAAGAAAAATGTTCTGGTTCCTGAAACAATTTTACCAGCCTGTGCACTCCCATGAAAGGACACTGGTTGTAAAATGAATTAAATCAGCACTCTTTGCTATCTTCGGGACATAAATTGTTACTAGATGAGGATAGGTAGGGGGATGGCTATTTTCAAAGGCATACAGACCTCAGGCTATAAAAAGCTGACCTTCCTTAGTCTAGAACACAGGGCACGGGGCACGAAGGAAAAACAAAGGGGCTTGCCTGCTGGTTTTACAACAAGAATTATCCAACATGGACTGCCTTATCTCCAACAATGGTTGAAACAGCTCATATGCTAAACTCAGCTTCTTGTTAAATATTTCAAGGATGCTAATGGAACCAAAAGATCAACTCCGTTATGCATCAACAGGCTGGCTTTATCCTAAAACCAATTATAAATAAACTTCTAAATACAGCCTGCTTTAAATATGCATTTAAAAAAAAAAAACACATCCAATCTTCATGCCATCCGTCACCAGCACATATCTGACTCATCTAAAACGCACTGTCTTCAGGGACCCAGTCCTGTGCCTCTGTGACCATTTGCCTTCAGAATCATAGCTAGTACAGCATTACTTCTAATAACTTCTAAAGGTTCCTTTCTCTTTAGGAAGCAGAAATTCACTGCCAAACACACTGCTTCCATTCACAAGATTATTTATGGCACTGATAATTGAATTCCGGTCACATGACTAAGGAAGACTGGGTTCAGAGGGAAAAGAACCTAACCATAATTTCTAGAGAGATCCATAAATTACTGCTTTTCTCCCCTGGAGGTTGAAGTCCTTGGAACTCTATGGATTCTTCCCCAGCATTTATGCTAAGTTTGGAATCATCACAGAAATTCCTCTCTCTGCACTCAGTGACAAAGCTCCTGAGGTAAATCCTCTGAAATTATCCTTTGCATCAACCCCTGAGAACCTCTAAGGGGAGCAAAGGAAATCCCCCCTTTTTTGAGGATCCCATGTTGCTGTCTCCAGTAGAGCACACTGTTCCTAAGAGGTACAGCGGCTTAGAATTAAGGATGTATGAACCTACTCCAGTGTTCTCTTTCCCCTACAAAAGCACACATCACATCATACCCATACAAACACAGGACTGTGGGCATGGCGGTGGCAGAGAGGTGATTCTCTTACGCCTTCTGAGATTAGATCAGCAGCACACTTCCTTCATTTCTTTAAGCAACCTACAAAAAAGTCTTTCCTAAATAAGCCACCCTTCCTCCTCCCAAATCCGATATTCAATGTTTTAACAAAGATGGGGCTTTAATGATTCAATGTAGCCTGCATTACAGATAACATTTATCTCTTATTATCCTTTGGCTCAACCAGAGAAGAAATGTCACTATAGTTACTTTCAAAATATTTTCAAATTATGCTTAAAATAAAAATACAATGAATAATATCAGCCTAGAAAGAACATCAAACATTTTTTTTTTCCTCTAAGAAATGTCCTCTTAAATATATCACATTTCCATGTGCTTGGCTTCTTATTTCAAATAGATAGGTTAAACAACATCGTCCTATTGTATACTTGGAGCCTGGAATAAATTTAGCATTTTAGAATTTTTCCACAGTTCCTTTTATTTAACATCTCAGAGAACATAATAAACAGTATTTGATAAAAGATCAGGAATAAAAGAAATTGAGAGAGTAAATAAATCTTCCAAGGTTACACAGCCAATCTGGTATCCATTCAAGAGCTTAGACTAAGTATGAACTCAAGCAGTCACATGTACGTATGCACGTGCACGCCCCACTCCCCCCCCAACACACACACAGATACACACACCCCAGAGCAAAGGCAAATGCTGTGTTAGTAGCTGAGGCATTATTTTCTGTCCTTTTCTATTTAGGAAATAATTCTCTCATTTTTTTTTTAAATGAAACTGAAACAGAGTCCAGTAGCTATTTAAAGCAAACAAACAAACAAAGTCTGCTTCTTTAGAAGCTTATCAAGACCCAACACCTTTGCGGGTGCACCATCACTGATGTTGGCACAGTGTGGTGATAAGTGTCCAGCCGTTAGAAAGGCAGTGACATTAATTTTTGCTCAGCTCAGACCCTCTTCTGAAGTTCCAAAGTAAAGAAATAATACTTCCCATTAGATTCAGCAAAGAACCTCATTTTGCAGGAATGTTCCATTGTTACTGATACTATCTTTGTCATTTAGATGGCAGAAAGGGGTTGGGGGGTGGGTGCAGCATATTCCCAGGCAAGAGTTCAGGTTAGGTTACGGTCCTAAACACGCAGAAATTCTACACTGGCTGGAGTACAGGGAAAGTGCCAAATGCTACAGTCAGGCTGTAAGCTACCTTCACGGACCATTTACCAGAAAGCTGGGTTTCTGGGGCTAGCTTAGCCATGTAGGTCTTAGCCATAATTTGCCCAAGATCCCTACAGCTCCACAGCGGTCATCTTCAGTTTTACTATCTCCCCACATTTACGGGCCCTCCTCCTCCCCTGTGCAAGGGAAAGAAATTCTGATATGCTGCTATGGATCAAAGTGACCATGAACCTGTTCAAATGCCACCTACATTTTCGGTCCTTCAGGGAGACAATTGGAACTTACTCATTCACTTACCCTGTTGTGTCAAGGATGCTTTTGGGAACTTGATGAAAGCTACAGCTGATGATATCCAGGAGCTGTAGACAGACAGCAGTCTCTGCATAAGGATCCCCAGGGTCGCCCTGTGGGGCCAGATGAAGAGACCAACATAGTGCCTACTGGTACACAGTAAAACTTGGATTGCCTGGCCGATGCTAGCTGTTACCAAGCCAAGACAGTGAACATCTAAGAGTACATGGCAGGGACAGTGGGAAAGTCTTCCTTTATATACCACAGAAAGATCATAGTATAATTGGAGATGGCATAAATAACATTACTTTTATTCCAATCCCAAAGGGGAAAGCCAACCTTTGCTGTTAGAAATCAATCAGAGGGAAAAATAAAAAGCTGGTTTAGTCAACTAATTTGACTAGATGAACAATTATTGAGGAGTTACTATGTGCAAGAAGCCAAGATTTACGGAGAATACCGAAGAATCACAAAACTGTTACTACCCGCTGGAAATTCGGAGCCAAGTTGGGAAGAGAGAAGAACCAGAGGTTTCTGACATGCCAGGCCACGTTTTTTTAAAATCTTTTGTTTTCTCCAGTAAGTAATATAACATCTAATAAATACCTGTTGACCACTGAACACTACCAAAGACACAAATACCTAAAATACAAGGGAGAAAAAGAAAAAAAGCCAATCACAGAGTAGGTAAGGTAATTGCACTGGAAAACACAGACCCTCTTTGAAAAGGGAAAGCTGGGGAGTCTAGAGACTTCAGGAAGAAATTGCATTTACAATGCAGGCTGGGGATTCCTTTAAACAGAGAAGTAAGGGTAGGAAGAAGGGTATTCTTGGAGGGACTGATAGACCACCACGGAAAAAGTGTCCTGGAAACACACAGCAAATAATCAAATTGATGGAACACAGAACAGATTAGGGGACAGGGATGGGGAAATACATATTTAGAATCTCTATTCTGTGCTTGTTACACAGTTGGAAAAACGAGGCTTCAGACTGTCTATGTTGCTTTTTAAGCTTGCAGCAGCGGGGGGTGGGGGGGGACTTGTAGTATTTATCTAGAAGCCATCCAGACCCACTAAAATTACTTTATTTTTCTTTCAGGAGGAATCAACTCAATCTTGTAATTAAACAGAGTCAGGGCTAAGTTTAATAAGTTGCTATTTTATCCATTCAGGCTTCCCATGAACAGAGGCCCAATACAAGGAGCAAAAGATTCACAGGTCTGTTCTTTGTTTTATGTAGCCACATCTTGTCTCCCATGAAATTATGATAAGACAGACTTTGTTTTCTAAACAAGCATGGGGCCTTCCATAAGCAGAGGAAGCAAGTCTTGCTGCAAAAAAGGAAAATGCTGATAATTGGGCGGAAGAAAAAATATTTAACCGTCATTCATAATGAAGCTTTTGAACACTTGTGATCGAAGCTCTAAGCTTATAGGAAAACACCAAGACTGTGACAGCCAGTGCTTATGAGAAGGAGACATGTAACCTCTATCGCAAAGGCATGAAACTGTCCTAGGATAACACAAATATAATGTCATTTTAAAGAAATACAACAGGAGACGTTTTCATTGAATATTTTCAAGAATCACAGCCACTGAAAATGCTAGTGTCCATAATCTCCATTGTATCATTTGGGAAGCTAAAACTTAAGATTCCCTAAAGGGATCTAAAAAAAAAAATTTTTTTTTAAAGGCTCACCCAGCTGTATATTTAGTTTGAGTTGATGCTATAAATAATGCTCTTTTATTTTTATAGAATCTTTCTTCAACATAAAAATAAAAGTGCAATTTATTTTGGTATTTTTTTGTGTGTCAAAAACTATTATCTCTTCATCTCTCTCTCTGGAAATATACCTGTGATCTACATGCACACACAGAGACAGAGCACTTGGGCAGAAGCTGATGCACCTGAAATCAGTTGTTACAGAAGAATCATATAAATATAACTCAATTCTTGAACTTCAACAAAAGCATTCGTTACAGGTCTTGCAGTTGGCACTTGCACAACTGGTTACGAGCTTACATATATCAGTATGAGTTCATTCCACAAGCTTGTAGGACTGTTGATGCCTCAGTATTTAACATAAATGTATTTTGTCAAACTTGGCTTAAACATGTATACATAGGGTAACACAGGAGTCTTTTAGTAAAAAGCCCTGATAATGTCTCTCTAATTAAAGCTCAGACCTGTTAACACTTCCATAGTCCTTTGTCTGATCCATCACATAAATGAAAGGTATCAACCGGCATGAAATCTTCATACCTTATTAACTTTACATCAAAATCTGTACATATGAAGAGCATCCAATATTGGAATTTAATACCATTTAAGATTTGAGCTAGGGGGTTTTCCAGGCACACCCAGAAAACTACTGGAGATAAAGATAAGCTATGACATGCTTTTGAAAGACTGGAGGTAGAGGAAATAAATTTAAAAGAAAATGAAAAGGATCGTAACACCTAAAATCTGCAAATGTTTTAATGGGAAATAACACCATTCCTGGCTTACAGAAATAAAATGATTAATCACTGCAGATTTGTCCCTTCTACTGAGATCCTTTTTCAAATTATTTCAAATGAATACATGAAGGATTGATTTTTAAACCCATGTAAAATTCTTAGAGACAATGCAGACTGACTTAATTATAATCAATAAAATCTACAGACGTTGATGCAACCCAGCAGAAACATCACTACCAAAAAGCATGGCATAAAAATCACTCCATGGCTCCCTTTGTACACAAGAGTGATATGACCTTAATAAATATTTCATTCCTTTCAGCAAATAACCAAGCTTCAAGATGGCAAATTTTAATAGCAAGGAAATAATAACATAATGACTCTACTAAGAAAACGCCTCATTTAGATCAAAGCAAACTTATTCTAACTTCTAGTCGTTACTCTCTGAACCTGTTTGTCATCCCACATGAACATACACTTACCCTTCCTTTCCATATACAGAACAATGTATTGCCTAAAGAGGTTTTACTGGGGACTTTACTCCCTATAGCAACACTTGAAAAGTCATATGGGAAAAGACGTTAAGTCCAAGTATCTTTTCTTTCCATCTTCACACAAAGAAGTGATGAACAGATATCCTTTAGTTAATTGCCTATAGGGGAAAGTCAATGGTCAGGTCCAGCAATGGCCTGTACAGTGACTTTCAGGATTTTTTGTTTTGTTTTGTTGTTTTGCTTGGTTTTGGGGTGTGTGTGTATGAGATGTAATTAGCAGCTAAAAGCTCATATCCTACAAATAGTTAGGATTGTTTCTTTGTTAAGTGCATTATTTACCCACATTTAAGTTCATCTGCTATTTTGCATCTCACTCGCGCAAAGTGGGTGAATCCTCTGATGGAGGGGAAAGAGACTGCATTTGGATCACAGACAGAGCTGGGTTCAAAGGTCAACTCCAAAATGTATGGTCATATCTCAGGCCAGTCACTTTAGGGCTCGGAGTTTTGGTATCCCCATCAGGGCAACGGGGTCACAATACACAATTTATGAAATCGCTATGAGGATGAAGGAACAACTTAGACGCATCTGGCACAACCCTGCTCACATTATGGGTCCATACTGAGTGGAAACACAATATATTCCCATACCAACAACTCCTCTGTCTCCTTGTCTCTAAAATTAGGGTCCCACTTTATAACTCCGTTCTAAAGTAGACTGTGATACAGAATCTGGACAATATTTTATTTTTAATGCTAAATAGATTACTTGGGGTAGTGGACTAGTTCACATACCTATTTACTTCCTTCCGTAATTCATAAGGATTGTCTTGGCATAGTTTCCCTAATAAAAAACAGTTTTGCCTTTTACCTTCTAGCTTATGGTTACTGAAATATTTAATTATCCCAGCATTATGAGAGATTTCACTAACTTGCTGGGCTTGACAAAGTGAATACATGTTGGAATTGTATGACTGTTGTAAAGATCTCCATGCTTCTGGGGTACTACTCAGTAGGCGGCCAATTCACTCTATAGTACCTACCTATATCAAGGAATAACCCTTCAGATTATCCAGAGCTGCTGTTTGGATTTTGGTTTTTCCTCTTTTTTTTTTTTTTTTTTTTTTAATAAATTAACATCTAGATCATGAAAACCCAAATTTATAATCCTGAGAGGAAATGATCAGGATCAAGTAAGCAGAAATCTTTTGTCTCAACTTACGGACATGTGGAAGCTTCCCGAATTTGTCAAGGACATTAAAGAGCAACTAATCACTGATAAACTGCAAAAAGGAATGAGCACAAAATTTTACGGTTGAGTCAATGGGCTGGAATCAAACAGATACCACTTTTCTTTAGTGCATGCTTTCCTATGATTAAGAGTTCTTCAAACTTCTATAATTCTTGAGTTTAATTAACTAAAATATATACATAGCTTAGTAGCAGTTCAACTATACACATCCATATAAAACAGGCTCTTTAATCAGTGTGAAATGGCTGCTTTTTGTAAAGCATTTTTGAAAGAGTCTCCCAGGGTTTGAAGAGTTAAATATACAGATAAAGAGACAGAAAAGAGTTCCTTCCAATAGAAGTTATTAAAATCAGATGCGAATGACTTGTAAAACAGATTTACTGTAGACTAAAAGTACTTTTTTTTAAAAAATGCAGTTTATCCATAAATTTTAAAAAAAGGAAAATATGTATGGGTTAACTTCGATATTTTACTGTAATGCAGTAATACAAAATGAACATTAAATGGCATGTTCTTTTCTAACTTTTCTACTAAAACTCTAAATAAACTTCGCCAAGAATGACATAAATCCATTTAATGTTCCCTCAACAGTTTGTTCATCGTTAACACTGACCTATTCCATATAATGTAATAGCATTTGACTAAAAAATAAAGCACTGGTCTTGCCCCAAGTGATACTTTTCCTTTATGATAGTCCAATCGGGAAATTTCTATATGTATTGGAGGTCAAAGGATACCCAGGCCCCGCATCTGGGTTTCCTGTTGAGTTCGTGCCTGTGGCAGGCCCGTTCCCTGGCAAATACCGCAGCCATTTACCACCTC
The DNA here is from genome assembly GCF_030435805.1 of Mustela lutreola. Lineage (NCBI taxonomy): Eukaryota > Metazoa > Chordata > Mammalia > Carnivora > Mustelidae > Mustela > Mustela lutreola. Next base: position 49,658,278 of record NC_081299.1, on the reverse strand, counting down.
CTCATCGCTGTCTGCTTCAGGGACTAGAAAGGTGTGTAGTCATTTCCCTGAATTTTCTTGCAGCAAGGGATCCAGTTTTAACCAGAGTCCTAAAGAGATGCCACCTGTGTAGTTTCTGGAAAAGTTTTTCCTTCTCTGATAAATGGAACAAATTAGGTTAGCATGACCCAGCTCCCCCATCATCTTGCCTTAAGCATATACATGGCAACCGTAACATGACAAGAATTACAAACTCAGGTCAACAAATAAGCATGTCAGGACAGAAAAATGGAAAGTGCCTGGATTCTTACCAGTATGTGTGAACCAATGAACCACTGCTAGCTACTACCTGTGCACTCAGCGTTGGGTAAGAAACATCAATCTTTATTTCAACTACTGATTTTTGCTTCTTGCAGCCAACAGCTTCTCAGGATCCAGCTGCTGCCATGATTTAAAACATTATTTATTTCACAGAAAAATCTGGATTTCTAGGTTCTTTGAAGAAAAAAAAGGAGAAGAAGAATTGGGACATGAAGCCCAGGTTTTCACAAAACACCCAGCACTGACTACCTGGAACTAAGGGGTGTTTCAAGGGGACAAACCGGCTTCCAATGGGATGTGAATTCTGTCTGTCCAGAAACTACTTTGCTCCTTACACTAGCTGTTGGCTGCTTCAACCATGAGAACATGAGACCCTACCCACAGCATACGTAAATGTATACCATGCACTACAAAAACAAAGGACTATTATAATCAACAAAAAAAAAGGTTGTTTTTTTTTTTTGCTTCCTGGAATCCAGATACCTGGCATAGATAGTCATAGTCAGGCTACCTATTTTCTTTTCCTGACTACGAACTTCTTCAGTAGGCACTGGTTTTGAATTCCTAGCACACTATAGAGAGAAGAGGAAAGAGAGCATGTCACCAGGGGGCTGTATGTTACCTGGGGGAAGGGGGGTAGTTAATAGGAGCTAAAGACAATATGATAGTGATGATGATGGTAATAATACCCACTATTTACTGTGATTTTTATGAGAGTCTAGCCAGTGTGCTAAGTGCTTTGCAAATACTATGCCACTTAATCCTAAGAAGAAGATATAAGGCAAGTACTAGTACCTTTATTTTAAAAATAAAGAAAGTGAGTCTCAGAGAAAGTAACTGTTCCAAAATCACACAGTGGAAGGAAAATTTGAATCTCAGTCTTTCTGACTCTTAAGACACATGCTATTCAACCACAGGTTATATTGCTTTACAAAGAAATTCAAAAGGATCTGACTTCTTTGAGAAATATTCAGTATGATTTTTCAGAGCCTACAGCTCACTCCTATGTCACTACATTCTAACATGAACATTATGCCAAAGATTTGATTTTTAATACCCACTAGTATAAGTCTTAATTCCGGTATAGGATTTTTTTTTTTTTCACAAGGCACTTCCTTCTTAAGTGTAACTGACCTGGTACAGTAAATTCTCAAGATTCAAAAGTGACTCATTTCCAAAGCTCCACACATTAGCAGCTGGTATTATTCAATCTGAGATTTAAATTTATAATGTACTCTTGATAATGTACTCCCAATACATTTTTCACTTCTCTATCTCTTGAATGACACAAGATAAAAGATCTTTAAGGTATAAATATTTTATACAAACTTTCACTCTGTTTTTCCTCAGCCATTTTCCATTTGCAAACACTAGACATCATGCAAAAAAAAAAAAAAAAAGGTTGAAAGAGTTTTATGGATTATGCTTGGGGGTGGGGGGGGGGGGTGCGCTGAGAACTGCTTATCCATTCTGCTGTGGCAGCAGACACCACAGCTATCAGCCCAACGGCCCTTGCTGGCTAATCAGAATGTTCCACCCTAAATGGGGTCTGATTCAAAGTACTGTTTCTCCATGGGGCAGAGAGTGGGCTGTAAGGGAACAAATTCTCAGTATCATCTACAGTGATAAACTAAGTTTGGGCAGGGCACTGGGGGTGCCAGTGGAAGCCTGGTATGAGATACCTCATCCAACTAGATGGGTCAGGACACAGCCATGTAGAGGAACAGAACTTACTAGAAATTGGAAGACCTTCACGAGGCATGTGGCTTCTGGCAAATCATTTATTAAGTCTAAGCCTCTCTTTTCACATTTGTAAAATGAAGAGGTTGACCCATCAAAGGTTTTCAAACGATCTGCACAGATCCCCCAGGGCCTTGCTACTCAAATTAGGGTCAGTGTATGTTGGACACCTCAGGGGTTTATTAAAAATGCAGAGTCGTGGGCCCCATCCCAGACCTACAGAATCATAATCTCCTTATAAAGGGTTGCCTGAGTGATTCCTTGCTCTAGGGATCAACTGGGGGTTGCTTTAAGAAGAAAGGATAGATGGGCCAAGCTAATAGGGATCCAGAACCCCCACACATTTTCATCATATATATATGTGTATAGATATGTGTGTGTGTGCGTGCGTGTATGTATGGCTCTCCCATGAATTTGGTTCTGAAGATCCCTATTTAAAGAAAATCTGGGGGCGCGTGGGTGGCTCAGTCAGTTAAGTGTCTGACTCTTGACTTCCACTTAGGTCAGGATCTCAAGATCATGAGCTTGAGCCCTATACTGGGCTTGGCACTGGGCGTGGAGCCTGCTAAGAATTCTCTCTCCCTCTCCCTCTGCCCCTCCCTGCCCCACTCACACGCACTCTCTCAAAAAAAGGAAAGAAAATTTTAAAAAACCACTGGATAAAACAAGATACAAGGTCCTTCATAACTCCAGCTGTCCATGAGTTTACAAATTCACAAAAGTACTCATGTTTGTCACTCTAAGGACTCTGTTTTCTACATTAACTCACTGTGGAGAGAAATCTGTAATTTGTAAGTAATCTCCTTATACACAGAAATGTAATTTGATCTTTTCCTAAAGATATCATTAAGAACATGAGTTCCACAAAAGTACTGAATTACTGCCAACACCCAAAAAAATTACTTGGGAATATCAGTGTAGAGGATATGTATGTGTAAGTACAAATAACAAATAAATATGGGTATGTAAATAAATACACATAGAATCATATACACATACATGTAAGCCTATATATGTATGTATATATGCATGCACACATATGTGCACTATGTATTTCTATATATACACATATACATCTATCAATATTTGTTTTTATATTGCACATACATATACATATACTTATGTGTGTATCTGTAGAGATGATCTCAAGCTAGTAATCCTCTCAGCCTCATATCTGCTCTACTGGGACAGCATCTCTGTGTCTTCGCTCATTGTTCAAGCTGCCGGCTAACACCTCTTGTTCATTTCCACTTTCCACACTCAAGCACCTGTCCATTAGGACTTTATTTGCCGCTCTGGAGTGGAAAAATCAGACTTGGGTAGAAGTCCGGCTTCACCGATGGTCTCCCCCAAGGATAAGAGCATGTGCTTTAGTGCTTGGACTAGATAAACTCTACTCTGGATGACTGGAGGCTGGCTGTGCTTTTATTTTTCTAGTTATCAGATGCTTTTCCAAATATAAAAACAGAAAAATAAAGTCATAGGTACAGGAAGCCTGACTGTAAGTGACTTTAAGAAAAAGATGTATTTTATTTTCTCAGTTCTCCTCATCTCGTGCCAATCTACCCTCTGCAAACAGATTGTGATCATCTTTGTGAAAGCGCCTAACATGTCTGGAAAATGGGAGCTGGTGCTGCGTCATGCTGACAAGCATCAGGGGGACTGGAGGGTAAAGAGAATGGGAGAGCACCCCTCAGCCTGCACGATCCGCTAAGGCTTAACCCCCTGCCACCAGCTGGCCACTAACTCAGTCCCAAAGCTGGGCTGACTTAGGAAGGTAGAGCCCAGGGTGGTCATAATCTGTTCTGACCTCCAGGGAGGCGAGGCTTAAAGCCCAAGATGTTCATTCCTCCTTCCATATGCTCAGAGGGCACCTCTGGAGAATACTTGACTCCTAATTTGTCTCTGCCTACGAGACAGGACACTCTCTAGACAGCACAAGAAGGCCTTCCCAAGACTGAACCTATCAAGAGGGTGCTTCCAAATCCCATTTCGAAGTTGGGTGACACTTCACAGTGGTTCTCAAAATGTAGTGTGTATCAGAATCACCCGAGGGACTGGTTACATAAAGATTGCTGGGCCCCACCCCCAGAATTTCGGATTTACTAGGTCTGGGAAGAGACTAGGCATCCTCTCTTCTAGCAAGATGCCAAGTGATGCTGGGTCAGCTAGACTTGTGACCACACTTGGAGACCCTCTAATCCCAGTCCAGTGCTTATTTTAAAGAGGAGGCAGCAAGGGACCAGGAGGGTGGAGTGATCTGGCCAAGGCCCCAGAGGACCAGGGAAGAGAGGACTCTTGTCCCTCTCCCCTATCTCATGGCTCAGGACACTTCCCATCACAGAACCAGGCTCACATGGATCCGACGAAAGGTATGCCAAGAATGTCTTTATCTATAAACAAAGATCCTTGGTGTCTTATACGTATGTAGCCTTTTAAAATTTCATCTACGTTATCTCCCTGGAGCCTCACCACAGCCTAATGAGGTAGGCAGAGCAAAGATTAACCTCCCTATTCTAGAGATTAGGGAACTAAGATGCAGAGTCCTTAAACACTCCATCCAAAGCCACCAAGTGTGGCAAGTGCCTGCCGGCTACGCAGGGTGCGGTGTGGGGCCCTACAGGGTGGACGTTGCAGGAAGCCTGTCAGCAGGGTAGAATTCCAGGCTGCACCACAGAACTACTAAGTCCGAATCCGCCCTTTAGCAGAATCTTCAGTTGATTCACATGCATTCGTGTAATGCCTGATACAGAGAAGCCTGCAAACCAGGTCAACTAACTCCAAAATCGATGCTTTCTCTTCTCTCTCTCTCTCAGAAAGTACTGCTCAGTATCATAGTCTGACTTGTCTTCCAACATAACCTAATTGAGAAGTCAACTCTTACCCGGTAACTCTTACCAGGTTAAAAAGTTAAGTTTTACCACAGAAAGGGCACTTGCCGTGTTTTGCCCTTAAAAAAAAAAAAAAAAAAAAATCAAATAAATAAATAAATAAATAAACTAAACCAGGTTAAATTACCTTGATTACCAGTCTTGGTAATTCCTCTGTAGTCATTTTCTTGACTGATGTATAGACCCCTATGAAATGAATCCTCTGAGAAGAAGATGGGGAAAAAAACAAGACAGTGATCAATGGATTCAATTAGTTACAGTATAATTCTACCGAGATGAAAAAAAGATCAAGATGCAATGCATCCACTCCGGGGTGGCTAAAATGCGTTCCCCAGAAAGTACACCATTTCTTTCCCACATCCTTCAACTATTAAGTTCAGAAAAGCACAAAACAGCTGCTCCTGAGACACCTGGGAAAATAACCAGCCTAACTGCAGGGCTCCTCACAACTGGAAGTGTTCGAATACTGTTTTAATGGTCCAGGCAAGATGACAACTGCATTTCTTCACATACAGGAAGTGTTCTCCAGACCGATTTCTCTAATGACAGCAAATAAACCCCTCTCACGATGCAGGGTTCACCGAGAAGTAGCTCAGTGGTTACGGTAAGACCGGAGTTGGGAAACATGTATGCAGGTTTTTCCTTCAACTTTTCAAATCAATTCTTTCGATTGAGATTCTTTGAGGAACAGAAACCAGAATGCTGATACAGGGCACCTGTGAAAAGCTGCTGGCTTCAGCATGGCAAAATGTAAATTCAAAAAAAAAATTTTTTTTTTTTTAATATATCAATCCTAGGCATTCAAATGAGTGGCTATAAATACGAACACACAAGGGTTCTGCTTTGTTTTGGTTTGGGTTTTGTTTGGTTTTTGGTAATTTCAGAGTTGCTCTGTGCAAACACATAATTAGTTAATCAGGGTAGTAAGAATCCAATCATTAAAATTAATGCTCAGGGCACACAAACAACCATTTATAATAGCTGAGTAGGTCAGCATATTAAATTACACCACAGCACTGTAAAAATTATTATTTTAGAAAGATGCGAATCTATTACAAGGAAGGCTTCTTCCCCAGTTTAAAAATAATGTGATGAATTAATAAAGTTGATCAAGTGATTAATAGAATCCACAATCTTAATCTTATTATTTTCAAAGAGGAAAAGCCTTTTCTGCCAAGAGCCAACTGTCTCCATTTGCTTAAGAACAATAAAATCTGATTGACTGTGATCTTACCTACTCTCTCTGAGATAATTTGGCTTGGGCATACCTTTAATGCTCCTTGCATTTCTTTATCAAGACACACAAAGCTGTTAGTGGTTTATCCCTCTGAAACCCGGGGATTCGTGTAAATAACTTTTAACAGTGGGACCGCACATAACAATTTACAGAGCACTGTGGCAAAATGCAGTTCAAAGTTGTTCTTGATTTAAAATGTTTAAAGTCCAACCACAGTGTCAGTCTGCCCAGAGAAATCTCTTATAAAAGTTTTCACACTCTGTTGGGTTAAGAGACAGTGGGTATTAATCCTATGGCTTCTACGCCAAACTTCCTTTTTGTGGTCAGCAGAGAAGCTATGTGGTTGGTCTGAAGGAGTCCAGAGTCTTTTTTTTCTGTGTTAAAACAAGGGAAAGTGGGCCGGTTACAGAGTAAAAGAAAAACCACAGCCAGTTTACCCTGCTGTAGCTTTTCCCTTAAATGTGGCCTAGAGCTATTCTGCTTTCCAAAAAAGGTTTAATTTAAACCATACACAGTGCCGCAGGCTGCCACGTTTCCAAACTCAACATTCCTTTCTAATCTGTGCACTTGAGAACCAACATACTCTGTTTCCCGTGGTCCTCGGATGAGCTTTAATAAATAAAATATCACTGCCCATCCATTACTTAATTTGATAATAATACACCCTTTTCTCCCCCCCCCCTTCCTCTATTGACATTAGTCTAAGTGCTTATTTACATGTTGTAAACATCCCCTCTTGAAAAAAGAAAAAATCAGTTCTGTTCTCTTCTGGGGAGTGAGGGCAAGGAAAAGGGGAATGGCAATGTGAGGGAACCACCCAGTGTGAACAAGCGGTCCAGGGCTCAAGAAAACTACTGCTCTGTGAAAAGGTGGCAGGTGCTCCAAATAATGTATTACCTTTCTATTAAAAAATAAACACTTTGCTTATTCCTTGGAGAGGGCACCGGGTTCTATGATGTTTTTCAAGATGTCACCAGGAAGACCACACTCACACCAGCTCACAGCTACGAAACAGCCCCATGACCCGTCCAGGTCTCTCGGTCGCTGGCCTTGGAGGGTGCTGATCGCCACGCTGGCCAAAGCGAGCAGAATGAACACTCCACATTTGGGGCGCTTTACGTTTCTGCCTCCGTGCACTCACTTGTATGTTCATCAGGAGCTCCGACCCCAGCCGGATGGCCGGCACACGGTTTTCCATGGAAGTCACCACGCTCCATTATACGTGACACTTGTCAATTAAAGAGGAAACCCTTTTAAAGCCAACTGAAGTTAAGCTGGTACTTTCTTCAACATCTGATTTACCGCTGCGGTTATGGTCCAAAAGGAAGTTTGTTTTAGAACAATGATAGCAGTAGTAATCCTCCTATTTCGGTAGTGAGGGATTTAAACACATTCAGGGCACTGGGGACCCGTCAAAAGATTTCTTTCAGCAGAACTATGTATTTTCGATAGGAAAAGGAAGGTCTTACTGATGGGATAACTGCCAAGATTAGACAATTTTTCAGCCTAACAGTTTAGAGAATATCATTTTAAACTACCTGGTATAATACAAATGTGGCACAATAGATCAATGCAATGAATTCTCTATAGTCGGTAAAATGCTCTCCCAAATAATGGAATCCATTAATAATGATTACTGCCCCCGTGCCTTTGCCACAAAAGTAATGCCCAATGCTACATCTCAATAGCCTCGAATAAATACCTACAAGTCCCACAATAAGCACATAATCACAACATGGCAAATAAGTGCAGATTCCAGGGAGAGTGCAAATTAAAAAGCCATTATATTCAAAACTTATTTTACCTTGTAAAATACACTTTCCTGATCCGTGAAATGGGGCTTAGGGGACATGATCTCGCAGGTCCCTTCCAGCTCTATGAGTCCATGAGGGTTTAAAGTTTTCTCAAGGGCTTTAATTCTTAATGCACCCACTTTAGGATTCCTACCAGCACACCAACAATAATTAATCCTAATAAGGGGCCATGAAACTTTTACAATGAAACTTTAATTTGGATTGATCTGGAGGGAAAAGAGAATGTAGGAAAGAAGATTTCAGCTTCGGGTTTTTAAAGTCAAACATGACTCGTTTCCTGAAAAAACTGAAAGCAGCACAGTTGGACTGCTAAAACATACCATTTCCTGGAAATGCAGATAAGTGACCCAGCACGAATGGACACTTGTAAGATAGTAAACCTTTAAGTATATCTTTAAACTCTAAAAAAGACAACCTCAGGGGAGTCTGGGTGGCTCAACACCCAACTCCAGATTTCAGCTCAGATCATGATCTCACGGTCCTGGGATTGAGCCCTGCCTTGTGCCCAGGTCAGTCTCTGTGCTCAGCAGGGAGTTTGCTTGGGATTCTCCTTTCCTTCTGCCCCTACCCCTGCTAGCTCATTTGCATGTGTGCATGCTCTCTCTAAAAAATTAGCAACTAAATCTTGAAAAAAATAAAAAGAAAACCTCAAAGCTCAAAAATATGTTTCAACTATGTCCCAGCTAATAATGATCATTAATATTCATTGTTTATTCTATGACCAACATGACAAATCCTTCATCTGAATGACTCTGTTACTCCTCACAACATGCTATAATGATTCCCAAGTTACAAATGAGAAAACTGAGACTTACGGTCAGTTCAGCGACCTCTTCGAGGTGAGAACTGGTAAGGAACCAAGAGACAACTAAACCCAGATGAGGGGAACCCCAGAACCTAAGCTCCTAGCCACAGAGTAGGCACAGCCTCTTGTTACACTGTAGCTATGTGAGAATCTGGGGGAACCAGGTTGCTCTCCTCAAACACCCCTCACTTTTGTGTGATGTTGACTACTTCAAGCCCCAAAGCTCAGGCCTCAGAGTGGGATGCAGATTATACATTCAGATTATTTCTATGCCACACATCTTTAATTTGCTCTGTTTGAATGTGTCCTTTTAATTCCTCAATTCACAGGAGTAACCAACAGCCTGAGCTGAAATGGAAAGATACTCCTTAGCTTGGGAGTCAACGGCCCAACTGTCTCCTGCTCTTCTTTCACCAAGTTCCAAAATGTCCTTGACTAAAGGGAGGACAGGTAAGAGGGGCCTGCTGGTAAACTTGTTCCTCTCATCAAATGTAACAGCCAGCTCTTACAGGGACTGCCTTCCCAAAGGGGACCAGTAAGGCCACACTTTGAGAGACCTGGACTGCGTATGTAGACAAATAATTTGCTTGAGGCTCTGAGGACAAGAGTAGCCCAGCGGCTCCTACAGGAATAAACCAAGCACTCACCTAGAGTCTTTGGAACCTCACATGTCTGAAAAGGCAGGAAGATCTAGGAGCTATTTTTAGTATATCAAAAGCTCAAACAGAAACTATACACTTACTTGTGAAACAACTGCACAAGCTTGCTAAAATACCAACCAACTCATTACACAGAAACTATGTCATGCCCTTACTGCTGATGGCTTGTTTGTGTCTCTGAGCTCAGTTACAGATGTCTGTTTGCTTTAAAAATAGGAAAACAAATTAATTATTAACCAAGGCAGTTTGTCTCGAAGACACAACTTTTCAAAACAGGGAATCAAAAATAATGGTTGAGGTTCTTGATGATAGAAAGAATTGGAAGTTAAGAGAATTAAAATGAATCTCAGATTTAGATCCTTACAATAACGACAAAACAAAAAGTCACATTATAAAGGTATAACTTCAAGGAACCATAAACACTTACAGACCATGCAGGCGAATGACGGAGGCGGGCTGCGCATACAACATAACTGAGAACGGTGAGGAAGATGGCAAACTAGAAAGCCCAGCCTCGACTCCATCACAAGGCATTTCTATCCAAATGTTTGAGAACACTGTGCAGGCAGCATTCAACTCGCGGAACGCCAATTTACCAACCCTGAGCTCAACACACCCATTTCACCCATCAGGTAAGTTGTTTTCAGAGAAGGAAAGTGACTTGCCTAAATGTACTGCCTGAGTTTACTCCCCACCTTAAACAAGTCCAGCGGGACTAGGAAGGATGTTTCCTGATGCTCATTCTTGGGTGCATTTACTGAACAAACCCAGGGCTTACACATGGGGCTCTCCACTCTGGAAAAAGCAGAGCTTGAAAGACAAATGATTTAAGATGCCTGCCCTCACTCTCCTTAGAGTAGGAGACACAGACCAGGAAACAAACATTACAATACAGCATGAACACTACGAGGATTCTCTGTTCTCCTGTGTGCAATGGAAGTACAGAGGAGGGGACCAGAAGCCATGTCAGGAATGCAGTCCTCAAAATCTGAGTGTCCAATATTTGCAGGTATGCACTCCTGTGTGATAATGCTTCTGGGCTTTCTATCTTTAAAGAAATCTATTCTACAGAAAGGGGGGTGGGTCTCAGACCATGACACTCTCAGAAAGTCTTAGCCTAAGAAAACTTCAATGGCCCAGTTATAAATCTTCCAAAATGAGAATTTGTAATAGAAATACTGACAGACCTTTAATTATGGCAGCATTATGGGGCTTTGTATAATAAAGCCCACATATTTTCAGCTTAGATCATTATTTATAGGATGCCTTGCAAAGGATTTTATTTGCAAGTGCTTGCCTGAATCAATGAGGTGAAGTTTTGCACAGGGAAAGGAAGTGCAAAGTACACTGTGTGAAAAAGCAGGGATTTACCTCCTGGGGTTCAGGAGGCCCGGGGACCAGGGGCTTCAGGCAGTGAATGATGATTTTGACTCCTCCAGTTTGTATAAAAGGTTGAAGTTCAGTCTGGCGCAGTGCAGCATTCCTCTAGACCTGCTGCCTCTTTGAGCAGGCGATTAATCTCATGATCGATAGACCATATGATTAGGCACTAATAGCTGATAGGAGGAGAGAATAAACAACCATAAATTTGCTTTGTACTGAGTAATCCAAGTGTAAGCGGGGTCATTTAATGGCCACATTGGGTCATGTTACCTAAGGGGCCATATGGAATAAAAATGGAAGACACATACATTTTTTAAGCTCTTCCATTATTAGCTCAGGGTTATGGGACCAGGGTGGGGCTATGTGAGTGGCACCTATTGGTTTAGTATTCTTTGGTGACAGATGCAAAGGTTTCCATGTTCTGGGCATGGAGGGCTGACTGCAGAGAGAATAATGGAAAAGTGCCATTGTTGAAATAATTCCTCTATAAGCACTATCGTCAATCACCCTCCGTATAACATGAGTGGCCCTGGGTGGTCTGTCTCATCAGTCCGTGCAACGCCGGATTCTGTGACTACAGGACAAACTAAAGGGAAGCAGGACTCAGAATCCAGGATAGGACTGTGTGTGTCTCTCAATCAAAGCAGTTGCTGGACTGTTTAATTTCGCCTTTGCATGCAGATCACCGCTCTGAGTTCCAAGGCTGGTTCTCAGGGTGTCATGAACTTCCAGTATTGGGAATGGTTACACGACATAAAAGCAGGGATCCAGAAGGCCATAAATCTCATTCTTTCTTTTCTCCTTTTCCCTGGCTTCTTCCCGAAGACTCTGACCTCTTCCATCAGCCTCTTGAAAGAGAGAAATCAATCACCCCCAGACTAAAATGAAAACCTGGGCCTTCCCTAGGCATTGGATGGTTTTCCCTTGTCTGTGACAAAATTCAAGAAAATCTGAAAAATGTCAATTCCCTCTTACGTGCGTCCTTGTCTCCACCCGGCTCAGCCCTGGGAAGCAAAAAGTCCTTAAGCTCTTACTATCAAGGACCATGAAAAAGAAAAGGAAGACACTGTTAGCCCAAAAGGAACGTGCCAGAGAAAGTAATTGTTGGATAAAAAAAGAACATCAGCTCGGCCTGCACTTCGTTCTCAGCCCCTCAGCCAACCTCACGAATCTCTTTCCTTTGAAAACTATCTGGGAAACAAACCCCTCCAAATCACCCTCTCCACTTCTGAACTGTTCCTCCCAGCCCCCATCTCTCCGTCCTCCTCCTCCCTGGTCCGACTAATATGGCCTTTGTTAGTTTCCAAGCTTTTGCAGAGCAACCGTTCACCACCGTTCCTCACAGTCTAATTGCTCAATACGGCTGATAGCTCTTGAACGGAGAGAAGAGCATTCGATCGGCTCTTTGGAGAAGAAAGCAGGAGCTTCAGACACCCTGGGGTTTGTTGGGGGAATTTTTGTTATTGTTGTCCCCAGAAAGCTGGGAAAATTCATTCCCCCTTCAAATGCAAGCTTTATCAATGCCCCCAAAGAAGTCCAGTGTGAGAAGCAGTTGCTACAGCCAGCCCACATGAGAATTTTTCGGTTTACCCTGAAAATCCCGTCTTGGTTTACATTTATTCAGAGTTTCCATTCACAGAATTTCTGAGCTGGAAGACTTTTGGGCCAGGTATATTTATACCATAAAAGGATGTCCCCAAATGTCAAATCACAAGGGAGACTCCAAGACCCAGCCATTCCTCTGCTGACACTTTTCAGAACAATAAAACCAGCCCAGCCAGGGCCACCCAGACTAACTCCCAGTCAGGAAGAAGGACTTGCCTGGGAAGGAAGCAAACCAGAGGGCCAGGATAATCGTCTGCTCCGATGTGCTCCCAGGGGAGGGATGTAGAGCACAGCGATAGAAGGGGACTTGGCAGAGAACATGGAGCTGAGCAGAGCAGAGCCTTGACCCCGGGGAACATGGGTCAGCACTCTTTCCTCTACACCACCCTGCCTCCTAACATGTGTATTTTTTAAAGTTGTTCCTTAGTAACTATCAATTTTTAGCCATCTCTGAAACACCCAGAACATAGGGAAGACGATCCATTCCCTTCTTAAACTGATCTGAATTCTCCCCAGAAAAGTGGGTGGGAGTGGGGGGAGACATTTCCTTTGCAGACACACAGAGTCTGCTTAGATCTAATTCAGTTGTCCTGCCCTGATCTTGGTGGCTATCTCTAACCATGTCCTTGTGGAAACCCTGGAGAGCCTCTATCCAGACTGATTCCTAGCAGTAATATTGGTCATAATAATACCTCCCGTTTATTGAGCATCAAATAGACACTAGGACACTGGCAAAACAAAATCGTCAGTTAATACTGTTCCACCATTTTGCAAATGAAAAATAGAACAAAACACAAACAAAGGAACTGTGTGAGTTCCTGTGTGAGTGAAGGAACTCAGAGAGGTAGAACAACTTGTCCACAGTCACACAGCCCGTCAGGAGCAGAGACAAGGTTTAAATCACATCTATCTGTCACAAAGGCTGATTTGTTTCCCAGTAGATGATGTTCTTTTCCACAATGGCTTAAGAATTTAAGGGTGATACTGCCCTATAATTCTCAGGAATTAGGTGGTACCGGTACCAGTAGCTGGTGTTTCTGGTTAACATTTTTCCAAGCACGAAAACACTACAGTCTTACACCATTCCCATGGATACCGGAGGCTCATACCACTAAAGCAATCAGAAACAAGATGAGTCAGTCTCAGCAAAAGCACTAAGTATAGATTGAGGCCAGTGCTATGTGGGCAAAAAGGAGTGGAGTGAAAGAGACTATCTAAAAATTTCTTAAATCTTATTATAAAGCCTCACACCACCTGCTTCATCCCCCCCCCCCAAAAAAAAAAAAACATAGGAAAGGGGCAAAAAAAAGAAAAGAAAAGAAAAAAACCACAAAAAACAAAAAACTTGACTCATTTATTCTTTTGTCCTCAGGAAATGTTGGTTGGGCACCTACTATGCACAGAACTTTCCTAAATTGAATTAGAAAGGAAAGGGCTCCGTTTCCCAACTTCTATTTGCCTTTGGACCCTTTGGTATTAGGCACAGTAATGGTAATTCATCAATCATTCTCCTTCATCAACCCATTTTACCCCAGTGCTGACGCTCTCTGTAAACACAAGAGAATCTGCCGCTCAGTTGGCTATTTCTGTTCCTGTTACTATACAGCCATATTTTGCCATTCCTAAATGGAAAGTCCTAATAGAGTTTGGGAGATGTAATCCAAATGACTCAAGCATCTGACGATGATCCACATTCTCCTAAAAAGAAGGTGCAGAGACACAGATTTCAATAACTCCACTAGCTAGTAGCTTCCTGCTAATATCCAAGGGTTCACAGAGATATGAAAAACAAACCAGGCCTTCAATCAGATACTAGCAGGGATGCCTCCTGAAAGTCTTCTAGAACTAAATCATGAAGAACCAACAGGAATTCACCAGACAAAGGGAGGCAGAGAAAATGCAAAGTGAAGAGGTCTGTAGGCAAGAAGGAATGTAGAACATTTCACAAGCTACAAAGTATATATTCTGGCTAGCAGGTAGAAGAAGGCTTGAAAGGTAAGCAAGACCCAGTATTTTTTAAAAGACTTTGTAACGGTGATCATTCTTCCATTCATTTCAGAAATGCTAATAAGCACCTACTATGCACCAGGCATGACGCTCAACCTCAGAGATATGGAGATGGGTCAGCAATGTCTCAGGATACCTGTTACCACCACTCAATGATGAGCTGTACCTTACACAGCTGGTTAATGTTCACCGTGAAATGTAAACTGCAACACAAGAAAATACCCCCTTGCTTTTTCTAATCCACCTACTAAATTAAACTATTCACACCTGCAGGGGAAGGACTCACTTGCATTGGTTGACAATGAACATTAGCCAACCCCCTAGGATAACATTGGACTTTTGCCCACTCATCAATATTAATTGCAACATATATAGATGCCCCCTGTGTTCTCCCATTTCTCCAATTTCAGCCCTCACACCAAGGTAGGTTCTTAATCCAAAGGAAGTTTCAGGGCACACACTTCGGTGCAGCTGGGACCATAAAAATTCACATGGTATCATTAAGCACCACTAGGTGAAAAAAAAAAGCAAATGAAAATTACATGCTTTCCAACAACATAGAAAGCCCAAGGTCTACTTACAAAGAAAAAAAAAAACAACAGTCTGAACGCTATAAAAGAAGGCAAAATTATTTTCCACTAGCAACCATGCAGGACTCACATTTTTTTCCCACATAATAAGATTCTAATTTTAAAAATAGAAATAAAATAAAATATCTCAATTACCAGAGACCTGACTCCATGGGAGTAACCCTAAAAATTATTAAGCCACAGAATCTATTCTTTAGTGATGGAAATTAATGTTAGTATTCAGCCACTCACCTTGACTTATCTCATTATTTCCCAATACTAGGAATCTACCTGGTTTACCGTAGATTTAGGGGGACACTGAGGAAAGAAGAGTGCATAGATTCAGTCACTTGAAAAGAACCATCCATAAGATTCACTAACTCACCACCCAGTCAGGTGTCCTAATCACATGAAATACAATTTACAAAAAAAAAAAAAAAAAAAAAGTCAGTCATGTAATGCCAACCACCTGGCCACACTCCACTCTCAACTACTAGTGAATAACTTACCAAGTGAAATTCAGTGAAACTCACCTAAGACGGTTTTTCAAAAATGTGTGAGAGAAAAGAATCCTTTCATTGCTACAGAAACTTTGACCAAGTATCTTCTAGAGACCACAGAAGCAGTCCCTTCCTGTAAAGAGCACACTATTTGGGAGAGGAGGATGGGATGTGGGGGCAGAGGGTAGCGTGTAAATCCACACAATTACAGAGCAAAGGTGCTGTCCCTTAGTCACTTACACAGAGAGGGGCACAGAATCACAAAGGGGGAACATCTTACAGGCCCAAGGTAACCCAGGTAGGCTTCCTGGCAGCAGGGTTTTTGAGCTCAGTCTTAAAGAAGAGGAATCAGTAAGGAGGTTTTCAAGTAGTTATGTATGCATGATTGACTGTCCTAGGTTGGCAATATTTGCATTGTAGAGTGTGCTCTGTTGGGTTGGGTTTTACAGAATGGAAGAAATTACTTTAAAAATCCTGCCTCTCTGGTGCCTGGGTGGCTCGGATGGTTAAGCGTCTGCCTTCAGCTCAGGTCATGATCCAGGGGTCTGGGGATCAAGTCCCACATCAGGCTCCCTGCTCCTTGTGGAGCCTGCTTCTCCCTCTGCCTCTGCCTCTCTCTCTCTCCCCCTCTCTTTCCCTCTCTCTGTCTCTCTCTCTGTGTGTGTGTGTGTGATGAATAAATAAATAAAAACTTTAAAAAGTAAAAATAATAAAATAAAAATCCTGCCTCTCAGCCAATGAGCCCAAAGACACTGGAATCTCTGGCGGAGCGGAGTCAGCTGAATAATGACTCCACCCCCCCCCAAGACAGCTATGTCCTAATTCCAGATCTGTAAAAATACAGCAAAAATTCACGTTAAGGACCTTAAAGTGGGGAGATTATCCTATCATCCAGGTAGGCCCAATGATGTGATCGAAAGGTCGGTTACCTGTGAGAGAGGCGGGAAGATCAAAGACTGGGGGAGAAGGAAGCAGAGACTAGAGTGACAGAGCTATGCGCCAAAGGGGGGCCACACCAGCTTCTGGAAGCTGGACAAGACAAGGAACAGGGTTCTTCCTTGGAGCTTCCAGAAGGAGCCAGCCCTGCTGACACCAGCCTGGTTTTTAGACCTCCAACCTTCAGAACTGTAGAAAACAAATTCATGTCATTTTAAACCACTAAGTTTATGGTAACTTGTTACGGCAGCAATAAGAAACTAGAACATAGGGCTTGCAGCAAGAGGAAGAAGAGCGAAGTTAAACCCGCACTAACCGGACCTCACAAATCTGGGACACCAGGATGCGGCCCCAGTGAACAAACCATGTCAGTGGTCATTACTGAAGGAGTTGAACTTCATGCATAAAACCTAAACCAGGTGGTTGTTGACAGGACTGCAAGCGAGCAGTCATCTAGTGTCTGGTGATGAATATTTGAAGGCCTCTGCCATGTCCCCCCCCCCCAGGCTCAGCGTCTGTGTAGAACACCCTACACCAAAGACATCTACACCCCCTCCCATGTGTGAAAAAGAAAGCACCTGGACAGCAAGTGTTTTTGTCCCATTTGTTCACCAGCACCTAGAACAATGCTTGGCACACGATAGTTACTCAGTAATATTTAGTGAACTAATGAAAGTCTGGAAATAAAAAAAAAAAAAAACTCTATTTGTGAATAACAACTAAGTCTCTGGTGGGTAATATTTCTTCAGAAAGGTTATCTGATTGGCAGACTCTGCAGATTTTGAAAACACAGCCTCCTCAAAATTGTACTTCTGGTTTTAGCCATACAATGCGATGTGTGATAAAAATGGCAAAACAAAAATTTGGAGAGTCAGTGAAACCAGGTTATATGGCAATATGTTAGATTCGTGTTCTTACTGTACTTGAGGGAAGCATTAATTTCCTTGAGAGTTGTTCTCCTTGGCTTAGTGCTGAAATGGCATAAAAGAGGCAGAGGTTTGATTCTCTTAGATTTACTATTAATGCCCTAGTATTCCAAGAATAAAATATCTGCAAGCAGGTACAGAAGACCCTTAATTAAATAACATTTTATAGGCATCTGAAATATCCCAAAGTTAAGGGCTAGAGGGCAAGGCAGCATGACTTAGACAGGCGAGGATTAAGTACCGGCAGGGAATAAACTGGGGCAGGTCAACACACATTTCCAAAGGGACTTCATGTGTCAGGTAAGTTCCAAAGCTCGGTCTCATTATTCTGGTTTCTTCCACCAAAGACAGACACAGGGTAGGAATTAAATGGCTGCAGGCCTTAGGCTAATGACTAACACAAAGGAAAACAAATATCCATCCATTTTCTAAAGAATGTTCTCTGAACATCTACCCTGTGCCAAGCCCAGTGCTAGATCCTAGAGATAAAAACACAATGATAATTAGTTATTGAGTATATTCTTGGTACCAAGCAGTGGTGCTAAGTATGAGATATGGTCTCGTTACTAATATCCTTATTTTCATGAGAAAACCACGGTTTAGAGAGTTCTTGTAATTCTGGAGTTCTTGTGGCTAGTGATTGGCAAAGTGAGAATTTGAATCCATGTACATATGACTCTAGGGTCCATACCCTCCTGTATAAATGTCCCAGAGCCTCTGCCAGCAAGAGCCCCTCAGTGAATGCCATCATGAAGTCAGACCTCGACAGACACACAGACACACAGACACACACACACACACACACACACAGAGTTGGGATAAAATTGGCAACAAAATTGTCTACGGATCTACCTGCCCCAAGCACACAAAAATGTTGTTTTAAGCTTTCCAGAACAGTGGTTTTCAAACTGTAGCATACATCAGCATCACCTAGAGGGTTTGTTCAAAAACAGAATAGGGAGTTTCAATCCCCAAGTTTCTGGAATGGGGACCAAGGGTTTGCATTTCTAACAAGTCTCCACATGCGGCTGCTGCTGCTGGTCTGAGAACCACAGTTTGAGAACCCCTGATGTCTAAATGTGTCATGTAATCTAAGGGGGACGATTCGGTCTTTTTTGTCTGTGGTCTCTAGAAAAACACTTAGCACATACTAGGTATTCCGCAAATATTCACTGTGTGAATGAATCTGCTGTGTACTTGAAAAACAGATCACCCACTTCATTAAAATTGTGTGCAAATTTAACGTAGATGGGTTCCAACTGGGACCCAAGAGATTATCTCATGATTAAGGGCGTGAGCACCTTCGTGAATGTTGTGATGTATCCTTCCGCCACTGAGAGGCATGGTGTCGCTATATGGGGACTGTTACCACAACCTTCCTCCATTGTGATGATGTGGTGTACTGGAAGGAACATGGAGTCAGTGCTAATTCTCTCATTACCAAGCACAGAATCTACCCAGCTAATTCCATATAGCTGAATCTCTCTGGGCAAGTTCCTCACCTAGGAAAGCCGAGTTTTTCTCTTTTATAATATGGGTTCTTGAGAAGATAAAAAACAACAAATATGAAGTTTTTAAATAGCAGTCTAGCACACAGTAAGAATTCTTCCACAGTAGCTAGGATCCCCTTAATCACAAATATACCTCTGTCAGGGTCATCACAGAAATCTTGATCTTCAGTAAACAGCCGTTCACTCAACTATATAGAGCAAATATTTACCAAGTGGGCCAGTCACTCTGCGGGGCATGTCTGATTCTCACAAGCCACACTGAGTAACAGGTTGAAAAAAGAAAAAAGGGAAAAAAAAGAAAAAAAAAAAAAAGATCCCCTTCCTAGATTTCTTGCCACCCAAAAGGGTTGTTCGAAAAACCCTGGGTGGAAAGGCCCAAAGGAGCTGTCTGGAAGAGCGTGGAGGCAAGAATCAACAAGAGTTACGCAAACAGGTGAAGCCAGGTGTTCCTCCTCTCTGAGGAGGCATGAAGAAAGTTGAGTCAACAACCCTCCTTGCTCTTAGGGCAAACAGTCACCTCGCAGGACGTTCCCCTGGCAGGTGTGAACGGATCAGAGGAGGCTACACTGTCCCGTAAGAACAGCTGGGAGGTTCTATCCCAGGCTCTCTCTTAAGCTCTTGGCACACAGGCACTTGGCTTCTCCAAGCCCCAAGAGTCTCCGTCTGTGTCTTCCAGGCTCCTCACCTGAAACACAAAAATGCCCCTCCCCTGAGTGACAGTCCATGTCCACCACGCAGAGCTGCGGCAAATTCCATGGGGCAGAAAACTAAAATAACGAGAGTAAGGCAACCGGAGAGCAGAAAGTAACCTTTACAATTTTGTATTCCTGTGTTCATTCATAATGTAAAAGACTTAGAAAGGTACCCATTTGGACTCTTGGGAACAGGAAAATCCCAAAACCATAGTTTACTATTTTCAAAGGAGTTTCAATATGGGCAGAAATCAAGAATACTGTTCTTCAGGCTAAGTTTATATCCTGAAATATGCTTCTTGTAAGAAATAATTTAAAAATGTGGAATCTAAAATTAAGCAAAAATAACATACAGTATGTTCAGCTTTGAAATTTGCCGGGACTCAGCCAAGTTTACCATAAACAGAAGGCAGAATTGTCTATTTTTAACTTTACAGCCCTTGGGTGATTAAAATTTTGAGCCATAATAAACAACTTTTTTCATCTTTGCAACATAATTTCTCATTTGAAATTGCAGTCTTTTTAGTTGTTTAGGAGATATGGATTGAGCACTTCGTGTTTTTAAATTCTTTCTTAAACGGAAATTTTTTGCAGAGACTAAACGCATTCATTAGCATGCCAAAAGCACAGATTTAAAAAAAAAAAAAAAGAAAGAAAAGAAAGAAAGAAAGAAAGAGAAAAGGAAAGAAAAGGAAAAGAACCTCACTAAGGCCAGAAAGTAAATTGCCTTCTCTTCTTCTGTTTCAACTATTGAACAATTTGCACCTTTGGCCGGTTGCATTTTAGAAGAACACAGCAACAGTTCCCCCCATTCTGCCTATGCAAGTGGAAGCACTTCAAACACCTCACCATCACCCAGCAGATTATCTGGCAATTTGGCATGTCTGCAGATCTATTATGTCAGCAGAAAGTGTATCTTCCCACCAGGAGAGACGGTTGCATATGCAATAAACCAATAGCCTTTGACACACCAGTTAATTACATCAGTTAACAACTATCTCCTGTGCATGATCATAGTGTTAATGAAACTATTTTGGTGTGGAAATGAAACAGGTCAGGACAAGCAGATCAGGAAACAGAAGGGATTTAGGGTCATATAGGATGATAATGTGCTGAGTCACACAGAACTTAACCTTGGCCCCCAAAAAGGATATTAAATTATTCCCTCTGCTGTTGAATAACGCTCATATTCTTTTCCTTTGGCATCACTTAGCACTAAGTAGCGCAAAACTCTTTAGAAATTATCCAGTTTAACCCTTTTGCCTCCCCATCAAGAGTTATTAGCATCTGCGTGATTGGAGACCAACAGAAGCCCAGTCCAGAGGTGCTGACTTTGAATGCAATGGGGTTTTTTTTGCCCTGAGAGGGATGAGTGAAAGATATTGCCCGATTTCTGGTTTGGATGACAGGGTGAAGAATGGTGACAGCCACTCATTTTGAAACACGGGAAGATGAGCAGATTGTTAGAAAAATGGGTCAGGCAGTGCAAGATGTTAACTCAGGTTTTTGTCTCTCTCTCTCTCTCTCTTTTTTTTTTCCATGTCAAGTGTGGTTTTGAAGCTCCAGAGAAGGACCTAACTCCCACTTTGGTCTTCTAGAACAAAAGAGACTATCCCACCAAACACCAAATATTTAAGCTCGTTCTTAATGTCATTCTAAAGAATCCCTCCTCCAGGCTAGCCATTGCTTTCCTCAACCATCCCTCCCTATGATATGATTTCCTGATCCATTAGCATCCACCCGGGACTCCATTTTGTTGGCATTCTTTTTAGCATTTGTACCAAAACTGGGCAAAAATATTCCAGCTGTGGTCAGACCACAGCCCAACACAGCCTTCGCCTTTTGAACAGCAATGTCACACTGCTGGCTTCTATTAATCTTGTGGTCAACTTACACTCTTGGGTTGTTTTCCCATCAACTGCTGTCAAATTAGGTTTCCTCCACCCTGCCTTTGTATAATGAAGTTCTATTCTAAAGGCAGAATGCCCCATGCCTAGCCTGCCTGTATTTAACAGAAAATAGGGGTTTTCATCCCATTTTCATTTCATTCCTACCAGTTCGCCCCCAGTTTTGCCAGAATGCCCAGAGGTATAGCCTTTAGGAATGAGCTTTCTCATGCTACCTTCCAAGAGTAAAAGAGTGGACATGTTCTGTCCCTCTTATCACTGGATTCTCCATATCCCAGGCTACTTTATAAATAACACTTTGCACTATAGAACACATGGAAAGCCACCGAGGGGTGGGGGGGCGCCACACACAAGAAAACAAGATGTTTTTTCCGCTGGTCTTGGAACCATGCAGATCTCCTGTCAATTACTTCTTTCTTATTGTAGGGTACAAAATTTGTATTTCCATAATATAAATTTAGATGCTGTGCAGTGCTCTACCCACCCACCCCCCCACGCCGCCCCCAAAAGAACAGCCAGATATTTACCAACATCCTGGAGGCCAATAAACAATTTAGGTCATTTTTGTGGACAGTAGTAAGGAATGCTGATTGCATTTACTTAGCTATCAGTATGTAACAGGCTGTGCAGCCTTCAGGGCAGAGGTACAGAAAAAAGTGTAAAGGAGAGGGCTACATTTTAAAAAAAGAAAGAAAGAAAAAAAAACACCCTGGCCAATTTTCAGCACTTATCTCCCTTCTGCAGCCCCTCCGCCTGGTTGTCTCAGGGTCATATAAGGATTCGGTAAGGGAGCGGTCTCAAGGCTTCTGTCTCCCTGGATTTTCCTATCCTCGTTTATTGGGTACCCCTCGAGTTTGGTGGAACCTAACGTCTGGATTTCCACCAGGTCATGGAGCTGCAGTAAAAGTTACTCTTTGATGAACCCACACCAAAATTTCTTCGTAAAAATCCCTGAGACAGATAAACGCAACTTCATACCCCTGTGGAAGAGGGTGAGAGGAGCAGTAGGCTTGCTTATCAATGTCAGAAATCAGAATGCACTTCTTAATAGTTAAGCTCATTACATACTCTCTTAAAGAAGAATGGGACTACAGCTGTTGGGGGTAATTTAGATGTAGCTATGCCTGAAGGCAGGAGGAAACACAAGATCACTTCCCAGTAACTGTCTGAGTTCATTAATAATGCCACCAGGGCAGGCACTGGTGACTCAGAACTGAGACCGGAGAGAGTGTTATGAAATCTCAAGTTAGGGAAAGTTGATTCTTATCAGCAACTCCCTCGCCAGACCAGCATTCAGGGAAGGTACCCTAACTTCTTTCCTTACTTTCTGGTCTGTAAAAAAAGATAACCCCCAGGAATCTCTTAGGAAAAAGAAAAAGGTCTCTGGGAATGGAACCATCCAGGATTAAGAGTCAACTACAGGCCTCCTTGCTCTGCAGAACCAACCAGCCCCCCAGACCCTTGCAGAAAACGCTCAACCTGACCTTTATCCAAAGATACTTCGTCTTGGGAACCTGGCAAGAGGAGCTACGCAGGTCAGGTTCTAGGCTGTCCTCGACAAACTGTTTTCTGCCTTTCATTCTGAGTAACTAAATGAGCTAAGAATTATTTCTATTTTACAGATTAGGAAACCGAGACTCCGTATGTTTAAAATGATTAATTCTTTTATAAGAAAGTGAGAGCTCGGGTTCATCCACAAATCAGTCTGACTACCCAAGGTTCTTTCCTTTTCTAAGGGAGCAGGTGTAAGGTCATTATTTTGAAATTAAGTTTTGTGTGACTAAAAATGAATGAAAGAATGCTCTTGCTCTTTGGCTCTCCGAGGGGCAAAGGTGCCATAATCGCATTTCTTTCTTTTTTTTTTCTTGCCATAATCTTCGCTCTACTTAATTTAGCCTCCTTCAACTGGTAAAAGCATAAATGAGCAAACAGTAAGAATAGGGAACATTTCATTTTTACACATTAGTTAACGCATAAGCAACAACATCTATCACAACAGGAGAAGAGTTCAGGGCTTCCCTATTTCCTCCTCTAAACAAGCAGGAGGATCATCATCAACTCTGACCAATCACTGTTGATGTTTGGGCTTAAGACGACCAAAATACCTAAGTCTGTTGGAGGTAGATGTGTTTGAATGCCGGCTCCTGGCCCT
This sequence comes from Mustela lutreola, assembly GCF_030435805.1. Lineage (NCBI taxonomy): Eukaryota > Metazoa > Chordata > Mammalia > Carnivora > Mustelidae > Mustela > Mustela lutreola. The sequence goes on along the minus strand of NC_081299.1, from coordinate 49,634,644 downwards.
GGCCGCACACCAGGCATCACCAGGAGAGTTCTAGAAAATGTTAATGCCTGATCTCATCCCAGGTCATGCTAAAAGGGCCGCCACGGCTGACACCCACAGTCCAAAAGCAATGGACCTGAGGGTTAAACACAATAGAAAATAAGTTTATTTAGCAGTCATCCAAGGATGGAAAAGGAGAGAGAACCGCATATCCCGTAACTTACATGGCTTATCGGATTCTTAAAGGGATACACACATCTGCCCTAGCCTACCGTCCAACCGCCCCAGTGAACAGGCATTCTGGAGCTGGGCTCGTGGTGGAGTTCCAATTCATGATAACACACAACTCAGTCCCTCTGAATCTCTTTTTCCTTGTCTATAAAGTTGGGCCAATAACACTGACCTTGCAGAGTGGTCTTCAGATAGTTATATAAGGTGCTTAAGACACCATGCTTAACAGATGCCTCAACCTTCTGAAATGTCTCTGTTTGGCAGCTCTAGGCCCCAAAGAATTCCTTTAGTACGTGTGAGTCATCATTCATTCTAAAAACTACAAGCTTCTGTCCTCTAGAATTTTTTCTTAAGAGATGATCTTGATCCATAAGATTAAGTGTAGGATATTTACGTTCAAAATCTAACGCTCCCGTGTTTATAGGATCGTTCACTTAAGACCACCCTTGACTAAGTGGAAGTTTCTTTTAAATACAGGGCATCTGTTTTTGAGCACCTATCATGTATCCGGTATTGTGCCAAGCATCCTAGACACACAATCCAATTTCATTGAGCTCTTATAAAGCTTCTTCAGGAAAAGAAGTATCTCACTTTAGAGATGATGAAATTGGGTTTCACAGAGGTGAAGTAACATGCCTACACACACACAGACGGAGCTAATGGGGGCACGTGTAAGAATTTGGACGCAGGTCTGTCAAAACTCCCAATGTCAGGCCGTAACTGCATCTCCCAGTGTATAACACAGTTCATATATAAAGTATATATGAATAATTTATATACAAAGTATTCATAAAACACTTTGTGCATGTGTCTACATGCCAGACTTCAAAAGATTTTATAAGCTGTATTTTTGTACATAGAATGGCACCATAAAATTAATTTCTAAATCAATGTTGAAACTCATCTAGTTTCTGTGCTTAGCGGTTGGTGTTAATTTACCTCTCGTAAGTGTTAGAAAGGTTCTACAGCACCTCCCACCCCAGCCCTTTTATACTATTCAAGCTTTTTATTAGCCCTAATGTTGATTGCCTTCCCAGGGCATCTACTGGTTTTTGTATAATTTGTCTAATTAAATTTAAAGAAGAGATGTTTCAGGGAGCACCATTTCATCATTTCCTCTTATACTCCATTCTTTGGGCTTTAATGAGCACCTAAACCCCATCTTAACTCAGCCTTAGTTTCAGCACAGATGAGCTGTGCTTGTTAAGACAGTCTTCAGTTGTCAGGAAAAATAGCTTTATTAAGGTCATGGAATGCGGAGGGTTTGATTAAAGCTAATCAAGGAAGAAAGCCAGGCTGCAGCACTGTGAAACCAGTCTCAGTACAACATGTTTAACGTAACTTAACCTAGCCTATCTGGTAAAAGCAGACATAAATAAGATCAGGTTTCCAAAAAGAATGCATGAACACATGCAGGCATATTACATGGTGTAATATACCTCCTTGCATGTGAGCTCAACAGCTCTTTCAATAAGCAGTATAGATTTTATAAACCACATGGACGCAAGTGACAGTGGAGGGTTGTCAATAGCCCCTTGTCATGAGGGGGCAGCGGGGGGGGGGGGTGTTGGAGAAGAGAATTACTTACACTCCTTCAGATTTAAAATGTGTTATCTGTGGTTATATCCAGCCGATGCTGGCACATAGATACCACTATCTGTCTCATTACTAAGTTAGGCTTCCAGCTCAGTAAACCTGAGCGGTCATCACTAGCAAATGCAATGCTGAGGCATTCAACATGAACGATATTGAGGAAAGCTCTTCTAAATGGGGTAATATTGTTCTCGGTTTTTTTTTTTTTTTAAGATTTTATTTATTTATTTGACAGACAGAGATCACAAGTAGGCAGAGAGGCTGGCAGAGAAAGAGAGGGAAGCAGGCCCCCCACCAAGCAGAGAGCCCGATGTGGGGCAAGATCCCAGGACCCTGAGATCATGACCTGAGCCGAAGGCAGAGGCTTAACCCACTGAGCCACCCCGGTGCCCTATTGTTCTCGTTTTAAGAAATCTGACAGCTGGGTATCAGGAAAAAATAGTTGGAACCTGGAAATCTGAAGACCCAGGGCTCTAGTCTAGATGCTAAAGTAACTGGTCACATGACCTTCCAAAACATTCCTGGTCTGAGCTACCTGGGCCTCTGTGCTCCTAAGATGCAAATGAGTTTTAACAATGAACTAAACAGTCTCCTAAAATCGTAAAAGTCCTATGGTGCTCTAACAGTCTACTTCCAAATCTAAGTTTTGTGACACTGTTAAAGTCTACTTCAACCTTCATGCCAGTTTTCTTCCTAATTTAAGGCAGTATGTTAATATGAAGGGCCACTCTAATTGGTTACCCGGTACTTGAAAATTTAATAAGAATCCTAGGACAGAGGTGCCTGGGTGGCTCAGTGGGTTAAGCCTCTGCCTTCGGCTCAGGTCATGATCTCAGGGTCTTGGGATCGAGCCCTGAATCAGGCTCTCTGCTCAACGGGGAACCTGCTTCACCCTCCCTCTCTGTCCGCCTCTCTGCCTACTTGTGATCTCTTTCTCTATGTCAAATAAATAAATAAATAATCTTTTTAAAAAAATCCTAGGGCATCTGAAGCATCTGCCTTAGTCTCAAGTCATGAACCTAGGGTCCTTGGATTGAGCCGCATATCGGGCTCCTTCTCTGCAGGGAGTCTGCTTTTCCCTCTCATTCTCCCTCTGTGTTCCCCCTACTCCCCCCTCTCTCTCAAATAATTTTTTTTTAATCTTAAAAAAAAAAAAAAAAGAATCCTAATTCAAAGAATACCTATGGAGAATGAATGAGTGTAAAGCCTTGAGGAGTTTCAAAAATGAAAACCCAGTGTCCTGATGAAGATCTCTTTTCTCTTTGTTGATATCTTTCCACTTACTCTTTACTTTCTATCCTTTTCCCTTCCAGATATGCAATTTCAGGACATATTATCATTAACACACACATTTTTTAAAAAATCTTTACAGGGCGCCTGGGTGGCTCAGTGGGTTGGGCCGCTGCCTTAGGCTGGGGTCATGATCTCAGGGTCCTGGGATCGAGTCCCGCATCAGGCTCTCTGCTCAGCAGGGGGCCTGCTTCCCTTCCTCTCTCTCTGCCTGCCTCTCTGCCTACTTGTGATCTCTGTCTGTCAAATAAATAAATAAAATCTTTAAAATATATATATATTTATATATATATATAAAAAAATCTTTACAGCTAGGGGCATCTGCGTGGCTCAGTTGGCTGGACATCCGACTCCTGTTCTCAGCTCAGGTCTTGATCTCAGGGTGTTGAGTTCAAGCCCTGTATTTTAAAAAAAATATATCTTTACAGATAATTCCATGACACTAATGTTAGGCAGACTCTGTAAATTCATGATTACCCATCTATAGTAGTAATAACTAATACATACTTTAACCTAGTCATCAAAGAATCTTGCAGTGGTCATCTGTAGGAGTCCCCATGTCAAAATTACATCCTCTGTGACTAAAACAGGTAAGAAAGTCCATGAGACACATGCACTGGAGAGTTTAGAGTTCCACACAGTAAAATGGTCATGAGAAACAGCAGACCTTGCCTTCTACAATAGCCTGACTCACCACCTTTTTCTGATTTACTGGAGGTAATGGAATACAGAGGCTTAGGAAGAGCAGAGGAGAGCTGTGCATAATGGGATTTAAATAATCTGATTTTCCTAAGAAAAGAAATTGAGAAGCAAAGAGATAAAGGAGTTTCTGTATACACACACACACACACACACACACACACACACACTCTTTAAAGCACCCTGTAGTTTCCAAAGCACTTTTGTATCCCTTTGGTATCATTTAGTCATTATAAACACAACACGATACACAATACACACACACACACACACACACACACACACACAACACGAAGGCAAAGTTTCCAGTTTTTAAGCAACAGAGGAGCAAAGAAATCAAACGACTTCAGGAACAACTTCACACACTTTGTTAATGGCAGCGGCAGAAGTAAACTCCAGGTCCTCTGAATTCCAATCTAATGTTATCCCGCTATACTTTGCTGCCTACTTTTCTTTTTCTTTTTCTTTCTCTCTCTCTCTCTTTTTTTTAACCTCAACAAATATTTATTGAGTGCTGATTACACGTCAGGCACTGTTCTAGATACCAGGAAAACAACAGTGAACAAGATCAATAAAGCCTTTCCCCTGCTAAAACATTCTAGTGTTCATATGCATGTATTTACAATACATATAGTTTAATATATATGGCTTCTCATATACACTTTTCTATACCAGCCAGTTTATGAGACTCATTAAAAATTAAGATCACATATAAATATTTATTATTTTTTAAGAACTGCACTCATTAGGTCAACATAGAACAAATAAACTCCAGCTACTCCAGCCTCCTTCCTTCTCCATTCCTCCACACAGCTAGCCTTTTAAAACAATCTAAGCAAATAGCAAAGTAACATCTATTCGAGTTACACATTTGTTCACATGCTGAGAAAGAAAAAAAAAATGGCTATAAAAGTCTTTAGAGAAAGGAGAGGTTCAAAATTATGGAGAGAGCTTTTTTTAAGAATCATTTTAAGCATACATACAGGATCTTAAAGAGTGCACATGGACATCTTGTTTGGAAAAAGTTTGTTCTTTTTTCTTTCTTCTTTTTAATCTACACAAAGCATAGTCTTAAAAAGCCTGCGGTTGGGAAGGGGGTGTCTGCTCCCCATCTCTAGTTCTGCTGCTGAATGAAAGATCCACAGGAAATTAACACAGTGGTAGGGAGTTTCTGGCCAAGAGTGAACTCTGAAACAAAAGACCCACTATTGTGTAAGAAAAATCTGACATCTACACCTTCAGCCATGTTTTAAACTTCAGTAATCCTTTAGGATGATCTATGATTTGTTGTAAGGTTTTAACATATATATCTAGTGTGCTGTATTACTCCTCATCTTCTAACTCCTCCTAAAAATAATAAAAAGATTTTAGTTTCTTTACTCCCTCCTCTCCCTGTTTGTCTTTTTTAGCCAGCAACAGAGCAAATGAATGTAACTCGCTTCCTTCTTTTACCATCCATGTCAAAAGCACACTACTTTCAAGGTTTATAGGATTTCCATTACTACAGGTTACCTAAGATTATAATACTAGTGTTTGTTATTTTGAGCTGATGTTACAGAAAGTGATCATTTCTTGGTAAATTGGTGAACCTGACATTGTTGATATTTCCCCATTTCTAATGTCCTTTACAGTAGTAATACCGCAGAAAGAATACTAAGGCATGACAGTGGGAGTCAATAATCTAAGAATTTAAACTCAAACCACGTGCTACTCAGAAATATCCACAGAGCATGATCCATTTATGGGAGGAAGTTAAAAGGTGAGATTCTTTTAGTAATCATCATGGATTGCCTTATTTGACATTCAAGGCCAATCTCTCAGAGAACTTTTTAGATGGGTTTTCTTGATTCCTTATTGGTCAAAAAATGGCATTAGCAAATGCTATCCTGCAAAAGCAATTGGGTTTACTTCATTTCTAACAATACTAGTTTCCCTAGATTTACTTGCTTGCCGGGAAACATATAAAATTGTGACCTACCAACACAAAATCCTGCTCCTCTTCTATTTAAATTGGTGCTGGTAGAGCCAGAAGTAGAACAAGTCACCGAAGTATCAGCTGGAGAAGTTTTCTGGGCACATTCCAAAAGTCTACATCTGCTTGGCAACAGCTCAGGAAAGAGATACGGTTACTCTTTTTACAGTAACATAGCTTTCCCAGGCTTCAATGTATGAAAAACAGCTTGCTCTCTATCAGAAGAAAATCCAACCAGATTTGCAAAAATCACATACTCACTATTCTACCCCATCAACTTAAACATCACCGCCTTGTACTAGACCAAAATCATCAATGACATGGTTATCACATACTGTCCTATTCATGTGGGCTGAGAGTCCAAGTGGGATTTTTTTCCTTTCCTTTTTGCAACATAAACACTTAAAGCATTTAGTGATAAAATATTAAAAGCGTGAGGCTCCAGACCCAGTGAGTACAAGTTGCTGATATAGCACCAGGCACCAAAGAAAGGTGTCAAGTATGTTAAAATATGGCTCTAGCTTAGACATTAGGGGCCCTATTCTTTCCCTAATATGCTTGCCCTGTTCCTACTGTCCACAGTTAAATGCGCACATCAGCACTAAAATGCATCCCCTTAAAATCTAGAGAGGAAATTCAACACGTCTATGTCAATGAACAAAGTAATTGTCACATTTGTTCACCACAAACAACAGATCTAGACACTGTTTTTAATTATAACATTAATTGATCTTTTGTCACCACTAATTAGAGCAATAACATCACATTTAGTTACTTTACTAGCAGGAGTCAACTTTGAGTTGCTAGAAAATCCATCAGTGGGGAAGAGGGTGAAGTGGGCAGAAAAAGAAGAATTTAGAAAAAAAAAAAAAGAGTCACATTATTTAAAAAAAAAAAAAAGAAATGTTTATCACAGCTGGGTACATTTTTATATTCTAATCTTACCTCTTGTGAAAACTTCATTTGATCTCTTTGCGATTAGGGTTCATACTCTTATAATGTAAAGCATTCCCTCATTGTTGGGAAATTACAGACAAGGAAGAATGGCTGATGACCAGAAAAACTACCTTTGTGCCTTGAAAAAGAAGTCACATGAACCTGTCATAGCCCTGTTCTGTGAGAAATGTAAGGGACTTTAATGGGTGTTTTAGTAGAACCACTTAAAATTAAGTGATGAATTGGAATGGGAAAAGTTATTCCAATAAAAGCAAACAAATTAACTAACCTGACCTTGGTCCACATAAAAGATTCATTTTCTTAATGGAAACAAACTCTTTGAGTCTAGCTCAGGTTTAACCACTGAAGTGTATGTGGAACCTAAATTAAGCTATAGAAATGTATGCCTGCAGAAACTCAGGTGTATACATGCACAAGTAGGTAAGAGTTCTTATAGCTGCGGGATATGCTGCTGGCATGGTCTTGTATGACCCACTTCTACAATGATTACCACGTGAGTCAGAAACCTGTTAAGACCCAATTAACAAAAATGTTATGCATCACTGATGCATGTTTTGTCCAGAGCTTAATTCCACTGTTTTCCTAAGTAAATTCTGTCTTTTCTATTCATTAACTTCCTCTTCCCTTGAGTACAAGCAGCAGCTTCTCCCATTTTTGTTTAAAAAGGTTACAGAAGATCTGAAAGTTACAGGGCAACGGGCATGTCTTTGCGTCCATTACTCAAAAAGAGTTAAGATAACATCTGTCTTCATCACACATTTAGCATCTCTGATGTTATAAAAACCAGGAATCTTTCTTATTTCACTAGCAGTCTGAAAGACAACATCAACATAGCCCAAGCAAACTGGAAACGGACTGGTCTTTTCTCTTCTTCTTACTTCAACAACCAAAACTGTTTTAATAAAAAGTAAAAGTAATAACTGAGTAAGCCATTTTAGGAGCATAAGAAAAGCTCGGAGCCTAGGCTGATGAGACAAGACAATCATGTTTGCAACAATCGAAGACACTGACTTTGGCTTCTTGAAGGAGAGGCAAGAAAGGTTCATCCTAACAATGTCAGAACCATTACGCTGAGTCAATTTTTTTGCCTATCAAGCCAGGATTCTAACTTGAACGGGGCCCTTACTAGACAGCTTGAAGGAATGCATGGCTGTGCTCTGAAAGTCTCTCAAAATTCCTCGCTTCATTATTGATCTTCAGCACATTCATTATCTCTAAACTCCCCTTGGAAAACATCCCTAATGTGATATACAGCAAAGAAATAGTAACCTCAGGTAAGAAAACATGACTGCTTTCTTTCCATAGACAAGTTGAACGGATTTATGCTCTTACTCTGCACAACACAGATATAAATACAATAAACTAATCCTGGTCTACTTCATATGGTCAAAAATGACCTTTACTTAATCTTGCACTTTTAACATTAGGAGGATTAACGGAAAAAAAAAAAAATTGTTGGGAAGAGTACTACTGTCCTGAGTGAGCGACGTTTGGAAAGTCTCTTCATGATCAGAATCTGAATTTGCTTATCTGGGAAGTGTAAGGGATTGCATCAGCTAACCTCCCTAAGGTTTCAAAACTTAAAATGCATGTAAAATCATCAATTTCCTTTTCCTGCAGGCCTGTGCTCATCTTAAACAATACATGAAGGAATATGCTAATAAACACTTTTACTCAGGGAACATATTTTTTACTTCATACCTAGTAAAACTCCTATTTCTTAACTGGACTCTTCACATCTCATTATGGCCCATTATTCTTTCTCTTCATTTTTCATTAAATTCATTAGGTGCTCAGTACAATTGTATTATTACGCCACTCACCCAAAATGAAATAAGGTTGACTAAAATAAACGGCCCAAACCTAAAACACAGGCAGTTTCATCTGAACCATTCCATTCAATGCATAAACTTTAAGGATCTAGTATTTGCCAGAGGCTTAGAGCGTGAGAGCAAGGACTTGCAAAAGTCCCTAACCTTGAGCATCTCCCAGGGCATGGAGGAAGCCAACACCTGTCCTACAACGGGTAAGTACTAGGTGGATACGGGATATTCATTGGGGTCCCACACATTCTGAAAGGTTCCTGCAGAGTGAAAGGTAAGGTTCTGGTGAATAATACTTGGGCTTATAATTTAAGACAAAGAAAAACAGAGGAAGCTCTCTACTTGGAACAGTTCCTAACTTTTCAAGATAACAAGTTCTTTTAAAAACTTGGCAATCTTTACCAACCCTCTTCCCAGAAAAATTTGCAGGTGGTCTAAATTTTGCATTTCGTTTTCGTCATTAACATGCAGACCACAAGTTCACCTAGCCTTTTTATCCTGTCACTTTTATCGAATGGTTTATTAATGGCTCAAATGATGGCATACCAAAAACTGGCCAATGTATCAGGCAGGGCGAGATGAAACTAAGATATCTTCTAACACTCATGTTCTTCTGAGTCTAGATCTCTCAAGATTCCAAAAGACCTCCATATGTTGGAAGATGAATGAGAATCAACAAGCAGACATCGGTGTGTATGTGTGTTCATTGTCAAAAAATAAAAATCAGCGAAGTGCAAGATGGCAGAGACCATATGGGCGGCAGTGGTTGTTAACATACCTGCAGGAAAGGAGAGAACTCCATCAACTCTGTGTAGTTCCTGAGGTGGAATCAGGGTCAAGGAGAGACAGATTTCAGCTAAGTAAAAGAAAGCATTTTTAAACAATGTGCATTAAGACAACAGAGGGGCTGCCCCACGAGGAAGAGAGCTCCCGTTCTACTGGAGAGGCAGTTTAGTGTAGTGCAGAAAGAGGAAAGTAGGCGCTGGTTTGTTTTGCCTGTGGCTAGACACGTGAGCTGAGGCAAGTTTCTCTACTCTTATATAACTTAGTTTCCTCACCTGTAACCTGGAGGTTATAAAACCCACACGTAAGTCGAATGAGATGGTGAGAAAGTGCCTGCTCCAGTACCCTATAGATATTAGGTGTTCCATATAAGTTCTTGCCAACCTTCGTTCCCCCAGTCCCTCCCTTCTTTTCTGCAAGTATTTAAGCAGAGGCTTTTGGGGATAACACCCAGGAAGTTCCTCCAGAGGAAAGCGGTCAGACAAAATGGCCTTTAATATCCTTTCAAGTGTAGGGTTTGGTTAGCAAAAGTATTCTTAGGTGCTACCTCCTTTGCCTTATGGGTACAAAGTGGAAATGATTTACTTCCATCCATCTCCCTTCCTTAAGGAGCCACCTACAAAAATCAGAATAAATGCTCTTGTTCTTCTTCTTAGGTATTATATGTTTGCTAGCTCATTCCACTTTATTTCGAAGAATTTTCCATAAGCTCTTAAATGTTTCCATATGACACCATATTCAGCAGGTAACCTGAGTTCATACCGTTCCCCAAACACGAGTCCCTATAAAACGTTCCAGAATCTCTTTGTGTGCTCTGAATAGAATTTGTTAGGCTGCCAAATCATTCGGTCTTCTCCAGATAGCCTTGTCGTTCCTAACTTGGTTATCAAATTCTTTTATCAGCATATTTTAATCAAAGCTTTTCAAAACAGTCTGAGGGTGAGGAAATACCAGAAGGTCTAAATGAAAAAGGCAAGAGGGCAAAACACAACTACCGATGGGGACACAAGCAAAGGGCTACTCTGACTTTGCTTCAGGATACAACAACGGCGGAAGCTACTGTCATCTTTAGAGGGAAAAAATGCCAGCTCAAATGTCACATGTGAATAAATTATTGGCCGTCCGTAAACAACAACAAAAAGAAGGTATTCTTGTTTTATTCCTAACCCATGAGCGTTTTATTCCTAACCCATGAGCGTTCACAAGATCTTGAGTTAAAATCACCTCAAAGAGGGGGTGGGGGGACTCTCTTTTGTCAAGAAAGCATCAGCCACCCCTCAAGAGTTTTAAAAATAAAATGAAAAATTAAAAAAGGAAGAAAAGTCCCAGGCTCCATGCCTCCTAAGGCAGCAGAGATTCGCTCCTCTCGTGGTGGGAAGCAGAGATGGTGGGCGCGATCCAGAGTCACAGCTGCTTTGGAAGCCGCCGGGCTCTCCTGTCATTTCAGAAGCCTTGCTGCATACAGACACATTTGAACATGGCCACCTGGATTCCCTCCTCTCATGGCGGGAGGCCAGGTTACAGTGGTTCCATCCACGGCTGCTCCCTAGAAGGAAGAAGGAAGGCCTCTACGCAAAGTGTTTGCCACCCTACATGGGGGGTGATTTTTCAAGTGGGGCAATAATTAAAAAGAAAAACACTGGCTGCCTCCTCCCATCCAGCCCCAGTTTTAGAACTAAAGGAAATCAGTGTTTCTTTCATTATTATTTTCTTTCAACCATGACAATAAACACTCTTCAGCGAATAACTCATCAGTGGAAAGCTATTCAAAGAATTTTACATTGATAACACCACAAATGTGGAACTGGAAAGAACTTTGTTGATAATTTGTTCTGAACCTCTCACTATTCACATACCTGGGATGTCTGCTCCTCTGCTGGTCAAAATAGAAAATCCTTATGAAAGATTTGTAATACAAATCTTCCTGTATATTCCACACAGAATTAATCTTTCCTTCCTTTGTCATATCTCATATATGACACTCACGACATTATTCAGTTTTAAGGTCTGTCTCCACTGTAAGACCTTAAGCATCTTGAGAATAGGACTCATCTATGGATCCAAGATGCCAAGCATAATGATTGGCTCAGAGAAGATTCTCATGGTTGCCTCAAAAAGTAGCTGCTCAATTAACCTGGCTCAAAGGAAGGACACTGAAGGGTCAAAGAGGCTAAAATGACTGCCCAAAGCTCACACGGCTAAAACAAGAACCCAATCCACTCCCAGCAGTGTTCTCCATTCTTCCATGGGGACTCTCCCATGCTAAAGGGGACGATAGGACTGGCTGTTTATTTTATTGGTCCTCAAAATCGAATTATTCTTCTGTCAGCATTGAAGCAACTCTTCCTCCAATAAGTCTCTCAGATTCAAGAAAAAGGAATCTGTTTTGCCTTGTATTAAACAATTTGATAAAAAGCTAGTAAACAGAGAGGTTTTACACATGCAAATCTGCCCTTGCACCCAATTTCAATTCTCTTATTTTCCTGATCTATATTCCTGCTCTCCAGATGGACCATCAGCTTTATACCAATGCCAGCAACAGCTTGCGTATTGTTTGTTTAAAACAAAGATGATGGATTAAATATCATATGCAATGTGAGGAAAGAGGTTAAGGCTAATATTCCTGTTCTGAAATATATCACAAACCCAGTCCATGTAGCTTTTTTTCCCAGTGGATTCGTATAAATAAAGATTTAATTTTATTTTTCAGACTCATAAGAGGAAGCATGCATTCATCTAGAATATGGAGCCTTTCCATCGCTCCAGATTTATTCTCGTTCTAAGGCATCATTACCCTCCAAATTATACAGACTTATGTCATTTCATTGAAACACTCATTCACCCATCACATGCCCAGATCCAACAGTAACACTTTTGTTTTAAAATTATGCCAAAATGAGCAAACTTGAAATTCTTTCACCTATATTTAAGTACTCTGCAAAATGTCTTTAATCGTCTCCAATAAATTCCAACAAAAAAAAATCTACAATTTCAATGCAAAATATATAAACCAAAGAAATCACAGCAGAGGTCTCTTTTTGTACCCTCTGCATTATTATCCGAAGCTGCTTGCAAAGCGCTTGCCAGTAGGGTGGACTGTGTATGGGAATCAGCCCTACTGTATATAGGTTTCCTGCCATGACTATGGGCTCTGCCTGCCATATTTACATGTTGTCCCCATTAGAAAAACGATTAAATAAATAAATAAATAAAACCTCTTCAGAAGCCAGAATGGGAGAACAGGTGCACAATGCAAAGATAATTCTATAAAGGGATTCTGATGATAGGATATCATCTAAGGAGATTATCATCAACAAAAGAATACTGATTAGGGTGTAGGAGTCCCTTGGGGAAGAAGATCTCCAGAAGAAGAAACCAAAGGTAGTACTCTCCATTTCCTCATGGCTCCAAGGATGTGTGTATTGAGCAGAAACGAGGAGCCCATCTGGAACAGCCCCAAACCTACAGTCTAATCCTCGACACAGCCCAGCGTCTTGACCGTAAGTTCTATTACGCTGCCACTGCTGTCAACTAGTCAGGTTGAGGCTTTACTGAAGGCTGGAATTTGGCCCTCCCCCGTTGCACCATGAAGAGAAAATATTTAAAGAAAGGTGTTTTGCAATTCCTATGTTTGGAACGAGTGATAAAAATCTGTAGTGCTTTCTAGATGCCAGTTCAATGATATCCGTTTTATACGTCAGGACAGAACAGCAGGCAGATTGTATGTCTAATGAGACACTCAATGACCTTGTATAAACTCTGGGATACAGGGGAGTTAGCCTAAAACTTTAAAATATGACCCTTACTGTGAAAAGCACACTTCCTCCAGTCTTTTTGCACTGCAACTTTACTCCACGTCTTAACCCTGGATTGCCATCTGCTCTCGTGTGTTTGCACACGTGAGAATATCACTCGACTAACAGGTGTACACAAGCACCCAGACAAGTAAAAAGATACTACAGTACAGAATGTGTTCCCACTAGTAATGTGAAAAAATAGCCACAAATATACCATGGGTAAACAAGCAGACACAGTACTGAATTTAACTTTTAGGTACAGAAAAATGCCACTCATAATCGCAGGATATACATTCTTTTCTAGAGCCTTGAAGCTAAAATTTGGGTTAAATGAAACCTAAGGTCCCTTACGGCTATACTATTCTATGATTCTTTTAGTGTATTTTTATTTATTTGTTCTGCTGAATTTTTTCTTGTCAGGGAAGGTAGCTCTAGCCTCCCTTTAGAATATCTTTCCACCTACACATCTTCCTACTGCAATAACACGAGTTAAGCTGAATGCACAGTTATGTAACTTTAAGATCAAGAGAAAATGGAAAAGAGAGTCTACCCCATACCCACATACTACCACCACCAAGGCCCAGCTGACGAATGCTGAATTTCACCTACACTAAAGGCTACCCTGCAATACTACCCGGAAGCTTAAGTTAAAAATTCTCCTTTTTTTGGATTTATTGTGGGAAAGATGGGGACCGGAATCACACCATTGAAAGCTACCTGACGGATGGCATTTACTATTAAAATTTCCTTCACCGTGCTCTTTAAGGACAGCAGAAAGGGTCTTTTATTGTGCACATCTACTTATGGAGTGCAAATTCTTTGCCTCATAAAGTGAACTCTATTTGTGCTGAATGTATATTCACCATTTCCTGCTAATGAGGTAAAAACCGATTCCAGATGAGTAGAAAAAAAAAATGTCTTCGTTTTCACTGAAATTAATTCCAGGACAAAAAAATGTAAGAAAGTTTTGTGTGTGTGTGTGTGTGTGTGTGTGTGTGTGTGTGTGTGTGTTTATCTGTAACTCTGTAAATCGATTTCTGGTGTCTTGCTTATATGCTTATATATTTTACTCCCTAGAATTTTTTTTTTTTTTTTTTTTTTTGGAGGAGAGTCAGTTTGTGATAACACAGTATACTTTTACATTCTGAACATAAGGTTGTTAATTTCCATCCAGAATCCAAAGAGAGCCTATATGTTTTCTTGCCCAAAAGAGAACACTTTTTTAAAAGAGCAATACAATACAGCACAAAATATCACCTGAAAACACAAGGGTTCAAAAACCCCCGGAGAAAGCAGAGTTAAAGATGATCATCTAGTCAACCTTCACTCACCAGAATGTTTAGCTGATTGCGTCATTTGCAGTACACAAGTCACACGCTGTCCTCAGTCCACTCCATTGAGTAACAGACAATGCAATGCTTTAAATTTGATTTCCTAATGTCCAGGAGGTCAATTTAAGACCTCACCATTTGTTAATACATTTATTGTAAATGTATTTGAGCTTTTTAAATCTGGACCTGGTGTTATGGCTGAGAGACACTGTTAACAAAATATATTACAAGGCCCCAAGTACCCATAGTAAAATACAAAGCATTGCTGCGTGCAAGTTAAATCCAGTCTGGGCAGTCACAAACTTAAAGGCATCATCTGCCCCGGAGTCTCCTTTAACTATTATTTTCTAGTGTTTTCATTCTTCCTTAAGTTTAGAACAGTCTTTGAAGAGTAGCCTGTGTGAGCACTTTGTAATATACATAATTGTCAAGTCACTACTTTGAGTCACTACCTCTGAAACTAATATGATACTGTGTATCAACTGCACTTGATCTGTGTAACTGAAAATGTCACTGTCGTAGCAGATGTGAAGTAAGTGGACATAACAATAAGACCATTAGAGACGACCGGAGTTTGCCTGGAATGCCCAACCCTGTGTAGCAACAAACATTGATTTTGATTCTAACAATATTTCCAAACAATCCTTAAATCTGGCAGACAGGAAGAATACTAATCACCTAGATAAATGTGTTTCTTCTACATTCTGGAGAAGCGCCATAAGAATATATCAAGTTTAGTAAGCTTATGTGAGTGGAGCACTGTCCCACTTGGCATTACTCATTGAATTTCATATTATTTTATTAGGATCTGGTACAAACACTATGTAAAACTCCACAATTAAGTTAATCCAGTCTTCTCATCTCACGTGATTACAAATATTACAGAGACCAAACAAACCTACAGCCAAGTGTACACTACATTATTCAAGCCAAAGAAAAATCTAGTTTAACCTATATAAACCAAAAAATGTAAATGGGTGGGGGAGACTTCTTTTCCTTGCTCTTGATGAGCAAAGTTTGCTATCTATATGGATCAGGTTCCCTCTGATATGTGCATATACCCATGAAGGGAATCAACAACCAAACCTCTAAATGTGCAAACATTCTCCTTCCAACCCTTACTTTTAAAACAATATCAAAATTGACAAGATCGCAGATTAGATGGGCAGAGGCAAAGCTGCTAAATAAAATTGAACAGCATTGAGGACAAATATCTACTCCCCAGATATAAATGTGTTGCAGGATTAATAATTTTCCATTAACTATTTATAGACTCTCATACATTTCTTCCCCAACAATGAGGTAAGCAAACACTATAATGAATATATATTTCCACAATAAAGATTTTCAGTTATAATAAATGGGTCAAACTTTCAAACCTAAAGACTGAATTTTTTTAACTTTCCAGAATTTTTAGTCCTGACAGATGCAAAAATTTAGCAAGAATTATCACAAGAATTTTTTTCATCCATACAAATTATTTAATGAGTACCCATGTAATCTATGCCAAATAAAAATGAATAACACAGTGCAATGCCAACTTCTCTGATTAATGCACCCTTAGTTTATATTTCCATACAGTTTCTCTTAATTAAAGACAAACAGAAATTTCCTCTCACTGAACACTTTAAGGTTCACATTTGCTTTCTAGAGCTATTTCTAAAAGTGTATATCATTTGTTTTGCTGAGTAAGTAAATTACCTCATATGATAAAGCATTAATTATGTGGACCTGGTAACAAAATAAGAACACCTGGCCCAGGAACAGAGATTGGGAAGTTTGCAAAGATGTGGACTTTGGGAGTTGGGTAGGGATGATTTTCTAAGTGTCACTAGGGAGGGAAGATACCTAAACAGGAAAAATCATCACCAAAAGACATGGATAAATATTTGAAATTTCATGGAAAAAGATTACCCAGTAAAAAGGGTTTTAGGTACATCACATCTTTCAACTCAAGATCATAATGTATCTGAAAATTAGCTTGAATAACTTCCTGCCTATATTATAGGAAGAAACTACCTATAATATCTTTCATATGCTATATAAATTTTCTCAGAGAATCCCAATGTCTCCTCTAGATCAAAGCATCTAGATGTCTGCAGAAATTATTTCTTCCACTACTCAGAAACGATTTCTTCCACTACTCTTTTGACACTCACCCTCCAGTGCTTGCGTCACATGGTAGTCTACTAGCACCGTCTCGAGTCAAATGCTACCTTCACCCCCACTGACTTGCTATGTGATCTTGTGGCAAGATCTTGTGTTTCCTCCCTGGAGGAACTTAGTTATCTCTTTTTAGACCACTCTCTCCACACCACCATCTAACCACAAGGGCCTTCCTTTCTTCAGCCCTGGGAGAGAGAGGAGACACACACACACACACACACACGCGCGCGCGCTTGCGCGCCACCAAATTCTTTGCCCTTATTCTTAGCCCACAAGAAAGAGCCTTAAATACGGGGTTCAACTTGCATCATGACAGGCAATTTGAGATAGGGACCGTGTCAGATGTATTAAGCTTAGAGGCTTATACACAGTAGGTACTCAATAAGTACAGCTGAGGGCTTTAATACTAAATGATAAGCTGCAGTCTGTCGGAACAATGAATTATTAAGCAACTACTATTAGGGAAGAATATGGTGATCTCTTAAAACATTAAAGTTATGTCTACCAAATACTGTTAAGTAAAAGGAAAACATAAAATTATATATGTGCTGTGTCACTGCATACCCCAAAACCATGCCTACCCATGAATCTGCTTTTTTGTTTTGTTTTATTTTGTTTTCCTGTTCTTAACATTATTGCAGAATCAACCACAAAAGATCAGGGTGAAGAGAGACTAGTTCCTAAACATAACACCTTAAACTTTTAGGAAGGAAAAAAAAGTATTACGGAGACCACGTGAATCCTGTATCACAATCCAGTGAGTCATTACAAATATTCTTTTTTCTCTAGGGTTCATTCTTCCATCATACGGAGGGAATTATATCTATGACCTCCATTATCAGTAATCGAAGGTAGCCATGCAAATGCACCAGAAGTCTACCAGAGAATCAGGCCTGTAAGAGAAAAACTTTCATTTATTATGTTTATAAAGAATTCCTAACATAACACAAATAGCAGTGCCTCTGTTAACTGCCATGATGGGTGCAATCTTGCTGGAGAGGGTGAAACAGAACAATTAAGCTAATTCTGCTATAGTCACAGAAAAGATAGTTCACGAAGCTACATGCCTCTAACACCTTCCAAGACCCTCCACTCTCAAATACAGACTCCCCTTCAACACTCCACTGTAATTCTAAAAGCAAACAGTATTTCTGAAATATTTCTCATCGTTAAAAAAAAAAAAAGCATGTTTTAAAATGGAATGTTCTAACAAAATACATTTGCACATGCCGGGAATAAGGAATTTACAAGACAACACGAGGTCATTATTTAATGTTTAATTAGGTTTCACCTAACAATGGAAAACTAAGTCTTCCTCCATCCGTTTAACAAAATGCTCATTTAGAATACTCCATGGCTTAGAAAGCTTCTGAACAGATGTCTAAAATGAGAATTCAAGACTCAGGAAAATATGAAACTCACTTTACTCTCTTCTCAAGTGATCTGATAAACAAACAGCCTCACCCACTGCAGTCATGGCTGATAATTTATTTCTAGAGTCTGATGACTATATGGCAATTCACTTTGCTGATGAAACATTCTTTATTTGGGTGGGATGCACACAGATACCAACTTAACGAATGTCATTCCCACAAGATAATAGACCATAGAGAAGATGCATGCCAGGCAGCACTGCATTGAAAAACCACTTTTCACCTATCAGAAGATGCCTTAACAACTGACAGTGTTTATCATATCCACAAAACCTCTTTCCTGCTAGGCAAAGTTCCAAAGCCAACTTTGTTACTTCATTATGGTCATCTGAACTCTCTAATATCCATGTTTTCTGCATATTTGCAGTTATTAAAAACCCTTACCTTTGCAATTATTTGTAACAGCACTGGCAGGGACAGATATGTCCTGTGAAGTTATTTTAATTAACTCAGGGTCTCGTCTTCCCTCTAGACAAGGGTTTCCTCAAATCCATAAGACAATTCCACTGATAACTAGAGAATTCTCCTTCTCCAACATTACTCTTGGATTTCTAATTTGGGCCTTGCATTTATGCCATTGAAATCTGTTATAACTGGGCAGTTCCAGAATAAGAAGAAATCAGCATCAGACCCAAACTCTCTTACAGGAGAAAAGAGACTCCTCAAACCAAGGAAAGGACAGAAGATGTGGCAGATACTCCTCAGATCATCCTTGGAGAGAAGGCAGAACAAGCTGGCTCTAAGTGAAGAAAGAGAAGGAACATAGGGACCAATGATCTTCACCTGCTCTTTATATTTTTGAAAATTTCATACTTTAGTTAGGGGAATGTGAAATTTTAAATATGTTCTTGAACCAAACTTTAAATATGCCAAGGGATCATTGTCAAAGGTACCATACATGGACCTTCTCTCTCTTTGGGGTGAGGGCAATTGGACAAACCCTTTCAACTTTGTCCACAAAGAAGCTGGTGAATTCCTGGTGTACAGCCTAGCTCCATGGCTGGCACAAGGTAAATGACAGATGTTTGCTGACTGAATGAGGACAGAAGTGAAGACACTGCATACACTACACACCCTGTGCTTCATCTCAGCCATGGGACATTTCCAGAACCCATGCCATTCATTCCCATCCGCATGCTCTGTCCCTTCATTTCTCCTGCCAACCTTCAAGGAAGCCCTGCTTTAACATCATCTCCTTGACAGAAGTCTTTCTCATTCTCCACAACTCAGAATCAATATTGTCCTCTCTTAGGTCATATGGGTCCTTTGTATTCTACTATGAAACATACCACTGAACATGTTTTGCCTCTTCCCCTACCAGTCTACAAACATGTGGAAGGGAAGGAAACCTTCTTGATTTCCTCTGTTTCTCTACCAACATACACCACATTACCATATTTCTAGTAGAAAATTGATATGTATTTGTTGAATGCTTAAAACGAGCACTTCTATCTATACCAATCCATTCTACCTTTCTGTCTGACTACAACACCCAATTTTCTCCTGAGTACAAGTGGTGCCTCTGAGGCCAGATGTTTTCTTGTCTCTTGAAGCCACTCTCAAATTATATACTATGAATAAGGTAAATATAGGAAAGCGACAAGAAGAATGATAAAAGTCACCAGGGACACACCATGTCCAACCTTATGAAAGGTAAGCCTTTAAAAGATAAGAAGAAGGGGTGCCTGGGTGGCTCAATGGGTTAAAGCCTCTCCCTTCAGCTCAGGTCATGATCCTAGGGGTCCTGGGATCGAGCCCTGCATTGGGCTCACTGCTAAGCGGGAAGCCTGCTTCCTACTCTCTCTGCCCGCCTGCCTCTCTGCCTACTTGTGATCTCTGTCAAATAAATTTTTAAAAATCTTAAAAAAAAAAAAAAAGATAACAAGAGAAGTTCAGAATGTTCTCCTGAGTAACTCAGACATGCCCGCAACTTCCAATAAAGATCAAATATTGACAATGAAATGATTAGGTCATACTCAAAAGAAACAGAATTGAGTTCTCTTAAAAACCAACTTTAAAAAAAATAAATGGGAAAATACTCTGGAAATCATTTTCCTTTGAAAGGAGAAAAGAACTAAGGTTCACTGTTTTCCTTGGATACCTTTCTAAAGTATAGAATTAGTCACTATTAAAAATAAAGAAAATTTGTTTTGTTATATGGAAATACATCTTTTAAAGTTTTAAGCACCACGTGGAATCAGAAATTATTTTTTTCCAAAGCACCCTTTCATTTCAGATATTTAGTTCATTATATTACTCAGGGCATAGGAAATGAAAACCACTACGATTTATAATCTTGTGCCGAGACAACTACAAGAGCTGCTGCTCACGGCCCCTAACTTCACTCTGTTGTCTTTTTCAAGGCTCTCTACATTTGCGCCTCATGATTAATTTTGCCAAAACATTTCCTGAAACATGTCATACTCGTGTTCAAAAACCCTACAGGACTTTCTATTGCCTAAATCTTGAACCTGGCACTGAATACCATGACCTGAATGAGCCCCTCTCCTAACCAAACTTGTCAGCTGACCCCACCTAGAACAAATCTTGCATATTCCAGTTTCTGAATGCTCCCTCCTGCCTCTCCCCTGCTCTCCAGGTCTTCTGTCTACTAATCTCCAGCATCGCCCCTGCTCACCCACTCACTGAGAATCCAAACCATCCTTCAATCCACAACTCGAATCTCATTTTGTCCAAAAGCCTTCTACTATCCCAATTCTTCACAAATTCTCTTCTAAATTTCTACAAAACATGTTCTCACTTGGTATTTATTTACACAGACCCAAGAAAAATGTATGTTTCGTACAAGCAAGGACTACATTGCACATGTACAAGATTACATCCTTCAACAAACCTAGCATAATGGTGTATATGCAGGTGACACTCAATATGTATGTGTAAATAACTATTTCTAAGACAGTAATTTATAAACTTTACATTTAAGAATCAAATGAAACACTATCGCAAGTAAATTAAGATACACTATTACAAACAAAACGCTTTCCAGGCCTACAATTTTAAAGTAAAACTTTCATTCTAATCTTATTTCTAACCTTGTCACAATTTCAGAGCTAATAAAACATTGGAAGTACTAACTAAGCAGGATAATTTAAATTCCTCAAACCCAAATGACAATAAAAATTAACAATGAAAAAATCCTAAACTCTGCCAGTGACATTTTATTTCCATAGATGCACAATGTTATTAATGCAAACTCACTGGTAACAATAACTACATATGAAATGAGTGAATGAACGACCTACAGAGAAGAGCACAGCAGAGTTTGTGGGTTAGTATGAAAACTTCATTAGTCCACTGTATGCAAACATGTCCCTAATTTTAAATGGGTCTTAGCGAAGAAGACAGTTTATTGCACTAAATCACCCCCCAGGCAGCTAACTGCATTTGGGTGGCCATTAAAAAAGAAGCTTTCTGACCCAAGATGTGAGTTATCACACACGTGGAAGACCTGAGTAAAAACTACCTTTAACGTACCCTCATTCACCACGATGCAAAGGAAAATACTAGACATTGGGAACACCTGGACGATCTGAATGAGATTGGCCTACCCCAAAAAATGTTAGCTGACTGTGGATAAACGACAGGGACACTTTAAAAGCTCCTACCTACAGGCATGCATGCACACGTGCACACATACACACACACATGTACATACATACATTCTCCATGAAGCATTTAATGAGTCCTGTTACTCTCCACTACTACATGTAAATGGTACTGTATCTTGGTTTTAATCTCTACTTATTAATGATTTAGGAAGCAAAGTATACTTTTTTTATTTTAAAAGCATACTATATATGAAATATCCTAAAAAGAATAGAGAATACATTCTTAAGCAAATAGAAAGCATTTATTTTTTTAAACCGCACAGCTCAACATACTAGAGACATAACCAAGCTGCCAATTTTTAGAGCATGGGTTTTTTTGTTTTTTGTTTTTTGTTTTGTTTTTTTATTTTTTATTTTATTTTTTATTTTTTTTTAGAAAAATCTTTCTATTTTGGACAAATAGGATTAAGCTTCTTAGACAATTCTTTGTTGTTTTGACTTCAACAATTTATGCAAATGAGATGTTAATTAGCGTAATTGTAACTTAAATTATGCTTGTGTAAACCTCTCCATTGGTAGAAAAGTGTGGGAATCTACACAACTGGTATTTAAAGTAGCTGTACCAACTCCCTTCTGAAAGCCCAGTATAGCAAGATCACTTTCATGTCTTTACAATTTGTTTTTATGAGGTGATAACATTTTTACAAATACCATCATTTTTGGTTTTTTATATTGTAAGTGACAGTCTGACATTTTACAACTGGCTTATTGAAAACAAGAATTGAGCACTCTAGCAGTAACGGACATTAACTGCTGAATAGAGATTCAGATGCTAATGAGGTGAGAGGGGCTCCAGAAAGTTTTGATAAATGCTACACACACTCTAACTAGCTGTGAATGTGGGTTGACAAAGAACATCTACACCAGGGTTCAATAAAATGTAACCCTTTAAATTAATCATACTGGCAGTATTTAATAGAATGCACAATAATCTCCTTTTCTGTTGGCTATAAAGCTGGAGAAATGCAAAGTCTTCACAAATGAACGCTCCCACATTTCCCACTCCACATTGCTACTTTCATTTGAATGTCTACAGCTGTTTCAAAAGTACTTACTGTAAATAGCAAAGTATAAGCATAATGCAGAGTCTGACTCTTTCACATTTTTATGTCTAGATTTTCCCTCATTTTTCCGTCCAGATTTAAACAAAAACTCGTAAATAAGAAAAAAAAGTCAAAGGGTTGAGTGCCTTATGCAGAACCCAGCACATAGTAGTTTCTCAATAAATGACAGTTATTGTTATAGGAAAGATCTGGCAACTTATAAAAAGAAAAACCATCTGCTCGCACAGGAAAAAATAAGAAAAATCAGGAAGTAAGGCCTCTGTCTTCCAATTCACAAACTTAAAGTAGACCTTTGTTCTTCAGGGGCTATTGGGCAACTCATTTTATAGCTTTGGTGAGGAATTCTCTTCATACAGAAATAATAATGTCCTATTAAGTGAAACTATAATGAACCTTATTATCACAAATGTCAGAGAACCTCAACTTATTTTAATTTTTGATGTACACACTCATCAAACTCTTCTACTGATTGCAAACTTGTAGATTTCAACAGACTACAGTTCAAGAGATCAACCTTCTATTTCTTAAGCAAATGCAGAGCATTAACATGTTATTTCTTCTTAAAGTGACAATCCCTAATATCCTTTTTGGTTTTTGCCAATTCTAATCTTGGCAGGAAGTGGAAATCTGTGCACTCAGCAACACTGCAATCTTGCTGGCTGTCAAAATTATGTGTCAGCCAATGCCTGAGTGGTATTCTTGTCATTTTACCATGATAAGAAACTTATCAGTCTGACATATAAAGCCTCTAAAAGTAGTAATTTATGCCAAAATGTAGATGCACGTACCCACCACCTAAATTTCATTTTTATAATTCCCATAATTATTATAACTTCCCCCAAATATATATCCAGATTGTAGTTACAACTTTAAGGAGGCTTTTAAAAATTCAAGGGATAATTATGACTCAAAAAGCTTTAGATTAAGGGGCACCTGGGTGGCTCAATGGGTTAAAGCCTCTGCCTTCGGCTCAGGTCATGATCCCAGGGCCCTGGGATCGAGCCCCACATCGGGCTCTCTGCTTGGCAGGGTGCCTGCTTCCTCCTCTCTCTCTGCCTGCCTCTCTGCCTACATGTAATCTCTGTCAAATAAATAAATAAAATCTTAAAAAAAAAAAGCTTTAGATTAAAAGACAACTAAATTTTAAAACATACATGTCTCTATATTGACACATGTATGTATACATTTTGTAAATATGCTTGCCTATAGATATTGCATACTTTTTGAAAGAATCATTTTCTCCCAAACTCTCTATGCAACCTACACATTTCCAAGCCAACAAACTAATTGTTTCTCAATAAACTGCATAAAAATGATACCTTTACCCTTCAGCAAGCACTGGTTACTCTTTGACTTTTTAAGAGTAAAAACTCTCACTTAAAAAAAAAGTGAACAAGTAGAGAAATGTGTGCTATGGTTTAGAAATGGCCATTTAGCCAAATTGCATACTTGTGCTGTGTCAGCGTCCTGGCAGAGTCATCTCATTCCACTGGTCTAATGGATGGCAATTGAATTTAATTAACAAAACTCCTTTGACTTAGTTTCATACTGTGCTGAATGTAATGGAATCTCCTCTCTCCCTCTCCCCCTTTCTTTCTCTCTCTCTCACTCTCTGGCATTCAACTAAAAATGTCCTTAACTGCTGTCCACTTTAAGAATATTAAAGGCTATACATTATACTTAAAAGATATAATACAGTCATCTCCTTCCCTATGACTTAAATTTAGTTACTGAATTATATAACATAAAATAATTAAAAAGATACTTTGATAGTGATACACAGTATAGATTCAATTACCACAATGTATCCATTAAAGGTACTTTTATAGTATGAATAAAATGCAAATCCTCTTTATGGATCAATACCAGGACATAATTCTATTCTTCCACCTAAAAAAAGGAAGTTAACCATTATAAATCATCTTCACATGAAAATGGTAAAAAGGTGTTCCTTTAAAAATGTTCAGTTAATCTCAATATATTAAGAATGCTGCTTTCTCTATCACACTCATTTGAAAACTGTACACCTAAATTCCAGCAATATGTGATAACCAATAAACAGAAAACTTATCTACCATTCTTCTTCATATTTAATTGAAATGCCTGACACTAAATTCAGAGACATTTCTATTAATAATCTTTCCTAAATAAAATCAAGAACACACCAAAAGAAAAAAAAAATGCTCCTAAGGGATTTGAAGTAAATACTATTCTGCCTAACTTTTGCCTGGCTGGGCACTCCGAGACAAGTTCCTATGATTGATTATTGTGGTATCTCTGAATCTTTGACTTTGAACCATAACCTTTTTTTCGAACAATGACAGTTGGGACCTACCATTTGCCATCTGTAGAGAGATGGACGGGGGGAAAGGACTTCACGTACATTAATCAACCAATTAAGAACAGACTTAAACAAAACACTAAAGCATAATAAACCCCTGACTGTTTAATAGCTTTCTACTTTTAATAGTTGTCTTCCTGCAGTCTGCTCACAAGATTAGGAGTAATCTGTTCAAGTCTTAACAAAAAAATGGATAAGCAAAAGGGGAGAAAGTAAACCATTCAAACCAGGCATTTTAAATTGTGAAAAATGATACTTAAGGATTCCACAGTTCAAATCAAAATTTAGGAGGCTGATCTACATACCGCCATATCAAGGAATATCAAGTCAATATAAATACAGTACTGCTCTTCGCTGAAAAATCTGAAATTATTAGTACACATAATTGAGTCCCTTATTTTAAAATTTTAGGGCACTACATTCTTAAAAACACCACTCATTCAATAATTTACAATATATCATTTGGCATAGAGTAATTTTCCAGTAGAATTTAACATTTCAGTTATTGGTAACAAAGGAAACCTATTAAGAAAAATTGGGAAAAAGTTGACAAAAATAGGTAAGGTCTTGCATTTTCTCTAATTAAAATGGGATCAACAAATGTAATATTAAATAGTAAGGCATTAACTCAGTCTCATTCATGAATAAAAAATAAATAGGAAACTGAGGGAATAAGTCGAGGATGCCTACCCTCACAGGTTAGTTCAATACTAAATTGGAGGTATGAGCTAATGCAGTGAGAAGCGTAAGGAAAATAAAAATGTAAGATTGGAATAGCATAAATGAAAATGCTACTGTTTGCATTTGATATGATTAGCTACACAGTAAACACAAAATAATTTACAGACAAATTATTGGTTAAAAATATGTAAATATAGCTGGATGTAAGATCATTATACAAGAGGGGTACCTGGGTGGCTCAGTGAGTTGAGTGGCTGCCTTTGGCTTGGGTCATGATCCCAGAGTCCTGGGATCATGCCTTGCATCGGGCTCCCTACTCAGCAGAGAGCCTGTTTCTCCCTCTCCCTCTGCCTGCTGCTCTGCCTACCTCTGTATCTCTCTGTCAAATGAATAAACTTTTTAAAAATCTTAAAAAAAAATCATTATACAAGAATTAACTCTATTGCTATACAAGAAACACATAATTAGAAAATATACTTTTAAAAACACAGTTTATAAAAGCAGTTTCAAATAAGACGTTCAAGACCTGGGTGAAAAATACTCAACTTCTTGAAAGATAAAAACTAAATAAATGGAGAGGCATACCATGTTCATAGACGTAGTAAGATTTGATAATAATATGATGTCAATTCCCCTCAAATTCAAATTCACATGTAGATTCCATACATTTATAAACAAAATCTACACAGGATTTTTCATGAAATTTGACAAAATGATTCTATCACCTCACATGTATTAGAATTGCTATTACCAAGAAGACAAGACATAATAAGTGTTAGTGAATATGAATTGGTATAGCCACCATAGAAGTTTCTCAAAAAATTAAAAGTAGAGGTACCATCCAGCAATTACACTTTGGAATACTGATCCAAAGAAAATTAAAACACTAACTTGGAAAGATATATGCACCCCCATGTTCACTGCAGCATTTTTTACAACTGGCAGGACATAGAAACAACCTAAATGCCCACCCATAGATGAATAAATAAAGAAATGGAATATTTCACACAATGGAATACTATTTAACCATAAAAAAGAAAGAAATCTTGTCATTTATGACAACATGAATAGATCTCGAGGGCATTATGCTATAGGAGATAAGTCAGACACAGAAAGGCACATACCATATGATCTCTCATATATATGGAATCTAAAACAAATAAAATAAATCAAGCTCACAGATACAGAGAACAGACTGGTAATTGCCAGAGTTGGGGAGCAGGAGATAGGAGAAATGGGTGAAGGGAATCTAAAGGTAAAAAGGAATTCAATACTAGAAACCTATTTGAGTGTACATCTCTGTGGCCCATCTTGATGAATATAAAATAACAGAAAAATAAATAAAATATATATGAACTGGTGAAGGATCAAGAATAACTAGGGGCGCCTGGGTGGCTCAGTGGGTTGAGCTGCTGCCTTCGGCTCAGGTCATGATCTCGGGGTCCTGGGATCGAGTCCCACATTGGGCTCTCTGCTTGGCTGCTCGGCAGGGAGCCTGTTTCCCTCTCTCTCTCTCTCTCTCTGCCAGCCTCTCTATCTGCCTGTGATCTCTGTCAAATAAATAAATAAAATCTTAAAAAAAAAAAAAAAAAGAATAACTAAACACACTCCGGGGGGTGGGGAGTAGGGGGGAGTGTGCAGGATTTGCTTTATCAGATATCAAAACTAACCGACCCAGAATGTTGTCAGTATAGCATAGACATATGAATCATTAGAACAGGACAGAAAATCCAAAAACAGACCCACACAAATATAAAAACTTAACAAATGATAGAGCTGGCATTAAAGATCATTTGGGGAACAGAGAAACTATTCAATAAGTGATGAATGAAAACTGTGACTCATATAGGAAAAAAATGAAATTGGATCCCTACCCCACACCATACAAAAAAAATAAATAAATTCCACATGGAATACAAATGTAAATATGAGATGAACATTTAAAGCTGTATTTGAAAATACCATGTAGTTTTAAATGCAAAGTAAGGGGGGTATTTCAAATGAGACACAAAGCACCAACTGTAAAACAAAAGATGAATAAACCTTACTATATTAAAATTAAAAATTTTTGTTCATCAAAGATATCTTAAAGAAAATGAAAAATCAAGCCACAAACTGATTTGCAAGCACCTAACACAAAAGAGTAGAATCTAGGATTTATACAGAACTCCTAACAAACTAAAAAGAAAAAGACAAGCAAAAAACAGAAAAAAAAAAAAAAGAGTAAAAGACCTGATAATTTCACAGAAAAGATAGTTGCTCGTAGATATACAAAAAGATGTTTCGCCTCATTATTAATCAAATTAGAAATGCAAATTAATACTGGAATAAAATATTTTATAGTCACCACACTGGGAAAAAGTAAAAATCTGGCAGTGGCAAGTATTGGAGAGCAAAGAATCTTTTGTACAGTGCTACTGCTAGGGAGATGTAAATAGGTATAACTACTTAATAAATTACCAGTATCTTTCTATAAAATGTAACACTGACACAACATGTGATTCAACAATTCTACTCTTAGGCACATACCTTAAAGAAACCCTTACACACATGCTTCACAGGACACATTATAATTCATAACACTTGTTAGTTGCAAGAAACTAGAAATTTGCCAACAATTCACCACAAAATAGCATATTATACAAGAAAGAAGAATAAATTTCAGTACCTGTGGCAAGACTAGAAACATAATGTTGACTGAAAATGCAATTTCCAGAATCATGTATGTATGTATGTATGTGTGTGTGTATATGCATATACATGTAATTTTTATAAAACTTAATAGCAAGAAAAACTGAACAACATATTTAGTACACATATATGTGATGAAAACATCTCTTTTATAGGAGGGGAATAGTACACAATACTCAGGATAATGGATGATATTTTCAGGGAATATAGAAATAAATACAAGGTACTGGTAATGTTCTCCTCGGCAGGGGTGATAGATACACAGGTCTCCATTATGATGTGTTATCTTACATATACTCTTCCATTGAAAAACAAAGTGAAAATAATGAAGTCAAACCTGTAATGCTTATCAAAACAAAAGCATTTTTCACAATATCTTAGAACCTTTCAGCTACAGGCCTGAAGAGGTTTAAAGAAAATACAACTGAATTTCCATTTTGAATTATTTTAATAATGCTGCCCCCTTTCTCCCCAAAAAACTGTATGAATAATGAAATTAGCAGGGGAAATCTTCATTCTTTCGTTCTTGACTGATGTGAATAATTTGTATTTTAAATCCAATCTCAGCTCCCTGTACAAACAGGGTAGATGCTATGCTAAAGGAGGTAAACTCCAGTATCAACAAATCCAAACAGCAGATAATCCACATTTCTGTTGGACTTAAAATGCATCATTCAGTCTTTTAACATTGCATTTCATGTCCTGATTATACTTGGTTTGAAAGAAACCTCTATTTCTGAGAAGGGACTAAGAAAGGATGACCCGAGTTTACAGTAGATAGCGGAGCAGTAATACAAACACACACACACACACACGTCATATATCATATATCACATATCATATTATCATATATATGTGAGAAGAAATCAACAGGGTGGTATTTTTGTGGCTTGGCAGAGGGGATGACAGAGGAGTACAAAGCTTCCTTCCAATGGTAATATTTAATTATAAATAACTCAGTTAAAGAACTGAGTTTCTATGAATTATCTCCACGAGAAAAAATTTAAAAACCTGACTGAGCATGAGTGGCATGCAAAACTCAAAGATGAATTTAATTGAAATGAGGCACTCCCTATCTCACCAGGAGCCCGGTCAGAATTTCACCACATCCATTCTTATAGGTGCATCAATTATACTATTCTCTAAAAGATGCTCAACTTCTAAAGGCCTTCCCAGCCCTACTGAACTAAGAAAATGAAATAGCAATGTCTTTCCACCCATACTTTGCCAGAATGAAGGTGATCATCAGATACAAAAATATAAGCAGAGAATTAAGTAATAATTAAATAAGTTAGAATTTCACTGATAAGCATTATACCGACTGATATAAAGTTACTGTCTACCACTCAAGATCTCTTCACTATATGCCATCTAAGCACACACTTCTCACAACCTGAGAGGTGCTCAATCAGCGACACCAAACAAAAGAAGATGAGTACAAGAAAGGCCATGAATTCATTGTTATAGCATCAACTACAGAATACGATTGGAAAATAACCAATTTTTTCCAGATGCTATAATTTCACTAATTAAATATCTCCTTTAGAAATCAGTAATGCTCTAAGGGAGAGAAAAATTAGAGTGCTTCCTAATTCAAGCTCTTATTATTTAAACTTAGTTTTTAGTATAATTTTAAGAAAGGAAAAATAGATATTTACTTCTTCAATACAGTCTGGAACAGGGTTTTGTCATTTAGGTTTTTTTTTTTTTTTTTTAAAGATTTTATTTATTTATTTGACAGACAGAGATCACGAGTAGGCAGAGAGACAGGCAGAGAGAGAGGAGGAAGCAGGCTCCCTGCTGAGCAGAGAGCCCGATGTGGGGCTCAGTCCCAGGACCCTGGGACCATGACCTGAGCCAAAGGCAGAGGCTTTAACCCACTGAGACACCCAGCTGCCCCAGGGGCTTTTGTCATTTAAACATAATTTCTAAATTACCGTATGGCCATCTATAACATCGCAACAGATCTCTGTCCCTCCTAAGATTCTTACTCTAAGCAACTAACTATACATTGACCTTGACCTGAATCTTCAGAAACAAGAATGGAATTGCAAGAAGATTTATATGAAAATGTAAGTTTTCTCATTAGTTTAACAGTTAGAAGATGTTCCAATCCTAGGAAGTGCACTGGGAAAATCCCATACTTTATACCACTTTGCAAAGTGCAGGCTGGCACAGTATCCTCTCTGCAGCTTTGAGATCCAATTAGGATGAAAGTGAAAAAAATTACAATCTAGTTTTCATTCCCCACTGGAATATTTTTGGTGATTGCTCACCTAAAGAAGATGGCCAGATTTTGGTCCCTTTTAGCATTCTATGAAAGCACAAAAGAAGATTTATTTTCAGTCTTTTTCAAGCAAATTAATTTTCATATGATAAGTTTTTGTTTCTCATTATTTTTAATGTTTTAGTAAAAAAAAATGGAAGAAAGAAATGTATATTCTGTCAAAATGCTTCCATTATCCTTTGCTAAAACCAGTAGGAGCTTTTAGATATGAAAACGGGGCCAGACGGAAACACTTTATGGGAAAATCTGCAGTGGAACGGTTTTGATAATGAACATGCCTAGAGAAATAAAATCATGAATGCTGTATGTGTTGGGGGGAAGAAACTCTTATCTTCAGTTGGGTTCTGTTTCCCTTAGAGAGGCTTATGTTACCCTACAATCAATAGGTCTCCAATTAAACAAAGAAGATTTACATATGCTGGTGCATTTTGGAGCTAATGAAATTGGTCTAACAGTTTTAATGAGAGTACAGCACTGGCGAGGAGGAGAACTTAGGAGTCCCCACACATAATCGGGCCCACCTCCTTAATTCTGAACTTTCACTTCTCTACTCCTACTGCCTTTGGCCTCTCTGAACATAGGTTAAGTAGTAACCATGCCAAAATGTATCCTATTTAGGAAGGACAGACTGACAAACCCACAAATGCTCAAAAGAACTAAGGGTATGATTCACAAATGCTTTCCCTACAGAGCAAGACGCTGTGGGGTTCAACACCCCCCCCAAAAAAAAGAAAAAAGAAAAAAAGTGTGGCATCCTGAGGAAGAGGTTCCATTTTTAATCAAGATCACACTCTTTAAAAATTCAAGCATGAAATGAGAATCCTTTATTTCCCCTCTTAGCAGGATAGCTAGCACACAGTAGGCAGTGGGTAAGTGACTGCTGGTATAAAGATGATTTCCTCACAAAGAAGCTGGAGCGATGGATATATTACCTGATCATCTCCAAACCACCTTTTCTAGCTAAACAGGACAGATAAAAAGTCAAGATCAGGATCTTCGAGAGGAAAACAAACAACCTGAACATTTCCTATAAATAGTAGCATCCTAAAACCTTCATTTTCAGAATAATGATTATTCACATGTCAATAACTCCTTTAGGTGAACATGAAACTCTAGATTTGGGTGAAGAAACAAAAGTCAGTTAACATGATAAAGTGGGAAGAGAAAAATCATCCTAACCAAAATAAATAAATAAATAATTCAGGCATAAATTCAGTGTTCCTGAGTTGAACAATAGCTATATTATTATACATTACCTAGTTTTTAAATTCATATTACAAATGTCTCACATTTTTTGTTTTAGTTTGTTCAACCCAGATTTTCCATTCAGTCACCAGATCAACAAAGGTACTGAATACATACTAGGTGCAGGGCCCCTACGAACCCCTATGGGGAACACAAAAATAAATACAACCCAGCCTCTGCTCATAAAGAAATCACAGCCCAGTTTGGAAGACAGATCATTTTATTATGATAGACGGAGAGCTAATAGTGAGTACTACCACAGTGCTAGCAAGACACTATGGGAAAACAGGGAAGGAGCCCTTAGCCCAGTGCTGGGGCGAAAGAAGACCTAAGCAATGTTCACCAATTAAAGGTGAGTGAGGACAGTCTCATCAGAAGGAATAATACAAGGAAAAGAACAGCAATAGCAACACCACCACGATATATATGCATATACTATGATATAAAGCATGGCCAGAAGCTTAGGGGAAACAGGCAGGAAGACAGCCTGCCCCTGTGTTTTCCATGCACCAAAATTCTCATTTATGTCCTTGCATGTGCTCTCTCCAGTGTCAAGGGCAGCTGTATTTGCTGATAATGTAGAAAAGTAATGTACTCACTTTACCCCACATTTGTCTAAAGACACCTTACCCTGATTTAAATACTGCAGCTAGCTACTCTCCTGATGACAAACAGGAACATTCAACAACGCACAGCATCGTGAAAGGGGCCTCGTCAGAAGCATGAGTCATTCCACACACTAAGTTCCTGACATCCTGAAGCCCCCGCTCAGAGGTCAGCTCCTACCTCTACAAGTTCAAGGATCCAAAGCTGACACATTAGAGTTTATTGAAACATCACCCTGGTGGGAATCTGCAGTTGGGGATTCAGTCCAAATTTAAAGACAAACAATCCCTTTTCCAGATGTTGGCCTCAGACAATGA
This sequence comes from Mustela lutreola, assembly GCF_030435805.1. Taxonomy (NCBI): domain Eukaryota; kingdom Metazoa; phylum Chordata; class Mammalia; order Carnivora; family Mustelidae; genus Mustela; species Mustela lutreola. Next base: position 49,601,729 of record NC_081299.1, on the reverse strand, counting down.
GAATACTCTGAAACAATTTCCTTCCAAATAATGGATTTAGAAACAGAAAAGGGTGTTATATTGCAGACTCACTATTCTAACCTAAATATATATAATTTCAACTATATAACATGAGTGAACTCTGTTGATGATTAATATGTTCAGTTTTATTCATATTTCACACACACAAAAAAAAAAAAAACGGGGGGGGGGGGAGTAAAGAAAACAGGATAAGGCCCGATCTGTAAAAATGCTATTCAAGATTACAAGAAAAGAAGGTGTGGGGGAGGAAACGAGAGGGGTGATTCTCGAGATGAGTAGCAAAAACAGAGAGATTTTCAAACTTGTTAAATCTTTGTTATTTGGAGATAAAACACTCTCAGAAAAAAGGAAACATCAGCGATTGTTAAAATCATCAGGTGAATTCTAACGTCTGTATCCAGGTGGCTTATTTCCTCTGAAGACAACATGGTTCTCCCTGGAGGAACTAAACCGCTAACATCCCAGGAACTCTATCAAGTTTGCCTCACTTCTCGTACTGACTGTAAAACAAAGAAACCTGTCTTCAGCTTCATGATGTCCCACATGGTACTGTGACTAATCCCCAGCCATTTTTATTTACAGTGTCCAGAGTGAGTTTCTATGACAATCCCATGCCATTCTCAATGTTAGACACAGATTTTCTGCCTTTTGAAAATAATTATGGAACAAATCATTTGTTCTTCAGTCTGTTCAAAGAAAAGCACACATATTAATGGCCGGACAAACAGATTTCACTTTCAGATTAAACAATAAACAGATAGAAGGAGGGGGACAGAGGGAGAGATAGAGAGGGGGGGAGGGGGGGAGAGAAACTTCCGCTATACACTGGGACCACCAGATTTGGGGGTTGTTGTCCGTGCTTCATTTATCAGACATGCGATAGTTCTTCTCCTTCCTATCACCATCTGTACACACTTTCCCAGAAGACCCTCACAGCTGTCCCATTAACACACTAACACACACTCACACATCTAGGACCTCTGCCGTGCGTTCTGTCTGAATGTAATACGTATCTGTTTTCTTTTCACAGGAGAGAGAAAGGCAAAGCAGCTTGAGACCTCGGACAACCTAAAATCCACTTCAGTGTAAAAGTCTCAAAATTGCTAACTTTCTTCGGAGACAGAGCAAAACAGAGAATTTAAGTGGCTATGCTACTGAGACTTGGCTGTGTTTTAGGAACTACTACCAACTGCCAAATGAATTCACCACGGCTTGCTCTCCAAGGCCTTCCTTTCCTTTCTGTTTGTCACTCCCTCATTCTCCTGCTGTTTAGTTTTCCTATAACTCTGTTTTATACTTCAGCATTACTAGAAGGATGGCCTCCAAACAGGGAATAGAACTTTTTGGTGCACCACCGGATTTCTTTAAAGAAGAAATAAAATAAAATAAAATAAAATAAAATAAAATAAAATAAAATAAAATAAAACAACTGTGCCCTGTCCTGTATCTGCCTGGGTTTTCTTTCCATTTACATTGATATTTTTGACACAAGAAACCAAAACACATACCACTTACTAGAAGTACCATCAAATGACAGAATTCCTCTACACATAGCTGTACAGTAAGACCTTACACAATACTGAGAGCCAGCTCTGCAAAGGTGTAAAACTTCCTACAGGCTATTACTTTCTAAGGATTCTAATTCAACAACATCAAAAGCTTTTAAATCTTAATTTCTGGGGTGCTTGGGTGGCTCAATCAGTTAAGCCTCCAACTCTTGTTTTCGGCTCGGGTCGCGATCTCAGGGTCGTGGGATGGAGCCCCCACATCAGGCTCCGTGCTTAGCATAGTGTCTCCTTGTCCTCTCCTCTCTCCTCCCCTTCCTGCCTCTCCTCAAAGGTAAACAAACAAACAAATTTTAGAAGTCGTAATTTCTGAAGAAATTTTATCTGCATTGGCATCGACTCATCTCACAGTCTTTTCTTCAGTGTTGTACGCTTGGCACTCAGCATGGTGCCTACCAGGTAGTAAGCGCTCAAAATGTTTGCTGAACCAAGTCGCCAATGACATGGTGCACTCTGTCAATGTAGGCAACCAAGGTAGATTTTCTATGCCAACACCAACCAAAGAGCACCCACCTTGATGCACGTGATAACAAGAGGCCAAACCTGCACTCTGCTTTATACAAGAATGTTCTATCTTCAGAGCGCCTGGGATGCAGGCACTCAATGTCCTCACCTTGTAAAAACGAAGGTTTCCTCTCCATTTCCTTCAAGGTTTGAAACTCTGAAATCTATTAGCAAAACAGAGAAAGCTCTAGCTGCTCACTACTTTTTAAACTTCAGAGAAACCCATTGCTTTCAGCACTATTCCGTACTTCCAACAAACACCTTATACTCAGTCCATAAATTCAGGGGCAGAGCTGAGAGAGCCTGATACCTTGGGGAGCAACTTGGAGATAAAAAGCCCTAACCACTAACTAACCATCCTAGTGTGGACATATTACTCAGACCCTCTGCTTCTTCACCTGCACAAAGGCAATTATAAAACCTCTCCTACCTAAGTTCAAGGTTTATATGAAGAGCTAATGATATGTATGAAAAGCCAATTTAAATATTATAGAGGTTAACCACAAAAGTCCAGGTTCTGATGGATCTGGCTTTAATCCTGGCTTTGCCACTGACTCCTGGTAAGACCTTGACTGAGTTCCGAACACTCTGTGAGCCTGTTTCCTAAAGAACAGGAGTAACTCACGAAAGTGACTCAACAAAAGTCTTCTACTCACCCCCACCACCCAACATGAAAAATTCTCCAAAACTTGGAGAAGTCCAAAAGGAAAACAAAATAGAAACAAAGAAACCCACATAAAACCAGAGAAACCCATATCCACAATTTAGGAAAACCAACAAAGCCAATCCTAAGAAATGGCACCCAGATACATAAACTCATTGAAGGGCCCAAAATACTTAGCGCCTATCACAGAATGCTTTGGTACAAAGCAAAACGCACTGTTCCAGCTGCCCCGTCTTCACTTTCAAACAAGGTGATGGGTAATAAAGGGCCAAAAATGTACATCCCTAGACGTGAATCTATGATCCTCTCCAATCTATCTGTTTCTGTCCCATTCTGCTGTCTCATGACACCGCTTCCCTTACTCAGCACTGCCCTCACCCCAGGACCTCTGAGGCTCAACTGCAAATGAGGTAAAAAGCTATGCATAATCAGGCTTTATATAGGAAAATTGAAAATGTCTCTCTTTGAAGAATTACAAAGCATTCTGTCTGAAACCTCTGACCTTTCTAGAGAAATCAGAGTCACTGTAGTTTAAAAATGTAGGTGGTAAAAGTACAAAGGATTACATTTATCCATTTTGCATGTTTGCCATCTTTTCTGAGATGAGGAGCAAATATCTTTAGAATAATTAGTTCTTCAGCCCTAACATTTCAGGCTGTAATACCTCATTCTCCAAAGAGTTGTATATATCCTGGGCCCGATGAGATGGCACTTTTCTGTTAATTACCACTCCCACTTTATTTTACAGGAAATCTAAAGGACATGAACTCCAGAACCTTTTTTTTTTTTTTTTTTTTTTTTTTTTAAATAAGACTTGTCCATACAATGAATTGACCAAGAAGATAATAAAAACTCCTATGACTCTTGTTAAAAACCACTGTAATTCCTGACTGGGTGGGGAGGAGGAGGGACTTCCAAAAGGACATTTAAAAGAAAAAAGAATTCTTAATAAAAGTCCTTGTCACATATTAAGAGGCCATACAATAAAAGTATTGCAATGACTATCTTACCCTGACAGGAACATACAACAATAGTTATGCTGTTGAACAGCATCAAGTTACAAAGACTTCATTCTCAGAAGTTACTTGAAACTACTCTCCAAAAGAGAACCTCTACCATTTAAAAGAAGGGGAGGAAAAGCCGACTAAATGAATCAATCAGCGACTTTAGTAACCTAGTGATTTTTTTCTATAATACGCATCCATGCAAAAATCTCGCTACGGTCATACAAAGATACTGATCAGCTTTTGCCAAATGCTTGCCCAGAATCCTGGCTTGATCTTAAACGTCTGTAAGCCACTCGTCTTTAACTTCCAATTACTTAATGCTACAAATGTTCTCTCAGGTATACACTGTTTTCCATCGACAACATTTTTAGTGTCTAGTATTATTTATGAATTGTATTCGGCATCAAATATACTTAGGATTTTCACTGGTGATCTGCCATTATGTCTGAGCACATACAGCTCTGTTTAATAGTATGCGATGAAGGTTTACATGCAGATACATACGATCTTAATTACTCATTCTATAGTGAGCTCTTTAAGCATCTCCATTCCTCACTCATTTGGAATGTTTAAAAATGCCACGAAGAAGGGCTTGATGTCATCTTAACACTGAAATCCATCTGTCTATGGCCCTCTTTTGACTTTACTCCTTCTGCAGCCAAATTTTTCACAAAAGTTGATGAGAATTTGTCAACCTAAGGACTTGTAATGTCAGCTCTTTTGAAAGGCAATGGAATATTTGAAAGTGACAATGATGGGATCCTGCATGTAGAATATTCACTTTATGTTGGAGTTTAAAACTAAATAATCCCTTTAAGATTAAAACACGCAGAGTTCGAAATGCTTCCAATAGGGGAAGAGGCAGGCACGTAGTTCTGGGCTTCCCATAAGTGGTATGTCCCTAATTTTAAAAATTAAATGATGATTAATATTGTAGCAACACAGTTCCTATTACCCACTGACAAATACCTTTCCATACTTGAAATTACCACTCAGAGCCAGCTATGTAACTCACCACAGACACGTCTTCTCCAACAGCATGAACATGTTGCACTACCCAATCATGGGCTGGCAAAATTACAAAGGGAAATAAAAATCCCCCAAACCATAGCAACAAAGACAACAGCCTGATAATGGCAGATGCTAAACAGGCATACATAGAAATTTTTAAATAGTATTCACTTTTTAAAATATTTTTTATTGTTACTTTTCTTTCATGCCATGTTTTCAACCTATAGAGCATTTCAAAAATACCCATTAAAGCATGTTTATGAATATATATGCTCTGAAAATTATTTATGTCTGGAAACTCATAGATTATTGGGACCACCATAAATACTCATCACAGACATCAAAAGGTAGGCAGTATAGAACAATGGGTGTGAGTCTAATTTTTTTATTCCAATCCTCTTATTTCCAGCTTACGCTTTTATTTACATACTTCAGTTTTCCCTTGCTGGCATAACAGATACTCTGCAACTTTTAGATTTATGAGCATTTCTAAAAAAGAAACTTAAAAAGAAAGCTACATTTCTATTTTAGTCAAATGGAAGTTCAGTTCAGCAGCTTATTTTTTAAATAAACCCTAGAAGACTTAATATACATATAATGAATATAGTATAAATTATAATTACTGGTCTTTTTTTTCTGTTTACAATTATAAAATTCACACTGAATGGGGCTTTGAATTTTTGCACTGAAGTCATTAAGAACTAATCTTGCTTAAAGAAATGAAAATAACGGCATTAAATAAATCCATCAATAAATCAGTCATTTAAGGAGATTAAGATGAGCCCTGTTCCTACTTTCAATTTTTCTGCTTTTTCTTTTAAATTAAAAAAACAATTTTAAACTAATAAAACTCAATTTTTGCCTTCTTTCAAATAATTATGCACAAGGCCAGAATCGAAGGTCTTTTTGGAGTAAAGCAAATTTTAAAATTTTCAATCTAATCATTAAGGGAAGTTAGAAATATACCTCCTGTGCACATAAGAAAATACGGACAGAAATTTACCTAGTAAAATATTATGTGCAATTCTGATTTTTAAACTGACACTTGCTTTAATTCTCAGTGGTTTCCCAAAGCATCTAAAATCAATTCATCTATCTTACAAACAGGAAAGAAACATTTTTTTTAAACCTGTGTAATAATGCTTCTATTCACCAAACTTCAACATTTTTAGAACAAGAAAAATCAAGTCACTCCAGATTTTTAACCCCAATCCTGACAAAAGCATAAGAACATTTTCTCCCTCTCCTAACCAGGTATGGTCTCAGCCTATGCCTAGGAACTGGACATCACAGTAGAAGATCTCCAAGGGAAGGGTCAGGATCTTGAAGCTTTTTCCTTCCCTCTGATTCACGCTGGTGCGTAATACCATTTAAATGACATCTAACTCCCAGACAATAGGACATAGAGAGGGATACAGAATGGATCTAAACTGCATGGTGAAGAGTACTGGGTTTGGAATCAGAAACTTGGCTTTCATCTTACTGTGCACCAGTCACTTGGATATTCTGAGACTTTATTTTCACCTGTACAAATGGAGAATGCATTACTTATTTGCAATATTACTGTGCATTTTTTTTTTTTTTTTTATAAACATATATTTTTTATATACATATATTTTTATCCCCAGGTCTGTGAATCACCAGGTTTACACACTTCACAGCACTCACCAAATCACATACCCTCCCCAATGTCCATAATCCCACCCCCTTCTCCCCAACCCCCTCCCCCCGGCAACCCTCAGTTTGTTTTGTGAGATTAAGAGTCACTTATGGTTTGTCTCCCTCCCAATCCCATCTTGTTTCATTTATTCTTCTACATTTTTTTAAAAATGAGAGAGAGAGAAAGAAAGAAAAAGCAAAAAAAGAGAGATAGAGAGAGAGGGCTACAATGTATGGCAAAACTTAGTATAATGCTTGCCGCAAAAGAGACAACTCAATAAAAGTTATCTGTCTTCCTCCCTTCCTGTCTTCCATCCGTCTCCCTTTCTCTATTTTCAATTGATCTAAGTCCAAAATATTTACCACTAGGAAAGCATGCAAAAGCCATGAAGAAAAATAAGTGTAAAGGTCTCAAAGAACACTAAACTTAGTCCACTTCAATCTCTAGCTATTATGACCATCCTGATCAAGTCTGCATTTGGATTAGCAGTATCTTACACATTAAAGAAGACCAATGCTCGCCAAAATACACAACTAACTAAAAAGAACTTCTTTCTCTCAATTTTATCTTATTTGGTTTCTTTGACAAACAGAACAGCAAAAGCATCCTCTCTACAGAGTTGTCGCAATTTGTCATGTGTGGACTTATTTTTTTGCCTCGTGAGCCATGTTTATTTAACTAGAACATTTAACAGGAGGGCTAATTCCGTTAGAGAAAATATACTCTTACACTGTGAAATAATCGTAACAAAACACGAAAGCGCTGTTTTCTAATATTTTGGGGAAAACTGAGAGTAAAAGTCATTTCTGCCTAAGCAGCAGCTGGAGAATTCTGGTAAGTTTACAGGGACTCTAAAGTTTGGATCGATAATTTGTATCTTACAGCTGCCTAAGCAACAGCCAAAATTTTGATGACACTGTAAGTTATCACCTTAAAAAGCAAAATGGTAATAATAGCAAATATCTCAAATAGCCCCTTTTCCAAGTTTATGTATGCCACAGTATCCCTTACTGGCCAGACCCTTAAACGATACAAAGAATTTTTGTAAAACTTTTCTTTTCTAAAAATTTGTTTAGAAACTCCAAAAGCCCCAAATAGTCTCCTCGTCTCAAACAAACTATGCAATAAAATGTGGGGAGATGGATTATTAAAATTCTTCACTTGATATCTTCTGCTCAGGATCCTTTTACAGTGATTACTTAAACCAAAACACTTTTGAGAGCATCTCCATTTGCGATTAAATTCACGGTTTTATGTTTCTCTTAACAAAGCATGCCAGTTCATTCATTCTCTTCCTCCTCCACCTGACTTCTTCCTTCCCCTTATCCTACCTCCCAAGGATTTACAGTTTATAATGTATTTAAAAACAAAATCTAATCTCTAAATAAAATTGGGGAAATGATTGCTGAAATGGTAACAAACCAGTGTTTTGCACAGTTAGTGAATTCAATCTGTATTTCATGTTTTTTCCTCTCTTCTAACCTCCAAAATTGCTTTCCGTAATCTATATTAACATTTGTGAGCAATTAGAATTGTTGCTGCTTCTGTGCAAGTTTTAAAAAACTGACAGGCCATTCTGTACCCTCTGGAAGCAGCTTGAGGCCTTCACCAAGTCAAACACCCAGTCCTACTGTGTACAGCATTGACCACAACAAAGGCTGTGGTTTCTCCCACACCAGCCCTAAATAGGTTTAAATTAATGCTATTCATCACTGGGGTGGAAAAGAAGACAAGGCAAATCTAAGCCAGCAGCATTGGGAAATTTTTTACCAACACTCAAACCTCTTAGCCATCAATGAGCTGACCTCCGTTCATAAGTTTACTCCAGAGCAACCCTTCCCCCTATTCCTATACCCTGTCTGCCTTTGAATTTCCATCTTTTTCACTACATTCTAGATAAAGGATACTGTTACTACATTCTAGATAAAGGATATTGTTACTACCCTCAAGTTACGCCTAAAAGTCAAGGATACAAAAGGATACAAAAGATAAATGAAATTTTTTAGAATGGTGCACACACCAATGATTTCAAATGGATCAGTCAGCCACAAAATCCACCTTGAGTTCGGTTTAAGGTTGGAGTAAGAGTTTGAGATAGGGTGGCACTTAGTCTTAATTTTGAACATCACTGTATGTTAGTCTTACACCTTCTTTTTCTAAATACAGCTTACTATTATAAATCACTGGAACTAACTGCAGAACTTTCTATTAGGGAGTTTATTAAGGTACTGAAAAAGTTTAATTACATAATGAATGTATAGCCTTAAACTTGAGCGTTAAACACACATACACAGGTATGCCTGCTAACAAAATAAATTTTAGATATGCAATACTGCCACAAACTAACATGGTAAGTTAGCCCAAAATTAAAACATCACCATAACTCATTCAGCATAAAATTATAAACTGTAACAATTTAACATTTTCATTTAAAATTTTTTACAATAATTATTCTGTATGCACGGTTAACCTTATGCAGAGTTATATGGTGTGTAAAGTACCAGTATTTTTTTTTTAAAAAGAAATCATTTGCACTGCTCTCAACTGCCCTGTGTGTGCAGCCCGAATGTGCACACACATGCACACGAAGCACACACACGCTGATACACAGACACTCCCAATCTTACACCTGCTCTGAAGCAGTAGGAAGTGAATTCTCAATCTGTCAACATGACCATCTGGTCTATCTGCATATCACGGCTTTCTCTATTACTATATGAAGGAATGGCAATCACAGAGCCAAAATAAAACTAAAATGCACCTGAATAGGAGTATCTCTGTCTTTGTTGAAATAGAATAATACATGGCATATCAGAGCAAAACTAGCAGAATGTAAATAATTTAAAATGAGCATTCACAACAGCATAATTAAAGAACAATATGGTACGAGTAATGTGGTAATCAGTAATACTGGCTGTACAGGTTTCCGAAATAGGTACCAGACTTCCAAAACACTGCAAACAGCTCTTTCAGTGAGTGGCAGGACTGTTACTATTCCTGGTCCAAGCAAAACTAAGGGTAGGCAGTAACGGGTAGCGTGGAAGCAACCAGTAGCTACTGTACTAAAACATTACTGTGCAAAAATGAACACTCTCTCCACCTTACAACTAACACTCCTCGTGCTATCCTTAGGACAAATTCAATCACTCTGTCACTGGAGAATTAACAATGACAGTCATTACCTGACAAATATTGGTCATTTATTAGTCTCTCAAAGCAAATTTTAAAGCCACTAAAAAAAAAAAATTTCCAATCTTAGAAAAGTCCTCATCTGCAAAAAGTGAAGATGCTTGTGGCGATTTAGCTTTTGGGCCTAATGCCACTGGAAAGTTAGGCAAAGGCTTTACTTAGTTAATTTAAATATAATGCTATTTATTTAATTGTACTTTCTGTCTCCATATAGCTGCCTCATTGTTTCATTCCATCTCGCAGCAGGTAATAACTATCAAAAATAAGTTGTGACTCTGTCATTCTGGGGTGTAGACACAGCAACTTACCTCTATCCAAGAGGTGAGTCCTTAAAAAAGTCTAACCTCTTACAAAACTTAACTAAACTGAGAATCTTTCTAAAATCTGATTACCTTACCAGAAGTATACAGACGCAGTTAAAAAAAAAAAAAAAAACCTCTCCAGAAAGTTCTCGGTTGAGTGCCTACTAATGAACAAAGGTTAACTTTATCTAAAAGGTCAAATGCCTGGTGGCTAAGGTTATGACCTTAACAACTTAAATTGTGACCTTGCCACGTGCCGGGTATATTGTAGATTCTGATACAGATCATCTGGTAAAGACTGGTCATAAATTAGCTTTACTGTTACACGCCCACAAAGAAAACCATTTGCCACAATTCCATAATATCTTCAAGTTGTCATACGATACCTATGGAAGGACAACTCAAATAAAGACCAAATTAAGGGCATAAAATGGTTTTGCTCTTTTATACTTTTAACGAGATGAAATTCTCAGGCTTATGGAATCACTCCAATTTCATTACACTTGTTACTGTTTATCTGCCACAAAATTCACACTGCCTGAATGCTACCGAATTTAGGAAAAAAAAAATCAGAATGTAGTTTAGGTATTGTATTTTAGCATCTCAATAAGTCAATAAGTTTTAGACTACATCACCTGCACTTTTAAAAAATGACTGATTCTGCACTGGCTTCCAATATTTACAGTGTGCCCTAAGATTTCAACCTCCTACCAAAGAAAAGGCCGAGGCATGAAGCAGTAACTATCGTACACATTTTTGGAAGAGGAAAAAAAAATCTCATTTGGGGGGCTATCTAGAGGGAAAAAAATGGCATTTTGAAAGAAAAAAAAAATACAAGACTATAGTGGGGGTGTGTGTGTGTAAATCCACCATAGGTGAAAAGGCCACAATGGTTTTGGCATGTTTCTTGAAGCACGTTTCAGAGTCTCTGCCTCTTGCCAATACTGGCAAGTTCTCAAAACTTTTAAGGAGGTAAAAACATTGTTTAGTGTTTACAAATCTTCAGTATTATAACAGATGCTTGTCAAATCAGTTGTATGTAAGTTGACCGATCCACCTCATATTTGTATTGGCAACTAGCTTCCCTTCCACAAATCACAGGTCTCTAAATCAAATTTGAAATATTTTCAGACAAAAGGCCCTTAATATTTTCTCGTGCGAGCGCCCTGTTGCGTGCACCGAGCTGCAGCCGTCACGGCGCTCCGTGAAAGCCAATGGCCTCACACTTGGCTCCCACTCAGGCCTACCGAGGGATTCTGGGATACCTCAGGAAAACCAAACCGAAAGGTAGTCTGATCCACGTTGCTGTCCATAAATCTTTCATAAGCAAGAAGGATGCTAACTCTCCCAAGCAACCTTCTCCCTGTCACTTCACCAACATAACCCCTTCGGGTACCAAAACCACCAGCAGCCCCGTCCGCTCAGGGATCTGGAGCCACGGCCCAGTAACAACGGTCACCGACGCAAGAGAATACACGGGATGACATTAGCTCCGAAGGCTGCAGCTCTTTGAATGGAAGGAAAACACTTAGACCTAAAATTCAGAGCGGGCGCTGCTCCCACCGACAAAATCGTAACCCGTGTTCCGTCTCGAGATACCTTGGGAGAAAGCACACACCCAGGATGTGTACCACCTGTTGGCACCCTCATTTTTCTCTATTGGTTCAATTAGAGCATTTGTTAGAGTTGATAAATTATTTACTTTTCTAAATACTGAAAAGATTAAACACAAGATCTTAAGCAGTCCTCCCTGAAAGCACTGATTAACACCCATCCTTTTTTTTTTTTTTTGTACCCTGCCTTTCTCTGTCAGAACCTCCACTTACACACGCAAATAATTTTTTAAAAAATTTAACTCTGCTTTTTCAATAGAGAAAACAATGTAACAACAGGGTGAAAAGGGGATTAAGAAAGGGATACTTGTTCCTGTCTAGAGGTCAATGGAGAGGTGGTGCCTTTTTATTTCACTAGGAAGAACAGGCTACAGCAACAGGCACTCCTTACAATTAAGTATACATTCTCCAAAACCCAAATATTTGAAACACTTACAGATCACATCCTCTAAAATACTCATCTATCCCCTGCCAACAGAATGCAAATGATAATGTGACATGCTTGCAAAGTTAATTTCTCCAGTTTCTTATGTAAGGACAGATGGATAACAAAAGTTCTCTTTCTAAAACATATATTGAGAAAAATAATAGAGAATAGGCTATCAGCTGACTTCTTTTAAAAAAAAAAAAAAAGCTCAGTCTTAGAATTAAAAACATTTTGCAAAACAGTACAGCATTGACTTTACAGGTAGCACCTTTCTCCTTTGTGAAAAAAATATGTAAATATATGAACCCCAAAACAGCCTACTGGTAGGATTCAACAATCTTCTTTCCTCCATCTGGCTCAAGGAACCGCCATGAAGGTAAAATCTAGCAAGGCCAATGTGTACATATAAAAAGTCAACAAGTTACACAAGACCTGAGCTTTCCCATAACACAATGAACCTTTTGTCTAAAACAAGGCAAAAGAAACAAAGTAGAAATGCATTCTTTTACTCAGTGCTCAATAGTTTTAGCCTGAATGCTATAATATACACAGGTAAAACATGCCTTGAAAACAGCCTTGAAACAATAACGAATCTTATCACCAATCAAAGCAACTCACTAAATCAATGACCAATATTGATTTCTCGGTGTGTTCATGCACAACCCAGGTTGGTTACTTTTAAGATTAACCTTGCCATCAATTACTTAGAGAGCTGGTTTGTTTCTCCCTCAGCTATCCTAGACAACAGGAATTCCTAAATACAAAGCTACTACGTTTGTGTATGCATGTGAATCTTTTTCCTTCATAAATGATCAGCAATTTGATAGTACTCTCACCACCTTTTCTTAATTAGCAGGGGGTTCAAGAGGCCCCAGCAGGTTAAAAACACTCCCAGAAGATAAGCAACTAAAAATCCTGCCTCACCAACCAAACTCCATGCTTTTTAAACGAGATCATGGCCATTTATAGTATCCCCTTTATTCCAACTGTTTTATGAGGCTTCTCTCACCCATCACTGAAAATTGGGATTTAAACATATCACACAACTACCAACACCTTTGATAACACGACTTGCCAAAAGACCTTAACTTGGTGAGAGTCCTCTCAAAGCTATGCTTTTCCACCTGAATGAAGCTGTGCCCTCGGACAAGGGGAGGGGAGGGGGGCTTCTGGCAGTTCTGACTCTGGTTTACCTCTGAAAGCACATTGTCTCTCTGCATGGTGGCCTGCAACTCAGACGGTTCGGGACTGGCCCCGCACATAGAGGACATCAGAAAAGAGACACACAAGAAAGTGGAACAACATCTCACCATCGCACTTACCTGCTGCATGCACAAAGTATGCCAAATATAAATCGAGTTCCTTAACAGAAACCCCTATGTGGTGCGGCTGCACACAGAGCCCGGGGTTCGAGCACTGTGGGGACTTTACCAGGCGCTCGCCATCAGTACTTTCGAGCGGAATACCTTTAAATAAAATCACCATAACAAGGTCCAACCTCCAGACTTTATCTGCCTGGCGAAGGCAGTCAATTCTTCGCATCTTGCCTTTCTGGTCTGGGTTGGAAAGAACACAACATGGAGGCTTTTTCCCCGTAACTGTAAGAACAAAATCCTCTCGGTACTCAGGTCGGATGTCTTTCCGTAACTTGGCCAGGAGTCGAGATGCCCACTTCTGCTTGACCTCTGGTTTTTCACTTAGCAACTCATCCTTCACGGCTCTCTCTTCTTCTTTTGACATACGCTTTTCATGTTTTTTGAAGTATTTTCGTTTTCGGGCCTGCAGGTTGAACCATGTGTAGGCGAAGGCTCGGACGTGGGGCAGAAGTGCTTCAATGAAAGGATGAAATTCATCCTAGAGAAATGAATGACAACAAAAATATAACTATAATGAAAACAAAAGGAAACAACTTTTCTTCAGATGGTCATTTTAAAAACAAAACAAAACAATGCTTATTTCACTTGAAAGCTGACTCGAGCATTACAGTACCAAAATTACACAGAGGATGCCTATGGGAAGTCTGAGGGGGGAGAAAAGGGAAACTGTTCAGTATCATGCCTCATGATCTCAAAAAAGAAAACGGCTAAAAATTTAAAAATCTGTTGGTATGTTCACCAACGTGCACCGGGGTCTACTGCCAAGCCTAGGTCCCAAGTCCTTTAGATAGTAAGTGAAATGTATTGAAATGCTTATAACAAAATATAATCTTAACCTTATTTCAAGAAAGGCATATCTAATTTTGCTCCAGCCTTGACCTCACTACTTGTAGTACACCCAGGGCTCGGCCGCCAGATTGGCAAATCCTAAACATTTAGATGCCAGTCAATGTTTGTGGAAGTCTAGAAGCAAAAAAAAAATCATCTCCCCGATCAATGAAAACAAAGACTTTCTCTCTAAAAATACTGCATGGAGACCCTAATCTGTTTCTTAGGCATTTTGGTAACATCTTAATTCCTTCTTAAGGATTACAGTTGCATATAATTTTTTTAGTCAAAAACTTAGAAAAATCTGGCATATGCAAAAGATGAATTTCATATTCTTCAGGCTGAAATAAAAGATCTATTTCCAAGACATACTTGCTGATACTATGGGAATGAAACAAAAAGAAAAAAAAAAGGGGGGGGGGACAAAGAAAAGCATACATGCCAGAGAGTAAATAGAATGCGTCATTGTGACAACAGGGTTGCAACTAAATACAGTTAATTTTGTAAAATGCCTTCGGTAATAATCATCCCTAAAAAAGAGAATCTTTACTTAATTTTTGAAATTAGTATTTCAGGCTTTTTCTCACAAGGAAATAGAGAACCTGGTACATTTAATGTTTACGAGACTCCAGGGAAACCCCCACAATTGCCTCTTAAGATTCAAGTAACCCGAAAATAAAATTCAATTTAAAACATTTAAATTTTTCTTACTGTCTTATGAAAATGTTTGATTCTTTAACTTGATATTTGCTTAGGAAATATAAATATAAAATTAAAGAAAAATTAAACAGTAACCTCCACAAAGCTTTCTGAGTACATCTAACTTTTGATTAACCAACCCACACTAATCTTACATAACTTCTCTCTACCGCACAAACCTCCAGAAGATAAATTATTTACTTTCAGATAAATGAGGATAAGAACACCAAAAAGATATTTGATGCCTTTTTTAAAAAGGGTGTAGGACAGACAAATATTATAAAATGCATTCTTTTTCAGTTTGTACTATCCGCCTAAATATATACTTTGGAGGCACAAGTAACTGTAATGTCCAAAATATTATTACTATAAAGAAATTATTAAATTTTTAAATGTTCAAATGTAAACTGAGTGGTTAAAATTGGAAAAATATTTTGTCAAGTCTGTTAAAATATTATAAATTATAATCAATCATCTGAACACTACATATGACTATTTTTTAAAGTACATATTAATGTAATATATAATAAATCACTTCAATAATTGACATTTATCTTTTTCCTCTCTGAACAAATTTCAGGCTCTGCATTTCAAATTTAGCTTTGAAAACTGCTCTTTTTCAATAAAAATCCAAAAGAGAAGTAGCTTTTCTAACATGTGTGCATTCTTCAAGTGGAGAGGGAGCAGAAAAAAATACAAGAATTATATTATTTTTTACCATAAACATTTTAAATTTCTGATGTTTAAGAATCTTTCTTATTGCCATACTTTAAAAGAGAGAAATGGTGGTGGGGAGGGAGGTGTTTTCAAGTCACAGTTTATCTAATAAGGTATACGCCAAACCGCAAAGCATTTCAACATTACTAAATTCTGAGCTCATCCTTGAAATGTTCTAAAATACATAAAATTAAGGTTTGAAACAGTCCTTCACATTGACTTATTTTCTTATATACACAGAACATGCTAGGGACCAAGGCTCTGTGGTATTATGTTAAGAACTCCTGGAGTCTGCCTTAACTACAAAGTGAGCTTTCACCAAAAGGAAGATTTCATCTTAAAATCTCAGGCCTGTTTTATAAAGCAAAGAACAACTAAGTTCCAAACAATTCACATTTATGTTAAAATGGTATCTTATTCAAAAGCTTCATTAATAAGAATAAGCCTTGCCTAAAAAAGACATTCTAATATGGCATTTAAGTGTCTGAAGAGACTCCTAGTATGCTTCTCACAGAACTGCGAACCGCGTTCATTCCTGTTCATTTTGTTTACCTGCCAACCAAATGCCTATATATCTCATCATAAAAACATAAAAACCCTCAAATGAGGACAACCATGTCAACTAATCATTAAGAATAATCTAAGTCCCCAATTGTGCATCAAAAGTATTTACAACTTATTACTCCCCAAAGGTTTCAAGAACGTGTCAATAAAAGTGCACAACATTTTGTATAACTTTACTCACATGTACTATTAAAGAGCTAGTCATCTTTCTCAACTCACAATTAGAAGTAGTCCAGATCATCAAAAGTAAAGAAAATCATTAACTTGCAGGAAATGTCGAGGCCCAGCATAAATTAATTTTTTAAAAAAGTAAGCCCCTATAAATCATGTTGCTGCACATACTGCCATAAGCTACGTACTATTTCAAAATATTCAGGAAATAATAAAGAATATTCTACACGTGCACTCAGTGAGAAAGTTATAGATCATCAATGAAAACAAACCTGAAAACCTGTTTCAAAAGCAGTATGAATTTGAATCAGCACCTTAAATGTTGATCTGTTTGTAAGTAAGCCAAGTTTAAGAACCACTGAACGTTGATATTGCTGGAACTACTTTTAAAGGTTCACCTATAAATTTCTACCGGGTTATCATTCTATGGCCAGGTAAACAATTTGGTTATGATACACTTGTATGGACAAAAAGAAGACGCCTGACATTTTCTTGATCAAGTTTTAAAAATTGCATACACGTAGATGGAGTTTATTCTTTCATTTAGCATATTTCTGTCACTGTGCTTACTGGACTTTCTTCAATGACCAATAAACTACCCAAGTTTTCTTTCTAAAACTGGCTCTACAACTTTATAAGTATTCCAGCAAGTTAAATAAAATTGTTAATCAATTTTTAAAAGAAGAACCCAAAATACGTGGCTCTCATTCACTATTTAAAGTACAATTTCTTCACCAACTGTTACACTAAGTGTTTCTTTTACTGGTGTTTCCAGAAGAAGGCCTAGTGAATGTATCAATCACACTGCCAAAAATGTTTAAAAAAAAAAAACAAACTTTCTTAATGTGATAATAGCTTGTGAACCAAGAGAATCCGGCTTTTTCAGGTACCTGACTATGTCCTGGGCCTGCTTGGATACACAGGTATCCTCATATATGCACCAACACAAAATATAAATTTTTCTCTGCAGAGCTTACTTGAGAAGACACTCATGTGTCTGCTAAGGTCATGCCCCACCATTGCAGCACCCTGGTATTGTCTACAAGTTCTCTATGTTGCAAACTTCTGCCAGCAAGAACTTCAGCCTTTGAATCTCAGCATTTCCACTGTAGTCATAACTCATTCAAATTCTCTTATACTTTGCATCTTATCCATATGCAATTGTGAACCTTGCCAGAAGTGGTTGGAAAAGTTTCATTCCATACTTCCACAAGTTACTAAAATAGGAACTTTGGAAGTTTGTTAGGGAAAAAATAAAAAACTTTTACAGTAACTAAAAGCAACTGCTATCCATTACTAATGCTAGGCCTAAATCCCAAACAGACCATTGCTACATAAAAGATGCATTTAAGAGTCTTCTGAGATCAAATAACGAGTATTATTCCTGTTAGATATTGCAATAAGGCTGTCATGTGAGAAATAAATCCAGAATCTAGAGAGGAAAAGGAAAAAATTATTGATACTTTCTAACCTTCCATAAAGTATTCCAGTTAAACCGTTATCTCCTGCTAAATGAAAGCAGTAAGTGGTAGCAGGTTTTTTAAGGGAGTGGTAAATAAACATTTTACTTGAAGCATACAACTTCATGTAGGTGATTAATGGTCAGATCGCAATGTACCAAAACAGTATGAAAGCTCACACTTTTTTCCAAAAATTTTCTTCAGCGCAAAATCACTTTGACTACATGCCTTTTAGTCAAAGAAAATAAATAATATATTCAAAAGGGACCAGATTTGGAGCCGTGAAGTAGCAATATTTTACCTAGGGGTGGTGCAGACAAGAGAGGGATGGAAAGGGAGGGCATGGGAAGGAGGGGCGGGGGTGGGGGGGCGAGAGAGACCCACGCTCTGAGCAGAGTCGGAGGGGAAAAGTTGCCCCCGTCCTGTGCGCGGAGCTGCCCGAGTCCCGCGGCGGCGGTGGCGGGAGGCGGCGGGGGGAGCGGCGTCCGGCCCGGGGTTGCTGCTCGGGCTCGCGGCCGGGAGCCCAACTCCGCCCGGCGCTCCCCGGCCCGCGCGGCCCTCGGCCTCCGGCGCTCGCCGCCCTGCGCAGCGTGGGGTCGTCCCGACAGCGAAACTTTCACTCGGGAAAGCTAGCGGGCGTTGAGCGGCGAGGACGCAGGCTCCACCCGGCCGGCGCTGGGGGACGCGCTTCCACGCAGCCCCGCTCCGCCGAGCCCGGGGGCCGGCTCGCCGCCGCCCGCCCGCGTCGGAGGGGCGCTGTCCCGGCCGGGCCCGGGACGCCGGCCCGCGTCCCTCCCGCGGCCGGACCCCAAAGGCTGACAAACAATAAACAAAGTAAGAGTTTAGGGAGGCTGCCGCGGCGCGGGCTCCGCGCGCGGGCCGTGGGCGCAGGGTCATGACTTCTCCCGCACTCGGGGCTTTCAGCTGCCCCGAGCGTGCGGGGTGTGCGGTGGGCTCCGTCGGCGGCCCCCTCCCCGGGAGCGGCGGAACTACAGAAACCGGCCTGCCGGCTGCAGAAACGCTGAGTCCAGATTTCAGCGCGTCATGGGCTGCAACCCCGCCGAAACACGTGCGGGGCGTCCAAAAACACCGCCGTTCCGCAGTCAGTCGCCCCGATATTAATTAACGCATTAATAAGAGGGCGCCATTAGCCATGTGCCCACACAAATGGCCGTGCAAGAGGAATGCACCCGCATGGAAACAAAGTTACTTTCTTAAAGCTATATCCCCCCCCCCCCCACGAGCACACGCGCACACACACGCCGAAACACGCGCAGACACGGGCACACACCAAGACACATGCCCCGGGCCCGGCCGGCGCGACTGTCCCCCGTACCCCGCGCCCAGCCCCAGGTCTACCCCCGCAACCCCGGGTCCCCCCCCCCCCAACCGCGCCGCATCCAAACAGCTGCTTACCTGGGTGAGACAGAGCGGAGAATACATAACTGCCGGGCGGTGGGGTGTGCGTGTGCGTCTGGGTGTGCGGTTTGGAGGTGTGCGTGAGTGCGGGTGAGAAAGGAGAAAGAGGGAGAGAGGAAGAGAGAGAGAGAGAGAAGGGGGGAGAAAAAAAATCAAGCCTGCTTCTTGCGTTCACATTTCCAACTCGGCTCAACTGCAGCCAGCCAGCCAGCGCGATTGCCGCTCCATGAGCTGAACTTTAACCCCGCCTAGAGTTTCCCTACACTCCACTATACATGTCTACTGTACGCGGGCGTTAAAGGCATAGCGCACCCTTTCCCGCTCCCGCGCCCGCCCGGCCGGGTGCCCGCGAGCTGCCCGCGCGCCCGCCTCCGCCTCCGCTCTGCACCGCACCGCACAGCCGCCGCCCGCTCGCGCCGCCGCCGGGGGGGGGGGGTGCGTGGGGGAGGGGGCGGCTGCGGCGCCGCGCGGCCAGCCGGGTCCCGAGCCTCCGCGGCCGCTCGCGCTCGCTCGCTCGCTCCCTCTCTCGCTCCCTCGCTCGCAGGCTCTCTCGCTCCCTCTGCCCCCCCCGCCCCCGCTTCCCCGCTCAGCGCAGTACTGGGTAACGCAATGAGGAGCAGTTACAGTCTGTACTCCCGGGCAGCTATAGGCTGCCACAGGATGTGCTTAAGCAAACAAAACTACTTTTCCTCATCCCCATCCCCCAAGCCCCGCCGCAGACCTTCGCGGACCTCGGTGGAGGACTTGGGCAACTTTGCCAGGTTGCCCTGCGCTCCCGGTTCACTGTGTGGGGCACGGAGAAAACCGAGGAGAAGGCCGGGGTGCAAATTTGCATGTATGCAAATTTTTTAAAAAATCAGACCTCCTAGGTAACTTTTTTTCCCCCCTCTGAAATGCGGTACGGCTCAAAGCATTGTAATCTCTCCAACGGAGCTTTCTGTGGGAATAGATCGTCGGTAGAGGTAATTATGCACAAAATCCTGCAAACTTTGTGCAGCTTCAGTCCTATGGCATTCAGAAGCGGGGGTGGTGGGGAATAATTTCACACAGAAGAGTCACCGGATTTGGGGGGTGAGGGGGGGGTTGTCTGGAGAAAAGGAGGCGGAGATTAATGAGCGTTCTCCCTCCCAGGACTGTGAAACTAGTGGGTCTGAACACAGACGCCATAGAAAAAGTTCTATCACGTTCAGAAACAACAATGGTTTAACTGTGACATCTTTTTTCTTTTTAGGAGAAACAAAAAATGTGAAAGGGATGTCCCCTAAGGGAAGGGAGATATTCTGGTCCACAAACGCGTGCCCAAAACTGGACACAGGCTATCATTACCGTCCCAGTTCCTGGGACACCTCTGGAAGGGTGCCTTTTAAGAATCCCCTCTTTTATCCTCCCCCAGGTAATCGTTCTTAAAATGGAAAAGAGCTTCCTGCAATTATTTTAGGTTTGGTAAAGTATTGTTTTGGCAGAAAAAAGGGGTGGTTTTTAGGGTTTGGCAAGTTGCCAATAAGCCTGCTTTTCCAGTTTTTTTAACCTCATATTTTTTTCTCCAGGCTTTCCTCCCTGATGGAAAGAAAGAAAGAAAGAAGCCAAACAAACCAAAAAACCCCTTCTTCCTTCTGATCCCCATCCCATCCCCTCCTCCTCATCTTCCTCACTCTAGTTTGCAAGCCTGCTGCATCTGAGAATCCTCAAAATTCCAAAAGGAACAATCAGGGTGAAAGGCACTGGCATACAGACAGGAGAATCTGCACCTTTTGGGAGAGGTTACATAGCCAGGGAGCCTCTGAAGAGAGGAAACTCCTGTAGGAATGCCCACTCTGCAGGTGAGTGTGAGGTGACAGGCTAAGGTCACTCTCATCCAGACTATGCTCCCCCACCGCACGCCCTCCCCTTTTTTAAGTAAGGAGCAAGAAATATGTTACTGGAGAAAGCAAAATACAGTCCTCTGAAGTATTCTGCATTTGTCTAAAATCATTTGATGCTTCTTCTCCAGTTACTTCATGGCTAAAAGAATTTCTGAATGCTCAAGACCCATGTTCACATACTCTGCTCCTAAATATCCTTGGAAGTCTCTGAAATTATTTATTAAGGGACGAGGGGAGATAATGACTTAAATCTTTAATGAGAGAGTCCCATTTTCCCCCAACTAAACAACTGCTTTCCCTTGGTTCCTCTTTAATTTCAGTAGAAGAGAAACGTCCTAAAAGCTAAGCTGAGTTACAGAGACAACCTCCCTGGCCACAAAACCTTTGCTGGGATCTATAACTTCAACTCGCTCCAAGTTTCCTCGATAGAAGTTTCTGGCGGACGGTCCCAACATGTAACTGAGGCACAGTGAGAAGTTATTGTTCCGTGTGTGTTCTTGGGAAGCTCTCTTCCAGAGCAGATTAAAATCTTTTTTTTTTTTCTGTATTAAAAGATAGACTTCACATCTGCCTCTTTCCAAAACAAGAAAGATTCTTACTTTTAACTGAATCTCAAGAAAGAGAAAAGGAATTTTTTTAAAAAGACTGGCACATCGCCCTGGTTTTTAAAAATAGGGGAAAGTAATTTAATGCTGATATTTCTAGTTTAAAAACTTCTTTTGTTGCAGCAGTGAATGTGCCCGCGATTTCCAGCTTTCTGCGGTTAGCAATATTATCTTAAGTAACTTTTGGCGCCCTTCGTAAGACTTTTGGATATGGGACGATTGTTTGCGCCCTCTAGGCAAGGGCTGGATCCAAGTTCAGCACCAAAGCCCTTCACATCCGCTCCTGCTTTCTCTCCTATCTCCGCCAGCTCCCGCTCCCTCCCCCGCGGGGGGGGGGGGGAGGCGGGGGAAACACTACAAAGCACAGTTCCAACTACAGCCTTTGGAAACTAGACTGAGAAAAATACAGTAGAAGAGTTACAGTTACAGAAAGGCTTCTGGTAACTTTCTCTCCAACAGGCATAAATTTAAACACACACACAAAGAAACAGATGTTCCTCAAAGGGCAGTCTGGGGGTAAAAAACATTTCCAACTCTTTCCCCTCTTCCCAAGTTGCAAAAGTAAATCCTTGTCCAGAGTTCACAAAGATACCAAGACACTTGAGCGAGGGCAGGGGTGGAAGGAGGAGAGAAGGAAGAAAGGACCGTAGAGAGAACAGTTGTAGGAAACAGGTGAAGTACAAAAGCTAGTTTACCGCAATCATATAAATGACCCATTGTTAGGAAGGATAAACCCCTTATTGGAAATAACCGCTCCAATCATTTATTTTGCAAGTGCTAGGAGGCTGCCTTGAAATGGGATTGTCTTTGCGCAAAGGAGCCTCCTGTCATGCTCTCTGCTATCCATATTCTTCCTGGCACAGAGCCCAGCCTTGCATTTACTGTGTTTTATTTGCAGAAATGTTACCTTGCCAGCTTTAGTGAAATCCTCTTAGATATATAAATTACGTCAATAAGGTTTCACTTATATGTATAGCTCAAATACTTCTCATTTTGGAGGTTACTTGATAGGAAGATCTTAATATGATTTAGATTTTAATGCCCCAAACAGTAAAGATAAAATTGGGGTTCATAAGTGACAATGCCATTAACTCTGTAGTTCTTACCAGGACTAACTTTATCACTAGCATTTTCCAATATTTTTCTCTAGTTTTTTGACCTGCTGGTCACTTGTGTGCAGATTTTTCTTAGATGCATATAATACGAAATTGAATAATGTTGCTGAACTGAGCATCCAAGTGGATTTTAACGTCAAATTTCCAAACCAGATTTGATTAGAAGGCCGAAAGCCTTGGGAAATAGCTCGATAGGAATTTAATCCAAAGATGAGAAAGAGCCCATACTATTTTCTATTCACTTCCCAACAGAATTAGGTGTCTACAATGCTCAGAGGGAAGGAAGAGATGGATGTACTTTAGTCAGAGGCTGCCAGTTACTGTCTCCAAGACAAGCTACTGCAGTTGGTTTCCACTGGATTGGTATCAAAGACTTGTCCAAGAGGCCAGCCTCCAACTAAGAGTTAGCAAGTCAGCAATCTTCCACACACACCCTCCACAGGGGTTGTTGTGGTAACAAGAACAAATGTGAACTTGGCCAGTTTTAATATCCTATTTGCTACTGACCATATATTTAAACAGCAGAATTCAAGGAAAGTGGAGAAAACACACACTCTCTCTCCCCCTCTTCCTTTCAAATGTATAAAACAGCTGTCAGTCCACCTGTGAAACATTCTCTCTCTTAAAACTGTTGTTTAGAAGAAGAGAGGCTTTCCTATTCCTTCCAAGTACTTGAAAAGTCAAAGCTTCTAAGATAA
Organism: Mustela lutreola; assembly: GCF_030435805.1. NCBI lineage: Eukaryota > Metazoa > Chordata > Mammalia > Carnivora > Mustelidae > Mustela > Mustela lutreola. The sequence continues at coordinate 49,578,252 of NC_081299.1, read as the reverse complement.
CCAGGGAAGTTCTGCAATGCTGCGTATTCAATGTTACTTCCCAGAGCTCAATACCATCCTGTAGCTCAGGCAAGTTTTTAAGCCACGCATTTTTAAAAGTTGACCCTCCCCTTCCACAACAGTCAACAGCTTCCCCGAATTTAAAAATAATAATGCAAAGTTAATTTTTCTCTAGAAGAATTTTTCTAACTTTTTCTGAAAGCCAGTTAAGGAGGCATTACACTTTATGCAAAAATTCCCGTGTTTTTTTTTTTTTTTCTTAAACTCAAAAACTCTTTCCTATTGTGCTTGCTAAATCCGGAAGAGCTTGTAGCTTTGACAGCTTGAACCACACCATCCCCTTCAGAGCCGCAGAGAACTTCAGATCTTTTCTGCCCCGCCCCCTCTGGCTACTGAGAACCATTGTACACCCAAGCCTCCTCATGATTGGATAAGGCTTTTGTCAATCTCCCATGTTGTCCCATTGATTAGAGGATCGAATCGTCAATTATTCTCCGGGTCCAGACATTTCTTTTCGAGTTAGGTTGACTGCTGAGGCCAGACGTCTTTTTACAGAACAGAGCACGTACAGGATTTTTCCCCCCCTTCTGGAATCGAGCAAGCGCTAGGAGGAAAAAAATCTGTCAAGCTCAGCAATTTTTTCAAATCTCGGGGTTTAAAAAAAAAAAAAAAAAAAGGAAACCCGGTCTTTGATGCACATAGCAAAAAAGAAAAAAGAAAGAAAGAAAAAAGCCATCCACAAAGCTACGTCTTTAAAACAAAACCATCACAATAGACATTCACCCAGCAATCACTAAAACGCATATGCAAGCCAGAGAAATTTTAAAGTCTTAGCCATTAAACAAAATCATTCTGCCATTATTGTTGTTTATAAAACACACATCTTATAAACGCAAAATAGAAAGTTTAAGATGTACCACGTACCATTGCAATGTAAAAAGAGTACGTGAGAAACTTTAAAATGTTCAGACGAATTGCTTCATTTGTTGTCCCCCTTTTTATGCATTAAAAAAAAAAAAAAATCTAAATAAACTTGGAACCGTTGAAAACCCGGAAGAGATTTTTTTTAAAGCTGTTGGCCAATTGCAGGCTTCTTGGAGATTTTTTTTTTTTTTTTTAACTCCAAATCAGAAGGCTTTTGCAATAGCAATGCGCTCTCTCTGCCTCTCTCACTGTCTCTCTCCTCTTTTGATAGCAATCCAACCCGGGCTGGCTGGTTCTCAGATTCTCTCTGGTTTTGTCTTGTGTGCTTTGGATTGTACGAGACTTTGCAGAAGTTGCAATCGATTCGCAGTCCCTCTCTCCTCTCCCTACCCCCTTGTTTATTTCCGCAATCGGTGCAATTTGCATAGTAACCGCGCACGAGGCGCCGGGCGGCTGCCGGCGGAGGGGGCCAGGAGGGGGCAGGGAAAAGGCCTTGCCCCCTTCTCCCCTCCTCTCGTCTCTCTCCCCGCCAGTCTCCTCCTCCCCCACGGTGCGTGGCCAATAGGAGCCCCGGCATTCAGCGCAAGCTCCGGTCGGGACACCGTTCGGAAGAAAAGCCCCTGTGTTACTAGGCCCTGCTCGCAGGATCGTATTTTTTGGCGCGGTAGAAGTTCCCCCGCTTGCGGACCTCGCCGCGGGTACTAGGGGATATGTGAGGATAAAGTACATTTGCCTGCGGTTGTGCGGGTTTTGCACGTTTTAATCAAGTCTGAACACCTGCTTTCTCGGTTTCTTTTTCCATAGCCTCTCGTGAGTTATTAGGCTAGTTCATGATGGTTAGTGAGAGATTTAACCTTTATTTGCACTGGTGTAGACCAAGAGTTAAAGATCCTCTTTGGTGCATTAAATCACGAGAGTGCAAAATGTCACAGAGAACTTGCAGTGAAATAAAGCTTCTACTCCAGATTCTGAAAGGAAAAGACTGGTTCTGCTCACTGCAGATGACTGGCCGTAAAATTGTTAGGTGGGCTCCGTCAAGAATAAAGTTGTTCCTTTAAAGCAGGAGATGCAGTGAAATTCTACCTTAATTGCCAAGCATCTACTATGTCAATATCCTTACAAAACCAGGATTCGCAAAGTTTGACGCCCCCCTTCACCTCCCATCGCCCCAAGAGAAGGGTTGTGTTCAGACGTTTGAAATGGGGAGGAGGGAGGCTGTTAATGTAACTATTGGAACATTAAGCACCTCATCTAACAGATTCATCTTGTTTCCTTAACCCGGGCTCTTTAAGACCATTTCAATGTCAATCTTTGATGTGTTTGTTTTAAACAACAGACTATCCCTTGGTGCAGTGGTGGTGCGGGAAGACGGCTCTAAAGGAAGGGAGTGTCCCTTTAAATGGAAAGCATCACACCAGGGCTCTTGCGTTTGTTTGCTTTGCGTCAGTTAAGTAGCTTTAGACGTTTTGCTGAATAACTGAGTTACAGGAAAATGTGTGCTTAGCTCACTTGATAACAATTATCCAATAAGAAGTCAAGAGGAATAGGAAGCAACCTGGTGGTTGTCTGATTTTCTCAACTGTCCTTGGTGAAGGTACCTATTAATTAATAACAGGACCTCGCACAGTTAAATTAGAGGTTAGAGAAACCTCCTATTTTGTTTTGAACCGCATTTTTGGCTTTAGGCTTGCACTTTACGACAAGCTAACTGATGCAGCATTACTGAAAGGTATGGTTCTGTGGCCACCGGTGGTGGCAGACAAGCTTTGCTGTCCTCGTCTGCCTCTTACAGATTCAGATACTGTCTTGCTCTAGAAAGTCTGTGGCATTTAATCCTGGCCCCCTCTCCTAAGGATGCATTTCAGCTTGGCATACTGCTTTCACTCTAGAAGTACTACACTTAATGGGATATAGTAGCTTAAGTAAAAAGAAAAAAAAATGTTTTTAAGGAACTCAAAAAACTTCTAGGCTTGTTCAACTGGTGCCAGGCTGTGTGACCTTGAGATGGTTTACACCTGTAAAATAGGACATCAACCTATTGTGAGAATGGAGGATTGTTTTGTCAAGAGCCAAGAGCCTTTCAAATGCACAAGAGGTACCAAGGTTTGCTGCATTGCTCTGTAGATGCCATACTGAATAATCTCCAATGCTAAGCAAATCAGGCTTTTGTAGGTGGTAACAGTGAGTTTTGTGTCCCTGTCTGTCATTCATTAACTCAGTTTAATGTGGTAGGTTAACACCATTTCCAAAGTGACCTTTTATATCTCCATCTAGTCAACAGCAACATAGTATAGGCTTTGGAGTCCAACTTAGGTATTAATGTTGGTCCTACTATGTGACTTCAGACAAATTATTTGACCTCTGTAAGATTTAGATTCCTCCTATGGAAAATGGGAGATATTCAGACAACATGTAATTTACCTGGTACATTAGGTGTGCTCAGTATATCATACCTATAGTAGAAACACTGTTTCTGTTTAATATGGACCATCCCACAGGCACATTGAATGTGCTAAGACACAGAGAAGAAGATGCTGTCCCTGCCTTCAAAAAGGTTTCAGTCCCATTGAAGAGACAAGATCCCAAAATAGATAATAATGTAATGTGATAACTGCTGTGTTTGATATACATAAAGGGCAATAGAAATAGAGATGAAGGAATAACTGATTTTGCCTGGGTGTATAGAGAGGGAGAGTCAAAGAAGGCTAAGAAGGAGAAAATGACATTGCATTCAGCCGGAAGTATGCATTTGTCAGGTGGACAAAGGAGAGGCAAGGCATTCTTGCCCAGGATAGCATGGTGATGTCAGCATATGCACTGGGCCAGAGAATGGGGATATATTCAACTGTGGCTAGTTGCTCTAGCTAGTATTAGCTTGTATCACAGTAACTAGAGATGTAGTAAGAAAATCAGGCTGAGGCAAGATAGTGGGAAACCTTGTGAGGTGTTTAAACTTTCACTTGATGGACTGGGGAGACATCAAAGGTATTTAAATAAAAGATACACAAAGTAAACTTTGCAGATTAGAAAAATCATTCCAGCCAAGGAGACAAAGAGACCAATTAGAGGTGGAAGAAGTTGAAATCCTGAACTGTGCACAGCAGGAATGAATGAGCAAGACAGAGAAGAAGAGGGAAGAGCAAAGGGTGGGGGAAAGGAGAAAAAGCAAGAGAGACCCACCATTAATACTAGCTTTTAGAGGCTTCAGTTAACAGGACAATTTAGGAGTGCAGTTTTTCCAGTCTATCTCAAGTCCAATTACCCACAAGATAGGAAATAAGAACTATTAATGAAAGATGTTTCCTTACCTCACTTCTATATCCTCAAACCTACCAATGTTAAATAATTTTCAAATAATTCCCATAACAGTAACAATAGCACACATGGATTGAGTATTTATATTGGCTTTTCTCATCCTGTGAATTTGCATTCCAGGAACATCAGCCCCACCATGCCATGGAAAATCAGTTGCACATCCAATAGGGTGACTTTGGATTGCCAACCCCATTGAGAGCCTCATGTTTCCACGTAGGCTGGCTTTATGCCTTGAAAATAGTAGGCTCTTCCAGGAATTCTACTTTGTTGACCCAAATAAAAACTTAATCCTCTTGCAGGGCATTGATGTGGAGACTACAACATCAGAGTCTTACAGATTTAGCAACATGATTCGAAATTGCAGTATTTCTCTAATAATGTATTTTTTAATTTGTGAACTACGTTGAATGTTGACCACAGGGATACATTTCACATTTTCTTGATTTGACTGGGTAAATCCTAGATCATCCAAGGCACTTTTTAGGCTAAGTAATCAACACTGGCATTTAGAGGACAGACATGACAATATAAATGATAAATACTCGAAGCAAATGTAAATTTAGGAATTGATGAGGCTCCCTAATCAGCAAGTTTCAGCAGACTATTGTCCCCCCAAATCTGTCTTTCTCTATTCTTGGATGCATAAATGAACAGTTTAGAGCCCATAGCTCCTAAGTGTCCTTGCATACAGGCATGACACATGATTAAGATCACAATAGAATAGAGAGAATTATTGAGTCAACGTTCCATGTCATTTGCTTAAAATAAATTTGTCCTAAACTTGTGGCCTTTCCAAAGGCTGCAGTGAGGTCATGTTAGAGATTGAACTTCAATTACAAAGACCAGGGACAATGACTTGGGAGACAAGGGAGCAGCAAGGTGGAGGGAACCTGGGCTCCTGAGTGACCTGATGGAGCAGAGCTGCTTCTGTAGCCTAGATCATATTTAAGCCACTATGGTTGGTTTTTGTTGTTGTTGTTGTTGTTTGTTTGTTTTTGTTTTGTTTTGTTTTGTTTTTAATTTTGTTTTTAAAGATTTTATTTATTTATTTGTCAGAGAGAAAGCACAAGCAGGGGGAGTGACAGACAGAGGGAGAAGCAGGATCCCAGCTGAGCAAGGAGCTTGATGTGGGACTTGATTGCAGGACCCTGGGATTCTGACCTGAGCCAAAGGCTGACACTAAGTGACTGAACCACCCAGGCATCCTTAAGCCACTGTGTTTTGAGATCTGTAATTCAGCAGCTCAGCCTTGTCTATAATCACCACCACCACCACCACCATCATCATCATCACCATCATCATCATCAAGATTATAAAACAATTTTATGGTACCTTTGGATCATTTCCTCTCTGAAAGCTTATGGCTTTTCCCCAGCTTAATAGAAAATACATCTAGGTCTGGGGTTTTTATTTTTTAATTTTTAAAAATCCAATTCATTTAAACTAAAAAAAAACAAAAAAAAAAATCAGTTTACCCATTTCTCCTATTGATTTTCTTATCAGCTTCCTTTTCTAGTCTTTCCTCCTGCCTAATCTCTCTTTACTACCCCTTACCCCAGACACACTAAATGAGTCACTTTTCTTTTCTTTTCTTTTTTTTTTTAAGATTTTATTTATTTATTTGACAGACAGAGATCACAAGTAGGCAGAGAGGCAGGCAGAGAGAGAGAGAGAGAGGAGGAAGCAGGCTTCCTGCTGAGCAGAGAGTGCATGCGGGGCTCGATCCCAGGACCCTGGGATCATGACCTGAGCCGAAGGCAGAGGCTTTAACCCACTGAGTCACCCAGGCGCCCCATAAGTCACTTTTCTATTTTCACTACTTTATGAACACAGCATGCATGTTCATCCCTCTCTTTCTTGGTTTGTGAAGGCAGAGGCTTTAACCCACTGAGTCACCCAGGCGCCCCATAAGTCACTTTTCTATTTTCACTACTTTATGAACACAGCATGCATGTTCATCCCTCTCTTTCTTGGTTTGTGGATTTTTTTTTTTCTGCCCAAAAGCCCCTCATGTTTTCTCCCTGTTCCATCCTTTATTTCTTTTCTTTCTTTCTCTTCTTTTTTTTTTTCCCCCAAGAACCAGTTTAATGCTCCCAACTCCCCCAGGCCGAATTGGCCAATCCCTCCTGGGTGTCCTTTAACTGCTTATACTCATCTCTAGGACAGTTATCTTCACATAGAGGGCAGTTATTTCTTTGTGTGTTTGTCTGCTAGACTATGAGCTCCATGAAAGTGCAATGCCTTTATTCACCCTTGTGTCCTTACAAGCCAACTTCTATAACTCTCAATAGATGTTTGGTAAATTAATTGGTGAATGGAGAGATGAACAAATGCTTACCTTTTCCTGCCTTGCACTCTTGTCTAACACAGACTCAGGAGCATGGCTGATGCAAGGCATGGCATTATCACCAAAGGGAAACTTTAAGTATAAGTAGTAGGACGTAGAGCTTCCTTCCTACAGACCTTCCACACATGTTATCACTGTTAACCCTTCTTCTGGATAGGTGAGTCAGGCACTGTCTTTCTCACAACACAAATGAGGAAACTAAGACTCAGAAACTATAGGGAGTCTACTCATCATTCACTTAGTGAGTGGTTGACTAGAATTCAACTCATTTCACATTCCTCCCCAAAGCTCTGGCTATGTCTGGCTTCAAAAATTTTTAGGCACCATTTTAATGTTTAGCTGGCTCTTATCATAATCAAAGGTAAACAAATGGGCCCATTTCTTTTCAACAGCTTTATTGAGGAACAATGGATAAACAAAACACTGCACATATTTAATATATACAATTTGATAAGTTGGGACATACACAAGCAACTATAGTGGTTATAGTACCATAACCACAATCAAGACAAAAGATATATCCACCACCTCCTAGAGTTTCCTTGCCCCTGCCACCACCATTTTGGAGGTAAGAATATTTAAGTCTACTGTCTCAACACTGTATTATTTACTATAAGCATTTTGCTCCTAGAGCATATCACTAGAACTTATTCATCTGGCCTCGCTGAAACTTTATACCCACTGAATGACAGCTCCCTGTTTCCTCGACCCCACAGATCCATCCTTCTTATCTTGGACACACCCCACAATCCGCTGCAGAGGTGCCTGAAGACCACAGATGATGTCATGCAACTGAGCTGCTATGATAGTCAGAGAGAGGATGCCTGTATCTGGACTGAAGCCAGGGGTGTAAGGTATGGGTTTTCAATTTACAGAAGGAAAGCTAAAAGGGAGCTCAGAAGTCTCCAACCACCATATTTTACAGATACAAAACTGAAACCAGCAAAGTGAAGTCACAAGCTCATGACCACACGGCTGGTAAAGAATGAATCCCTAGTCCAGAACTAGTCTCATTCCATTACGCAGAGGGTGTTTTGGAGGAATGGAAAAGAGGGAGTAACACTCTCTGGTACCAAAGTTGAAAAAAGGCCTGGGCAAGTAAAGAAATTGTGAAGCTGAGAGGAGAAAAAACCAAAGGGATGGCTATAAAATCCAAACTGGTTCCTGAAAGATGGACCCAAACATGTTCAGACAGTTAAACAGTAATTTTCAGAAGAAATGAGGGAGATTGGGGATAAGAGCAATGGTCTAGAACTGTAACTTGGTGTAAAGAAATGTGAGCTGAACTATTTCTCTATTCTCTGCTGTCTGTAGTCTTGGGCAGTTCCATTGCTTCCTCTAGTTTCCTTCTCAGTAAAATGTAAATATCATCAGCTCCACTTCTGGGGTTTTGATAGGATTCAATGAAATCATGAATGTGAAACTGTTAATAAATGTAGGTTTCTTTCCCATGAAGGCCTATGCCACAACCAATTGTTTCTAATACAGCACAGAATGAAGAATATAGGTAGTTGTATTTATCCAAAAGTTTTAATTTTTTATTTATTTTTAAAAAGATTTTATTTATTTATTTGAGAGAGAGAGAGAGAGAGAGATTGAGAACAAGAGAGATCATGAGAGGGGGGAGGGGTAGAGGGAGAGGGAGAAGCAAGATCCCTGCTGAGTGGAAAGAGCCTGACTGGGCTGGATATCCGGACCCTGGGATCATGGCAAACGCTTAACCTACTGAGCGACCGAGGCATCCTAAAAGATTTTAGAGTAGAAATTGTGTGTGTGTTTATCTATATCTATTTCTACATCCATATCTATAATGCATACATATATAAGCACACACACAAAATCTTCACTCCAAAACCTCTTCAAATTGAGGTAGGATAAATATAACTAACTAAATATATATATAGTTATATATAGTCATATATATATATATACACACACACACATATATATATATGAAAGAAAAATACTGTTAAGATAGAAATAAGGTGAAATCAAGACCCAGATTAGTATCCAAAATACATGCAGTGAAATTCTATATACTTTTTCAGGGTTGACTTGCAATTTGGCTTTGAGTTTCCTAGTAACCAATTCTAAAAAGAAAAGGTAAAAATTTGGGGTGCCTGGGTGGCTCAGTGGATTAAGCCGCTGCCTTCGGCTGGGTCATGATCTCAGTGTCCTGGGATCAAGCCCCGAATCGGGCTCTCTGCTCAGCGGGGAGCCTGCTTCCCCTTCTCTCTCTGCCTGACTCTCTGCCTACTTCTGATCTCTCTCTCTCTGTCAAATAAATAAAATCTTAAAAAAAAAAAAGGTAAAAATTTATAAAATATATGATATTCATGATTATAAAATTGAGAGTTAAGAAGCATTGTTCAAAAGCAACACAGACATTCTGAGGTCTGAGAAAACTGAACCCATAACCTCCTGCCACACTACTGCATACACCACTACTGCATACATACAAGCAGACCAGAATTGTCATAAAGAGGACTAATCTTTACTATGAGGCGTTGAACAAGTACTCAGTCCCTGGATGAAATTCCAGCCAGCATAAGGACAGAGGGAGTGGGAAGGACGGCAATTGCTAAAATTACTATTTTAGGAACTCCTCAGCTATATCTTTAGTGCCCTGGGCTAATGGTACTAGTGCTTAGTACCTGGCAAATTAGATACGTGCCTAGTTTGACCACAGTGTCTCTAGACCCAGAAAACCAGCAACAAAGAAAGGAAAGGACCAGTTGAGGTTGACTTCTCTGATGCTGGGGTTTTTCACACTCATTGTAATATTTCTAAGATCACATCCCACCCCCAAAACATAGCATGGAGAGGAAGGAAATGGGAACGGGAAAACCCAGTTGGCATGGACACTGAGTTCAGACTCTCTTTTCCAGCCCATGTCCTTTAGCTCTCCAGCCTCTCTTGACCTCTCTGTTTCATAAGGTGACTCAAAATGGGATCAGGAAAGGGAACTCTAGCAAGGGAAGTTATAGAATTGGGATTGTTATTGTGTTGGACACATAAGCAAAATCAAGCAGGTAGCTTGTCTCAAAGCCTAGTTGGTAGGCTAAGAAACAGGATAACAAAGTAAAACAAAACAAAACAAAACAAAACAAAGAGATTACAAGTCAACCAAAAACATTACAAGAAAAAAAAAAGGTGGTGGGGGAGGAAAAGAAATAGAAAAAGAAGAATAAAAAGAAATGAAAGAAAAATCCTGTGTGGGTCAGGGTAGGGAGATAGGGAACTATACTGGTAGATCCCTTTGGAAATGGTAATCTTTTATTTTTTTTTTAAATTGTGATTAAAAGCATGTAACATTTGCATTTTAATCATTTTTAATGTACAGTTCAGTGCCATTCACTATATTTACATTGTTGTGCAACCATCATCTGTGTCCATCTCCAGAAACTTTTCATCATCCCAAACTGAAACTCAAAGTCTATTAAATAATAACTTCCCTTTCTCTTCTCTCCCCCAGCCCCAAGCAGCCATCATTTTACTTTCTGACTCTGTGAGTTTGACAAGGTACTTTATATAAGTGGAACAATTCAGTGTGCGCCCTTTTGTGCGTGGCTTATTTCATTTAACATAATGTCTTCAAGGTTCATGCATGTCGTAGCATGTGCCAGAATTTTCTTCTGTTTTAGATTGAGAAATATTTCATGGTATGTACATACCATATTTTGTTTTTCCATTCATCCACTGATAGATACTTGGGTTGCTTTCACCATTTGGCTATTGTGAATGCTTCTAGGAACATGGCATATAAATATCTGTTCAGATCCCTGCCTTCAGTGTTTGGGGGTATGTACATCAGAAGTGGAATTGCTTAATCATATGGTAATTCTATTTTTAACGTTTTTAGGAGAAAATAGCTATCTTAGTTTATCTTTGGAGAAAAAAATTGAACACATTCTTTAATGTCTTGTTTCGTTTGTGGAGTTGATTTTGAGAACATCAGGCATCTTGGGTTCTAATCCCAGTTCTCCTATTAACTGTGTAGTCTTTGAAAGTCACTTGAATTATCAGGACCACTCTCAGTTTCCTCATCTGAAAAATGCTATCTTTGAAAGTGATTGGTATCCAAGGTCTTTGAAATTCTAAAGGTCTATAATTCTGTGTATTTCCTTTGGTGTGCAGGTTCTTCCATTTATGTCTTCATTCATTCATTTGGAAAAAGTTGTTTGAATGCCAGAGCAGGTTTTTCTTCCCCCTCAAAGATAATGAAGAGTAATGGGGGGAGGAGTCAGAAGGGGAGGAGGACAGCTGGGGTGGTGGTTGAAAGAAGAAATAAGCCAGTAGAGTAAGATGAAGCTGAAGGTGGAAATATGGGTTGGGAACGTTCTAGGCCTGGTGACCAACTTTCAGATTTTAGACTTTATCCTGACACCAATGGGGAGCCATTGAAAGGCTTAAAGAAGGTGGTACAAGATGAGTTTGATTAAAAAAAAAAAATTACTCTGACAAGAGTGTGGAGAATGAATTATATAGGTTCAAGGCAAGCTCTCTATCTTTTCTTTACTCCATTGTCTCATTTTTCCCTTTTGCTTTGAAAGTGGGGAAAATTAGTCAAGATGTCCCAGAAGCTAACCCAGAAGAAAAGATAGTTAGATCTACATTATTTCATCTTGGAGAATAATACTATACTATACTTCTCTTTACAATAAAAAAATATTCAGTCACTATTTTCCCTGAACTGGGGAAACTACTTACCATGGTTGGTGGTATATTAATACCTCCAGGTCATTAGTTTGCCAACTAATATTTTAAGACCATGAAGTTAAGGTAATTTTAAAAAGTTTTGAAAGGAGATCATTATCCCTTTATCTACAATGGTAAAAAATCAAATATCACATATTAATATGCTATCTTATATGAGAAAACTTAAAAATTTGTATTTGATTAAGTGAAGTTTTTCCTTAACTGGGATGCAAATAATCTAGTTCTGGCTTTTATAATATTCTTTAGATAAATAATGTAGTATTACAAAATCAAAATTACACAGTGATGCTTTTTTGTTTTTTTATATACCTCTCATTTTCTTTACTATGAAAGTAATGAGTTGTGTTGGGTCAGCAGATTATATACCTATGAAAACAATGAATGATCCCTCAAGGACATTATTTTTAATGGGTGAAGTGAAGAATTAATTTCTTAAATCATATGAGTACAGAAATTAATTATTTGGAAAAATACTCCAAAGTTTTAATATGCAAAAATAATACCTTGTTTGCCGATATTAAGATTTATTCAACTATTAATGCCCTGTTCAGTAAAATAGTGTTGGAAAGAATGACATTTATCTCGAATAATTTTTGGCATTTTGGCATAGTTTTTACTTTGTTTTTACCAAGGAGAAAAAACCAAAATGAGAGCAAGGAGAACCAATTATAAAGAGTGGTTTAATTTGTCAAGGGTGCTTGCAATGGCCAGTTGGTTACAAGCAGGGCTAGGCTGAGAGCTGAAAAACTAAAGTTTGTGCAGTGCTTCGTATGTGTTTTGGGTATATTGAAAAAATGAGTGCTTTTTCAAGAAAGAAGCCAAAGAATGGTAAGTGTTTCTGGTTTTAACATTATTCCTCTGAGTTTCATAGTCCTCCCAAGAGCTATAAAGTAGACAATAAATCAAACATATTTTAATTTGTCATGAGATAGCAGATAGAAACACAATTTTACCAACTGGTCCTCTGCCAAAGGATTTCTACTAGTCCTATTCAGTTCCAAAAGTTACACTTACTATTAAAAATTAAGAAAAAAATTGATCAAGTAAATTCAAGTCTGGAAAACATTTACTGAATGTCCCCATAGCCAAGCACTGTATCAGCTTCTGGGGATGCAGGAAAAGTAAGTGATGATCTGGTCTTCAAAGAGGCAAGTGACTCTAGGCAAGGCTGGGTTACCTTATATGCCAGAAACCAGGGCAGAATAGCCTTCTCCAGGTCAGTAAAAACACAAAACATATTATGTTATACCAAATATTGAGGCACATCCTACTTCACTGCTCTCCTTCCAAATCCAATGCCTTATATTAGTAGGACTATCTTTGGAAAGTCTCTATTTGAACATTAGATGCAAGAAATCCTGTATCCTTATGGGACAGTATAATATTTGAGTTAATTTTGAAAATATAATATATATATGAAACTTGCTTCAAAGTGTCTTTAAAAATATAGCCATTAGTGTTCAATTTTGTTTCTCAAAGTCAAAATTTGAGAAGACAACTGAATTTTATGTTACAGAAAATTGAAAGACTCATCACAGTATCAGTGTCAGTATCAGTTGTCATATAAAATGCTTCTTTAAAAATTTTTTTTGGGGGAGTATGACCAGGTGAGAATTTTTCTTAGTAGAAAACAATGATACATGCGTCCATATTTCCTGAGTGAAATGTTCCTAATTGGAAAGCTACTGAAAAGCTTATAAAAACTCATCCCTTTTCTTTTTTTCTTTTGTAAATTTGAATATAAATAATGACTCAAATCCATAGTTTTACAAGTGTCTTATTTTGATATTGTTACTTGATCACTCCAGTTGTTTCAATTTGCTCGTCTGTTGATTTAATTTTTTTAAAAAAATGTGTAACATTATGTACTGTTTGTCTTATAGAGTATGCTAGGTACAGTAATAATAGGCTTCCGTAGACTGCTGATAAAAGAATTGTATTAACTTTGAAGTGCCAAAAAGGAAAAAAAAAAAAATCTCTCCATTTTCACAGGTTATGATATAAAAGTTCAACATCACAATCTTCAATTGAAAATTAAAAAAAAAAATTTCACTGATAGAACAATCCCAATATGAGAAAATCTGAAGTGTTTTACTATCATATGTTGTGGTACTTTAAAAATAAAAACATGATCAGTTAAGAAAACACCATAACTAATGTTTATAGTATTCAGATATTTCTTAGTATCATCAAATGAAATGCCTGTTCACTTTAGTTCTAAAGGAACAACACATGATCAGTTTTACTAAACATTTCCCATAATAAGAAAGCTTAGTTGTTAATTTTTCCCCTTAAAAAAAACTTTAATACCACAAAAGTTTTTAAAAAGCTAACTCTCCTGCCCAAATAGGTCTTTCCATGTGGCAATTCATAGTTATATAGAAGATATTACAAAAAGTATTAATTCAGATAATCTTAGGGGAGCATTTCCAAGTTCAAAGCCCTGCCTAAGGGCCAACAGTCTTTGTTAGTTTTAGTATGTTCACATGTGAATTAATACATTTTGGTATATCACTTTTATACTTGTAAATCAGATTTATGCCCAATTGAGAGGCCCTGGAATCTGGGTCTTTAAGAAAAACAGACAGTGGAGGTGTTGATGCCAGCGAAAGTGTGGGTTTCCTCTGAGTTGGTAGGCCGCTGTTCTATGGAGCTGGATGTTAAAATACTTTCATTTGTCTCTACTCTAATGACTGAATTAAAATACCCCTCTATCTCCCAAGTCATTATAATGTGGAAATTGTACACTGTGTACACATCATGGGCTGTGAAAAGGCAACTCAAACACATGACCAGCTTAGTATGTTTTAAACATTGGAGCAAATGGGGTAGTTGGTTTTGAATTCATTTGCACTAATTTTTACTATGCAGACGTGCTCATTAAAAAGCTGTATTTCAACTTTGTTATATGTTCACATTGAACTGAGCTGGATTTTCACTGCACTGCTGCATCTGCCTTTTTAATTTGCCTTGAACAGGAATATTCTTTCATATCATGGACAATTCAGGCAGGCACTATCAGGTAAAGTCAAGTCATGGGCTTGGCCTCTTTCTTCTCGGTGTCTCCAAGGAAAATGGGGTCCTTTCCCACCATACCCCTGGAACCTACAGGTTGGGATTGCAGATAAAGATAGGAAGTACAGAACCTCCACCCACACACACCAGGACGGGGGTGGGGGGTGTTGCTGTATTAAACTCACTTTCTTCAGGACAGCTACTCATTTGCAATCAACTCTGCACTTGAACCCTTTAAGGTTACAACCAAACTTCAGGAAAGTTACATCACCATAGACAAAGTTGCTTAAATTATTATTATGCAACACTGTGTCATTACTCACACATGGACATTGCAATTATCTTTCCAATTTGGCAAATACCACTACAGCTTTGAAGGCAGCTTCAGAAGAAGTAAAAATTGAGGATAAATATGTCAGTTTCTCCTTTAGGCTGGGAAAAGTTTTCCCACCCTCTCAAACAAACTCTCAGGTTTTATCTTGCAAACAAAGTGAGACCTTTTTCTCCTAAGTCTTTGGAATCCCCTATTTTAAATGTAAATTATCAGTCTGGTATAATCCATATGCTTGGCTATGGAGAAGAGCTATACAATAATAAAAAGGTGAAAGTGAAATTCTGGATCTGCTTTTGTAAAACTCGAAGGCAGCAATACACATCGGGTAATCAATTTGGTAATTAGCTGTATCCCTCAAAAAAAAAAAAAAATAGTGTAACCACTGGGTTGTGTCTGCCCCAGGTGATCTCTACAGATCTGGTAACGAGATTGTCCACACTCCCACCCCAAGTTGCTGTTCAGCCGCTGGATCGCTTGGTGTCTAAGCAGAAGACAGATGAAATATATTCTGGATACATTTTTAAAAAAATTGAATCCAGATAAAAACGATCAGGTTGTAAAAAGAAAAAAAAATTGGTAACTAGTTGTCCAAGAAAGAAGCAAGCGAGAGTGAGAACAAATGACCCGTACAAGAGCCTATGACCATTTTTCTCCCTTGCTGGCTGTCGCAGAGCTGACGGGAGGAGGATGTGGGCGAAGGAGGGAAGGATAGAGGCGAAAAAGACAATTTAAAGCATCCTCTCCCTGACTGCTAAGGTTTGGCCTCCCCAGTACTGAGGAAGCGGTGATAGTCTGTCTTTCTTTCTTTCTTTCTTTCTCTCTCTCTCTCTTTCTTTCTTTCTTTCTTTCTTTCTTTCTTTCTTTTTTAGAGCGTGAAAGGAAAATAAAGCAGAATAGGTATATCTCCCTTCCTGAACCAACTACAGCTCGGCTCCTCCCTCCAAAAGAAAAAAATAAGTATTTGAAAAATCTCCGGTACAAAACCCAATCCACATGCATCCAGTGAGGCTTCTGCAGTCAACTCGATTCGATTTGGCGAGTTGCACTGAAGGAGACGTGATCTTGAAAAATCAATCCGTGCTCGCGCCCCCGCGCCGCCGCCGCAGCCGCCGCAGTGGCCACAAAATTAGCGGCTCCGAGGACATTTTTGCCGCAGTGCACGTCCGCCGTAACCACCGAGCACTCGGGTGAATAATGGAAGTACAGTGTGGAGACAATCAAGTTGATTTATCACGCAAAATAATTCACTGCTCCAGTCCAGCTCTTGGTCCTGTCACTTTAAATCACAAACGCGCGTATACACAGATCCATAGGCCCCACACATGCATGGCACACGTGTGTGTGTGTGTGTGCGCGCGCGCGCGTCTGTATGCGCGCGCGCACAGAGCCAAGTGGACCGATTCCAGATTGCTTCGGTATAGGAGGAGGGGGGGGGGAGAGCAAAAGGGCCCGTCACCCCAACCCGCTACCCCCACCTTTTGCAGCGTGGACAAGTGGCTTGTAACGCAGCTTGTAGCAAAATAAAGTCTGAACAAAACTAGACTGTGAGACTAGCACGTCCCAGAGTGAAAGTGAGTGACGTTAACGCAGACTCTGTAAAGACTCGGAGCACTTGCAGGCAAAACTAAAATTCCCTTTTTCATAAAAGAAAGAAAAGAAAATCATTAACTGGGTTCTGATCTAAAATGCTGCTTTTAAAATGCATGCACATGTTGAAGACTCAGCGACTGTAATTTCTTGGGTAAACATCTGGTGAAGACATTCCAGGAGCACATCTGAAAGGAAGAAAGGCGTAGGACAGCTCCTTCTTTATATATCTTGGGTCAAAAAAGGGTTGTTAAAACTTTTTTTTTTTTTTTAAAGTGTGCTCTTGATCTAAATACCTTTATGAGCTGTAGAAGTCAATTTAGTTTGAGAGAAGAGGACGGAGCTGGGACCTAGGAGTCCTGGGTCCCAGACACAATAGTGTGTGAGGATGGGCAAGTCACTTTTCCTATGGCCTTCTTTTCTCTCTTGTAAAATCACAGGCAGCAAATCATATGCTTTCTAAGTGTTGTGTTTTTTGTTTTATGTCCCTACCCCCCATGGACACTCCATGATTCTACGTAGGAAAGAATGATGATGGGTGGGGGACATAGTAATGAAGAGAGAAAAAGAGGTCACATTCTTCAGGTGGCATCTGTTGAAATTGGCGGTGATGAAAGTGATAAGTCTAGTATGCCTGAGTCCTTAACAATAAAGATTGTGTCTATATTAAGAGCTGCTATTGTCCCAACTCTGAAGTATATGTAGTATAATGAATGCTCTTCAAGAATGGCAATGTAATCCTGTAATTACATATGGGGGGGGGAGAGGAAATGTCAGCCAAAAGTGTTTTTGGATTGGAACAATTTTCAGTATTCTTATTTATTTGTAGTCTAATATGAGATGTATTTAATCATTTGGATAATTCAGAGAACATAACTTTTTTGGGGCATAAGAGTTCTTCTGTACCCGATTGGCTGTCTAGATGGACTGAATTAATAGGATTAATTACTCCCTATCAACTTTTTCAGAAAACAGTTCCAAGCAGGGACAGGCTGGGGCCACTGTTTGACAGCTCCCCACCCCCCTGCTTTATCTCTGTAGTGAGTAGTGAAGAGTGTGGGTGCTAGAGCCAAGCCACCAGCTCCTTTTGACATGCACTAGCAGAGTAATCAGACAAATTACTTGCTTTAGTTGTGCCTCAGTTTCCCACATTTCTAAAATGGGGATTATACCAGCAACTAATTCATAGGGCTGTTGTCAGGATTAAATGAGTTATCATATTAAAGTGCTTGGAACAGAGCATGGCACATGTAACAAACAGCTCAATAAATGTTAGAGGTTATTATGACTCCAATGTAAACACAGGGAAAGCAAGGTCAGATATAATAGAGGAATCTTTGAGCTGCTCCTGGATTTCAACTAAGGCTTCTAAGCACTTTATTTTATCTGGCTTTTATGTCAGCTTAAAGCAAGGAGCTCAGCAGTCTTTATTATTATTAAGAATAGGCCAGAACATTCCCTACCCAAACTCCATTCCCATACATACAGTAGTTGTGAAACTGGAGAATTCTCCACTTGACCAGAACAATGCAAATATATAATATTGGCTCTATATGTTGAGTGCATACTTACTGGTGTGTGTTTTGACTCTGACGGTGGGAGGAAGCCAAGTCCCCCCCCCCCCCTTATCTTTCCCCCTTTGGAGAGAAGTTTCCAGGGCTTCCTGACTGTTTCTGTTGTGATACTCTTTTTGTACACAACTTGTTACCTTAGGCCTAGCCTCTGTCATTGAATTATGAAATCAAAACAATCCCAGATCTCTGGTGTGTTCCCTTTGTGTCATTATTAGTTTAAAGAGGAAAAGCAACATCCTGAATTTCTCTCCTCTCTTAATGACCCCCAGAGTGCAGACTTGAACAAGGCTTTAAGAAGGGTCATAGGCTTGGAATGCTTAAGGGAGCAATTCCACTCAGTGTTTGCAATTTGGGATTGGAAGCAAGCTGCAGTTAAGCTTTATAGAGGAAATGGAGATTAGGTGTTTTTCCAGAACAAGATAGGTGCTGGCAGGCTTAGTTCCCTGCTTGTTGGAAAGCAATGTCCCACTTCTTTCCTTCACTGGCACCTGAAGCCCAGGTGCACTAACCATTCTACCCGGCTAGCGAAGACACCAGGCCGACGGGCCTGGGATGCCCGGGGTGGCGTCTGGTACCACGTTTCGAGGTCTGCAGGCACCGGGGGGTTAAATTCAACTTGAGACAGAAAGCGTCTTACTGAGAGCGGCGAAAGAAAAGTTGATTTGTTCCGAGTGCTAGCATGAGTGCTCGAGATACACTTGGTCAATTTGATTAACACAATATCCTAAATAAATACATCAGTAAAAGAGGGCGCGCTGCCTTCTACTCCACCTGCTTGTCCTTCTTCCTTCTCTTTGTGGGGGCAGAATGACACTTTGGCAGGGGAAGACTCCCGCCGCCCCCCTCCCCGCCATCGTTAGCACAAGCGCATCTCCCTTCTTCTACAGAGTCTCTGTAAGGTGCCCAAGAGGAAACTCAAGGTACCTACACTTTCAAAAATTTCGGGTGCCAAAGGTGAGAAATCTGGCGAGTTTCTTTCCTCCCCGCCCTCCGCAATTTACCAATTTACCATCCAGAAGCCGTGGCGCCTGGCCTCGCAGACTTTCCAAGACTGTCCGGGGGACGACTTCACTGATCACAGTCAGTCCCCACAAGACCGCTGACTTTGCCAGTTCTACAGGTACTGGGGAAATTGAGAGTAAGTAAATCAAACTGTACCCTCCATCACCACCAACTAGGACGACGGGGATCCCCCACTCCAGGCCTGGAGAGAGATTGGGGCGAGGGCAGGTAAAGAGACCAAGCGGGAGGCGAGGAACTGCCCGGCAAGGTCATGACCGTGAGGCCGCCGGAGAAGGCTGGGGCGCGCAGTGGCCGGGCGCCGCCCTCTGGCCCGGGAGCTGCCCCGCGGCGCTCCCCTTCACGGCAGCTTGCCTGGCACAGCCCTAGGAGAAGGAGGGGACGACGCGGCAGAAGCGACCCTTACTTTCGTGGTGGGAGCCGAAACCCGCGGGGCTCTCGGACGAGTTGTCCTGGAAGGAAGATCAGATGCCCAGCACAACTGAACTTTAGAAGGGGCTCTCTGCATTGGTCCCCTTCCCTCGTGGCGACCTGTGAGAAACTTTTGTCCCCTCCCCTCAGTGTCTTCTTGCTCTGGGAACTTGGCCCTGAGGGCCTAGTTCTCCACATTAATTCGTGGTTCCTCCAACTCAGCCGCTCCTTCTCTCAGACGGCCGTCTAGGGTGTCTTGTAATGAAGGGAACAAGTTCAATGTGTTTTGTTTTGTTTTGTTTTGTTTTGTTTTCCTTTCAGGGGGAGTATTGTGTGATTTTAAAATCTCCTAGGCGTTGAAAAAACTAAGCCCAGACTAAACAACAAAACCCAAAACAAAAACCACTGCTTTCACGTGAGTGTGGAGTGGAGTCAGTCCAAACCTTCCCTGGGCCGGTCTGAGCCCTTGGTCAGATAGTCGAGCTCCTGCATCTTTCAGGAAAACAGAGCCCTTTTCACACACTTCTGGAGGAGACTTAATAAGACTGCAATATATTACCACCACGTTTAAAAGGTTTTGCAGAGGCAAGGTTTCCTAAAAGTGACTTGCCAGCGATGCATGGAAAAGCAAATCCGCTTACGGAGAGGAACCGCTGAAGAGGAAGGGGGGAAAGGCGGGACCCAGCCCCAATTAAAAACCACAGTTTCCAACTTTTGAACCGCAGCCCTGATCACTGTGGGGCTGTGAGGCTGGTGGAATGTAGTGGCTGCCTCTGAAGCGGACAGGTTGTAGACCTCCAAGGCTCTTTTCACTGCTTTCTGGAAGTCCCCAGATTTTCTTTTCCGGTGGCCTTTCCCCTTAACAGCCAAAGTTAGGTCTCCCCTTTTGTATTTTGTTGGTGTGTGTCTGGACCATGTTTTGTGCATGTGGGAAAAGCCTTGCTCCTTACACACTTGAAGTGCATCAGGTCTCATTCTTTAGCCAGCAGCCTTTGGGGGGGTGGTGTGCGGGGAGAGTGTGGGCGTCCTTGCAGGTGAAGTTGTGTGTTTGTGCCAAAATTGCTGTCTGAACCCTCACCCCACTGCTAAGGAACAGGCCTAACATGACTCTCATCTCCAGAAACTTTTGCTGGAGTTTCTGAGAAATCACCACCTTAATTATTTTAAGCTGAAGTTTTTTTTTGTGTGTGTGTGTTTTGTATAATGAACTCAAGAGAAAAATTGCAGTATGTTAGTTTTCTGATTTCTTAGAGCTTGTAAAAGAGGTCTTGGACCCTAAAACTCTGGGTGGGGGAGCGGGAATCACAGACTCTTTTGCTGGGAAAGTATAGCCTTCCAGCTTCATGAGGGTAAGGATAAAGACTGCTTTCCATAAACTTTAAAACATCTAAAAACAGTGCACCAAGTCTCAACTACCATGTCTTTGGGAACACACATGCGTCCCCCAAGTATTTCCCGTCCTCTCTCCGTCCCCTGGCAGTTTTGCGGCACCTTCTCAAACTATCTCTTTGAATGGCCACTCTAACTTTTACAAAGTTTCTTGCTGTTTACCATGATAAAGTTGCACTTGCCCTGTGTGCAACACAAGCTTGCCTTTGAGCCCTTGACATGCTTTCAACCCTGTACTGGGAGTGTTTTAAAGGCTACATTTTAGCCTTAAGGGATAAAAATGTTGCTTTCATCCTGTCAAGGAAGAGTGTTGGGGGCAAAGTGGCCAAGTTTGTAGGAAACCGGATCCCTTAACTTTGCTAACATCAGGAGGATAGTTTGGACATGCTAGTCCTTGCTCGCTGAAATGCCAGGGCAGGGTACTCAGGATACACTGCACACACGCGGGTCCTCTGTTTTCCTGGACCAGCAGGTCCCACCTCCAGCGCCGGGGATGCTGAGCGTTGGTTGGGGATGTTGTGCACACCTGCAGATTTTAAAGCAGCCCAGCGAGAGCGGGTGGACCCCCTTTTCCGTTAGGGCTACTTAATGAAGCAAAGTGCTAGACCTTCACAAAAGGGAAAACATCTTGTTTACATCTGTCCTTTCTTAAGAAGTGCTTAGGGACAAGGCCCACCAATATTCCGGATAAAGTTTTATGCTACCAGAAATGTGCAGTACGTTGGGGCTCCGACTGGGGACTCATTGAACGCCAGACTGTTACAGTTAATCTTGCCTCTCTTTTTGTTTCCATTGCTCTATTTTTCCTTCGGTCTCTTTCCTTCTCAGTGTTCCCTACCTCCTGAAGGGAGTTAATAAAAACCTCATCCTAATTTTTATTAAAATAACGTAGACACTAAATTGGAGAGTTAATGTTGCAACTAAACTCTTCGGGAATCTATCGTTCTGTTCGCTACATCTTTGCTGCTTGTAATGACAGCCGCTATTGTTCTTAAAATTCACCAAACTAATTATTTCAAGTTCTTTGAGAAAGTGTAATAAATGGTAATTGGAAAAACACCACCATCACCCAATTCTCCTGTTTTTATTTTCTCAGATCAAGGAAGACGACTCCGAGGACAAGAATAAACTTGCTGTAGATTATTTTTTAGCTACTCTATTTTCGGTAGCTATTCTTCTAACTTAACTAAATCGCGCAGCTTCATGCGATTCCATCTCTACCTCTCCCCTCGTGTCCTCACTGACTCACTGGGCAGTGCTCTTCAGATGAGTCTGCAGGTAGTGGAAACCCTCCTAGAGGGACACAGAACTTAAAGCGCTCAGTTTCAAAAGTTCTGAGAAAATGTCTTCCTCAGAGGCTACGAATGGAGAAATCATTTACCTAATTCATTCAAGAGCCTCTACAGGAAGGACTTTGGAGGGTGATATTCCCCATAATGCGGTACTAATGAAAATCCCCTTAGTCCGTCTCTCTTGGCCGGGCGAGAGCGGGCGTCCGCTCTCCGTCTGCGGTGGAGAGGCCCTGGCCAGGAGCGGTCCGGCGGCGCCTCCTCATCTGCCCCCAGATGGCACAACCAGGGCGCAAAGCGACAGCAGCGACTCCCGACTCTACCGGGGCCACTCACTGTCTGACCCGCCGCTGTCACGCGACCCTTGTCACCCCCTCCACGCGCCCCCCCCCCCTCCATGCGGGCACTCCTCCTGCTCTCCCTTCCTTTTCATCCTCCCCAGTGATTTTTATGGGGGGGGGGTTGGATGGGATGTAAAATGGGAACGTTCTTTCCCCCCGCTTTGCCCACTTGCTCAGCCTTCTACCCGGCTGGATTGGAATTAAAATCCGGGAATTCAATTTTGCTGCGAAATCTCGGTTTCCTAGGGAAGGAAGACCCTGCGGAGTATGCGGGCCAAAGAAATCCCCCCACCCCGACCCCGCCGTCCTGCCTTCCCGTAGGGAGGATGAAAGCGAAGGGTCCCGGGTGGGGCCCCAGGCTCCCCCCACCGAGGAGGCGTGAGCTTTGGAGAGGAGGAGGCCGAAGCCAGGCGGCGAGGGAGGGGCGGGGGCTTCAGGGCTCGCGGGCAACCGGACCCCCCCTTCCTAGGCAGGAGCGCTCTTGGCCCTGCAGGTGCACCCCCGCCCCCTTTTAGGCCCCTCCGAGGAAACCGCCTTCCGGCCCAAGTTCTGTTCTTTGAGTCTTTGAACGAGGCCTTTCAGAAGTTTTTAAAGCTGCCCCGCCCCGCCCAGCACTCATGGGGTCACACTCTCCCCCATCCCTCCACCCTCACTCCAGCTGCCGGCCTAAGGGGGTGCGGGAAGGGAGCGGAGGGGGCAGGCCCAAGGCCCCCGGCATCCAAGCACCAACCAGGGGTGGCTGGCTCGGCCTAGAGCGCTTAGAGATCCGGCGCCTGAGCCCTACCTCGGAGGAAGCGCAGGCTAACTGCTTGCTCGGCGCGCCAGCCCCGAGTGGGGGAGGGCGGAGAGGTGGGGAGAAGAGGAGGGACCGGGCAGGGGGGCACGGCCACATTGCCAAGGTTCCTTTACAGAGCTCTAGCCAAGGGACTGTTTTAATTGGCCTTTAGGGGAGGCAGCTGGTGACCCGTGTCCACGTTCTCCAAGTTCCCCTGAGCGAATGAGGGCGCCACCTACAGGCAAGCTCCAGGTAGCAGGAGGGGAGAAGGGAGCCGCCTGCCAAGGACTGGGGCCCCTCCAAGCAGAGCCTGTTTAACCCAGAGCCATCTCTCTGCACTCCAGAGTTATGGGTCAGTAGGCAACAGCAAGCGTGCAGAGGGCGCTGAGAATGAACTTTTGGGGAGTGGGCAATACAGGGACTGGATTATCCCAGTACCAAAGAAGTACCTCCTCTAGGCTAGCCACATGGCCGGCAGTGTTTCTTTGAGGAGAGTAGCCTGTGGCCTTGGGCAAGCTACTTCATCTTTCTGAGCCTCAGTGTCCTCCTCCTTTAAAAGAGAAATAGTGGTACAGGCATCTTTCGCTTTCGGAAGTTTGAGTCAGCCACTTAGCTTTTATGAAAGACCTAGCTTGGTACCTGTTTTCGAAAATAGAAAGAAATGGAATAGGACTCTTGCTTTTAGGAAAAGCAAAAATAGCAATCAATGTTTGTGTTGCTCCTGGTGATTACAGAGGTACCCCCCCCCTCCCCCCCCGCCCAGCCCTCACCCTTCCCCGCAGCCAGACTAACCCGGCCAAGCTCCTGCCCCCAGAATTACATTCAACATCTCAGCTTCAAGCCCTCAACGCTTTGAACTGTCTGTGAGCATCTGCACTTTCTGATTTTTTTGGTGCATCCCATACCAAGATGTGCAGTAAGGTATCAGAAAAGCCTAGGAGAGCTTATTTTCTGGTTTGGGAGCACTAACATTTTCCCATAGACTATAGTGATAATTGCCACTTAGAAAAGCTTTCATAGAAATGCTCTACTTTCAACAGGGTGGGGGAGGATGTATCTTTCTGGGGGGGGGGTCCTAGTGAGAATTAAATGACAAAATGTAGGTGAGAAACTATAGGTGCCTTGTAGGGAGTTTTCATCTATTTCCAATATGAAAAAACGGTCTTTATCCTAAGAAATCTAACATGCAAGACTTTGGCCAGCTGCTTTCTGTTCCTTCACGATTAGGGCCTTAGAAGAAGATAAAGAGAAACACAGAGGCTTGAGTGTCTGATTAGGAGAGAAGGATGGGTTAGTGGAGGTTTTAATAACTACTCTCTAGCTAATCACCTTCTCACAGAGAAATAATAACCTATTTGTGGATTACTTACTATTACCACTTACTAGTTCCTCATTTATACATTATCTGCATTTATTTTGTTTACTTTTTTTAAAGATTTTATTTCTGGAAGAGAGAGGGTGTGCAAGCATGAGGGTGGGGGCAAAAGGGGGTGCAGAGGGAGAAGCAGACTCTGCTGAGCAGGGAGCCTCTTGTGGGACTTGATACCAGGACCC
Source organism: Mustela lutreola (assembly GCF_030435805.1). Classification (NCBI taxonomy): domain Eukaryota; kingdom Metazoa; phylum Chordata; class Mammalia; order Carnivora; family Mustelidae; genus Mustela; species Mustela lutreola. Next base: position 49,553,658 of record NC_081299.1, on the reverse strand, counting down.
CGGGATCATGACCTGAACCAAAGGCTGAGGCTTAACTGACTGAGCCACCCAGGTTCCCCATTATCCCCATATCCCCCCCTTTTAAAAAAATTAACATATAATGTATTATTCATTTCAGGGGTACAGGTTTGTGATTCATTAGTCTTACACAACCATTATACCCAATTTAAAGATGAGAAAATAAAGACATGAGGATATAAAGCAAAGTAGGTTCATTTTATTTTTTCTACTTAAAAAAATTTCCTATTCCATGGGCACCTGTAGAGCATGTGACTCTTGATCTCTGGGTCATGAGTTCAAACCCCATGATAGGCATAGAGATAACTTAAAAAAAAAAAATCTTGTTTCAGACATTTCAGAATCTGCCTTTAACATGAATTTACTAAGCAGCTCCAATGTGCGTGGTTATTATATTAAATAATCTTACATGTGAGGTCTCATGTAATTCTCACAATACCTCTGTGAAGTAAGACTTCAAGTTCTCTCATCACAGAATAGGAAACCTTGATCCACTTCAAAGAGAAGTGATGGAGTCAATTGAGCCCAGATCTTCTGACTACACTTCTAGATACCTTCTGCTGTACCACGACTTAGAATGGTCCCAAGTAGCTTTTTAAGGGTACTTTAAAAAGTTATTCAGGAGGATCAGGCAGGAGAAGTGGACACCTGGGTGTTTTTGTTGCATTGCAGGTATAGTAAATGGAGTTTAGAGCCTTAGTAATGGTAAAGTATGATAATATTTCCTAAGGAAACACTGATGGTGGGGAAAGGGGGCAGGGGTATGATGGAAGAAGCGAAAAAATGAGCTGATTTTTATAAATACATTTTATGCATACTTTTATAAATATGAATAATATTAAATAAATAAATATGACTGAATCAACCAAATCTCATTACAACAAACACTATTACACTGAGAAGTTTGGTATAATGTGGTTATTGCCTAATCCTGGCATTTGGCCTTGGGAGATAGTGCTTTGTTGATTTGGCTATAAAATTTATTTACAGTAAGTATTTTGTACATTATATATTTTTGCTGGTTTGTGTCCATGCAGTAGCAACATTTTATGATGAAAGGGCTGGATTGTTTAGGGAGGAGAATTATAGTCCTTTCATTACTTTTGTTTTTCCATTGTGTGGTAATTACTCATTAGTCCCCTTTCTTCTTACCTACCTAAGTACCAAATCAAACCATCATTCCTCCCTAGAACAACTCCCTTTCACACCTCAAAATAACTAAACATACAAAAGGCTTGAGAGTTAAATGATAAAGTGCTTTGGGTTGGGGCATTGGATGTAAACATGTGCATCCCACTTTCTTCTCTTTCCTTCTGCATCCAGCCATGATGCCCCTGCTTGCTGATGCATTATCAGGACCTCAGAATTTAACAGCATTTCACCTTCAGCTTCTTTACATTGTTTCTAATAATATAATATATTTTCATTTTGAAACAGACATGGCAAGAGATTCTTCGGCAGGAAAACCCCCCTGTGTAACCAACAGTATAAAGGTACCAAATTCAAGGTCAGATGGCTTTGGATTGTCAGCTTCTGGGGACCAGTTGTTAATTAGGTAAGAAGAAAAACCTGTTGAAACCAATACATATTTGTGGAATGTACTTTACATGCTCCATAGTGTTCTAGGTGCTAACAGATATTAAAGTTTATATTTTAAGCTTTAGGGTAGAAACTTCTCTTTTCCACTCCCTAGAGCCATGCCTCCATGCTATTATAATAAAGTTCGAAGAACATATACACTAGCACAAATGTTGAGCTGAAATATTTCTTTCTGAAATTACTATCTTCATCCCAGATTAAAAATATATATATATTTCTTTATTTGACAGAGAGAGAGAGAGGGCAGAAGTGTGAGGTGGGGAGGAACAGAGGGAGAAGGAGAGAGAGAATCATAAGCAGACTCCCTGCTGGGCATGGAGCCTGAAATGGGACTTAATCTCGTGTCCCGAGATCATGACCTGAGCTGAAATCAAGAATCCACGCTTAACCAACTAAGCCACCCAGGTGTCCCCATCCTGGAATTTTAATGTTACTCATTTCATCATCTGTAGCTATAGTTATATAAATGAATGAATTGAGAAAAGACTTTAGGAAAGGTGAGAACTATGGCTTATGGACTAATTTTGCACAATCACACCTACACACATTTATAAGAGACTGCATTATACTTGAGACACCCATTTTATTCTCTGAGGTGGAGTTATGCTGCTATGTCACAGAAACACATATCGGTCAGCCCCAGTTTGTGTATGGGTGTGTATCTACAGATGTTAGCTACTTCTTTTTGGTATCCTTCTCCCAACAGTGAGCAACCCAGGGCTTTTTTTTTTTTTTTTTTTTTTTTTTTGTAATGAAAGGGCAGGTTCAATCTATCAGTCACTTTGAAACTCATTAGTGTTTACCTTCCCCAGTCCCAGTATTATTAGGACTTCTGAATATGAGTATCTTCCCAAGTCAGTTGTAGGTCAGAGGTTGTTCTGTGTAGGCTTAGCTCTGAGAAAGCATGTATTTAATAAAATTGAGTGGCTCTTTACAACAGACAGGTGTAGGGGTTTGTTTGAGAAGCTGAACTATTGCTCCTGATCATAGGGGACTGAGTTTTCTGTGAAAGCAATTGGTGAGAGTTTAATAAGCCGATGTTACATATTATTGGCATTAGGTGGCCCAATCTGATGGGATACTTGCTCAGAAAGGCAATTACTAGAAGCCTGGAGTAAAAAACAGTATTTCCAAAGAACTTAGATACTACAAAAGACAGTGGTATAGCATGGTCTCCTGAGTGTCTGGAATCAACAGGTCTGAATATAGACAAGAGGAGCATAGCCACATGTTTATTTGAAGAAACTTTGAAGATGCCCTGAAGAAGTGTAGAGATCATGGGAGCAATTCTGAAAAATTTGAAAGAGAAAAAGGGGTTATAGTAACAGTGAATGTATTTAGGCCAAGGACATTGTCTTATTTGACCCACTCCTCACAAACCACTGCAGCACAATTCTCCCATTTCACAGAAGGGAGCAGAGACTCATAATTAGAAAAGGCGAGGACAGATGAAATTTAGACCTAGTCCAGCCTGGTTTGAAAGGACATTTTTCCTACTTTATTCACTCAACTTCCAGCCCTTCAGCCTTCTCAATCTGGCTTCAATTTACTTGTCCAACTTTCCTTACCAACAGGAATGATTGCCTCTTTTTCTTGGTACCATCATCTCAAACTTTATTAAGTATCTCTTTCCTGTCCTGTGCCTACACACACACACACTCCTCTAACCTAAGATTCACTTGCCGGGAAACCCAGGTACAGAAATTCTGAGACTAGGCAAGTCAACTTTTACTCGCCTTTTATTTGTAAACCCAGCCTGGCTGCACCATTTGAATATTTGGTCAAACCAATTTACCCCCTTTTTTTGAATTTTGCTCTCTCTAATCACCTTTAAAATTCCTATTTTCATTCTCAATAACTGCTGGCCCCTGGTTCAGTGCTTTGCAAATTGTTGTCTATGGGGGAAATATCTGTTGGTTGCTTATAAGGCATCCAAACTGTCCTCACTGCTTTCTCGCTCCCGTCCCCCGCAACAAAGGCTGGTGCAGAAATAGGGCAAAAAGAGCAGGTTCAGCCAAATTCTCCTCCCTCCGTCTGTCTGTCCGTCGGTCCCGTTGTCCCCTGCCTGTCACCCTCTGGCCCCAATATAAAAGAAAAAAGTTACCTCTGCAGTCAGAGTCCCCAAACAAAAGTCTTAAGGAGGCTAACTTCCTGGCTCAGCTCTAACAAACACACACTTCCCGGCGGTCAGAAGGTCCTTTCCCTCCACACCCTCTGGAGCTGAAACTAGGCTCTTACCCGTACACGGGCTGGGAGAGAGGAAACCCGTGCGCGCTGTGGGTGTGTGTTGGGTAGGGGGCAGGGGATGGTAGCAATGTGTGTGTGTGTGTGGGCACAATGGGGGGGGTGGGGAAGAACGTTTCTCAGGGACCCCGAGAGCCACATTACTCGCCCCTGGCGACTCCTAACTCCCCCAAAGTCAGCAGCGGGCCTCGCTCGCTGTCAGTTCCGCATTTCTGCCGCAGCGCGGGCCGTCTGGGCTTAGGTGCCGGCGCGGGGTCCGCCAGCCTTCCCGGGAGGCCTCGGCCTCTGCGCGATTTGGACGGAACCAGCCAGAAGAGCCTCGACGGCAGGCAGCGGGCGGGGAGACGCTGTGAACGGCCTTCACGCCCCTGCCCTTCTCGCAGGCCCCCTACTTGCGGGAGCTCCGCCGGCCGCGGCCGAGGGGCAGGTGCGGGGCAGAGTCGGGACGCCCGCATCCACTGCAGTCCCGCGGTGGGGTTTCTCTCTTTCCTGCCTCCGGAGAGTGGGGTCCCGCTCACCCTCCATGCTAGTCCAGCGGCGGGTGCCGCCGGGGGGAGCCCGGCACCCCGGCCTGGGGGGCGCGGTCGCCGCGGGCTCTCCGCGCGCCCCGGGACTCTGTCCCGGTGCCCGGGGAGGGTACTGATCCCTATCCGCACCCCAGCTTCGTTCAGCTGCGGAGTTTGCGCGCAGCACGTCCGCGCAACTGCAGGACACTTTTTCGAGTTGGACTTTTCAGCATGTGAGTGGGGTGAAAAGTTGATCCGGCCCCTAAACGCGTTCCTTTTTACCCAGAGGCCGCTAGCGGACACCAGAGGGCGCCGTTTTAATGCGCTTGGGTCGGGGACCCGCGCTCCCGGAGAGCCGCGGTAGCAGCCCGCGCCGGGACGCCGTCTCCCCGGGGGTAAAGCTGCGATCTCGGGGACACGCCGCGGCGCCCCCTTTCCCGTCACGCTTCCCCTGTGGGGAAAGAGCGCGCGCGCGCGTGTGGTGGTGGTCGTGGGTGCTGACCCCGCATGGCGCAGAGGGCCCTGCAGCGAGGCCACCTTTCCTTCTTGGCCAGAGGCGGGCTACCGCAGTGGCTCACGCCCTAGCTCTTGTTACCTAACGAGGGTTCCTTGCAACCATCCTTGTGAGGAGCAGGAGTGGCCCCCAACTGAACCCATGCCCCCCTCTAACTGCGAAGGAACATGTCTGCAGGCGTTGTTCAATTGCAAACGACTAATTAATTTTCCAGCACTTGTGCAGAATACTTTAAAATGGAAAAATGAAGGTCTTCAATGAAAATGAAGCTTGATAGTGTGCACCTGCCGCTAATGTACGGTGCACGGTAACTTCCCCTCATTAGAGAGATGACTTGGGTTGAGAACAAGTCATATAGTGAAAATCACTTCAACACGGCCTGTTCATATGCATAAACTCCTGTGTACCAGATGGCAAAATATAATGACATCTTAAACAGCTAATTGCATAAACCTTGTAATGCAGATAATTGCTGTACCAAAGTAGGAGTTAATAATTTCCCACTGTATTGCCTGGCTTCAGAGTAATCCTTAAGGAAAGTTGTGACAATTCTAACACACTAAAAGTTCACCAAGCGGTAATTAAAACTAGCACTTAAATCATTTGACTTTCAAACCCTTAATTATGATGCGAAAGAACTGCTTTGTGGAAATCCAGAATTTATGGATAGTTACGTGATAACATTTAAATGTCTGTATTTCATCAAGTTTTCCTTCATGGGCCTCATGTGGCATAATATCATAGGGAGTCAGTGGTGGGGGATATATTATATTTTTCAGTTGTTTCAGTAACAGGAGCTTTGCATTTTGGAGCATGAGTGGTTAACTTCCATTTCCAGATGGGTCCGTTGATTACTTTTAACTTAACATTTATTTTTAGAACCCCCACTACAATAACTAACTCCAAGCCATAGCTCCTGCCTTGCATTGTTCTAAGCACTTTACAAAGTATTATCTCATTTAACCCTTAACACAGCCAACTGAAACATAGATGGACGTCTCCATTGTCCAGATGAAAAACCCAGGTACAGAGATGCTAAGCATTTTGTTTAGTTATTTGAAAGCAGCTGGTCCATACTCAAGGCAGTCTGGCTCTAGAGCCCATCCTATTTACCACTATACTGTTCCCTGGGCCAAGCTGGGACCTTAGTAATACAGTATTTCTTTTCTTTTACAGAGATAGAGAGAGAGAGAGCAAGAGAGCACACAAGCAGGGGGAACAGCAGAGAGAGAAGGAGCAGCAGGTTCCCTGCTGAGCAGGGAACCCAGTGTGGGGCTCCAGTCCAGGACCTTAGGATCATGACCTGAGCGGAAGGCAAGCAATTAACCGACTGAACCACCCAGGTGCCCCCATAATACAACATTTCTTGCCCTCCACGCTAATAATATTTAGAAAAATACTAAAATTACATAATTGGAATTATAGAGAGAGTTGGCAGGTAGATATCTTTGTTGATTTGAACTTATCAGCTTATGCCATGATAATCTTCAGAAAAAGATTATCTGCTGAGGCAGTTCTTTAACAGTACATAAGCCAAGAACTGTAACTCAGTTTTGAAACACGGTTTTGATCACATCAACACCTAGTTTGAAAAGCATGTGTAGCTTAGTGTTTCTACTTCTCTGTCTTCAAAAAAACTAAGATTAAGTTTCCACACCTTAATAAGGATGTAAAGTATGAACAAAATCCTATTTACAGAATATACAATGAATCATAATCTTTTTTCTCCATGTTAATATTACAGAGTTTCCCTTTCCTTGGTTTGGGTAGACATACCCAGCATAGGATTAGAGATGCCAACAACTTTCCTAGTATGGGAGGCCATAGCATTTGAACATCCTACCAACAGAGATTCCTTTCTGTGGCTAAACATTATCTCCTCTGGGCTACTGCTCCTAAGATCCTTAATTCAGTGGGAAGCATATTTATCTAGACATCAGAAGACTGGTATTCTCATTCTAGTTTGGAGTTGCAGTATGACCTTGAACAAGTCGTTTCAGCTCCCTGAAATTCAGTTCCTTTGCTATATAAGTAAAGGACTTGGCTTTTGATTTTTTATATTCCTCTGATTTTTATCATTTTATTATTATTTTTTAAAAAGAATATGGTTTCTTTTTTAGATTTTATTTATTTATTTGACAGCCAGAAATCACAAATAGGCAGAGAGGCAGGCAGAGAGAGGGGGGGAAGCAGGCTCCCTGCTGAGCAGAGAGTCATGCCATGCGATGCCCCCGGGCTGGATCCCAGGACCCTGGGATCATGACCTGAGCCAAAGGCAGAGGCTTTAACCCACTGAGCCACCCAGGCGCCCCTGAGTTTTATCATTTTAGAATGTTTTGCAACTACATCCCACTATTATCTTAATCGGAATAAGATTTGTAGGTTGATTTTCTTTCTTTCTTTCTCTCTTTTTTTTTTTTTTTTTTTGAGGGAGAAAGAGAGGGAGAGAGAGCACGAGCGGGGGTGGGGGACGGAGGGGCATAGGGAGAGTGACAAGAAATCTTTACGCTGAGTGGGAAACTGGACATGGGGCTCGATCCCAGGACCCTGAGATCGTGACCTGAGCCAAAGCCAGATGCTTAATCCACTGAGCCACCCAGGTGCCCCTGATTTTCTTTAATAAAGAAAATGAAATTCCTGGACTTGGGGAAATGAATGGAAGAATGTCTTTGGGGGAAAAAAATAATTTAATGAGCATTTTCCCAGGTGTAGTGCTCAGGGTTATGAGGTGAAATAAGACAGAGTCCCTGACACCATGAGTTCTTAATGTAGCGGGTGACACTGACTAGTAAGCAGAGGAGTGCCATGTAGAGTGGTAGAGATGAATTATAGAGAGTACTGGGAGATAGGAGTGGCTCCTGTACCAGGCTGTGGGAGTCATGGGGAATTTTCTGCTGGAGGTGACTGACTCCTGAGCTGAATTTTGAAGGATGAGTTGATAGTGAAGAGTAGAAGGGCATTCCATGCAAAGGACACTATATCCACTATAGGGATCTATCTGGGAATTGAAAGGAGGTCATTACTATTATCTGTTAACCTGTGAGGTGGAGGAGAACATCTAAACAGGAGAGGTGCGCAGGGGTCAGACCTCAAAAAGCTTTGTTAAGCAGTTTGGACTTTGCTCTGCTAGTACAGCGGGGTTCAAACAAAAGTTTCTGTATTTTAGAGTGTTGCTTAGGTATTATATTAATTTCTGAGTTACCGAAAATAAGATTTTACTCATTTAGTTTGTCTGCTTTTTATTGGAGAGTATGTGAGTACCCACCAGAAGGAGGAGCCCTACTTTGGCCACAGGTGGGCTGGTAGTCAGTTGTCATTCCTGGTGATTCTCAGTAAACTTTTGCATAGCCCTCTCACCCCCCCCTAAAAATGGTTGGTTTCCAATGCTAAGCTCTTAAATCCCTCCAATCCCCAAGCAGGTGGCTTATTCTACATATCAAAGAAGAAATCGAAGTCAAAATGATAGCAAAGACAGGATGGAGAACATTTAGAATCCTTTTAAAAATGCTTTAGGGGCGCCTGGGTGGCTCAGTAGGTTAAAGCCTCTGCCTTTGGCTAGGGTCATGATCCCAGGGTCCTGGGATTGAGCCTCACATCAGGCTGTCTGCTCAGCAGGGAGCCTGCTTCCTCCTCTCTCTCTGCCTACTTGTGATCTCTGTCAAATAAATAAATAAATAAATAATCTTAAAAAAAAAAAAAAAGCTTTAAAATGACAGATCTCACCTATGCTGGTAAGGAAATAATTTCTCAGAAGTTCTAATCTAATTGTCGGAATTGAACAATATTGATTGCCAACACTGTTGGTAGAAGTGTACATTGAGAATGCTCTTCTGGAGGACAACTTGGGATTACATGTAATGCTTTCTATCTTTTGAACAGTAACTCCACTTGTAGGAATTTATCCTATGGAAATAATCATAAACTGTTCAAATACGTGACAAAATAAGGTTTGTGGTTGTGGTTTTATAATAATGAATAATTAGAAAAAAATTTGATATATACTTTTAAAGAATTGTTCAAATGAATTATGGTATATATTTATAATAATGATGAATAATTAGAAAAATTTTGATATATACTTATACAGGATTGTTCAAATGAATTATTATATGTATATTAGAATGCCATAATTCTATCAAGATATTGTGATATATTAAATGAATAAATTTTATTATGAAATAAGCAGTGTGATCTTATTTTTGTTAAAAATGTATATATGCATAGGAAGAAAATAAGAAGGAAATGTATTTCAGAATGGTAAACTTATAAGTGATTTTTATTTTTTCCTTTTCATGTTTTTCTTTTCTTTTCTTTTTTAAAAGATTTTATTTATTTATTTGACAGACAGAGATCACAGGCAGGCAGATAGGCAGCCAGAGAGAGAGGAAGGGAAGCAGGCTCCCTGCTGAGCAGAGAGCCGGATGTGGGGCTCTATTCCAGGACCCTGGGATCATGACCTGAGCTGAAGGCAGAGGCTTTAACACACTGAGCCACCCAGGCACCCCATTCATGTTTTTATTTTCTAAATTTTTGCCAGTGGGAATGTATAACTTTTATAATAAGAAAACAATCATAATAAAGCATTACAAGAAAATATGTAATTCATTATGAGGCCATGTATATTTACATGATATAAATTATGACTGCCTATATCCTCCCAGCTTTATCAAAGCAAGTAGAACAGACTGGTATGTCTAACTAGTAATGGTGGACAAGCGAATTTGAACTGATTGTCTTGCTGAGCACAGTATCTGCTTTAAGGCACTAGAGAACTGACAAGGTAGTGAAGAATGACCTGGGTAGGATCTACAGGAGAGTGAGGCCCAAGAAGAAAGCTCAGCATTTGGGCTTACCTTCCCACTAGGGGACTTTGCCATTCTAGAGAGAGGAGCTAAGAGGTGGGCCCAGGCAGAGAGAGACTGGCAATCGGAAGTGTAAGTGAACCAGAAATAGAGAGGCCCAGCAGGGATGAAGACTAGTTTTGAATAGTCTTTAAATTGGATTGAAGTGATTACGGCTTGAAGGCAGAGATAAATGTAAATCCTCTGTGGGGAAGATAATGTCATCCTAGGCCACAGATTAATTCCATAAACAAATGCTCAATTACAATGACTATTATGTAATAAAAGAAAATAAGTAGGCATATGAGGAGATAAGATGACAGGAATGGAAACTAACAAAACCAATAGGCAACAGAAACAGACCCACAGAGATTCCAGAAATAGGAATTACAAGACATAAACTTTAAAATTACTAAGTTTAACACATTTGTGAAAGATGTACCTAAGCGTAAAAATACAGAAAAGTTGAAAGGAGAAAAAAAATTATACATAAGCCCTAACCAAACATAAAATGTTATAGCTACATATTTTATAATGCTTATAAAAATTACTAGACATGAAGACACTTCACCTTGATAAAAGATTTGATTCACAGGAAATGCCTATGTTCCTAATAATAGGCATAAAAATATATAAAGCAAGAATTGACAAAACTTAAAGATGAAATAGACTAACTCATATTAATGGGAAATTCTATATATTATATAAATATATATATAATAGACAACAAATAATGGCAAAATATAAATTTTTTCCAAACACATGCAAAATTCTAGGCCATAAAGAAAATATCAAAAACTTAAAAAAAAAATTTTCTCCATGCAATTAAGCTATAAATCAATAACAAAAAGATAAGTTGAAAACTACCAATACCTGGAAATTAATAAACATAGTTTTTTAGTCTCCTAGTTCAAAGAAGAAATGACAATGGGAATTAGAATATAATTTAAACTAAATATTAATGAAAAATATGTATGAAGTCTTGTGGGATTCAGCTAATGCTGAGAGGGAAACCTCTGGTTTCATATGCATATATTAGAAAAGAAGAAAAACTGAAAATCAATGAGCTGATTATCTATTGCAATAATTTAGAGATAAAGCAGAAAAGTAAACTCAAATTAAAGAGAAGGTAGGAAACAATAACGGCAAGAGCAGAAACAAGTGAAAAAAGAAACATACATAGAGTAGAAAGAATGAGCAAATCCAAAAGTTATTTTGGAAAGTTTAATTAAATCGATAAGTCCTTCATGAAGCTGATTGAGGAAAAAAAGGAAATGGAAAACACAAATAATATGTGTCACAAATGAGAAAGAGACATGTTAATAGACAATACATACTTTGAAAAATTGAGTTAAAGGAGTATGAAGAACTTCATGAAAATACATTTGAGAATTTGGATGAAAGACAAATTCCTAAAAAATGCAACTTACCAAAATGGATAAACGTAGAAAGAGAAAGTATGAATAGCTTGATAATAATTATTAGAGAAATTGAATCCATACTTAAAAACCTTTTTTTACAAAGAAAATCTAGAGTGATGTGGCTTTCCTAGCAAATTCTACCTATCTGTTGAAGAAGGAATATTGCTGATCTTCCAGACTCTTCCATAGAATAGAAAAAGGGGATTATTACTCTATTTGATTTATAAAGTCATTACCTTAATACCAAATACTGAGGACAGGTTAAGAGAAAAAAAATCATATACCAATATCTCTTATGAACATAGCTATAAAACTTCTAATAAAAAGATTAACAAGAAATTTCAGCAGTAAATGAAAGGATAATAAATCATTATCAATTTGGGTTTATTCCAGGAATTCAAGGTTGATTTGCTATTGGAAACTCAACAAATATACTGCATTCACTGAATAAAAGAGGCAAAATATGTGGTCATCTAAATACATGCAGAAAAAGTGTCTGATAAAATTCAACATCCATTTATGATTCAAGAAAAAAACCTAGTAAGCTAGGAATACAACAGAATTTCCTTAATCAGGAAAAGGGTAGCTACCAAAACCCAACAGCAAACATTATACTTAATGATAAAATATTTAAAGTTTTGTGATTGGGCAGAGAATGCGATGACTACTATCATTAGTCTTCTATTCCATTCAATATTGCACTGATCCTAGCTAGTGTAGCAGGGCAGCAAAAGAAATAAAATGTATAAGGATTAGAAGGGAAGAAATAAACTATTACTTGTATATGATGTCATTAGGTATGTGAAATCCAAAATATGTATGCATTATTAAAATTAACAAATGAGCCTAGCAGATCACAAGATACAAAATCAATATACAAAAACATAGCATTTCTGTATACCAGCTTCAATTGTAAAATGAAATTTAAAAATGTGTTCTTTTTAATAATACTAAAAATTTCAAATATTCAGAAATAAACCTCAAGAAAATAATAATATTGTGTAAAAGTTGCATCAACAAAAGGAAGGAGATACCATGTATGTAATTGGACAATACACTTTTATAAATATGTTGTTTCTCTCCAAAATGATCTATAGAATGCGTAGATGTCTTCTCATTTAAAATCCCAACAGAATTTTTTTTAAAGATTTTTAAAAATTTATTTGACAGAGAGAGAGAGGGCTCACAAGTAGGCAGAGAAGCAGGCAGAGGGAGAGGGGGAAGCAGGCTCCCTGCTGAGCAGAGAGCCTGATGCGGTGCTCGATCCCAGGACCCTGAGACCATGACTTGAGGTGAAGACAGAGGCCCTAACCCACAGAGCCACCCAGGAGCCCTCCCAACAGAACTTTTTAAATGGAACTTGAAAAGATTATTCTAAATGCACATGTTAACGGAAACGGCCAGGAACAGCGAAGACCCTTGATGAAGAGGAATAGTGGGAGGGTTTGCTCCACGGGATGGGAAGACTGCATTGCCACCTGAATAAAAAGACAAAATAGGGATCCCAGGAACCTGAACATACATGGCCATCTGATTCAAGAGAAAGACAATGCTTCAGCGGAGTCCTTTTCAGTACTGGGTCAGTTGGCCATCCTTTCAGAAAGAATGAGATGATTTACCGCATCACAGCAGACTCCAAAGAAAGAAATAAACAAATGAATAAATTCCAGGTAGCTGTGGCTCTAAAAGTGAGAGATAAAACAATGAAGTCTCTAGAAAATAATATAGCATGCCTTTACAATCTTAAGATGGGGAAATGTTTCTTAGAGTGGACAAAATAAAGCACAGCCTTTAAAGAGAAATGTTGACATAAAAGGTGACGTAAAATTAAGAATTTCTTTTCCTCTGAGTATACCACTGGGAGAGTGGAAAGGAGGACCTTACTAGGAGAAAATGTTTATAACAGAAGGTCTTTATAACTCATAAAGACTGTGTCTAGAATAGATAAAAATAACTCTTATAGGGGTGCCTGGGCGACTGAGTTGGTTAAGCGTTAGACTCTTGATTTTGGTTCAGTTCATGATCTCAGGGTCCTGAGATCAAGCCCTGTGTAAGGCTCTGTGCTCCGTGGGGAGTCTGCTTGGGATTATCTCTCTCTATCTCTCTCTGTCTCTCCCTTTCACCCTGATCACTCTCTCTCTAAAATAAATAAATAAAATCTTAAAAAAAAAAACCAACAAAACCCCAAATCCTATAATTTAAAAAAGAAAATGACGAACCTGACACATGGACCTGAATTGGCACTTCACAGAAGAGGATATTAAAAAATTATATGAAAGATGCCCATTAGTCATTAAGAAATAAACATTAAAACTGCAAGAAAATACTGTGCAGATTTTAGAGGGCAGACTACAGAAAATGAACAGACTACGAAAATGAACAGACTACAGAACCAGCTGTGGGTGAGGATGTGAGCAGCTGACATTCTCATTCATTGCTGGTGGCAGGGAAATGGATGCAACCACTATGGAAAGCAGTTTGGCGTTATCTACTAAGGTGGAACATAAGAATACCTTATGACCTCATGAACAATTACCCTCTAGGCATAGATCCAACAGAAAATTGTGCTCCAGGAAATGTGTATAAGAAAGTTTGTAGCAACGTTATTTAAACTAGTTAAAAATTGATAACAATCTAAATGTCTATCATCTGTAGATTGGATAAATAAAATTGTGGTATAGTCACACTTTTTAATATAATGGTGAAAAATGAATGAGCTACAGCTGCCTGCAGCAAAGTCGACCAGACTCACGAACATAATATTGATCAAAAGAAGCCAATACAAAAGAATGTATAGTATGTGATTCACTTCGTATAAATACCAAAAAGGGAAAGAAACTAAGCAAAACCAAATTCTGGTGTTAGGGAAACAAACTTGGGGGGAGGGTGATGTGAAAGAGAGTAAGGAAGTGATATCCTTAAAAATCAGGATAGTAGGGTGCCTGGGCTGCCTTCGGGCTCAGGTCATGATCTCAGGGTCCTGGAATCGAGCCCCGCCTCGGGCTCTCTGCCCAGCAGGAAGCCTGCTCCCCCCGCCCCTGCCTGCCTCTCTGCCTACTTGTGATCTCTGTCTGTCAAATAAATAAATAAAATCTTTAAAAAAACCCAGGATTTGGTGGGCAGGAGGGGACAAAAGAGAGGAGTCTGTAAGAAACTGATCATGTTCTATTTCTTGACCTAGGTGGTAGTATCACATCCGTTCACTTTGGACAAATTGTTGAACTGTTTATGTATATCTTACATATTTTTGTTTAGTAATATGCTTTAGATATGTGTTTCATTTTAAAGAAAGTTAAAGGATAGAGTCCCATACACACAGTTTACAAGGTGAAGGGCCACGTTGAGCATTTAGTCTGTGCCAATAATCTTTAAGAATCCCACACTAAAGACAATATCTATCAGGGATGGTGGATGTATGGTCCTTGTGTCTTCCAATGACTACATCTTTCACCTGTGACCAATAGATATCACCAATAGATTGTGTCCCATTTTCCACAGAGCCCAGACAGCCATTCTCAACCAACCTGACTGACTTATCATGGAAGTTCCTATCTATTCTCCATCTGGTGTCTATGTATCCTAACTTATTAGATAAAGTAGAATAATCAAACCAGTTTGGGTATGAACGGAGCTTGGTATATCATCCGAAGTATACATTGGCATGTGTAAAGACGTTGTGCATGAAACCAACACCAGCTCACAACCCAGGAACCTAAACAGAGGGCTCCAAAGGCATATTTGTCCTTGGATGTGCATCTGGGGTTAATCTAGTGCCTAAATGCACATCCTCACGCTCAGTCCAGTGCTCTATTCTTTTTACGAAAATCCCTCCTAAGGGGCACCTGGCTGGCTCAGTTGGTAGAGTATGTGACTCTTGATCTTGGGGTTGTGAGTTCAAGCCCCATGTGTGGGGTAGAGTTTACTTAAAAAATCCCTCCTCTCTGCTGTCTGTACTTGGCTTGTATAGTTCAACGTTTCTATCAGTTTTTTGTATGAGAAATGGATGCTTCATTTAATAAAACCTACAGATGACAGAAAGCTGGGAAGAATAGCTAATACTGCAGATGATAGAGTCAAGATTTAACATAATCTGGATAAGCTCCAACATTGGTTGGAAACCACAAGATGAAATGCCAGAGGGATATATGCAAAGTTTTGTATTTAGATTAAAAGCAAAGCAAAGCAAAACAAAACAACAGGGGCACCTGGGTGGCTTAGTTGGTTAAGTGTCTGCCTTTAGCTCAGGTCATGATCCCAAGGCCCTGGGATCAAGCCCATGACAGGTTCCGTGCTCAGTGGACAGTCTGCTTTTCCCTCTCCAGCTCCCCTGTGCTTCTGTTCCCTCTCTCACACGCTCTCTATCATAAATAAATAAAATCTTAAAACAAACAAACAAACAATGGCACAAGTATACAAGCTTAGCTTTCTATCAGCAGACTGGAAAAGTATTCGGGAGTTTTAGTCGATACTTAAAGGAAGTTGTAGACATCAGCAAGAGACCCTCCCTCTGCCACAATCTAAAGACTTAAGCTACAGAATCAACACCTAACGGATGGGATTAAATATATGCAAAAGTATATTCGAGAGGAGACACTGGGAAAATCAATGGAATTTTGTTGTGCCATGGTCTAGAGAGAATCTAGAGTATCTAGAAAGAGAGGGTGTGTGTGACGAGGGGAATTGGTCAATTAGCCTGAAACATAGGAAATGAAGTCCAAGTGCAGACTGACTGGTGTCAGAGGATAAGAGCCTTTCACTTCGGTGTAGTCAGTGGGTAAGTACACAGGTCCTGGAGTCAGCCAGCTGCCTGTGCTTAAAACCAAGTTTGCAAAGAACCAACTATGATGATTTGGGCAAGTTACTAATGCTTTGGCAATTCTCCTTTATAGAATGGGGAGGTTTGTGATCCCCACTTCTGGAGTTATGGGTATTAAATGAGATAGTGTGGGATGGACAATACATGTTAGTCACTATTATCATTATCTTTATTATATGTAGATCAATACACTGGCTTTCCACGCCCCCACAGGCTTTTTTAGTTTCTACATCAGTCTTTTGTGGCTACAGATGATTCTTTCCATAAAAATCTACTTCATCTTGGTGAGCTGAGAAAAGAAAAATCAGATTCCTGAGTGGTTAATCCCAGAGCTACAGTCATAGTTATTTTTATTATTTCAATATAATATTCATGGGGCGCCTGGCTGGCTCAGTGGGTTAAGTGTCTGCCTTTGGCTCAGATCTTGGGATCCTGGGATGGGGAACCACCCCCACCCCGTACACCCTTCCCACCTCTGCACAGGGTTCCCTGTTCAGCAGAGTCTGCTTCTTTCTCTGCCCCTCCTCCCCTGCTCTGTCTCTCAAATACATAATTACATAAAATCTTTAAAAAATTAAATAATATTCATATCCTGCAACTATGCTGAACAGACATAGCAGAATATTTCATAAATTTGTAAAATATCCATCCTCTAAGGGGCCCCTGGGTGGCTTCTCCCACTCCCACTCCCCCTGCTTGTGTTCCCTCTCTTGCTGTGTCTGTCTCTGTCAAATGAATGAATGAATGAATGAATGAATGAATAAATAATAAATAATCTAAAAAAAAATCCATTCTCTAAAAATGGCATGGATGAACTCCAGGTCGCCATGGCCTAAGAAGGGTTAAAAAGCTAGCATGCTGAAGGGAGCCTCTCAGCTGTCTTTAATCCTTGGGGGAGTGAAGGCTGAAAGGAAGGCCTCCACATTGGACCAGGCTGGCGCAGGCTGCAGGGAACTTCCGGGTCCTGAATGCACGCATTGCAAGCTCCAGACAGAACAGCCAGGGCAGCACAGCTCTTCGCTCTGTATTTCTGTAAGTTTGGGCATAAGCAAAGAACTTGACCAG
The DNA here is from genome assembly GCF_030435805.1 of Mustela lutreola. Lineage (NCBI taxonomy): Eukaryota > Metazoa > Chordata > Mammalia > Carnivora > Mustelidae > Mustela > Mustela lutreola. The sequence goes on along the minus strand of NC_081299.1, from coordinate 49,536,634 downwards.
CCATGATGGCTTTAGAGTCCTCATGAAAACCCTGGGAAATGAATGGGATCCAGAACTTGGTCTTTGGCCTCTAAATCCAGTATTTTAAAAAAATATTTTATTTATTTATTGAAGAGAGAGCACAAGCAGGGGGAGCAGCAGGCAGAGGGAGAGGGGGAGGCAGGCTCCCAGCTGATCAGGAATCCCAATGTGGGGCTCGATCCCAGACCCCCGGGATCATGACCTGAGCCGAAGGGAGATGCTTAACTGACTGAGCCACCGAGGTGCCCCATCCAGTGTTTTTAAAAAGTCACCTGCATCAGAAGTACCCACTTGTGGCGTCTATTACAACTTTAGTTGCCTGACCCACATCTGTAGAGATTCTGATTTGGTAAATGTGCAGTGGGGCCCAGAAAACTGCGTTGGCACAGTCCAGTGTGCTTTCTTCTACTAAACCTTCTACTCTAATTTTAAGACTTTATTCCTTTGATGGATGTTTATTATTCCAACTATGTACTAGACCTGTTTCAGAGACCGGTGGACACATTAGTGAGTAAAACTCTCGAGGTGCCCTCTAATCGAGACTCTCTCTAGTAGGAGGACACATTTGCCCAATAAGCAAGCCAGTCAAAATCAAGACCCCTGCCAGCCAGTCAACATTGACTAAATAGGGTGCCATTGCCGAGAGTGATCCGTGGCTCTCCTGGATTGGGGCGCCTCTTCCAGAAGGTGAGGTTAAGCTGAGAGATGCACGATGAGACCGCCTGCAGAACGTCAAAGGCAGCACGTTCCAGCCCAGAGGCTTGCCTAGGTCCCTGGCCCCAGGAGGAGAAAGCGCCTGTTGTGGTCGAAGGATTGAAACAAGCTCACGGTGGTCAGAGCGTCCTGATGAGAGGAAAGCCCGCTTTGCCAGGTGGACGATTCCCAGATCTCACATAGCTTTCGTTTTATTTTAAGTAGGATGGGGAGCCACTTGAGAGCGTAAGCCAGGTAGGAAATCATCTGATTTTCATTTTAAAAAGGCCCTTCCTGCTGTTGCACAGTCTATAGGTGTGTGACATGTGGCTCTTCAATACAACATCGTGACCCCGGGAGAGAACTTGTTTTTAGGGGTTTCTCTGTTAACACCTGTTAACACCAGTGCTTTACAGCTTCTGAAGCATTTTTATATACCTCTTTCTTTTGTTCTCCTGAAAAAACCCTAGGAGACTCATCTTCCTATAATCATGTTGCTGATGGAGAAACTGAGGCTTGTAAAGGATGAGATTCTTCTTAGGCTGCTTGTTTTCTGAGGCAGACGTTTGGAAAGGGGGGATTTTACATAAAGCTCTGGATTCTTTTGGTGTTAAAAAATGCAGACGTGTCCTCACATCACAGTGATGGTGAGCTGCTGAGGGACGGTCCCCTCAGATGACAGCTGCCCCCTCCCTTCCTGGGAAGCCAGATCTGTTTCAGTCCTTTCCTTCTCTGCTGACCCAGGCTGTGTGTGTCTGAATTCTAGACTCCAGCTCTCCTGTGTCTTCAGCCTGCTCTTGTGGCACCTCTTTAAAAGCCATTTTCGGGCCCCTGGGTGGCTCAGTCAGTTAAGCGGCTGCCTTCAGCCCAGCTCACGAACTCACAGAGTCCTGGAATCGAGTCCCGCATCAGGCCTCTTGCTCAGCAGGAAGCCTGCTTCTCCCTCTCCTTCCCACTTGTGCTCTCTCTCTCTCACTTTCTCTCTCTCAGAAATAAATAAATAAAATCCTAAAAAAAAAAAAAAAAAAAAAAAGCCATTTTCCTCTTCCCCTATCAAATCTGTTTGCAGAGAGGGGGGCGCTGTTGCAACCTTATTATCCCCAGCTGGGACCTGGGCTTATTCTCATGGGGGTTTAGCCCAGCACAACCTGTGTAACATTGAGGTTGTTTGGTGTTTGGTGCTTTAGCTTGGAAATCCATGCCAAAGTTGCCTTTGCTCTCCAACATGGCTACTTGAGATCCCAATAATAGGGAGAAAAATCCACGTTTATTCTGTGCTTCCACAGTACTTTAGAAGACTGGGAGATCCCCCAAAATTGTATATAAAAGCTTGTGTTTGTATGAATTTTTCCAGGGAGAGGATTTATAGCTTTATTTAGACTTTCAAAGACATTTTTTCTAAAAAAAGAAAAAAATGGGTTTATTGGGGGTGTCTGGGTAGCTCAGTCTGTTAAGTAACTGATTTTTGATCTTGGCTCAGGTTGCTGTCTCGAGGTTGTGGGATTGAGCCACGTGTTGGGCTCCTTGCTCAGTGGGGAGTTGGCTTCTCATCCCCTCCCTCTGCTCCTCTCCCTGATAAATAAATAAGTCTTTAAAAAATGGGTTTATTAAAACTGAGCTTGTAGAGCATTGGGTGAATGAGATGGTAGGCATGGAGTGCTTAGCTCAGTGTTTGGCATACAGGAGGCGTTAACTAAAGGATAGGATTTAGTATTGTCATTGCTGGTGTTGGATCACTGTTGTTCCCATTATATCTAAATGCCTGCTGTGGACAGAACTGTGTCCATATATTGAAGCTCTGACCCCTTTAGCCCCCAGTGTGATGACTGTGTTTGGAGCTAGGGCTTTTAGAAGGTTGTTAAGTTTAAATGAGGTCATAAGGGTGAGGGCCTTGCTTGATAGGACTGGTGGTCTTATAAGGAGAGGAGGAGAGGCGCCTGGGTGGCTCAGCGGGTTGAGCAACTGCCTTTGGCTCAGCTCATGATCCCAGGGTCCTGGGAGCTCCGTGTTGGGCTCCTTGCTCAGCAGGGAGTCTGCTTCTCCCCTCCCTTTGCCTACTACACTGCCTGCTTGTGCTCTCTCTCTCTGTCTCTCTGTCAAATTCAGGGCGTGGAGGAAAGGCCATGGGAGCATGCAGAGAGAAAGTGGCCATCTGCAAGCCAGAAAGGGAACTCTGACCAGACCCCAGCTGTACTGGCACCCTGATTTCAGACTTTTTACCTCCAGAACTGTGAGAAAATACGTTTCTATTGTTTAAGCCACCTGGTTTATGGTATTTTGTTGTGACAGCCTGAGCTAAGACAACACCCAACCCTCTTCTTTCCTGAGCCAGAACCTTCTAGAGCAGGGACAGCGGGAGACCCTAGATACCATCTCTGGGGGTGAGGTTGGTTTGGAATTGGTTTGCTGTTGTAGCATCTAGACTCATTGTGCTTCAAGTGTCCTGCTTGTTCACCAAGATGTAGTTTTATTTGTTTGTTTGTTGTTGTTATTGTTGTTGTTTTTAATGACATAGGCTGACCTAAGCATTCATCTGAACTTCTGGCTGTTTCTCTCATTGAGTGCTCCACTTTCCCAGCTCACTGGAGCTTTACCCTTATCATCAGCCTTCTGAGGAAGCAATGTGATTTAATGATTAAAGATGTGGATTTTAGAGTCCCTCTACCTGATTCTGAATCTTAGTCAGCCTCTCACTATCTGTGTGACCTTGGGCAAGTTACTTAACCCCTCTGGGCTTTGGTTTCCTCATTTGTAAAATGATGTTAATAATAGTGCCTATGTGAAAGGGCCACTGTCAGGCTTACAAATGATTTAATACATGGAAAGTGTTTGGAACAGTGCTTGGCACATATGAAATCCTGTACATGCTAGCTGTTATTATAATTACTTATCTTGGGCTCTCACCCAAGTTGGGTTGGCCCCTCATCAGGTGAAGGGGCCAACTTTTTTTCTATTAGAGCAGCTACTTGCTGGAGTCCTACTCTGGCTGGATGTGTCAGGTGCTTGATACTGAATATTGTCTTGCCTAGAACCTCCAGCCACGGTAACCCACTCACTGGATCCGAACTTTTTGTGTACTGACTTGAATGTTGAATTACTCTTCCTTATAATGTAATGCTTGACTTAACTCAGATCAGAGGGTGAAGATGTGACATTAATGTTGATAACTTGAGGCCTTTTCTCTGTTCCTAAATAATGATAATTAAAAAGGGGGCAGTATTTATCGCATCTCTATATAGGGGCTCTTCTGCCAAGGGGCCTTATGCATCATCCTGACTGAGGGGTGAGGGTTGGAACAGAATTCAGTGGTTCCAACTGTGATGGTTAAGGATCAAAATCACTCGAGGAACTTATTATTAACATGGATTCCTAGGTTCTACAACCAAGGCTTTCATTTTAGTAGGTCTGGGATATGGTCTGGAAAACTATATATTTTTTAAAGATTTTATTTGTTTATTTACTCTAGAGAGAGAGAGAGTGCATGCAGATGGGGGAGGGGCAGAGAGAGAGAGAGGAGAAGCAGATTCACCACTGACCCGGGGTTCCTGGACCCTGGGATCATGACCTGAGCCAAAGGCAGATGCTTAACTGACTGAGCCACCCAGGCACCCAGGAAAATTGTGTTTTTAATAAGCACCTCAGGTAATTCTTATGCAACTGTTTGGCTGACTTGTATTTGAGAGTTACTTGGCCAGATGTTCTCTCAAGGTCTCTTTGAGCCTTTGGCATGTGAACTTTCAGAATGAATGTAAGGACTGGGGAAGATAAGGTGATAACTTAGAACCAGGTCCTACTTCTTTAAAAGCATTTCCCAAGTCAACACAACCAGGGTTTTAGTCTAAACAGGGAGCTAGACAGTGATCATGTGAGAAAATGGAATCTCACACTAAGTTCTCGTAGCTCAATTTACAAATAGCCATTCTCCAAAGGCTTTTAGCCAGGCATTTTGGGAAGAGTTTCTGGAATGGCGGTCCCATTTAATGTACTATAAATTACCTTCCGGGCAAAATAGATCGCTGACGGCTGTAACAACATTTATTTGCAGGAATATCAGTGGTGGCTAAGATCTTCTATGTACTAACTAGAATTTCGAAGTCGTTCGCGTAAGAAGCATCCTTTTAGGGAAGACTTAAATCTTAGAAATGACCACCTAGGAGACAAAATGCCGTTCTCATGTATTCAGTGAAGACAGTTGGGGATTTGTTGAGAAAGCTAGCTGGTGTCGGGGAGGCCACAGGCATCGTGCACGACTCCCCTTTGACGAGCGTTTAATTTGGCCTTGTAAAGTGTCTGAAGTGCAGGCATTTAATTTGTTTGACAGAAGCAAGCCCAAAGCACGTCCTGTAATTCCCTGCCACAGGGTTTCACGAGTCTTACCACATGGCAGGCGTAGTCTGAGAGTCTGTATTAAATCAGCTTCAAGTCAAAACACTAGTATGACAAAGGTCTGTTTTAATTAAAAGACACAAACCTCTCTCTTTGGAGCCAGGTGGAGGGCCATAAAAGAGCATACCGTCCACCGTCCTGTTCTACGGAACACTTGGCTCTTGCCCGGAAGAGGACCAAGATGCTCTGGGGCAGGCAGGTAGGAAACTGTCAGGGGGTCCTGCAATGTCTGGTGTGGCTAGCCATGTGTCACGGTTTCTTTCCTCCAACGATGCTGGCTTGCTGCCACCATATCAGTTATCTCCAGCTGAGACAGTAATGATCTAGGATACCACTTTTTTAATATTACATCTCAACAAACCAGAATTAGGAAACTCTACCCAATTCACACACTTTGACATCCCCATGCATTAATATCCACCTGCTCATAAATCAACCATAAATCAAGCTTTTCCGCCTCGAGCGTGTGAAGTGACCGTATTTTAACAATATATGAAATATTCCCCTCATCTGAGTATTCTGCTGCTCCCTGTCCTCTGCAAGCTTGGCTATTTTTCCTACAAGGAGAGAAGAGCTCTGAATTCTTAGAGAAGCGTAAGATACAGCAAAGTCGGCTAGCTCTAACGTGAAATGCATGTATGCTTTCGGTTTGGGGGATTATATACTGTGACTTCCCATTTTCTCATGACAGGGCCTAGTCTTCCCTTTCCACCTCCTCTTCTGCCAATTCCCCCCTTATTCTGCTTTCAATGTTCCAGACAGCCTTCTTGAGTTTCTTCAAAATCTATTCTCCCACCCAGGACCTTTGAAAGAGGGATCTCGGGGCGCCTGGGTGGCTCAGTGGGTTGAAGCCTCTTCCTTCGGCTCAGGTCATGATCCCAGGGTCCTGGGATCGAGCCCTGCATCAGGCTCTCTGCTCAGCAGGGAGCCTGCTTCCTCCTCTTTCTCTCTGCCTGCCTCTCTGCCTACTTGTGATATCTCTCTCTGTCAAATAAATTAAAAAAATCTAAAAAAATAAAAAAAAAGAAAGAGGGATCTCTCTACTGAGCTACTCGCCCCTCCCCCTTACACTAGTCCCTATATCCCTGGGCCCCTTCTCCTAGTTCCTTCGTCCACTCATTCATTCAAGAAGTATTTACTGAGTATCTGTAAGTGCCAAACACTTGAGCTAATGAAACTAATTAAAGAACCCCATAGACCTTACATTCTAGTTTAGAGAGGGTTACTCAGACCAAAATAGACATAACGAATGAGTTTATTGTATGTTAGAAGATGATAATTGATATGGAAGAGTAGAAAGTATGGAAAGTGCTTGCAATTTTACATAGGTTGGGAGAGAACTCCTTACTGATATGGTGAAATTTAAATTTATCTTCAATTATTCTTATAATTTAGCTCAAACTTACTTCTTTAGGGATGCCTTCCAGACCAGATCAATCAGTGAGATTTCAAACGTGTAACTAGGTCATGCTCTGTTATGCGCTCCCATAATTCCCGAAAGCTCTTAGCGCCACTTGTCATTACATAGTCAAGTGATTATTTCCTAAGGAATGTCCTGTCCTCTATATTATAAGCTCCATGAAGGCCAGGATGAGATCCTTTCTGATTACTTCTCTATCTTGAAAGGTAGCACAATACAATTTTGTTAAAATGAATACAAAACTCTGCACAGTATGGATAAAAATGCATATACAATGATATGAGAATTAACTGTGATAGTGAATAATGAATGGATGATATGAGCAATAATGAACAAGTCCTTTTTTGCAAACTGCAAAGTTCTGGAAACATGCAGGCATCGCTATTTCTGTGAATGAAAGACCCTTGTGTATCAGTGTGGTTCTGTGTTCATTGATATTGTAGGATCTGGGATCCCCTTTACAGAGGCAGTGTGGGTGAGTGGATAGGAGTGTGGGAGATGAAACCAGATTGCCTGTGTTGATTCTTAGCTCTGCTGCTTACCTTGTGACCTCATTGTGTCTCTACTTCCTCATCCATGAAATGGGATGACCATGGTACCAACCTTTCAGGGATGTTGCAAGATTAAAAGAATTAGTATCTCTAAGGTGCTTAGAAGAAGGCCTGGCATATGGGAAATAATAAACATTATTGTGATTATGGTTGTTATTCGTATCTGCTTTCAACTGCAATTCAGGGTTTTATCTATTGGCCAAAATCTTCCTTGGTTTCATCTTAGAGATAAGCTAGTAATTCCTAGTTCAGTGATATTTTCTTTAACATAAGTCAGAGAAAAAGGATGACCATCAGACCACATCCTGTAGGTTTTAACATGTGTTTGGGTTAACCAATGACTTGTTTTATTTTCTTACTCCTTTTCCAATGGTCTTGGCAGATGGAAGTGAAACTAGAGCCATTGATGGCGGAGAAAACCAGGTCCAATTCTGACTCTGTCGCTTACTGGTGGGAAGACCACTGGCAAGATATTAAATGTTTTGAGGTTCACACCCTCATTTATGAAATGGGGCTCATAATTGTTCCCTTGTGGGGTTGATGTGAGGACTGAGTGAGATAATGTCGATGAAAGGCCAGCTCAGAAAGCAGTCCCACAAATTCACTTCTATCTCCTTTTCCCTTTGCTCAGGAACAAATGTACATTTTAGGTTCTTTGTTTGTTTGTTGTTTAAGTAAGCTCTCCACCAGAAGTGGGGCCTGAACTGACAACTTGAGATCAAGAGTCACGTGCTCTACTCGCTGAGCCAGCCAGGCGCCTACAACTGTACATTTTAAAAGGAACCTTCTGGAGACAACAACAACAACACTGTGGTCTGTGATGAAGGCTCTGACAAGCGTTCTAAATCAGGAAGCCAAAGTCAACACATGTGGAACTCGCTACCCATGAGTGTAAAATGATTCACATCACTGGCAGAGAACATCAGTGCAGTAAGCGCACTGTCCGTGTGTTATCACATAATGAGGAGGAAATAGTTATTTAAAAAGGATTATTTTTTAAATGTCAAAAATGTATCAATTTATGTAGAACTAACCATCTAACTAGAAACACCATGCCGAAGGTACTTTGGTGGGTTGCGGAGAATTTTACAAAACAACTTATTATTGATTAGCAAAAACAAGTTAAGAATATTTGTGCTGTAACAGTCATAGGAATGAAGGAGACTTATTCTGAATGTTCAAAGTTATTGCTTGATGACCATAATCATATATGACTCCAGGTTTTGTGTGTGTGTGCGCGCGTGCACGCATCAGTGCGTGTGGTTGTGACAAAAATGAAAATAAGTCCAAAATGTTCCCTTCCCATGCTCAAAGATTTTGGATTTTCTTTGTTTCTCTCCTGGGTGTTTTTTGCTGATTTTCAGTTGCAAAATACGATTTTCAGTAGGGTCACAGTTAAACGCTTCAAATTACGTTCCACTCCAAAAGACCTCGTTTAGCTTCCAAATCTTCTTTTTCCCCAGGTTTGGGATTTCTGATCAACAGATGTTTATTGAGGCACCATTGTGTCAGTGGCAGGTTCCCAGAATGACTTTTCCAATGCCCCTGGTGTTGCAGATGTTGGATAAATTGGAAATCTATGAATCCGAAGTTAAAGCAGAGTTAAAATTATGTGTGAACATGCACTGAACGCTTAGAAGGCAACATGCTGTTCACCACTGGCAGCAGCAGAATTGGGGGATTTATTTCTACTTATTGGCTTAAAATGTGAAATCTAGATGTGAGGAGGCCTAGCATTCCTGTCCTTAGGGAATCGTCATGCCAAAGCTACTCATTCTAATTCTTCAGACATTCTTGCTTGCTTGGCTAATGTTCAAGTTCACCGCCATTCCAGTCCATGCCTTTGATAGCCCTTCATGTCGATAAAATAAAATTTGGCATTCCAGGCTCTTCACAGTATGGATTCTGCTTACCTTTCAGGCTCTATTTCTTTCAGCTCCTCTGCTAGCTCAATGGTGTAGATGAAACCAACTTTTTGCTCTTCTTCATTCACTGAGTACTAGTCTTGGCCAGCTACTGTTTTATTAATTTAAAGGAATATTTTATCTTCTCAATTTTCCGGGGAGGTTGTCATTGTTATCCCTGCTACAGATGAAGATACTGAGGCTCAGAGACATCAAATGATTTGTTCAGATTCATGGACAATCATGTGGATGAGTTGTTGTTTGCTCCCAGATCTCTAATTTCAAAAACCACAAGGGGAAGAGCTCTTTGCATCACACTATAATGCTTTCCTCCTCAAAATGCCTAACACTGGCTCTGCACCCTTCTCCCATGTGATGGTAGGATAATGGTCTCCCAGTGACGTCCATGTCACAATCCCTGCGACCTGTAAATGTGTTGCCTTCCATGGCAAACAGGGATTCAGGTTGGCCGTCAGCTTACTTGAAGATAGGGAGATGACTCTGGATTAACCAGGTAGATCTAATGTAATCATGAAGGTCCTTAAAAGTAGAAGTGGGGGTTGTTGTGGGGAGCTGAGAAGACTCAGAGGAGGAGAGCTGAGGATGGGAGGTCAGTCAGAGATGAGCAGTGTCGTTGACTTGGAAGATGGACAGGCGGCCAGGAGTGGAAGGCTAGAAGTAGCCTCTCGACACAGGAAGTACAAGGAATGGACTCTCATCTAGAGCCTCTCTTCTAGGGGTCACAGGTCTGCAAACACCTTGATTTTTAACTAGGGGATACCCCGGTTGGACTTCTAACCTCAGAACGGCAAGACAATAAATTTATGTGATTTTAATCCACCCTAGCTTTGGTACTCTCTTACAACAGTGGCAGGGAACAAATCCACTCTAAGCAGTATTCCTTTTCTGTCTACTTCAGCTGCTACATGTCATGCCCAAGGTTGAAATCCACCATCCCCTCCAACCCTCCTTACTATCAAAGCCTGCTCTTGGGGAAGATGAGAAGGTGACCTTGATGAACTGTACTGTCCCAGACAGAACTGATAAAAACTGTCTAAACCAAGCTCCTCAGCTCAAGAGAGGTGGAATGACTTGTCCAAGGTCACACAGGTAGCAGTGTTAGGGCAAGAGCTCCTATCTACAACTCCTGATTTCCACTTCAAACAGCTTACGAAGGAAACTTAATTTAAAAGCGTCAGCACTTTTCTAGGGATCAGTGCTCTGAGATTTAGTTATTAATCATCTGTGTCAGAATTTCCAGATCTAGCAAACAGATTGGATCCTTGCAAATCACACTAAATATGTCTATGAAGAAGCCTATGTCTATGGGAATTAACCAACCCACCACCATCCTATTCACTCATTCATTCAGCCAGTAGGATATATTTGCTAGGTACTGAGCGAAGTCCTGAGAATTGAAAATGAGTAAAACACAGCCCCTACTATTAGGAACTCATGGTTTAGTGGGACTAGGAGAAGGACAAGGATGGCGAGAATAGTTAAAGAGAAACTACAAAGTCTTGTGATAAGTGATATGATAAAGTGAAGAAGAAGAGACACTGGGCAGCCTAAAAAAGGGGGTCTTCACTCCAGTTTAAGGCTTCTGGAGAAAGTAGTGTTTTGGCCTTGGTTGGCCTGTAAGGAATTAACTTACAGAGAAGCAGAGAGCATTTCATAGTGGAAGGACAGTAGAACTGGACTGGTCAGGTTAGATTAATAAACCATAGAGGCTTCTTATTCTCTACCAAAGTCCCAGAGTCAGCTCAAAGAGTCATTTGATAGTTCATTGGATTTCAGAATGGTTCCGTCCAGCCTTGGACGGTCAATGTGTAGGAGTGGAAGGCACTATTAGCCAGGGGCATGAATTTCAACTCTACTCCTTCCCACTGTGTCGACATAGGGTGTCCCTTTGTGCCTCAGTTTTCTTGTCTCTGAAATGGGAAAGCGACTTCTTTCTTTGCATGGTGGATGTGAAGACTAGAGGCAATGCATGAAACAGCATTTGACATGGAGTGTTATGTAAAGGGCAACTGTCAAAGTCAGGCTTAAGGATAGGGCTCAGTTACTCTCCCCTCAGTCTTTGTCCAGTTTTTTGGTAAGCATTGTGTTGCTCCATACTTCTTTCCAGTCTGTGGGTAATTCTCACTGCTGGTCCAGAGAAGGTTGGGGAAGAAGATGCTAGAGTGGTCTGGCTTCAGCGAGGAGTATGAAGTCTCCCCACCATCCTGTAGCCATTTCCCTTCCAGCTGCTGGGGTCCTTGTTCTGATGTGTAAGACCAGCTGTACCTATCACACTCAGAAGGCCTTTCCTTCCTGGTGACCGGCTCCTCCTCCACCTCCGACACACCATGCTTTAGCTGCTGTTCACCTGCCCTGGTGGATGGATCTACTTGGGCGGTTATAATGCCGGGAATGCCCTTAGCCCACCTCATTTGTCTGACACATTCTTATCGCCTTTAAAACTCAGCTCACACGTCATTCTGCAAAACCTTCCCTGACTTCCCTTCCATGAATCAGCTCTGTCCTCCTCTGAGTTATCATGGTGTCTGGTACAAATCTCTTAACTCATTGTGCACATTACACTAAATCAACTGTTCATCTGCCTCTCCCTTCAGACCGAATGTTCCTAGAGAACAGGTGTGTATATTCATCTCTTCATTTCTAGGGACTCAACAAATGTTTGTTGAATGACTGATTGACTAAATGAATGAAAGGCAGAAAGGTTTTCAGAATTTTCCAGAAGCTGATGCTTATGAAAAGGTGGATTGGGAGTCCTATAAGTAATTACACTATCACATTCTGTAATGGATTGGTGCTAGCTGGGGAATGACAGTATGTCCAAAAGGTAATGAATTAAAACCTTGCTTTGGCATGTTCCCTTTTAGAAATGAGAGCAGTCTTTCAAGTGACTTAAAACATAAGGCTTTAGTAAACGTGTAAGAAAATATATGCAATTAGACTCAATCAATAATGTTGTCCCTGACTAATGTCTATATTTAAGGTAGTTAAATTATGAAAAAGACCTTTCTGATTTAATTGTCAGTCTGGCTTATCATGTATGTACACAAGCTGTTTATAGGGTTTTCTTTCAAGATTTTCAGACTCTCAACCAACACAGGTATAGGGAAGTAGCAACACACTACTTAAGATGGGAGAGGCTGGTAGGTGATTTCAAGTAAAGCAGGGAAGCCAAAACAATTCATCTAGGTAGGCCAACAGAAGCAGAAATTCTGCAAAATGCTTTTTCTCTTCTCATTCATTCATTCATCCACTCAGAAAACATTAATTCAGCACCACCATATGCCAGGGACTGCACTAGGTGCTGGCAATTCACTGGAGTAGAAAAGACAGACATCAAACACAAATATATATATATATATATATATATATATATATATGCATTATGTTTATGTCCTCCCCACACCCAAGCTCAGAATACCTTATGTTTTTTAAAATTTTATTTATATAAATGCAACATCCTTGCAATAAGCGAGAAGTAAGGAATAATATAAAAAATGTACCTAGACAGTGTGCTGGGTACTGGAGACACAAAAATACCTTCAAATGCCTTCTGGCTTAAAAAAATTTTTTTTTTTTAAGATTTTATTCATTTATTTGTCAGAGAGAGAGAGGCAGGAAGGGGGAGAGAGCACAAGCAGGGGGAGTTGCAGGCAGAGGGAGAAGCAGGCTCCCTGTTGAGCAGAGAGCCCAGCATGGGGCTGGATTCCAGGACCCTGGGATCAGGACCCCGGTGGCTGAAGTCAGCGGCCCAACCCACTCAGTGCTCCAGGTACCCCAGGAGAGAGAGTCTTAAGCTGACTTCATGCTGAGTGCAGAACCCAAGGAGGGGCTCCATCTCATGACCCTAAGATCACAATCTGAGCCAAAACCAAGAATCAGCTCCTGAGACACCCAGGCGCCCCAGAGCTTCTGGCTTTAGTGGGAGAAACAAACACAGGAACAATAAAACTAATAATGCAGAATGAAAAGTATAGCGATAGAGGTAAGCATATAGTTGCTACCAGAAGAATGGGGAGCAGCAGCACTTCCTTCCTCTCTCCCATCCCAAAGGCACAAAGGCTGGGCAGGGGAACTGTGGGGAATCAAATTATATCACTAACAAATTTTCTTTTTCTTTTTTTTTTTTTTAAAGATTTATTTATTTGACAGAGAGAAATCACAAGTAGACAGAGAGGCAGCCAGAGAGAGAGAGAGAGGGAAGCAGGCTCCCTGCTGAGCAGAAAGCCCGATGCGGGACTCGATCCCAGGACCCTGAGATCATGACCTGAGCCGAAGGCAGCGGCTTAATCCACTGAGCCACCCAGGCGCCCCACTAACAAATTTTCTTAAATCAAATTATATCACTAACAAATTTTCTTAAGGAGAGCCAGCTTTGAATGGAATCTGCATCTCTGCCTTCCTTTTGTCCTGGGCAAGCAGAGGAAGGGTGCAGCCAGCAGGCAGGGCCATCCTCCTGGGGGATGGGAGAGAAGTAAAAACTTTTGCAAGGAGGAGCTCCTGGACAGGGTGGAGGAGCTGCCCAGAGCCCATGGTCCTGAAAGCCGCCCTGGGGGGCTAAACCCTATGAGAACTTCTAGAGCCCTCCTGCCCTGACTCCCTCACACATGGTTGGTACCCCGGGCAGAAGGGACTGATGTCCAAGGCAGCCGCTGAACCAGTACCAGCCAAGGGGCACTCCGCTAAAACTTCACATTTGAAATTATTGAATTTCACCAATTTTATTTAAAACACTCTCAATCCTTCGGAAATAAAGGGCTCTTTAAATAAAATAAGCACTGAAATTCTAGCAGTATCCTTTTGATCTGGGGCTGTCACCAATAGCCAGAGTTTGCAACTAGTAGTCACAGGATGGATTTAGACCGCAGACACATTTGCTGTCCGAGCACATTTTTAACTTTTAGAATACAAATACCTCTGTAGTGGGGCTGACTTTCTCTGTTGTGCATAGAGGCAAACATTCCCTGATGGCTTCTCCTGTGCTGTATGTCTGCCTGGTCCCAGAGGGCGGCTGAGGTGGCCCTCTCTCAGCGAGGCTGACCCCTTCTTCTTGCAGACAAGGAAGCTAAGGCTCAGAGGAAAAAGTGCCCCGAATACATCAGAGGTAGGACTAGAATCCAGGGTCCCAGACCTCACTAGGCTCTTGCTATGCGAGGAGCTGCCTCTCAGAGAAGCACTTTGGGAATGGAGTGTGCCTAGGCTGTAGGAAGCTGCCTTACTGAGCTGCCCTTTGCAAGGGAAGAATCTTTGTTAGTACCACCCATAAACACGGGGGAGGGGGGGTTGGGGAGGGTTTAAGGGGAAGGCTTGAGGAGACTTAATGTCAAGGTCTCTACAATTTAAGCATCTGCTTGTCCTTGCACCCCGAGATAAGTGACGGGCTACTCTGGATGGGGTGGGTGCATACCATGTCTCCCTTTAGGGTGCCCGTGCAGGTGAGAGATAGCAGGGTAGCCCGGGAATGAGACTCAGGGTAGGGCTTGGCGGGAACGCAGCATTAGGAAAACCCTCTGAACCAGGGTCACTTTCCAATGCCTCTTCGCAGACTCAGATGTGGATGGGTGGGGAAGATTATGCATTAGGGCTTATCTCTCCCTCTCAGCTGGGTTTCTGTTATTCCCAGACGTGGAGGGGGCTGGCAAAGGCCCTGACCTATTCACTTGGCAGGTTGGATCTGCATGTGTGCATCTTTCCCACTCTCGAGGAACACGCCTGAGGACGGCTGAGGGTGGGGGAGGTGGGCTGAATTTGATCAGAAGCCAGATGGGAAAAAGAAATCAAATCTACCAATCGAAACATGCATTTACAAAATACAGAATGACTGGCTAGCTTTAACTGTTCACGTAAGCCAGGCCAACATGTTTAGGAAGAATGGGCTTCCCGGAGGAAGGCTGATAAACAGCATTTTCTCCAGTGCCAAAGCATGCCATTGCCCAGGGAATTTCTAATTCAGCTGACACACCGTTCTCTCAATTGATCCATTCACAGCCACCACCCATGGGTGGTGGTGGTGGGGGGCATCGCTGGCTGGGCTTTGAAAGGTTGCGAGTCCTTAAAACGGGGTGCAAGACTCTAGAGATTTCCCTCCTCCATGGGCACCCTGGAAGGTGACAGGGAGTCAGCCAATCTGCTGTCACTTTTCTCGGAGGGTTGAGGCAGACTGTCCCCTACTTTGCAGAGACCTTGTAAGCCTCTGCTGAATGGATCTTTCCCTTCGCCCTACTACCTGGATTCAGGGACATCTGGAGGGGATCCTCGAAGCCCCGTAAAAAGGTTGGGTGTCTGAGTCCATGATAGATGGCTTCTGAGGCAGCCACTTTTGTACGGGCCCTGGGCCATGGAGTCTGGGGACATGGATTCTACTCCAGCAACATCTCGCTTTCTCTACAGCGAGGTTTCAGAGTTCCCCTTAGCAGAGGAACACAGGACCTTGTTCTAGACTAGGAAAGAAAGGATGGCTCTTAAGCAAAGAAAGGATGACTCCCACATACACAGTTGTCTTGTGGAACTGGGCCGTGTTTACCACATGGTTGGTACTTGGCAAAGAATTTTTTTTTTTCAAATATTAACTTTTTTTTTGTTTTTAAGATTTTATTTATTTATTAGAGAGAGAGACAGAGTGAGAGAGCACGAGAGGGGAGAAGGTCGCAGGGAGAAGCAGATTCCTTATGGAGCTGGGAGCCCGATGCGGGACTCAATCCCAGGTCTCTGGGATCATGACCTGAACCGAAGGCAGTTGCTTAGCCAACTGAGCCACCCAGGTGCCCCGCAAGGAATTCTTAATTCTGAAATAAATTGAGAGTGCTAACTAGAGAGTGTGATATTATTACATGGGATGATAGGAAAAATAAGGTGTCTGCCTCACCCACCAACAGCTTACAATTTCATGGGGGAAAATATGCAAATGAGAATTTCCGGGCATGGAAGAGAAGAGGTGGAGATCACCCTCCGTTCAGGGGGAGAGCCTAAGCAGAGGTATGGAGACAGACAACTTCTCCTGATGCTGCCCCACAGCAGGGGACCTCTGTTTGACTTACTTGGAAAGAACCAGCACAAATCTTGCCCTTCAGTTTCCCACTTCCCCGCAGAACTCTGCTGGGTCAGTTCGTAGGTGGCATGTCTCCTAGACCTAGGCTCGGGCCCATTTGCTCAGCCACCTGACCGACTCCTGATGATGGTGTTCACTTTGAGAAAAAGTTTTTCAGATGCCTTTTAGAGCTCATTTTTGAAAGATGGTCCACCTGGTGCCTGCTCCTCGGCGCTGGATGGGGGCCAGAGGGTGACAGCAGCATGAACTCACTGTGGATAACAAGTCCTCTGTTATGACTGGGAGCGTTTGCAATGCTATAAATAACTCTATCAATATTGTGATAATGGCACTTTAAAGAGGTCTATTTTACAAGTGCTGAATGTAAGAGAGACCACAGCTGCGCTCATTAATTCTGAAGTATGCCTCCCTCTATGTACGACTTGCAGGTGTAACAATAGTCGTGTTGACTCAGTGGCAGTCTAGATAATGTTTAGATTAAGAAAAAGGTTAGAGTAACGTTGTTAGTTTTTCCATTGTGTTTGGCATAATGAAAACAAATTATACTAGCTTAATTGGAAGTGGGAAAAAAAAGGGCAAAACATAACTTTGGTACAGATTTCAGATGTTCACGGATAACTCCTCCCCCCTCTCCCCCAAGAGCAAGTATCATAATTGACAGCAGTAGATCTTTTGATAATTAATTGCAGTAAATTATCACTTGGCACAAAGAAGGCATAATTGTAATTAATTTGCAACCTTCCCAGCGTAACACTGAATTAGAAATGGCACTGCCGTCATTTTTCCAACAGAGGAAATCGAGGGTAAGAACAGGGTACCCTCTCTCTTTGATGTGCGTTCAGAGTTTTGAGGCGAGCCCCAGTTGTAATTTTTCTGGTGTGATTGTGACATCTCTGTGACTCTCTTGGGTTAGGGGTGTTTAATTTAGATTGTGACTGTTGGCTCTGGGCTATGATAGTTAGCAAGAGGGGTCCCCTGATGAGTTCTGCCAGGGCTTCCCACCACTTCAGTCTCCACTTCCTCACTTAACCTCTGCGTCTTCCTGTATCCATCCCATTCGCCAGGGTCCTTGCTGAAAGATCTAATTGATTCAGATAATAGGCATTGTTTCAGTGCAAAATATTGCGTTTGTAATTGAATGAATTAAGAAAGATTGGCCCTCCCTCCAAGTGTTTCCCTCTTTCTCCAGCGCATCTTACTTTTCAGGGGTCATGCAAGATCATTATTAAGAATCTTTGTCACAGTGCAATTTTATAGTGATTGCCGCAGATCAAGTTTCAATCTAATTGCTCAACAATTAATTAGAAACAGAAGTGAGGAATTAAAAACTACTTGCACTGGGTTCTAGAGGACTGTTTCTATTTCATCAGAGTGCCTGGGAGAACAAATCATTACGCTGTGAAAGCGTCCATCTGGGATAGAATTAAAGTCAAGTGGATGCATTCGGCCAAAGGGTGGCCCCCAGATTACTGCCGTGGCATGCCACACTGGTGACCAAGGCTTTCAAGGGGTCATGGAACTTTTCTTCTCTTGCTACAGATGTCTGCGTGAGAGAATGAGGAGAATCATATTTTTGACAATAAGGGCAAGAATTTTCTCTGCCTAGTGGTCATAAAAAGAAAAAAGTTAAAGATCATAGCCCTATTCCAAGCAGACCCATATAACAAAAATAAGCTTTATTAAATTATTGCGGACACTCTTCAAAGTTCTTCTGAGCCCCTTTGTTATAAATGCTGAAATAAAGTGAATTTATAGCCGGAGCCCTTCACCACCGCTGCCCTGCCCATGAACTCAGATTTGACCTATATGTAACACCTTCTCTGGGGGTTAACAAATCATTCAATCTTCATGCAGCTCTACTTTCTCAAAAAGCAACGCTTTAAGTCACCCCTGCTACCCTGCACCCTGCCAATAACTTCCTCCAGTTGGGTTGAATTAGTCATGATAGTTTTACTGTGTGAGCTAATATTCACAAGTGTCGGAGTTCAAACCACCAAACATATTTTACAGGAGACTTCAGATTGAACTCAAACCTTAGCCCTGGCTGACAAAGGTCCAAAAGTTTATTTTACTAAACTCCCCATATGAAGACCTAGAGCACATATCAAGGACATATAGATGCCAGCTACAAGTGCTGTGTGTTGTGCCCATGAACCTGGGATGCTGGCGTTTTCACTGGGCATAGAACTCCAAGTTTCCAATCTAACACTGAAACAGGATTTCCCTGGAGCGAAGGGAGGAAGAAAATTTCTGACAGACTCTTACTTGAAAGAGGAAGTAGACTTAATCTGTATATCCTCGGAGGAATAGAATTAAGGCTCATGAATGGATGTTTTGGAGATGTAGGTTTTGGCTTAAGGAAGAGTCACGTCAACATTTATCGTTGTCTGAGAGGCGAAAAGACACTGGTTGCAGGAGGAGCTGGGGTCGAGAGTGGAGATCAGTGGGTGGGGGGTGGGGGGGGTTGAGGTATGGGGTTTGAGAGAGGAAGTTGAAGGCTTTTGACATGCTTTTAAAAGCCTCTTCTAATTTAGAAACGGTGTATGAATGTTTGATTTCATGACGTATGAAAACAAGTTAAAATGAAAGACAAGACCCGAAGCCCAGTGATTCCCTCCCCCCCCCCCCCGCCCCGCTGTGGAAGTTGGGGTGGCATGTGACTCCGTGGTTGAAGCTCTAGTCCAATGCCCAGGGCCTTCTGAGTTCGTTACCAGCTCTTTGGGTGAAATCACTGATAAGCTAGCAGTTAAACTGAAGGTCTTTCTTTCTTTCATTCTTTTTTTTTTTTTTTTTTTTTTTTTTTTTTTTAGATTTTGTTTATTTGACAGGCAGAGATCACAAGTAGGCAGAGAGGCAGGCAGAGAGAGAGGGGGAAGCAGGCTCCCTGCTGAGCATTGATTCCTGATGTGGGACTCCATCCCTGGACTCTGAGATCATGACCTGAGCCAAAGGCAGATGCTTAACTGACTGAGACACCAGGTGCCCCTTTAGTTGTCTTTTATAGCCTAAATAATAGTTTAAAAATATTAGAATTTCTTAAAGAATTAAAACGTGATTTCATTGTTTACAGAACTCCTGAAACATTAACTAATTTATGGTTTGAGATTCAATGGCATAAAATATGGTACTAAAATCCACAGCTCCTCTAGGAAGATGTTGAAATTAAAGATAACAATAATGCAGTAATAATAGAGTCTTAAACGATATACCTGTCATGGTTGACATATATTTTAACACAAACTTCTCTTCTGTTCATCAAAACAGACAAGTACAACAGATGTTTATTCCTTTCCCATTTCATAGGTGAGTTATCAGAGGCTACACCTCTGGTGCGTGGTGGGAGGGGTCTGAGGAATTAGATCTCATTCCATACATAGTGGCAATCTCCTCCTTCAGTGTGTTTACATTTGTTTGTTTGTTTATCTAGAGAGGGAGAGAGCACATGAATGCAGGAGGTTGGGGGAAGGGGCAACAGGAAAGGGAGAGAATGCTAAGCAGGCTGCATGCCCAGAAATGAGGGGTGATGCGGGGTCAATTCTCAGACCCTGAGATCATGACCTGAGCTGAAATCAAGCTGAATCAAGATGCTTGGGGCACCTGGGTGACTCAGTTGGTTAAGTGTCTGACTCTCAGTTTCTGCTTAGTTCATGATCTCAGGGGTCGTAGCATCAAGCCCCGTATTGGGCTCCGTGCTTAATGGGGAGTCTGTTTGGGAATCGCTCTCTCCCTCTGTCCCTCTCCCATCACAGTACTCTCTCTTCTCTCTCTCTCTCTCAGAAAAAAGACAAACAAAAAAAAGAGATATTTGACTGAGCCCCCCCCCCCCCACCCCAGGGACACCAGTGTGTTTTACCTTTGAATCAAGGTACTCACAACAAATCACTTAGATGGACCTTGTTTGTTTGTTTGTTTGTTTTGAAGACTTTATTTATTTATTTGACAGAGACAGAGTGAGCACAAGCAGGGGGAGCAGCAGGCAGAGGGAGGGAGAGAAGTGGGCTCCCCACTGAGCAGAGAGCTTAACTTGGGTCTCAATTCCAGGACCCTGGGATCATAACCTGAGCCACCCAGATGCCCTCTCTTTTCTCCTTTCAGCCACAGTTGCCCAGACTCCAGTCTCCTAGGGTGCAACGAGGTCAAGCTGGGGCGAAGAGAAATGGGATTAGCCCTGTGGCTCGACTGTTTTGGAGTAAGTGTATCCCCATAGTCTGCTGGAACTGGAGGGCGAGTCTGTTGTCGAGGGATGTCTGGAGCTGTGCTGTGTGGAGCTTCGGAGTTAGGTCTGCTCCATTGCACAGATCTGGGGGTGAGGGGGTACTCCCAGGTGACGTTCTAGGGAATGGTGCCCTGCAGCATTGTGCGTCTGTGGGTGACTCAGGGAAGGCCATGGTCACCTTCACTTTCTTCCAACCACCTCCGCTCTGATCTCTTTTGAATATTGGAGCTTCTGAATCAGATTTTACTTGAAGAAAGGATTCTGCTCCTTAAAAAAGAAAGTACTGGAAACCTCATTACTAAATAATATACCAGCTGAGGTTTGGGGTTGAATAACCTATTCATGGTCCTACAACCAGGGAGGGCCAGAGTTGAGGCTGGAATCAAAAGTTCTGGATTTGAGGCTACCTCTGTGGTCTTTACCCAGAGCTGCCCATCTAGAGATGTGGTAGATTGGAGAGATGTCATGGTGGGGAATGAAATTGGGTTGCCTGTTGGAGGAAACCTTGGGCAGTGGAGGGACAAAGGTTGCGATGCTTCCAACTAGCCCCACTCTGGGGCCCTACCTGCCTTGGTTAGACATGTTCATTCCTTTGCTCTTTCCTGAAAATAGGTAGCTCCTCTACCTATCATCCCAGCCACCTGCTAACCCCTTTCCACCTCTACCCTGATGTCTTCTTAGGGAAGGCTTTTCTGTCTCAACTTTGAGAACCATGGTGGGGGGGAACACTAAGGTCCTTCCTCTAGTTCCCCAAATTGCTAGGGGGTGCAAATTCTCCCTTTTCCTCTGGATCGGATCTGACTTAGACCTCACACTCAGCAGCGGCCTGCATCTGTGTGTAATTGTTGTTGTTCTTGATCATGAGTAATCGGAAAAAGGCAAAATATTCTGCCAGTCTGTTTTATGCTTTTTTGCTTTGGAGTGAAACAATCCGTTTGCCGCGATCATGACTTCAGTAGTCACACATGGCCCTTGTCAGCACTTAGAGGGGTTGGGCTGGAGAAGGATTTCTGGTTGTATTCAAACCCAGGCAAGCACACATATACCACACAGAAAGGAAGACCCTTCCTGTGAATGCATCTCGTTTGCAGTGAGAGTCAGCAAATGTGGCCAACTTGAATGAATCACTGTTACTTTGTCCTGACTTGCCAGGTCCGTTGACAGGGGCCAGCAAGATCTGTGTTTCTATGGTGTTATATACTATGGCCAGAGGATCTATGAACTAGACATCAGATGGTTCCTCCCCAAGCACTCAAATGGAAGCCAGGCAGACTCAAACGCCCGCTTCGTGGATGGTAAGCTCTACTGAAGAAGAGGGAGACTTGCTGGAGAATTGTTCTTGTGTTCGGCTCTGGCGTTGAGCTCCAGCTTTCATTTAATTACCTCCCTTGAGGGATTTTCTCGCTACCCTGCTCATGTGTCTGGTTCCCCGTTGTACCAACCAAGATGTAAACTCAGCAATTTCTCTTGGTTTCTGCCAGGAAATCCACTCACAACAAGGCTTTGGGTGGACAGAAAGCCTTCCTGTTTGTGGGGAAATGGGAGGGATTTTGGTTGTAGCAGCGTAGATAACTTAAAAGTTTCCTGTGAGGGACTTTTGTTTTTTTGAAATCCTTTTAGTCAGCTTGACAAAGTGGACCCCAGGCTTCTGCCAGGTGCAGAGCCTCCACACACTCGACCCTCCCTCCCGTGTCTCTCTCCTGTCCACTCCCTCACCTCTAGCAAGCAAACCCCCCCCCACTCATCCCATTGTCTTAGGCAGTGAGGTTGAGGTATCTTAAGCCTTTACCCCAAGATTCAGACCTAACTTCATCAAGGGCCTTAGCAGAATGAAACACCTTTGCTGTAACAAGGTGCTACTCTCAGAAATAAAAAGCATAAAAATAATAAAAAATTGCCCTTGGTTCGCTGCAGAACCAGTGTGGGGTAGTGGATGCAAGCAAAGGTGGGTGCTGGCTGGCACGGGGTACCCCCATTGCAAGGGGAGAGTCCCGGACTTTCAGGCATGGTGAGGACAGACAGAGGGTGTGGGTCCCCGCAGGGCCCGCGCAGGCGAAGTGGCTTCTCTTTTGCTGATTCAGCATTCTGGGCTGCTGTCACCATTTGCTCCTTGGAAAGGGGACTGCAGAAAAACGTGCCCTGCTTAGAAATGGAAAACTTCCCAAGCGATGCTGGAGATGGAGGATGGCTGCTGAGGGGCATGCCTGTCCTGCAGCTGTCCCTGCCCAGAGCCTGTGGCCCTGTCTGCCATGATGATCCTCACTGACACAGAAGAGTGCAAATCTGTTCTATGTTCCTGAGCGGCACATACTCTTCACACTCCCCTCAAGAGATGGGGACGTGAAGCATGGTTGACAGTCTATGTTGTTATGGCAAAACCAAGGGCAAGAAGCAGCTAGAGCTAGTGAGATCTAGACAGATGGGGTCAGGAGACATGGGTCTAGCCCTGCTTCTGCCTTGTATTTGATGAACAGCCTTGGCAATGGCGTTCTTTACCCTCTGCTCTCAATTCTTGGACTGTGAAATGAGGGGTCTTGGTTTTCAAAGTGTGTTCCCTGGGAGTTCTGTGAGGCTTGGCACGAGGGTAGACAGCTGAAGGAAGGAAGGAAGAAGCTCCAACAAGAGCAGCCCTGGTTTTTCCCTGTTTTATTGCTACTGGTACGAGGATTTTCTTTGCATAAAGGATTTGCCTATAAAAGAAGTCGAAAAACCCCGGCTCTAAAGGATGGCTGTCTACTGGCTCTTCCTGTGCTGACATTCCATGATTCTAGACAGAGGCAGGAAAGAAGAATGTTTGCCAGGAAAGACGCAAGCGTAAGAAAAAGAAGTTCCTGCTACAAATAAATCCCCGGGCGATCTCTCTTAATCTCTGAAAGTTTAAAGATTTAAAATCTACTTTTTTTTTTTTTTTAACTGCAGTTCTCAGCAAATAAAGACTCCTTTAAATTATTCAGGTTTGTTACACCCACAAATCACCCATAGAGTACATTCTAAATAAAAAACTAATAACTCTCTATGCGAGAAGTGTCCCTTCCAGAGGCCATGTAGAAAGCATTAACCTGCACTGGGAGAAAATAATACTAGTGATTTCCAAATTACACTCATTTTAGGAAATAACTTAAATAATGAATTTGGCCAAGTGCAGCCTGCTTATTTCTCCTGCATTGAGATGCAGAGGTAATATTTTTCTGCCAGCAAGTATTAGAAACAAAATCTCTTACAAGCATTCTTAAAGAACATTTTAGAATCTTCCACATGATTAGTTTAGTTACATTTCCAAAGCCTTTGCTTTTTCCAATGCTCAGGAGAGTGGGAGAGGGGTCGAGGTAGGGAAGGCAGGAAAAAGAGGACCCCTAGAGCTATGGGGGGTAAGCGCCAAACTTAGTGACCTCGCAGATACCTAAGACCAACCCCATCGAATGCTTCTGCCTCGAGACAGAAGACAGAGCCTTCTGTCTCCAGACAGAAGCATTCTGTCTCTGTCCTCTAGAAGCAGGTGCTTGCCCTGCTTCTAGAGGACCCCCCCTCGCAGCATGGCCCAGTCTATTTTCTTTTCTGATAGATGTAGTTATTGGGAAATGCTTGGCAGAGGAAACATTCAATATTTGTCAATTAACGAACATACTCTATCCTCTGGTTTTCATGCATTGTCCTGGTCAACCCACTGAGGAAGTGCACAGAGCAACATTCCTCCCAAGGTCACCCACAAACATCCTTTCCAGAGAGATGGTGGAGGAGTGCTGAGTGGAGGGAGTGAGAAACCAGCGACACACTCCTATTATCCTCTGCCTCGGGTGCACGGAGTGGAGGGGACAAATTCAGTGTGTAGCTCGGATTGGAAAAGCAGGAGTCAGATGGCACATCCGAGACTGAGTAAGGCAATGGGGAGGGGATGCTGGGGGGAGGGGTGTTGCAGTGTGAAGCTGGGAACTGAGTCCTAGTCCAAGCTGCGGACCCTCCTGAAGGACCAATGGTGACAGTTACTCAGGGGATATGAGCCTCCCTTTCCTCATTTTTAAAAAGATTTATTTTACTTATTTGAATGAGAGAGAAAGAGAGGGGGCGTGAGAGAACGGGAGAGTAGAAGTGGGGAGAGGGGAGAGGAAGAGAATCTCAAGCAGACCTCATGTCAAGTGTGGAGACTGACCCGGGGCTCAGTCTCCTGATCCTGCAATCATGACTTGAGTGAACTCCAGAATCAGATGCTCAGCTGACTGAGCCCCCCCCCCCAGGATCCCCTCCATTTCTTCATTTGTAAATTTATAAGATGGTAGTGAGGATTCAGTCCAGGAACATTTATTGAGCATCTATTTGTTTTCCCTGAAGCTGTGTCATACTCCTGCCTTCAAGCGCTGAGAGGAGACAGGTAAAGAACAGCAGGAATGCCCTTTGGAACGACAGGTGCCCCGGAACGCTGAGCCAGCACCTTATCCAGCAGGGTGTGGGGGGTGGGTGAGAGCTGACTTCCCAGAGGACAGAAAGATGAAGTGAGGCTTGTCATCTGTGCTGGGAGGAGTTGACACCAAAGCGATAGGCAGTGCCAAGATCATTGTACATGACGCTAAGGGCCTGGGTTTCATTTTGGGTGATGGGAACTGCAGAAGGGTTTGGTGTTGCCACACAACTTGCTGATGTGTTGGAAAACACCTGGCACGTGGCAGAGTCTCAATCAACATTCATTTCAAAACTCTGAGCTGACATTACCTCCCCTGTCCCCCCCCCCCCCCCCCCCGCAGGAGAGTTCCTTCACTTCTTTGCTTTATGCATATGAAGAAATTCATAAGAGCCACTGAACGCTGCAAAAAGAGCACTGGAGCGGGAGGAAGGAGACGCGAGCTAGCCCAGGTCGCCCTGTTTCCTGGCAGTGTGATCTTGGGAAATTCACTTAATCCCTTTGAGACTCAGTTTCTTGATCTGTAAGCTGGGATTCACGGCACCCACCCTCCGTGCTCAGAGAGCTGCCACGGGTCCCTAAGTCTCAGGGGCTCACCTTGGACTATGGCTCTGCGGAGGAGGCTGGGGACCTAGATGTCAGGACAAGGAAGGAGCATGAAGGCAGGGTTGTGAGAACCTCCCAAAACCGAGTTTTGGGAGGGGGTTAATACATCTCTTCCTTTGCTTTGTCAACCCGCACCTCCCAAGTGAGTAAAATGTATGCTGTGTGCATCTCGAATCGGCTGAGTGGAGTGGCTGGGGACAGAAATAGCCCTGCTGATTTATGAGCGGGAGGCAGATTTGCTTTAATATCGCAACACAAGAAAGTCAGGTCTCTTAAATAATACGGCTCGCAGATTTACAGCTGTGTTGCGTGCTCGCTTCGATGCTGTCTCTGACCATGGATGATGCTTTACTCTGGAAAGGCTGAAGTCAGCAACTTCCACGACGCTGGGAAATAGATCCAGTGGCAGAAGCCAGTCTACCAGGTCAGCTCTTTTGAGCGGGGGCCCTGCTCCCTCCTGCCACTTCATTATATGTTGTCAGGACTTGTCCTGGGTTTCCCTGCAGGCTCTGATCTGGTCTAGGACTTGTGAAGCCAGAGGCGGAGCACAGAGAAAGGGCTGATGATTCTGGGGTGCTATCTGGGGGGATACCAGCAGGCTCTAATATGACCTCTAATATCATCCATGTCCACGGGTTTAGGCAGCAAGGGTAAGGACTGCTGTCCCCTTGGGCGTTTTGAAAAAAAAAATTCAAGTATCTCAGGAAATGGGGACACAATCAGCCCTGGGTTCCTTAAAAGAATGATGTATTTATTCCACAAACATTTAGGTAGCATCGATGATAACCCAGGCACTCTTCTCAGTGCCTTATAATTACTGACTCATCTTCCTAACAACCCTCTGAGGTAAGTCTGTTATCATCTCCATCGCACAGGTAAGGAAAATGAGATAAGTACCCGAGGCGAGTGAGTTGTCCAAGGTCTTGGGGCGAGTGACAGGTGAAGACAGAATTTGAATCTGACAGTCTGGCTGTGTTCATAACCATTATGCCATGAACAAAAGCACAGCACCAATTCCAGTAGCTGAACCTTGTACAACAGTCATTGTACTAAACGCTTTTTATGCAGCTTAAGGCATCCTTACAGAGCCCTGCGTGGTGGGTGCTGTTATGATCACCCCTTCCTGGTAGAGGAGAAAGCTGAGCACACAACTTGCCAGAGATCACACAGGTAGCAAGTGGCACCGCCGGGATTTAAATGCAAGCAGTCTGACGCAGGAGTCTTGTTGGCAAAATGTGAATGTGGTGACTGGGGTTCTTGCCTTGAACGTTTTGGAAAGGAAGTGATAAAAAGAGGGAGAACACTGTGAGGGCAACTATGGGAATAGAACTGTACCTGTTTTAGTTTCTGCTGAGGAACGGCTGCCCGTTGATCCTGCCACTAGTGAACCCACCCACGTTTTGGTGGATGAAGGCTGGCACATGAACATCGTAATGACAGGCCAGGCTCCTTGCGCCTTTGTTCTCAGCAACAGGGGCAATTTGGCTCTCTGTCCATTGCCCACCTCTTCTCCTAGCTCCATCAGCTGTCAGAAATCACCCCCATCCTGGGAGTCTTCTGTCCTGCTTTTGAGACCAAGCCCATCTGTCTTCCTCCAGTGGTGGCACCCGACTTTCTGACCTCTTCCTTGTACCCCAGCATCCACTTTGATGACCTGGGCATGGTCCGTGTCTTGTGGGACCAGCCCCTGCTCTGCTTTCTCCAGCCTCCCGAATGCCAGAGTTTGGCTCAGACCTCCAAGCCTGGGGATGGGCCTTGCCCAGTAGCTGCTGTCACACCAGCCCCAGTTGACAAGATACCTGCCTTCATTCCTTCCTTCAATTTGGTGCGTGTGTATGGAGCTGAGAGAGCACCTACTGTGTGCCAGGCACTCTTTTAGACGCGAGGGACACAGGCATGCGCAAGATCAGCCCCTGCCAAAGAAGAGCTCACAGTTTGGTGGGGATAAGCGAGTACGTCACGACGGCACAGGGGACGAAGCAGGGGGGTAGTTGTGAGCGCGCAGCGTTAGAGGAGCAGAGAGGAGGGGGATCTTAAATCACGTGGGGGTGTGTGCATGTGGGTGGAACATGTGTGTGGATGGGGGTGAGGGAGGCATGGGGACATGGATAGAAGTCTGGCTTTGCCAGAAGCTGATTTTTTAAATATTGAGGGAACAATGAAGAAGGAGAGGGATCGGTGTTTTGTGAAATAGCGAATGTGACGGTTCTCCAGTGTGGAACTGGTTTGGGGACCTCTGAGCAGCGTGGGATGGGCGGCTTTAGGGGGACCCAGGAGGGGACCTAGGAGCACAGGATGGCCTGAACAGGAAGCAGGGGGAAGAGCAGGATGGGCGTTGGGCACTGAACTCATGGAGATGAGCTCATCTCTGTCGGTAGAGAGCCAGTAGGAGATCGGCCTGCTCACTGTTACCTCTCAGTCCTGCCTGCCCAGCTGTCCATGGCTTTTCTTGCTCAACATCCCTGCTCTCTCCAGAGGCACCATATTACTGTACTCCATTCTCTGCAAATACACTGTGTCCCACCCACTAGACCGGACTTCCTGAAGGTGGATACCCTGCCCATTCACAGCCCTGGTGGGCTCTGCTCCTGTGACCCCCTACTTCTGGGTCATCTGAGGAACAGCAAGAAACTAAGGGGGCAGGTCCAGAGAGTGTGGGGAGGCGGGGAGAAGAGGTGGCATTCATGGTAAGGTAGGTAACGGGGGCCCACCATGACTGCATCGAGGGCCGCTGCAAATACGGGACCTGGAGCTTTCATTGAGGGACAGCCATGGGAGGGAGGCCTTCAGCAAAGACAAGACATAATCTGAGTCATGTCTTAACAGGATCATGGCAGCTGCAGTATCGAGAGAAGGCTGTAGAGTGGCAGGGACGAAACCAGGGAGACAAGTTAGGAAGTTGCTGCCCAGTTTAGATGAGAGATGCTGGCAGCTGGATGAGGGTGACAGTGATGGAAATGGCTGGGTCCTGTGTGTCTTTAGGAGGCAGAGATAGCAGAATTTCCTGCTGTCCTGGGAGGGGGTCGTGAAGAAAGTGAGGAGCCAAGATGGCTCCCACATTCACGGCAGGTGCAAGGGAAACCGTGGTCGGTGATGAGCGGGACAGCTGGGTGTGCAGCCTGTCTTTCAGAGGCCTCGACATAAGGTAGGGGGGACCAGCAGACCAAAGGAGAGGCCCAGGAGTGACAGGGGTGTGGAGGGGGTGACGTCATGGCCTCGGCTCCCATTGCAGGGTCTAAGGCTTGGAAGTTCATTACAAGAAACTTTCATTTCAGGAAAATATAAATAATGTATTCATTGTGTTCTCTATATTTAGCTATTTCTGGACCTGCATGCTGCGTCTGCAGCCCCATTATATCTCTGAGAAGGTGCTGTCTTCTCTTGCCTTTTGCTAAGCGGCAGGATTTACTGTGGCCTCTGGTGTTTGGCTTAAATCAGGCCTGGGGATGTGGACATTTTGCTAAGCAGAAACCTGGGTGTGGGGACTCAGTAATGAATGGGTCTTTCCACAAGCCTGGTGCATTTAATAACTTCCAGGTTATCCCCAAGTGATTTCCATGGGAGTGGACCAAAAATTGCCCATCAGTCCAAATGAAGTATGCCACCATTTCCCCCGCTCTCCGGTTACTGTTTAATTTCAGCACCACCTGCTGCTCGTTCTACCAGGGCCGGCTCTGCCAGCATCGTCATTTTGGGTTTTGTCTTTCTGGGATGTGTAACTCATCATGTCCTAGGCCTGTTCCTGTTCAGTGGCTAAAAGAAGTATTTGCCAGTATATTAGCATCTCTGGCCAGAGAGGCATAAAATGGGCTGCCCTCCTTATATCCAGATGAGACTTTGAACCCATTGGCAAAAGCATACCACATCATTACGTTTTGTGTGTGTGTGTGTGTGTGTGTGTGTGTGTGTGTGTGTGAATTATTCTTGGCATCAAGGTAAATTCTACCTAGGCCTGGTGTGTGGAAAGAGCAGGGGTTTAGTACCAGGGCTCAAATCCTAGTTTTATGGCTTATTCAGATGGTGACTTGGGGTAGATGAATTATGTGCCTTGGGTTTTCCCATCAGTGACATGGGTATGGTACCTGCTTCCTAGGATTACCATGGGCAGTAAGGCAGTATATGAGAAACAACTTGGCACGTGGTGCGCTCCCGGTCCCTGTTTGTTGCCTTCTACTGCCATCCATGTGTGGTCTCATGAGTTTTCTCATCTGTAAAATGGGGATACATTGAACATCACTAGAGGTGACAAGTGCCAGCTTTGGTGTTAGGGCGCATGGGTCTGAGTCTCTTACTATGGGGCTGAGTCTCTTACTAGTTGGGTGACATTAAGAAATTACTTAATCTCCTTATAATACTCAGTTCTTCACTTGAAAAACGGAGATAAAAATAACACAGGCTTCAGAATATTGTTGTAGGTTTTAAGCCAGTTAATTCCAGGAAAAGCACTTAGAACCATACTGGGCACAGGACAGGCCCTCTGCGGAATGTTAGCTCTCATTCTCCATTAAGGGGCTGTTTAGCTTGTGGTGAGTAAGCTCCTGTATCAACTTTGCAGAGTCAATGTAGACACTTGGTTTCACTTGATTCTCATAATACTTGGGAGGTAGGAGAAAAGTTTTGTTTTTGCTGTTTTTAAATTTTAATTTAATTTAATTTTTAAGAGGATTTTATTTATTTATTTGACAGATAGAGATCACAAGTAGGCAGAGAAGCAGGCAGAGAGAGAGGGGCAAGCAGGCTCCCGGCAGAGCAGAGAGCCCGATGCGGGGCTCCATCCCAGGATCCCAGGATCATGACCTGAGCCGAAGGCAGAGGCTTAACCCACTGAGCCACCCAGGCACCCCTGTTTTTTTTTTTTTTAACTATCATTTAACATAAGGGATACTGAAACAAAACAAAGAGGTAAATTGCTCAAGGGCATAGGCTAAGAGCCAAAGACTAAATCAGACGACATCTCCTTAAGCTCTATTTCCCATTCTCCCCACTCTATGATCCCATCACTTGCAGAGTGGAGTCCCTGGGCCTGGAATCGAGCCCCACATTGGGTTCTCTGCTCCGCAGAGTTCAGTCCGGTGGCCCATGTAACTCTTGAACTTGTGAATCCAGTCTCATCTGCAAAGATAGAATCACTGTGCATCTATTGTGAGGGTGCTTACATATATTATTTTGTTAAATAACCCCATGTTCTTTATATCCTTGACAATGATGTCAAAAAGGGATATGATTAACAACCCTAATTTATTTATTTATTAAAAGATTTTATTTATTTATGTGACAGACAGAGATCACAGGCAGGCAGAGAGGCAGGCAGAGAGAGAGGAGGAAGCAGGCTCCCTGCTGAGCAGAGAGCCCGATGTGGGGCTTGATCCCAGGACTCTGAGATCATGACCTGAGCCGAAGGCAGCGGCTTAACCCACTGAGCCACCCAGGCGCCCCCCTAATTTATTTTTTTAAAAGATTTACTTATCTATTTATTCCAGAGAGAGAGAGAGAGAGAGTGAACGAGTGAGCAGGGGGAGGGGTAGAGGGAAAGGGAGAGAGAATCCTTAAGCAGACTTCCTGCTGAGTGAGGATCCCAATGCAGGGCTCGATCTCACAACTCTGAGATCATAACCTGAGCTGAAATCAAGAGCTGGATGCTTCACCGACTGTGCCAGCCAGGTGCCCTCTTAATCCATTTTTTTTGAGAATTAATTCACATACTATAAATTCCAGCCTTTTAAAGTATATACTTCTGTGGTGCTTGGTATATTCATAAGGTTGTTCTGCTATGATCATTATCCAATTGCAGAACGTTTTTGTCAGCCCCAAAAGAAACCCTGTAAACACTAGGAGTCACTCACTCATTCCCTCTTTCTACCCTCCGGTAGTGACTCACCTACTCTCTGTCTCTGTGGTTTTGTCTATTCTGGATTTTTCATATAAATGGAATCTTACAAGATGTGGCCCTTGTGGCTAGTTTCATTGATTTAGCATAGTGTTTTCGAGATTCACCGAAGTTCACCAAGAACGTATTAGTATCTCGTTTCCTTTTTTTTTTAATTTTTAATTTTTTAAAAAAGATTTTATTTATTTATTTGACAGATAGAGATCACAAGTAGGCAGAGAGACAGGAAGGCAGTGAGAGGGGGAAGCAGGCTCCCTGCGGAGCAGAGAACCCGATGTGGGGCTCGATTCCAGGACCCTGGGATCATGACCTGAGCCGAAGGCAGAGGCTTTAACCCACTGAGCCACCCAGATGCCCTTCTCGTTTCCTTTTTATGGCTAAATAGCATTCCACCGTGTGAATCAATAATCTCTTGTTTATCCATTCACCAGCTGGTGGACATTTCTGTTGTTGTCACATTAGGGCTATTATGAATAACACTGCAATAACATTTATACATACATTTTTATACGAATAGATGCTTCCTTCATTTTTTTTCTCTGCTTTTGTTTTTGAATATAGGTTTTATTTATTTATTACATATTTATTTATTTTAAAGATTTTAGTTCTTTATTTTAGAGAGAGAGAGAGAGAAAGGGCACGTGAGCATGAGTTTGGGGGGGAAGGGCAGAGGGAGGAAGCAGACTCCCCGCTGAGCACAGAGCCTGATGGGGGCTCAATCTCACCATCCTGAGATCAGGACCTGAGCCCAAATCAAGAGTCAGATGCTTCACTGACTGAGCCACCCAGGTGACCCTGAGTATATGTTTTAAATTCTCTTAGATTATATACCTTGAAGTAGAATTGCTGGGTTATCTGGTTAACTGTATTTTAACTTTTAGAGGAACTGCCAAACTGTTTTCCAAAGCAGCTATGCCATTGTACATTCCTATCAGCAGTGTTTGAGGGTTCCAATTTCTCCGCATCTTT
This sequence comes from Mustela lutreola, assembly GCF_030435805.1. Lineage (NCBI taxonomy): Eukaryota > Metazoa > Chordata > Mammalia > Carnivora > Mustelidae > Mustela > Mustela lutreola. Next base: position 49,504,522 of record NC_081299.1, on the reverse strand, counting down.
ACCGATACTTGGTATTGTCTGTAAGGTATTCACTTTTAAGGCCATATTTTATTCTGAAAACTTTTACCTGTCTTGGATACCATTAAAAAGATCACACTGCTTGGGGCACCTGGGTGAGTCAGTTGGTTAAGCGTCCTACTCTTGATTTTGGCTCAGTTCATGATCTCAGGGTGATGAGACCCAGTCCTGTGGCTGGCTCTGCGCTGGGTGTGGAGCCTGCTTAAGAGTCTCTCTCTCCTTCTCCCTCTGTCCTTCTCTGTGCCATCCCCACCTCACAAAAAAAAAAAAAAAAAAAAAAAAAAAAAAAAAAAAAAAAAAAAAAAAAAAAGATTACATTGCTCAGTTAAATAGATAAGAGAGAATCTTCAAATTTTATGGGTACAAGAGGAAAAAGTATGTTTTCTTCCCTGAATTTTAAAAGCAGCTTAAGTGGAAAAGAATACTTTATTATTGGCTTATGTGATATCTTCCCATTTACCATTTATTTTAACATTTCTCCTTTGTACTTTCCTATTTTAAGACATCATTTTCAAGAATGTGCTTTATCTTGGAATAGATTAAATTCCATGACCCTTAGGTCCACTAGACAGCCTATTGTAGTAGCAGTATATCTCTGTGGTGTGCCTGGCATTATCCTACATGGTTTAGGTATATTAACATAGTCTTTGCAACAAGTTTATGAGATGGTCACTATTGAAATCTCCATTATGAAGATGAGGAAATTGAAGTACAGAAGGACTGAGTAACTTGCCCAAGGACACACAGCAAGTAAGTGGTAGAGAAGAGACTCAGAGTGTAAAGTCCATATTGTCCTAATTTGCACAAACATCGTGGTCTCGAACTATTCTGACTGATACACTCTCCTATTCCAAGATCTTTGGGTAGAGCGTTGATTTGTTGAAGTACATTCTTCATAGTACCAGGATCATAAGGTTACTGTACATTTGATTAATCCTGTTAATTGAAACAATAGACATAAGAATATGCCAAGGTAAGACTTTAAGTCTTCTTCCAAGAATTTGTTGATCCCCTCATTCAGAATCATCTCTCATTCCTTAGTCATACTTTGTATGACAATTCAGTCCAATAAATATTTTTGTGCCAGACATAGTAATAGGTGTTGGGATGCAGAGATAAATAAGATAAGGTTCCTTCTAGCACTTAAGATAGTTTGGGATGTATTATTTACATGGTTCTGTCTTTTCCCTATTCCCTCTCTCTACTCTTTTCTCCAGGTGAACTGAACTAAAATTAAAACCTAAATTTTAGGGTGAGATTTTATAACCTTTTTCTTACATGTCCATGATAATAATTCCCCTTATCTCTCTAAGAGGAGAATGTATGGGGTCCACATTTCTTATCCTTCTTCCTAAAGAATGACTTACCTGACTGGACAAGGGAAGGAAGGGAGCAGGCAGGTTTCCCTCATCTCCCTTCTCTTCACCAAATGTAACACATTGCCCTCCAGACCCTGGACTTCTGCTGGTTTCCATCTGGGGAAATGGAATCACCATCTACCCCACTGTTCAGGCCCCAGACCTAATAGTGTCCTCGATTCTTCTCTCTTCCTTATCACCCACTCTGAATCAGAGACAACTTTGTGCCCTCTTTCTTCAAAAATAACTCCATGCCTGTCCATCTTCCTATACACCCTGTCCTGGAGTCTGTCTCCCATGCCACTATCACCCCCTTCTTAGCTCATCCTGGCCCTCTGAAAGGCATTCACCACACAGAAGCCGGGATGGTATTTTTAAAACAGTCATGCTACTCCTTTCCTCCAAAGCAGGCAATGACTTATCATGGTACAAAATAAAAACCAAACTCCTGATGAGGCACAGGGCTCTTTGTAATATTGCTCCTGGCAACACCTTCCATTTTTTCTTCTTCCAGAGGTTCTGTTCTCAGGATGGACACAGTTTTTGCTCCTACACATGGTAAGCCTTCAGGTAGCTTGTTTGTTATCTCTAGCCTACCAAGGTCCTTTGCCAGGGAGCAAATTGGCATCCATCAGGTCTCAGCTTAAATGGGAACTCTTGAGTGGTGCCCTCCCTGGCTACCATATCCAGAGTAGATCAGTTTTACTGAAGATGCTCTCTTTCTCAGCATCCTCTGGTTTCTTTCTTCATAGGGTCTATATTTGCTCAGTTATTTGTTGCCTTCATACCACAGCCTCTCCTATGACTACACAGCTCCCTTGTGCCAAGAACAAGGGAGATCTGATGTGGTCACTGCATTCAAATAGCCTTCCCTTTAATTGAGGGGGCAGAGAAAGCAAGACAGACATCACTGCAGCAGAATTGTGAAGCATGGATGTCAGAGAGGGAAAATTGGTTGTTGATGTTCATGCTAGCTAAACTAAATTCACTTACAACTGCAAGAAAGTAGAAGGCACAGTTCTGCCAAGGACTCACTCCGTAATCTGCCTCCTTGTCTATAAAGACTACAGTCATGCTTACCCTACTGGGGCTAAGGTGAAATGAAACTGTATGTGGAAAAACACTACAAAGTGTTGCGACTAGATGAGATATGTTTTCACTTAAAACACTTGTCGTTGGACACAGAAATGCTTGTGACTTCAAGCAGGATTTGATTCCTTTGCTTTCTGCTATTGGTGCTGCCAGTCTCCTATGCATTTGCAGCTGATGCTTGTGGGGGGCAAGCCAGGCTGCTGAGGAAGGCACAGTGTGCAAAATTCCTCTCCTTCCCCACCAAGATGTGCTCACGCTTCAGCCTGCCCTGACTTCTTGGAAAGCTGGCCCACATATGTCCCCTGTCAGAACCAGATGGGCAGAACCTGCTCTAAGCTCTGACCAAGCTGGGAAGAGTCACTAGAATAACAAAACTGAAAGTAGAGCATGTTGGTCTGGGGGAGGGATTGCATAGGTGGGCACAGAGACCCACAGAATTAGGCATCTCATGCAGGCTTTGTTCAAGTAGTTCCAGAAAAGTGGTTTGGAAATTCAGGTAGCAGTATTAGTCATTCAGTAACTACACAGTGTCATAAATGAGAGCTCTAGTCAGATAGAAATCTATCCAGTCCATTAGAAATCAAGTTTTCACTTCAGTTGGGCAAATATTGGGTGCTTGTTCCATGTCTGGCCCTCTTCTTGAAACTGGGGTACAATAAAGAAAACAGACAAAGATCCTTGTCCTCACGCAGCATACATTGTAGTGGGGGAGACAGATAACAAATATAATCGATAAGTTAGATGCAGTTTGAACTAGTCAGGGACAGTGCAGCTTGAGTAAAAGGAACAAGATGGGAAATGGCATGCATATATTCCAAGCAAAGGGCATCCATACCAAGGGTGGGGTCAGAGCAAGACTGGAGTGGGAGCATGTCCTGGGGGTGTGGGGAGCAGCAAGGAGCCTAATGAGGCTGGAGGAGCATGAGCGAGGTGGGGTGCAGTGGGGAGGTCAGGGAGGAAATGGGCATCTGATTATGCAAGGTCTTGTCATAGGAGAATCCTGAGACTTAGGCTTTTACTCATGTGATATGGGGAACCCTTGGAGGGTTTCGATTGGAAGAGTAACACGACATATTTAAAGGATTCTGCCTACATGCTGGGTAGAAAATGGGTTAGGGAAGAGGGGCATTCCTAGAGAGAATGATTATTGGACTATTCCAATAACCTGGGTAAAAAAGATGGTACCCAGAAGTAGACAAGTTATAGATGTATTAGGAATATACAACCAACAGGGTCTTCTGCAAATTATTGTGGGTTAAAGAGTTAATGTGCTGAAGAATACTGTCTCTTTTGAGGATTAAAAAAAAAAAAAAACCCAAAGTTTTGGTATATTACCTCATGTGCTTCTTGTGACAATCTTGTGATGTAGGAGTACTGGCCTCAGTCCCAGCACCGGGCGGGGATAAAATAGTTCTCCTACGACCAGCCAGCATGGTCATCTGCAGAACTGGGACTCTTAGCATCTTGGTCCCAGGCTTCTCTCTTTTCTCCCTTCTACTGTCTGCCTTTGCCTCTGAGCTCTTATTTAGGTCTTACCCTCTATTTTCCAAACTCCCAGTAGACCAGCACCATCTTTAATGGCCTCACTCCTATCCATCCAAATCTCCAAGCATAGTGATTCAACAAGGACAAATGAGAGTCAACAAATGCTTTCTGGCTCCCAGGCCCTGAACCCCTAACCCCCCCCTTTGCCTTTCACAGCCCCCTCAGGTGTCTCCCCCTCTGACACTGCTCATCTGGACTGAATTCAATTATTTCTCGCACTCTCATTACAGTCTGACCAAGATTTATGAGTTGATAATTGTCTGAAAGTAAGACCACAAAGTATCATTTGTGTTTGGGGCTAACCTTCCCGGTGACCTTTAGGATTAAAGGCAAAATGAAAAGTGTGATTTCTGCAGAGTCAAACAGGGTAACGTGATCCAACCCAGCTAATGATCCAAAGCCTCAGATTTCCCTGGTGGAGGACACATTAAAGCTGGCACAAAGGGGGACAGCTAATCCCGCAGCTTCATTTCACAAATTAATTTTCTGAAGGCGTCACAACCTCCCCCTCTCACTTCTGGGTGCATTCTGAGTGACGTTTTCCAAACAGGATGATGACAACAGCTCACACCTCTAAGGCCTTTATTGGATTATTTTTACAGGCTATTGAAAAACACTTTTTGGAGAAGCCCTAATTGAAAACAGACCTCTTCCCCTGCCTGAGTTAGCCGACGGAGCATCAAGAAGGGTGAGAGGAAAATGAATTCATGGAAACTTTCCCAGGTCGGTGGGTGAGATCTGATCACTCACTTCCCCGAAGCACGGCGTGCGCAATGATGGCCCTTCCTGACAGCCCTTCCTCACGTGCCCCAACGATCCAAAGACACAACTGCAAAGAAAACACTTCTTGAGCCTCAGTTTGAATCTTCCAGCCAGGCTGGAGCATTTGGGAGGCATTTGTGGTTCTCTGTCGGGAATGTGCAATACTGGGTCATTCAGAGTTAGAAGGCCACTTCCTAAGGGAAGAGGGGCAGTTGGCTTCCATCCCATGCAGTGAATCATAAAATGAAAAGGCCTAATAAATATGAAACTGTGATAATGCCTTCCTTCTGCTCTGGCAAATCTGATGTTCAGTTCAAGTATTTATTGAATCAGGCACCGTGCTAGGTCCTCTGAAACAGTTTCTGTACAACCTCAAGGAACTCAGGAGCTAGAATCTCCCCTCGAGGCAAGAAAGGACCCAGGACTCTGCTCAGGGTGGGGCTGGGAACAGGTTGGGCTGATTTGCAGGGACTGGTCTCAGATTAAGGGAGACCAAAGTCACTGTGTTTGGAGAAAGAAGACTCGGGAAACATAGACTGCTTATAGCGTCAGATCCAAGCGGTTGGGTGTGGGGGTAAAAGAGTGAAGACTGGAACATTGTGAGGGTGGTGCCATTTTTGTATTTTCCATCATTGTACTCACAGCATGTCTGGTTCACCAAAAGGTAAGAGCAACCGTTGCTTAATTTCATGCTCCTCTCACTCTCTGCATAGGCAAGGTGTGATTATTGCTCTAAACACATATACCATTTTGGAACAACTGTTCGAACACCGTCTTGAAAATGTGTATTTATTCCATTTTAAAATGTTTCTTCATTGTATTGTTTGTCTTCCATACAGCATTAAAAAAATATTTATTTTAGAGAGAGCATGGTGAGACAGAGAGTGCACTCGAGAGCATGAGCAGGGAGAGGGGCAGAGGGAGAAGTAGACTCCCGCTGAGCAGGGAATCTGGCGCAGGCTCAATTCCAGGACCCTGAGATCATGACCTGAGGCAGAGGCAGCTGCTTAACCGACTGAGCCACCCAGGCGCTCCGTCATACAGGATTTTAAATTTTAAACAAGCCTAACACAAGCATGTACCTGTGTTGCATGGCAGAGACCACCACAGATTCTAGAGTTAGGCTGTCTGTTCCATCTGTAAAATGGGGGTATCTGTAGTGGCAGAAAGCATGTAAAGCAACTAAAACAACACCCAGTCTATGTTAACTGTTCTATAATAATTATCAAGTGCTCATGAATGATTATCAGGATTATTTATTAATCAACATAGGCAATACAATCTCTCAGATATCTGTGATACCTTCCTGAAAACTCCTCACTCTTTCCTGACCTGTTTGTTCTCTTGCTGACCATGGCTTGGCCTAAAATCAACTCTGCTCTGCACCTTCCTTGTGGTCTGCTGTTGGTACTTTGTCTCATCTGTGTTTGGCTTCCAGTTCCCCTTAAATATTGGCTGGTCCCCCACCTCTGGCTCTTGCCAATGCAGATGGCTTCAAGTAAGATCTCAGCTCACAGTCTGGCCTCTTGAATCCCCACCCTGGTTTTGGTGCCCTGGTCACCCCTCTGTCCAAGTGATGTCCATCTACAAGTGCACTAAAGTGGCTTGAAACCACTGGTCAAGGTCAATTGTTAAAAGCTGCAGGAATTTTGTGAGTTAGTAGCCACTACTAAAACTTAAATGATATTAACTCACAATCAAATAAATGATATTTAAAACAGAGTTAATAAGTACTCAAAATTTATTGCCTCCAAGGTATTTATTAACTTTCACTCTGACCCATTCTAGGGATTCTTCTGTCCATCATAACTAAAAGGCAGAAGTGCCAGGTAATGGTGTATTATTGTACACCTTTTTCTAGCTCTCTGTTCTGTGATGTCATGTTGCTAGTTTCAAATTGGTCATAGTGGGGTGATTTACACTGTGGCAATCGGCATGAACAACGTATTAAGACTTCCTTTCCCGTGGAGAACTGGTTGTTATGCACTGACCTTGCACCCCGCTGGGTCCAGCTCCCCAGCGTGGCATACTGAAGTTGCTCAGGCTTCTGCTCTAGCAGTGACCACACTGTTTGTCGTTGCTGGGCTATCATTGTGTCCTTTCCTGCTCTATGGCCAGGTCAAGGGTAGGGACCAACCTCTATTCATCTTTGGAACATAGTCTCCCTTTCTCTATGGTGCCCTATCCCTACCCCATTTGCAGAATGAAAACTTGAATGTGGCTTACAAAAAGTGGGTTTCTGGTAACATCTGTCAACCTTTCCCAGCCCTTCCCCTTGACTGGACCTCACAGTGTGACAAATGGAGAAAAGGTAAATAGCACCAAAGACTGTAACCCCATTCATTCTTGTAACTGGAAGAGTTGGGTTCCAGTTGAGGGTGGAGTTCTTGAGGACACCTCATGTCGAATCTTCTGGACCAATATGTTTTGTGCCAGGCCGTTTCTATCAGTAGTAATTATGTTTTCAAAATGGGTTAATGTGTATGTGTGTGTGTGTATGTACGCATCCGCACGTGTGTGTGGTATAGACAGGAGGAAGGGTCACATCATTGAGCTGTAGGAGGAAGAAGGTAAGAAGGTGGCTATTTAAACATTATTAACAGACGTTCAACATGTTCCAAAGTTAGAAGAGTTTTTGGTGATCAAACTATTGATACAAACATTTGCTTTTAAGGTTTTGCCTTGAATTTGGTGCCTGCATTGGGATGTCTAAGTAGTAAATACCAGCTCCTTGTAACTGGGAATTATTGAGGAGCCTCAGAAATAATATATAGCACTGGGCTTGGTACATTCATAAATTTCATATAATGATAACTAGTTAACACTTTTCAAAGAGTCCCAGGAAACAGCCCATTTGAACCTTCACATTTAAAACTCAGCATCACACATTTTATAATTAAACAGGCTTCCAAGGGATTTATAACCTGGGGTTTTTCTTCTGCCTTAACAGACTACCTTGCATTTAAGCATTGGCTGTTAACCTGGGTGCTTGCCTTTGGGGAATAATCCTGAATTTTGGAGAATAAAAAACCATTGCTTGTGCTTATGCAAAAGGATAATCTCACAAGGAAGACCCAGGGGGCCTCTCTCCCCAGTAACCTGAAACATGGTGTTAGTTAAATCTGTTAGGAATGTCACCTGCTCAAATTTCTGACTCTGGACCCAGTAAGGCACAGCTAGAGACGAAATTGTCCTTTGGTTGAAAAGTTGTCTTCTAACATACAGTTTGGGATGATCTGTAGGGAAAAATAATCTGAATTTGCTTTAAAACTTGCCTCACACAATATGTTGTTGGTTTTCTTTTTTAACTAGTCATCTGAATCTTGTAGCTCCAAGACCTTGGACACTCTTCCTAGGTCTGAGGTCCTTGCATTAAATCAGAGCCAGGCATTAAAGGACCTTAGTGAAAATTAATATACATTCATTGTTATTTCTACTCAAAATAATCATCATGCTAGCTAATGTTTCTTGGAATGTTGCTAGTTGTCAGGCATACTCTAGGAATTGAATATGTACAACCTCATTCAGTCCTATATGAGTATGAGCTGGGTGGTATCATTATTGTTTCTATTTTTTACTGGGAAGATAATTGAGCACTTCATGCCTACAGGAAGGGAAGTTGCTCCTTCTGAAAACTTTTGTTTCAGTTCTATGTACATGTCTTTGTAAGTGCTAGGTTACCATGTAAAATGTATTTTTTTTTTTTATAGTAGAACAGTAGAAAAAGAAAAGTTTGAGGAGCCTTTTAAAGACAGTAGGGACTCCTGGGTGTTTCAGCAGGGAATGGACTGGATGACTGGATCAGATCTGTCACTTAGGGTGATCGGCCTTGACTGTTTTGTGCAAGAGGGGTGGACCAAGGCCAGCCAGGTGAGTTAGGTGGCTGCAATTGTCCAAGTGCTGACTGATTTCCTCCTAATTGTGGGAAGATTGTTCATTGTGCATTTAAAAAAATCTGGCCTATTCTATTCTCTTGAGAGGATGGCATGGGCCCTAGAAGCATGAACTCTGGCTCATTGGTCCTGAGCAAGATCTCTAACTTTTGCCTGCCTGTTTACTTATCTATATCAGAGGATACTAATAGTACTGGCCCTGTGGGTTTATTGTATTAACTGAGTCTGAACATTTAAGCCCCTAGACCAGGGCTCAATCCATGACGGTTGACATAATTTTGAGATTGACACAAATATGGCAATGTTATGGTTACGGATTCATCTAGTCATTGTCCATGCAAGGGCTGTTGACTGAAGAGCCATTGTGTGCCTGGAACTTTACCATGCCTGGAGATACAGGTCAGGAGGGGAGATGATAGGTGATACTATAAACTAATTATGAAGACCAATGATATATATTTAGGGCAATGTCCCCACTTGGCTATTAGCCCCATGAGGACTTGGGTTTTTTGTGTGTTGTTTTTATCTGCTGCTGTTTTTTAGCAATTAGAGCAGAGCCTGACACATGGTAAATATTTGTTGTTAGGTAAATACACCAGCCACTATTCTAAATAGATTTACATGCAACCAAGCTCTTAATTTCACAACAGCCCTAGGAAGTCCAAACTTTTCATATCCTTATTCTAGCAATGAGATCGCAAAGTCACTCAGGTAATAAGAGGTAAAGCTGGAATCTGAACCACAAGCAGCCCCGTACCCATGGTGTCTGCTCTTAACTACTTTGCTATACAAAAGAGATAGTGCGTTAAAGACCTGCAGATATTCCAGTGGGATCCCATATGGGGCACAACTGATGCACAGGCAAGGTCCACCACAGGTCGCCATGTTTGGATCTGAGCTACCATGATGGAAGGGGATCCTGAAAGGATCCCACTCTGGATAGTCTGCCTTCTAGGAATCATCCAGAAAGAACATTCTCAGGACCATATTTTGGATACTCCTCCTTTCCAAAACACTCCAATTCTTAAAATAATTTCTTCACCACGTACCAACTCTGTGTGAGGAGGTATGGGAAAGAGGGAAGAATGAGATGAAGTTTGTGCTTTCAAATTCCATAGACTTCCTCTGAGAACAATCTCTGCACATGGGAAGATGACTAAGGACACAGGTGTCTGTGCTGAGCTGTCAGCGCTCTGCATGGAGGTGCTACTGCCATCTAGGGGGTAGGTAAGGCCTGAGATGGAGCTTGTGTTATTAATAAGACAATAGGCCTGAAATGAAGTCACTTATGATAAGCCCCACATCTCCAAACAGAGACTTAACTTAATTACAGTTTTGGCTCTCCTAGAAATGGAATCTTAAATCAGTCAATCAGGAAGCCCCTGACTAGCACAAGTTAGGTAATCTGCTTGATAGACCCCTGCCAGCCACAAAGGAAAGTAGCCTTGTCATAACCAATCTGTCTTTTTTTTCTTTTTTCTTTTTTTGGCCAATATTTCCTTGTTCCTGCTGCCTTCTGCCTATAAAAGTCTTTCATGCTGCCTGATTCATGAATCGTTGAATAAAGCCAAGAAGATCTTTCAAGTTTACTCAGCTGAATTTTATTTTTTTAACACTTGGAATCACAAATCTCCCAAAGTACCACGAGATGTATGAAGCCCCTTCTTCATAACTCAATTAAGCGGTTGCCCATTCTTCTTCTTGGCCATTGGTTTCTACTCCTCAAAGGGCCCCCTGTCATTTCTGGGCAGCTTGGCTTCTTGCAAGTACTTTCCTACCAGCTGGAATCCACCTTCTCCTGGTAGGTTTTGGTTGAGACTAAGAACTGGAAGAGTGGATGGGGAACCTCAAGGGAGGAGATGGCTTGAGGAGTGGACAGCCTGTGGTACCTGGCAGGGAATACTTCTTGACCAAGAAGTGGGTTTCCCGGATGGTAATAAATGTGAGCTAACGTCTCTGTTTAGCCGTGTGCCTTTGAAAAATAACTATTACGGATGTTTTCCCTTCTTATTACACACACTAATTTCTCCACCAAAATAACAAATCCTGAAGGCTGACATCTGCTGGAAACTGTATCCTCTGGGACCATTTTCTGAGTATAAGTTCATCTGGAGTTTTCCCTGTGTTGTGGAGAGGGCCAGGTAACTCAGCCTCTCCGGATTCCTGGTGATTCCCTGAACAAAGGTTAGAGCTATGTTTGCTCCTTTATAAGTTTCAGAAGCCCCTCATGTTTCTGGCCCCTGCTCTGTGCTCCCCTGGGTGCAGAACTCACTGAGATGTCTTCTCCCCTCATGAACCCCGGGAAGCCCCGGCTGAGCTGAGAACAAGCTGCTGAGTGGCTTGTTTTGGTTCATGGGGCCGACCCACCAGTCATCGGGCCCCATGATTGATGCAGGGTCTGTGCTCTGGGTTATGTGAACTCAGGCTGTTTTCAAGGGAAAGTTTTGGTCATAAGGCAAAGCCTAGCCAGATTTGAGATAAGTGTGAAAAACACATTGCAAAAGGAAACAGACTCGAAGTTTCCTGACAAGGGAAACATTTAACCCTATGTTTAAGGAGTGTGAGAGACACTCACACAGAAACCACGTGTCTCTGTGTGTGCGCACGTCCCTGCTGGGGAGCATGACTGAGTGCGTGTGAAAGGAAGTGTGTGTATGTGAGAGGGTGTGAGTGTGTGGTGTGGCTGCATACACATTTGGGAGGTTGGGGAGAGAGAGACTGAGAGAGAGAGAGAGAGAGAGAGAGAGAGGGAGAGAGAAACGAATGTGCCTTAGGGAAGGCAGGGATATTAATCATGCTAAAAGCAATCTGGCCCCAATGGGAATTTATAAGGATCCAACTAAAATCAATGAGAAGTTTTATGAGACAATTTTCTTCTCGCTGGCTCTGGGGATTGTTTGAACTCTCATCGAGCTTAGGGCGGCACTGGCTCAGAGCTCCCCCAGTTCTCACACCTGTGCGTGAGACAATGAACATTTTCCACGTTAGCAGCTCTGAACTGACTCATCTCAAAGGGCTGCCATGGAGGGGGCCCTGGCCTCCCAAAGACCTGACTGTCTAGATCAGGACTGCAGCATCTGCTAGAGGTCAGGAGATGTGTGAGGAGGAGAGCGGCAAGGGTGGGGGTGGTCGGTGCACTTGGTGGTGTCTAGAGATTGGGAAAGGCCAAAAGGAAACATACATGCCTGGCAGCAGTATCCTACTGGTTTCAGAAGGTAGACCAGATACCTTCACAGCTGGTTCCCATTTACCTTTTCCGTGCCGGCATCCTTCACTCTCATCAAAACTATGCTACGTGCTCCCGCCAGACCAGCCTGTGCTTGCATTATTTTGTGCTCTGGCCATGCTGCCCTCAACTGGGAAGGCCAACCTCTGCCCATTTCTGAGCCCGATTTGGGTCTTCTAATTTAAAACAGGATTGATTATGAGCTAGTTCACATTTCATCCAGAGAAGAACAGAAATTGTTTGCCAGAAACCCATGCCTATCATTGAGCTTGAAGAGATGTTGACATTAACTAAAGTCCTTATTTTTCCCCTCCCCAGGGGTGAGCTCCATGGTGAAGTCAGAAGTAATCGTTCCCAATTTGCTTTTACTATATTTAAATGCATCCACAAATAATACACAATACATAACATTGTTCATGTGATTTTATATTTTGCATCATTGTATTAATCTACCCATGTCCTTTAAGAAGCTATTTAGAGGGGCACCTGGGTGGCTCGGTGGGTTAAAGCCGCTGCCTTCGGCTCAGGTCATGATCTCAGGGTCTTGGGATCGAGTCCCACATCGGGCTCTCTGCTCAGCAGGGAGCCTGCTTCCCTCCCTCTCTCTCTGCCTGCCTCTCTGCCAACTTGTGATCTCTGTCTGTCAAATAAATAAATAAAATCTTTAAAAAAAAAAAAGAAGCTATTTAGAGATACCTAGTAGTTATATTCACAGTTGTTCCTGATAGAGAAATATCTCACGTGTGCCCAAAGAGTGTGATAGTCAATCGAAAAGTTCACAAGTAGTAAGGGCTTAATTATCCCTTAGTAGGCAAATAAAAATATGCTGTGGTTCAAAGAAAAAAAAAAAAACCCAAATACTAGATTGGAGTTAAAATACATAAAACCTGGGTGCATAATGAATGAAATGTTAGGTTAAAAAAAAAAAGACAAGTTGCAAAATTGCTCGTTTTCATGGCTGGGTTAAAAATGTAATCCTTCTCTTTAATGAAGCATTCTCTGGAAAATCCCATCTATGAAATTAAGTATTCTTTTTTCCCCATAGAACTTTCGTTTTTGGTTTAAGGATCACTTGTTGCCCTCTACTCTCCATTACATGTACGCCGTGAATTTCTTACATGCGGAAATCAAATTCTAGCCATCTTTGCATTCCTGATGTCCCAACCTGACAGCTTATTTATTGTTGGTGCTCAGTAAAGAGTGGTGCAGAGAGACAAATGCACATGCATGGGGTTTCTGGATACTTCCACATTTTTCATGACGTTCTCATGTCATGAGCTGCTTATTATCTCTGTGTTTCTGATGAGGAAACTGACTGTAGTACGTTGTATCAAGTACCTTGCCACTGAGGCCACTGAGGACAGGGACCGACGAGATTCCAGGTGCCCCGTCTCCAATGTCATCACTCTTTGGAATAAGTTAAAATTTATGTCATTTGCCTAATATGTTTGGAAGAGATGGTGGAAAGCTTCCTTGGAATCAGGAGAGCAATACAGAAAGACCCCTAGAGATAGGGTGAGAAGATATCCCAGGGAGGGAGAATGATTTCATTTCAACTCAGCATCATTGACTAAATAGAATTGTATCTTTTTATTTTTGGGAAGCGATTTTTTTTCTTTTAAGTAGCCTCGAAACCCAATGTGTGGCTTAAACTCATGACTCTGAGATCAGAAGTTGCATGTTTTACAGACTGAGCCAGCCAGGCACCCCTGAATAAATAGAATCCAATATGTGTTATGTGTCAAGCAATTGCATGAGCTCAGCCACGTTGAGCAAATGGAGAAGTCACTGGGGAAGACCCTAGCAGAGCATGGACACAGAGTAGGTTTCAATACTGGTTAATTCCATTTCTTTCTTTAAGGGCAGAGTCAGGACCAGACCCCAGATCTCCCGATTCTAAGGTCAGCATTCTTTCAAGCGTGTCAGGGTCATGTAGATGTGCAACTGGGAAAATGAATCTGCAGGGAGATCATGCCTGAAATGCTCTTTCTGGCAAAAAATGATACCACGCTTTTCCGACAGCTCTTTCACGCTGTCATCCAGCCCCTGTCTCATTTTATGCTCACATGGCCATTACTCTCTATTAGCATACTAATAAATGTTTATGAGATTATACTGTATAAACTATAAACTTTTACATATTATTAATTAACCTCATACATTGGATTGGGAGCTCTTGAACATTTACTGACTTGTAAAACAGGAGAGCAGCATAGAGGGAGACATGTCTACAAAACAGGTCCTATCTGCCCTATCTGGAGACAGGCATGCATTTCATCTGTGTGTCTCTGAAGTACAAGCCACAGACAGCACTCTCTTTTTTAAGCAGCAGACCCGGTCTAACCTCTTGCGTAAGTTTTCTAGCCTCTCGAGGCCCAAGGTAATAGTACCTATCTACAGGAGGCTTGACACACGGCAGGTACCCAATAAACATGAACAGAAATTGGACCAATGCAGAACCAATGAGTGGACATGGCAGAGAGTCAGAATTCTATTTGCTAATGACAGAAAGACCTATGCTAGGGATTTCCAAGAGTGGATGGCCTATATTCCGATGTCGCGAGTGATGTGTTCTCACTGGAGAAGCTGGATGAAGAGATGTCTGCATGGCATAAGAAGGTAAACTACCTAAGGTTTCTTCTATTCCTACCATCTATGATTCTGGATTTTTCAAGGACAGAAAGAGGGCAAAACAGGAAGTGGTAGGTAACTCAGGAGACTTAGATTCTAGTTTTAACCTAGTTGTTGACTAGTTTTATAATTTAGCCTAGATTCAGGACACATAAATGCTGTCTGTTCTTTTATCTGTAAAGTCACTACACAAATTGAGTGTGACAACTGAAACATAGTGTAACTAAGAAAACACTTTAAATAACATAAGGTTTCTCTTTAACAGTTAAGTCAGTTCCGCCATCTTTGTTATGGAGAGTTGAACATCCCCAATGTTCAGTCTGCAAAGACATCATAAGAAAAGTTCAGGCCTGGGACTCAGAGCCAGTCCAAACTCTGTTAATAATAAGTCCTCTGACTTGGGTTGAACATTCCTGCCCCTTGTATCCCAAGTAACTGATCATGATGTAAAATGAAGCTAATGGATCTGCTATGCCAACATCTTTGGAGTGTCCGGAGACTCAGATAAGGAAATCGATGTGGTTTGGTGCTTTGTAAACAGGAAAGGGCCCTGCATGTGCATGGTACACATGGAACACCTTCCCTTATTTCAAATCTGTTATGTTCTCATTTTCTACCTCACCAGGTTATGGGCCCTTAGGCACAGAGCTGACTTTTAGATCCTTATATTTGCCAGTGCTTAGCGCAGTGAATTCATTGATTCAACACACATTTGTGAAACACCTTCCGTGGGTCAGGCATAGTGGTTAAGTGTTAGAGTTAGAGATGGAAAAGATATAGCCTCTGTCTTCAAGGAGCTTGCTTTCTAATAGAATGAACCACACATATCCAGGAATAAAGTTTAAAGGAAACTGAGTCCGAGACTTAGCCTCCAAGGAGGCGTTCTGTTTGTCTACATTGCCACGTCCAAGGCAGGATAATCTTCATCCCCTGTTTGCTCTCCTGTGGTCCAACGAATGATGGCAGCCACCTTCTAAGTTATTGCTGGTCACCTTTCTTGATGGCCAGGCAATTACTAGTTTTGTGTGCTTCCCTGCCCTTGGACATGTTCTGGTGGTATACATAATGGCAACTAACTCTTGAGGTCCACTCACACAGTGGCTGTGTGCAAAAGATTGATGAAATGATTTAAAGCTTATAGAAATGAGGTAAGTCCCCAGGGGCTAGAAGGTACTTTCCAACGTGGAAGAGGATGCCTTTATAAATACAATTACTATTGATTATGGTCAGATTCTTTTATCTGATTCCTGCCCATTAGGCCCTCTCTTGTTGCTAGAAGCTCTTTCTTGCCCTCTGCCTCACATTACCTCTGGAAGTGCCTCTTAAATGAGTCCTGTGGAATCCTGGTGATCCCTGAATAGCTTGTAGGTGTTATGAGAGCATTTGGAAGACCACTTGAAAGCTTGGCAATAAATAACTGTTTTACGATTATGACATAAGTGGAAGGAAGGGTCACATTTCTCCAGTGCTCCATCTCAGAATGGTGGCAACCACTTCGAGGCCAGTTAATCTCCACGCAGCTGCTTAGTAACCAGAGGCTTTGAGTGGCGCCTGACTACGAAGTGTGTGTAAGGGACACTTGGAGTTTGCCCGCCACATATCTTCCCTTTACTTTGCCTACAGACCCCACTTTTGCTTTAGGAGAACTTCCCTCACATTCTCATCCTGTACAGTTGAGTGACCCGGGGGTGCAGCATGTGTTGTAGAGATAAGTCAATATATCAGTTCTGTTTTCTAGTTGTAGGGATGGACACATGATTCCGTTTGGTCCAATGAGAGTTCCAGGCTTCTGAAGAACATACCAGAAGAGACAGGGTTGGGAGGTATGCTGTGTGTCTGAAGTTGCTAGTGGTCAAGAAGGAGATTACAGTGGGAATCTGAGGATGGAGCCCTTGCCAGAGGAATGGAGCCCAAGATTCAGACCCTGGTGACATCATCATCCCTGGTCAAGCAGTGTCTGAAGCCTGATCTGCCCACATTCTTCTCCTTGCTTGAGCCCATTTAGGTTGGCTTTTCTGTCATTTGCATCCAAAATATTCCTAACGCAGTACATTGTATGGTGATTTACGGCATTTTTGCAATATATGTGTTTAAACAATACTATATTATATATATATTTTGGTTTTTTGTGCAAGGTTAGAAGACAAGCTTTACAATCTTGTTTTATCAATAGGAAACTGAGTCTCAGGGAAAAGTGACTCATGCAAAGGAATAAGCTAGTAAGTGACTGGATAGGCTAGGAACATAAGACTGGCTTCTGGTCACAGCGATGGCAAAGACACATCGTTCCCCGAAACAGATACTGGTGGAAAGCAAATATAAAAGGATTTCAAAGGAAACCAGGGTAAGGCTGATTATACAATATATGATTTGCTGGGAAGTTTTGTCCAAAAATACATGATTCCATCCCAAATTAAAAGACTCTCAACCATTTTTTCCCCTATGGCCATTGGTTTGGTCTACGAGGCCTTCATCCTTTCTCACCAAGCTTACGTCAGCACTTTTCTAGGTGGTCTTTCTGCCTCCAGATTTGTCCCCCTACTGTCCATGCTCTACCCTATGATGGGTTGTTCTTCCAAATGCAAATCACATCACAGTATTGCTTATTTATAGCCCTCCAATAGCTCTCATGGCTCTTAAGATAAAATACAATTCAGTTTTGCATGTAAGATATTTGAATACAAATCAGTTTTGCATATGAGATAATTCATAATTTGGGGGTGTCTGGGTCAAGCCTGGGGCTCCCTGCTCAGGGGGAGTCTGCTTGAAATTCTCTCCTTCTCCTTCTGTACCCTGCCTCCCCCCACCGCTCTCTTTCTCTTAAATAAGTACATCTAAAAAAAAAGATATTTCACAATTTGACTCCCGTGTTTCTCTTTCGTTTTGCCTACCCCATTCCTGCAGTCATGATGTGGAACTCATAGTTCTTCGAATGCTGGTTCATTGTTCTGCTTTTTTCTGCTATTCTTGCTGTGTGTAACCGGCATTCTTTTTGCCTGGCAAACAAACCCCTTCTTATCCTAAAGCTCACCATCACCCTCCAGAGGTTGTTTCCCTGGAGGAGACTTCTGTGACCCATCAGACTGATTTGGATGTTTCTTCTCTGTGGCCCCATTGGGCTCTGGACCTATTTCCCTCATGTCTTACATGGTACAGTAACTTTGTATTACCTGTCACTGTCTCCCTTAGATTGTGGGAAACAATTGTGCCACATTCAATTTACATCCGGGGCCTACCATGCTGCCTGGCACACAACAGTCAATAAATGTTTGTTGTGTGGATATCACGCAGGAGAGAACCAAGGGAGGAAATATGGGAGAAGAAATCAGTGAAGTTCTCTTTTGTGTGACACTTTTCTTTAACACCTCATGCACTCATGGTGTATATTTCGTTTATTAAATTCAGATAACATATTCTTCATGGCTTTAACATTTGAATCAATTATTGTGTTTCATTCTTAAGAGTTTTTTTTTTTTTAATGTCATGGTGTTGCAAATAAAATCAGCAATGTTTATTTTTCTGTGATCTCAAAATGGGACATATTGTATAATGAGGTGGGGCGGGGGGGGGAATGGAGGTTTTATGTAAGGTGAGAAAGAAAGTAGGCATTAGGAAGCTGAGAGCCTGGGCTCGCCTTGTCCCCTTGCTAGCTGAAGCCTTGGCAGGATGAAAATGATTTATGCTAGGGATCTCAGAGCTACTAACTTCAGTCTCCATGGACAGAAACATTTCCTTCCCAAACATTTCAAGTTTGGGGTCTTGTGCTTACTGAGTCTGACAGTTGGTAAAGAATCTTGTCTCCATGGACCTTGTCTTAAATTTGCCCCTGGACACTTCCAGAGGGGAATGGCATTTGTTCCTCGGGTTTATGTGTCTTCTTCTAATTATGTTGCTTACCTGCTGTTTCCTGTGAGTATTAAATGTTCAACGTGCTGTGCAGGGATTTTCTAAGGCAGCTCTTTTATTCTATGAGACTGAGACTTAATCATGTACTTCCCCCTATTCATAGAAAGTTTAGCCTCCATCTCTGATTTGAGAATTGTATGTCTCGGAAGAGACAATTTATACTGACCCAAAGGTGTAAGAAGGATCTTTTGGCAGATTGGTATTCTTTTTAAGTAGGATCCATGCCCAGTGTGGAGCTCAACATGGGGCTCAAACTCACAATCCCGAGATCAAGACCTGAGCTGAGATCAAGAATCAGATGCTTAACTGACTGAGCCACTCAGGCACCTGTGCAAATTGATTTCTGATTGGGACAGCTCTTAGCTAACCATCCATCCATATATCCATCCATCCGTCCATCCATCCATCCATCCATCCATCCATCCATCCACCATCCATCCATCTTTCCATCCTTCCATAACCATTTTCTGAAATGCTACGTTGTTCCGTGTTACCATTATTGGAGCAGTAGGAGAGATACCTAAACCAGAGTGCGGCAGGGTGGGAGGTCGGGCAGGGAAGTCTTCCTGGAGGGGTAGTTGCCAAAGATGAATGCTGATTAGCTCGTTAGTTAGGTTGGTGGATGGAGTATGGGGACGACAGATGGAGCTATGTGGGTGACTTGCTGAGAGATATGAGTTAGCATGATGAGTTTCAGGAACTGCAAGCAGAAAGATATTTATTGGGCACTTCTCTTGTGTCCCAGTGCTATACTGGGATCTCCTGGAATGAGCTTTGCTGTACAAATACTACAGCAAAGGCCTAGTGCTGTGATATTTACTAAGTATCCCATAGAAAATTTAATAAATAAGTTATAAGTGGATGGCAGAGGCAATGGAGAAGCATGAAAGAGAAATAATAAATTTTATTTATTGTCTACTATGTGCCAGTAATGTTACATTCAAATCCTCTGTGATGTTCCATGTACTGTTATAAAAACAAACCCTATGAGAGATAAAGATAAAGGAATGAAGTCTTGGAGAAGAAAAGCAAATATACATTGCCAGCTTTGGGGACTAAATATATCCATAATCTTTCCACTATATAATTCTGTCTATCACCAGGATAGAGCTTTCCTTCGACTAATGACTCTGAGTATTAGGATCTTACTTCTTTTACCCTATAGCATTGGAAGCAGAGCTAATCATGCAAACTGTGAATATAGGGAGACCCTTCTGAAAGAAGGACCTCTAGAAAGGGAGACTGGATAGAAAGAGGATGTCAGGGAGTCATGTCACTTTGGTGCTTTGTGCCAACTAACCGTCTTCTGAGACCCAGCTTAAATCCTCCCTCCAATAAGCCTTCCCTGATGACTCTGGACACCCCCCCGCCTTCTGTCTCAGAACTTAATGCCTCTATATTATATTTAGCAACTAATCATGTCTGGACTTGTCACAACTCCTCTACTCTGGCCTTATAACTCATCTTTGAGTGTGCATGTTTTTTCTCCCAATTAGATTATGATCACCTTGAGGGCAGAGACATTGCCATAAACATATTTTAAGTCCTCGCTTCCTCTCCAGTATTTGGCACAGTGCTGAAGAGCAAAGACTCAACAAATATTTCTTTAGGTTTTATATGAAAGTTCACTTCAGGGGCTCTGGGGTAGCTCAATCTGTTAAGCATCTGTCTCCGGCTCAGGTCATGATCCCAGTGTCCTGGGATCAAGCCGTGCGTTGGACTCCCGGCACAGTGGAAAGCCTGCTTCTCCCTCTCCCACTCTGGCTACTTGTGCTTTCTCTCTTTCTCAAATAAACAAATAAATACAATCTTAAAAAAAAAAAAAAGCCCACTACAAGAATTTCGGAACCAAAAATATGAGAGAAATCTATTCATTTAGTTTGAGGACCAAGTGTTTTATATTTATCACTATGGCAGAATTAAAAAGTTATCACAATAACTTTAAGAAACTGCCCTCAGGAGGCAGAGTCTGTTTCCCTACTCCCTGAATCTGGACCAGCCTTGTGATTTGTTTTGACTGGTTGAATGTGGTGTGGATGCTGTTCGAGTTCTAAGCCTCAAGAGCCCAGCTGAGCCTAACGGGACTGCTCAGCTAAGCCCAGCCCAAATAACACACTCACACACTTGTGAGCTGAGTGTGAGGTTGTTATTATAAATCACCAAATTTGGGGTGGTTTGTTAAGCAGCAAAAGCTAACTGATACATAATTTCCCTTACTTATCGCAATAAGCCCGTGAGATAAATGTTACCATCCCTCTCTTATGGATAACAAAACAAGGGCTCTGAGGAACAAACAGGGTTTTGGAGGGGAGGAGGGTGGGAGGTTGGGGGAACCTGGTGGTGGGTATTACGGAGGGCACGTATTGCATGGAGCGTGGGTGTGATGCATAAACAATGAATTCTGGAACACTGAAAAGAAATTTAAAAAGTAAATTAAAAAAAAAAATGAACGAAAAAAGAAAACAAGAGTCCTGGTCATAAGGGCTCTTGTCCCATAGCTGTCTATGGAATAGAGATCTCTCTGGTGAGAAACCCCGTGCTTTTTTTCCTTCCACATTGTGCTGTTGCCTTTCTCTATTGTGTGAGGGTTCCCTTTGGGCTGTGGCTCCGAGGGCTGAGTATTCCTGAGAAGAGTTTTTAGGACCTTAGGAGTAGCAGGGAACGTCCTCTAAATAGGGGAGCTGAAGGGATGGGATTGAAAATGACTGTAATTGGAGTCTTTACACACTGCCCTGAGCTTTTAGCAAGAGTTACCTGGATGGGGGACGCATTTAGGAGACACCTCACTCTGCGGGAACTGGTCTATTTGACGGGAGGGGGCAGGGGAGGGTTTGTTGGCAGAAGCCAGGAAATAGATGATGGCTAGACCCTGGAGAGTTGCCTCGAGCAGCTGAAGGAACAGGAAGGCAGAACTCGAGGGCTCTGGCATCCCTGGGTTCAGTCTGAAAGAGCTAACCTGGGAATCTCTAAAGAGGGAAATGATAAAAACAATGACTGCTCAGTCCACAGGGTGTCTCTCCCATGCCAGAGTCTGTGTGAGGTCTCGCGTCCTGACGACTGTCCTCCACGAGGCAGCTGCTTTAGAAAGGACACATAGACTGTAAGCAATGGAACGGGCGCTGAAACTGATGTGTCCAACTCTAAAGGGAAAGGGCAACTAAAGTAAATGCCTCCTTCATAATCTTGTTTGGACTGGAACATCAGGCTCTGCCGAACTTCCATCAAACTGAATGGGCACCTGTGTGTCATTGCTGGCAGAATGCCTCGAATGTTCTGGAACATACCCCTAGAGAGCAGCAAACTTGTGACTTGCGCCATATTGGACACGAAGGAGTGGGTCCTCCAGTTTGATAAGATCAGAGGCCTCTCTGCACCATGCTTTCATGAAAATGTTACCTGGCTTCACAAGATTTCTCCCAACAGGCCTCCTTTAGAGGCAACCGTCTCTTCGGCTTTTGCCTTATGGTGCAAATGACCCTGAAGCAGAGGCCTTTGGAGGCCCTCAGGAGGTGGTTTCATCAAACCTGAACTAATTATGCTCCCTTCCTTTATCTAACAGTTCAAACACTGTGTACACCCACATCTTGTCGACTTGAAGTAGCTCAATTATTCTGTGGCGTTCATGGGGCAGCGTGTATGATTCCCATTTTACCAACTGAGAAAACAGACTCCAGAAGAAGTGCTGATGTCCTACAGGTCCCAGAGGTCAAAGAGGTGAGTTGTGGTTGAGCTGGGTCGATCTGACCCCTCGGTGCCTGTTCACGAGCACTTACTATGTATGAGGCACAGGAGTACAGAGACTTTGGGACTGGGCTCCCACGCACAGTGAGAGTGTACACCCCCTCAGCACTGGCCGTGGGCCGCACTTCACTTGACAGCCTTTACTTATAATATTAATATAATTATAATATCTTATAATAACTGTGTGAGGAAGTCTGCTCATTAGCCTCATTTTAAGTGTGGGAGATGGAAGCACAAAAGTCGTTAAATAGAGCTGGGCTTGGAACACAGGCAGGCCAGGCCAGGAACCTTCTCCTTAGTCACTACACCAGCCCGCCTCTCCACTCAGGGAGCCTCCTGGGGGAGAAGAGAGATGCCAACTGACAAGGAAAACCATCACTAACTCCTGACAGCTAACCCTTACAGTTTGGGTTCAAATACTTAACCCCAGCATTGTTTGACCTTGGATAATTTACTTTTCTATTTTCTGTGCTTCAGTATTTCACCTGTGAAATGAGACTGTGGTCTTAGCCACCTCATAGTTAGAGAGTTGTGAAAATTCAATGGGGTGTGTATATGTGTGTGGCTTGGAACACATTTTGGACCTGTGGCTAGTATGATTTGAGTGTATTTTATCATCAGCATTACAAGAGGGCCATGATGTAGACTAATTTCCAGACACTTAGCACAGGCAAATGTTACAAATTCTCAGAGTTTATTTTGAGTGGGAATGGTCAGGCCCAGCTTCATTGGGGATGTGAGAAGATATCTACTGCATAGAATCACAGAAAGGGAGGTTGAAGGGACTTTATCAGTTAGGCAATCCAACAGCTTTATCTCAGGAAAAAAACGAGGTGACCTCTTCATGTGATTCTAGTTAGTTGGGGCACAGGTTTTATTTATTTATTTATTTATTTTAAAAGATTTTTATGTATTTATTTGACAGAGAGAGAGATCCCAAGTAGGCAGAGAGGCAGGCAGAGAGAGAAGGAAGCAGGCTCCCTGCTGAGCAGAGAGCCCGATATGGGACTTGATCCCAGGACCCTGAGATCAAGACCTAAGCCAAAGGCAGCGGCTTAACCTACTGAGCCACCCAGGCACCCCAAGGGGCACAGGGTTTTGACTACAACCTAGGTCTCCTTACTTCTAGATCTGCTCATTTTACATTGTGTTTCCAAATGATGCCCGTCCAAATTGTTCTAGGACAGTAGAATTTCCCAGTCCATGCTAGTCCCACTCTCTGCCACCAAGGGAGTCTGAATTCATGTACTGCCTTTTCTCTGTCATCCACTGGGGATTTATGCAACTGAGCAATGAACTTAACAATGATGGAAAAAACCTTCCCCTCGAATGAGGGACTTGATAATCCATAAACAGTCTCTTGGTTAAAAACAACTAATGATTATCGAACACCTACTGTGTCAGGTCCTGACTAAGTTTTCCTGTTAAGGTCCACAGGAACCTTACAAATTCGGTTCTTTATCTTCCTTTATACAGATTCAAACAAACAAACAAACAAACGCTTCATTCTGGGATATCTTGCTTTCAATTGCTTTCTCCAAGTCTCACAGTAAGAAAGCGATTGAGTCAGGATCCAACAATGGTCTCAGACCCCAAAGCCGATATTCTAACCCTGGGACAGAAATTTGCCTCCATCCTGCCTGGACCACTAGTGAGGAAAATTGAGAAGAAAGATCTTAAAGCTGCTGGCAAGAATACCGTGGTCTGTTGGCGATGTCTTCCGTAGGTGAGATAATGAGGATTGGTAGCACTACAAGGGCATTGCTGGCTCGGCCAACCCTAGCCAGTACTGCCTCTCTGGAGATTGAGAGTCCAGACTGAGGCTGTTGGTGAGAGGACTCAGTTCTTTCAGAGAGGGGGAATAGCATCTTGGCTTGCTTTATTCTTCTACCCGTGCATCCATCCATCCATCCATCCATCCTTCCCTCCCTCCCTCCATTCAACAAACCTTTATTGAAAGTATGCTCTGTGTAAGGCTCTGTGGTTAGGGTATGGACTAAGGAGATACATGTCTCCCGGTTTCGTAGCGTTTAGTGGAGGCTTCTTGAAGGACCCTCTTGGCACGATGTTAGGAAGGAGAGTAATGAGGAGATTGGTTTATGCAGAGACAGGGTATGTGGGGAGGCCACGCAAAGAGAATCGCCAGTTTGCTCCCTCACGCCTGCTTCTATGGCTACAGATGAGTGCCCAGCTGGCCACTGGCACAGTCTGCCTCTTTGTGTGAAAACCAGTGGAATCACATATGTGCTGCTCCCAGATGCGTCCTCGGCACCAGCATCTTCCAAGCGGGAGGTTCTGTCATGGTATTGCCTGCCAAATCTTGTCCAGAGGACTGAGGCCACTTGGCCGGCTGAACCAGGCTCTGTGCCTGTGCAGAGAACTGTCTCACCACAAAGAAGATCAGGCTTGGGGGGTGGGTGGTGGCAGGGAAGGGCAAGAGCTGTGTGTATATATATGTGTGTGTGTGTCTGTTTGTCTGTGTGTCTGTGTATATGTGGGTGTTTAAGCTGGATTGAAGCCCTTTCTCGCCACACTCTGTACTTAAGATATTTCACTGGGTGGGAGACAAAGAAGCTTTGTGTGCTCTTCAGTGCTCTGTGCTGACTGTGATATACATCCAGGGAAAACCCAGCCCAAAGCCATGACATTGCCCCAGGTTCAAACCCCAAAGGCCATTTGTGGTGGTTAGGAATGACCAACGGGTTGGGTGGCAGCACCCAGAGGAAAATCGCCTTCCATCCTCAGTGGACCTTACACAGATGTGAGGGTAACGATTTGATTTCTCAGGTAAGGTCTTTAGGAAAATCTGATCAGATTTTTCATATCTGCGCATATGGAAAAAATGGGTAGTCTACATTTTGTCTCTCTGGTAAAGATTAGGTCCACTTTCAGTTTTCTTTGAAGATTATTGTTGTTTCCCCATGTGGAGTGTGTGTCACGGCAAGGGCCAGGGAAACAGCCCATCAGACGCTTTTCTTTCTTTCTCAAGCCTCACCTGCACTTAGGAACAACTTGCACTTTGTCAGCCGCAGAATAATGCCTGGGATTCAGGCTGGTGTCTTAGATATCACTGAATTGCTGAAGTGCATTAAACATTGCAGGGTTTTAAGCTGAGAAATAATTTAATGATGTGGCCTTTAGGATTGTTAATTAGCACTGTCTGTATGAACATGTAACAATAACACCACCTACCGTAAAAGCGAATGTTCTACACTCCAGAACACTCATTTCTTTAGGGTTTCCCGCAGAGAAGCAGTCATTAACTCTTTTTTGGACAAACCCTTTTAGACGAGCTCTTTACGGCCATGAGTGCATCCTGATTCCTTCCCTACATTTACCCATGAGGCAAGATGGTAGACCAGGAAGCATGGAGGAAATGTGGACTCAGCCCTCCACGGCGGCACTGAGTCCGTGAGGAGGGGATGGTCTTTCCCTGTGACCCTCCTGAGACGCGGTCACTCCAGAGCCCAGGAAAAGATTCAGGGGAGGAAGGGGGAAACTGGAAGCCTCGCACCCCGGTGGTGGGAATGCAAAGTGGTGTAGTTGCTAAAGAGGCTCCTCCAGAAGTTAAAAATAGATCGTATGATTCAGCAATTCTATTTCTGGGTACTTACCCAGAAAAATCGGTGGGCATCTCAAAGAGATATTTACACTCCCGTGCTCACTGCAGCATGAGTCACAAGAACCAAGATGCGAAAACAACCAAAGTGTCCGTCCTCGGATGAACGGATGAAACAAACACGGTATATACACGCTGTGGGATATTATTCGGCCTTAAAAAAGAAGGCAGTTCTGCAGTATGTGATAACACAGAGGAACGTTGAAGACAGACATGAAGCTAAGTGAAAAAAGCCAGGCACAGAAAGACAAACACTGTGTGCTCCCACTTACATGAAGTATCTAACAGAGCCAAATTTATGGAATCAAGGAGCGCCTTTGCTGGGGACTGGGGGAGGCAGGAGGAAGAGGGTCACTAATCAGAGGGCACCGAGTTTCAGTTAACAAAGGTGGAAAAGTTCTAGAGATCTGCTACAGGATATCATCCCCACAGTCAGTAATACTGTATTTTACACTTAGACATTTGTTAAGAGAGTAGGTCTCATATTAAGTGTTCTCACCATGATTTAAAACAAGTCATGGTCTCAGGTCATTGGAGGAGAGGTGGTTGGCTCGTCGCTCAGCACCCTGCCCCCACCCTCCCCTGCCCTGCTGTAGGAGATGGTCAGCGGCTGATTTCCCTGCAGAGTGCAGATGGGTCAGTGTGAGCCCTGAGTGTAGAGGAGGCCCACACAGGCGTCATGCCCCTGCTTTCTTTGACTCATTCAAAGAGGAGGCTGACTGTACAGGAATGAGGCGTTTCCACGCGTTCCTCCATTTCCACCGTAACGGCCAATTTCTCTTTCAGTCATCTGTCCTTCTCTTAAGGCACAATGTCTTTTATTTTCTTTTCTCCCCCTGAAGACACTTCTCTTTTCCGGTGAGACAAAAACAGCCGTGTTCGGGTTTTTGAACTCCGTAGACCGTGCCCCTCTATTCAGCCAAGCCTTCCCGTGGCCAAGGTCTAGGCTCCGAAAGCTCCGGGGAGAATTCTACCTTGGCAACCTCAGGTCCCCATATCTCCTTCTCTGCCCTCCCCTCCTGCCAGCTCTCTGACTCCTTTTCTCTCCCAGCCTCATCTGGCCTCCAGTCTGGAGATGGCGAACATCTGGCATGGGGGCCGTCATCCTTTCTGGGCCCATGGGGAACGTTCCTGACTGATTATGCACTCTTTCCTCTTGAGCAGAGAGGTAATTTTGGAATCCTTCTCTGCGTAGGACTCTATCAATTGGAGCTGACACCTGAGATGGAAGCCATCTACTGTTCCTACTCCAATGACTTGACCATTTTCTTTCAGCCCATCTGGCTGGACCCTGTGGTTGATTTGAGGTCTTCCTAATGGCTCTGTTCTGTTGTACATGCACTAGGTGTGTCTGTCCAGTGCTGGGTCCCCAGCACTCTTACACCCAGACTACTAAGTACTATTAGAATATTTTGCATTACTATGTGGAATTTATGCCACGTTTGTGGTTTCTACTTTAGAGCTGTTTCTACTTTGGCTTGTTCTTTAATAGTATCTTCTTACATTCTCAAAGCAGCTTTACAGAGCATAACCTACCATTCAGTCTCCCTAGACCATGCTACCTCTACTTCTCACCTGATAACCTCCCTTCCCACTTCATGAGGAACACTACCAGCAGCTCCCTCGGCCTCCTCCCCTGCCTCCCAAACTCACCCTCAACTCCCTCTGCATCTCCCACTTGCCGGTCTTTGTAATGACTTTGCCCGAAGCCCCAGTCCTCTCTCTTCTTTCTCCTGAGATGTTCACTTTTCTTTCTCACCCAGCGACAGCTTGACTACTAGCAAAAAACTTCTTTTGCTAACTGTCTCTCACCACAGGCAGACTTGGAAGTTCCCGCCTTGGTTTTCCCACTGCATCTTCTCCCTGCTTGGATTAAGGTGTTTATCCCAGTGAATTGGCACATCTCTCCTTTCTTTTTTTTTTCTTTCAAAGATTTTATTTATTTATTTGACACACAGAGAGAGATCGCAAGTAGGCAGAGAGGCAGGCAGAGAGAGAGGAAGAAGCAGGCTCCCTGCTGAGCAGAGAGCCCGATGCGGGGCTCTATTCCAGGACCCTGGGATCATGACCTGAGCTGAAGCAGAGGCTTAACCCCCTGAGCCACCCAGTCACCTCACATCTCTCCTTTCTAGTCTGATTTTCATTCTAGCCCCAAACAATGTCTGAAATGTGGCAAGAATTCAAGTCCTATTTGTTGAGTAAATGAATGAATGAATTGGGAAACTGAGGCAGAGAATAGATGTTGTCCGTCTCCCAGAGTTAGTCATCCCCTCGTCCTTCCTGATAAAGTTCTTCATCTGAACTTCTCTTTTTCGATGCTGTTTATCATTTTCTAGCATTGGCTTTAGTTATATCTATATACCTATCTTATCATTCCTCCCATTCTGGGGGCCCCTTGGGGCAGCTATCCAGATCTAAATCCACTATGTATCTCCCAAAATATAATCATGGTTTATCACCCGTGTCCTTTTATTAATGTTTGTCGAATGAATAAGTAGTCTTCATATTGCTTTACTCAGAATAAGAGATCAATTAACCTGAATTTACTCTTTTGTCCCCAAACTGTCAAAATATCTAAAAAGACTAGAAACCAAACCAAAGTCCATGAGGTCAGGGATGGTGTGCCTATCTTGTTTTTATTTTTTTTAAATTTTTAAAATTATTTATGTATTTTTAAAGATTTTATTTATTTATTTGACAGACAGAGATCACAAGTAGGCAGAGAGGCAGGCAGAGAGAGAGGAGGAAGCAGGCCCCCCGCTGAGCAGAGGGCCTGATGTGGGACTCAATCCCAGGACCTTGAGATCATGACCTGAGCTGAAGGCAGAGGCTTTAACCCACTGAGCCACCCAGGCGCCCCCCTATTTTGTCTTTATGCTATCCTTAGCAGAATGATGGACAAGTGATAGGTACTAAATAAATGTTTATTGACTGATTAAGTGATGAACATCTATTTCTCCTACCCTTAGGAAGAAAGCAGAACCAAGTGCCGAGAGGGTAATTCCAATGTCATTTTTTAGGAAGTTCCCCAGAGCGCACAGCATTTTTTTTTCTCTGAATACAATTAACCAACCCAAAGTCAGGAGGGGCCATTGTCCTAGCCCTTTACTCCCTTCCCGGGTTTGACAAACAAAATTCTTTTTTATTTCGGCTAGATATATATTTTATTTAATCCTGAGGCTCTGACATGGTGCTTGGGTTTCCAGAGCCATCCACTCAGGTTCTCCTTCCTGTTTAAACACTTTTCTTAATAGCTGGAGTCTGGTGCCCTTAAACGCAAATGGGCTCCCACATGGGAGAGTGGCCATACTTCAGCTGCCATGATGGAGTGGGCAGTGGTCTGTCAGATCAATTATGTACAAGGCTCATCTTCTCCAGGGTTCCCTCAATTTCTTTTTTCTCCTGACGGTTTGCTTTGTGCCCAGCCTTCTGTCTCCTGGAGTCAGACCTGGGGACAATCGCATGTCACCGGCTGGTTTCCCTCCTGAGAACATGACACAAAGGAACACTTCCCTGTCAGATTCTTCACTAGCCTTCCGGTGAATTTTCCCTGATTTCTACAAAGGGCACTTCAACCTGTTGGGGGTAGACAGACCCTCCTCATATTTTCACTTTCACACCATGAGGAAAACTACCTTCCAAAGTTGCTTTCAAATATATGAGGTGCACGTCATGGTGACCTTGTGTCTCTCCTAGTTCACGGCATTTTCTCTTTCTTCTAAACTAACTGCCATATTGACTACAGTGGACAGGACAAACCGTCACTGAGCCCGGTTTAGAAAAACAAGGAATTCTCTGCCTGTGGGTTTTCTCTTCTGGCTGGGCCACAGTGAGCAGTGGTTAGGGGAGGTGTTTGGCTTCCCGGCAGGCATTGTGTTTTGTGAAACTTCATGCAACCCTCTCCTGGAGTGAGCAGGGAGATGATGGCATCACATTCTGTTAGTTCGGTCAAGTTTTCATTGTCTCATTTGGCAGAAGCCAGTCAAAACACAATGAGAGGCACTGGTAGGAGGCACCACCCAGGTGTCAAAAAAGTAGCAGCTCTTATCCTTTAACTTATTTTATTTTTTTAAAAAGGAGTTTATTTATTTATTTGAGGGAGAGAGAGCATGATTGAGGGTGGGAGGGACAAAGAGAGAGGAAGAAGTAGGCTTCCCACTGAGCAGGGACCCCCCTTCCCCCACTGATGTGGGGTTCGATCCCAGGACCCTGGGATCATGACCTGAGCTGAAAACAGACGCTTAACCCAATGAGCCACCCTGGCGCCTCCCCCCCCCCCCGTCTTTTTATAAAAGTGAGGTGGCAAGTGAGTTCAGGTCTCCCTCAAGGCAGTCTTAGGATGTGTCTACTTCTTTACATCTCCTGCTTGCCCTGAATCCAAGCCAACAGCAGGGCTCCAGCTGGACTGCTGCAATGGCCTCCCACTCCTCTCGTGACCCATCCAAACAGCAGCCCAAATTATGTTTCTTAAAATGCAAATCATTTTAAATGCTTAAAACACGTTCATATCTGTCCCTCTTGCTTAAAGTCCGATGCCTCACAGTGGCCTGCCAGGCCCCGGAGACCTGGTACCCCTCCTTTCACGCCTTGTCTTGTCAGTATATTCTAATCACAGTGGACTCCTCTTCTGTGGGTGCACCAGGGTCCTTCCTGCCTTATGTCTCTGTACTTGCCATTTTGCCCACCTAGAATCTTTTCAGCTAGATTCTGGCATGGTTACAACTTTCTTGTCCTCGAAGACTCAGCTTACAAGCAAGTTTCTCAGGTGACATCGCCCTGACCACCCACTGGAAAGTCAATCCACCCACCATGCCCCGTTTTATTTTCTTGCTCGTACGCATGCCTCTCAGGACTTTTCTGTTTTTTCTTGTTTGTCCCTCATTTATAATAAGCTGCCCCCAAAAGAATGTTATTCATATGATTATCACCGTATCCTTTGAGATGAAGTAGGAGCTCAACAAATATTGGTCGAATATTCGAAGGAATGGAAGTCCTTTCTAGGTCTACTTAGATTGCCTGCTATACTTTTTATTTATCCTTTTCTTCCAGAAGCATCTAGGTTGTAGTTGATTAGAGCCTGGGATCTGGAATCTGATAATGCTGTGTTCAAGGTCCCACTTTGCCACATGCTACCTGAGTAACTCTCTCCAAGCCTCAGTTAACTCATTTCTAAAATGGGGATAATAATAGTCCAGCAACCTCCTTAGCTGGTTACGAAGACCAAATGGCACCGTATTTTATTGGTATCTGATATACAGCAATTGCTCGCTCTGTTGAAATTAAAATTTGGTCAGTTTATGCAGGGTAGAGCGGATTCTACTCAAAACCTGGAAAGGAAAAATAGATGCCCACCAGGTTGTGTTTCTAAGAGAAAAATCTCAAGCACAGAGGCCTTGCTTTCAGAGAGACCTGGGTTCTAATCCTAGCCCTGGCCCTTCTGAGTCCCTTCATGGGGGGTTTACTGTCCTCCATTGCAATGTGGAGAAAATAATTAATCTCTTGTAGGGTTGATGATGACAGATGGTGCCAAGCCGGTGGCTGGTTTGGGGCTTTCGAAGCGGCAGCCACGTCTCCTGTCTCACGGCTTCCCTGGTGACCGGGTTTGCAGTGTGGAGAGGAAGAGGAGAAGTGAGGCAGACAATCTGGCAATCTGTGGAGAGTCTTTTCTAGCACTTCTGATAAGCACGAGCCCAGAGGCTGTCTCATTTGACTTCCTCTTACTCACTTTCCTGTCTGGCTGGCAGTCACCAGGCTGGAAGCCCAGCTGAGGCCCCTCACGGGTGGGTCAGTGGGTTTTATTTCCCCTTGGTCCTCTCTAATGAAAAGCACTCGCATCCAGTAAATCTTTCCTTTGCTCTTATTAAAGCACTTGATGTTGGTTATTGAGGTCTGTTCGGAGCTAGGTGAGAATCAATAAGGTGATCCACTTAATCACCTCAGCAATCAACGACCCATTTTCTTAGCTTGCACTCTGGCCAGTGCCCACAGAGCCCTCACCGCCCACGGAGCAACGTGGAGGCCTCCCCCTCTATTTCCTCTCTCCCTGATGACCTCAGGGAGTCCCCAGGCCTGTGCGCCAGCTCTGCTCTCTGCTTGGCTGTATTTGGCAGGATAATGACCGGCTCTAAGCTTCTGGAAAATACTCCTTGACATTAAGGGCTGTGGACAGTCAGTATCTGATTACAGATGGCCCTGCTTCGCCACCATGTCTCTGTCTGCTCTGTGCAACTGCTTAGAATGAGGGTTACCCTGTCCCTACAGAGCAATGCTTTTCTCCCATCTCAAGATTCAAATCCCACCTTTGCTGGGAAGCCTTCCATCCCCTGTATAAACTCGGTCAGTTACCCCCTGCCATATGTTGAACACAGGTCTGCTCCAAGCTATGTTGCCCCATATCTGGTTGCTGCTCTATTCATTCCAGCCAGTCTGTGGTCTTCTTTAGGGCAGAACCTGTGACTTAGACACCTCTGTGTCGGGACCCACAAAGTGCCTGGCTGTAGGAGCACAGCTGTGCTTGTTGGAAGGAAGGAAGGAGGAAAGAAGGAAGGGAAGGAAGGAATTAATTATATAGTCCTAGAAATGAGCACAGGGTCGTGTCCTGGCATGACCAATATTTGCAGGGTGACCTTAGGCAACATCTATAATCAATTTCAGCCCCAATTTCCTTATCTGTCAATGAAGTAGATAATCCCTCAAATTCCTTCCAGCTGAAACATTTGGTAATCTTATGCCTCTAAGCCTAGGTTCTCAACTCTTTCATACCCAAAGCTACTTTGTGTACAAGTAGTTTGAAATCCCCTTTTTGCCAACATGACCTGCAATGCTCCCCTAATACGACCCACCCCCAAACAATTAGAGAACAACTAATGCTTTGACTGTAATACACAAGGAAATTAATTTATAATATCATACACATTCCTTTAGGTAACAGCATGCCTAAGACCCCACTAGAAGACAAAACTGAGGGGTCCGATGCCTGTACATACATCCGTGAGACCCCCTGAATGATGTGTTGCCATTGTTGATGAAACTGTTTTTAACGATAAAGATTCAAACAAACACCGTGCAGTGTTTCCGGAACCGACAGAGTAGTTATGTACAGGAGAATCCAGGATGTGTAAAAGAAATAATAAGCTCAGATCATTGTAAACAGGATTTTCACCATATGACTATCAGGTGGGATTTTCAGAAGTTCTCTGGAAAGCAGGAAAATTCTTTGTAGTGCAGACCTGCCCCTGACACGAGCATCTCGGGAGTCCTGGACACATGCCTGCTATGTACCAGCAG
This sequence comes from Mustela lutreola, assembly GCF_030435805.1. Classification (NCBI taxonomy): domain Eukaryota; kingdom Metazoa; phylum Chordata; class Mammalia; order Carnivora; family Mustelidae; genus Mustela; species Mustela lutreola. The sequence goes on along the minus strand of NC_081299.1, from coordinate 49,471,444 downwards.
AGCCTCCACTTGTGCCAACCAAGAACCTCCACACCCAGCAGGATCCAGAATGCTGTCTAGAGGATGGTACCATTCCCACCGAGAACCAGTATCTTAAGCTTTGAAACATGATGTGAAAGTTGGCTTGTCAGGCGTGGGGTCTGTGTATTTACACAGGACCCCTGGATCTTAGAAGGGCTCTGTGCTTGGTTTAAGAACCTGTTGTCACTGCCTTAAAATCTCTAATGAGCTGTGAGCAAGGAACCCTGCATTTTCATTTTGCACCAGGCCCCTCAAATTGGAAAGCCAGCCCTGACTACATATCCTGATAGGATTCTTGCGTTCCTCAGTATCAGAAAGATGTTTGGTGCTTGAATGATTGTCTTGTTTGGCCTTCAAGGGCTTTCTTTTAATTAGATAGGTTATCTTTAATTTTATTTATTGACTGATGATCAATTTTCTCATTCATTCAACTTCTATGACATTCCAGGTAGACTCTGGAGTCGGAAGACCTGAATTCTATTCCCGAAAGACCTCATAGACCCTTGAGCTCTCTTTCTTTAACCCAGTGTTGTTAATAACAACTATTGTTACTGCACAGAATAAGTGTAAAGGCAAAAAGATACTGTATATTTGGAAGTAAATAATTACTATGATACAAATGTCAACAACTGGTAATTTTGTTCTTGTATCACTTTCCACATCTCTGGAGTGAAATTTCCTCCTTTTTTCCCACTGAGATGTCATGGAACATGACATCTCTTGATGGGGCACCAAATATTAACTTTCCTATGAAAATCAGGAAATGATAGAATAATTGGATTCAGCAAAATCTATCAATTTGAGCTTCACTAAATTGGAATTTATGATAATTTTTAAAAGAATTTCACGAAAAAAGGGACAGCTGGGTGGCTCAGTCAGGTGAGTGTCTGCCTTCGGCCCAGGTCATGATCCCAGGGTCCTGGCAGCGGCCCCTGCTCAGCAGGGAGCCTGCTTCTCCCTCTCCCCTGTCCCTCCCCACTCATGCTCTGTCTCTCTCTGTCTCTCTCAAATGAATAAATAAAAAAAAACCCTTAAAAACAAAAAGAATTTCACACACAAAAAATGCTTTAAATTCAGTTAATCAGAGGATTGTGTGTATTTTAGGCTGAAATGGACCTCAAAAAATTATCTAGGGCTTCAATCTGCTATAACACCCTTACTGATTATTCAGAGAGCCAGCTTTGGATAACGCCTGTGATGTGCGCTCTGGAAGCATGTGCTTCCTATGCTAAGAACATTTTAAAAAGCAATTTACCAGGCTTCACATGCTAATTACAAATTAGTCTCATCTACTCATTAAAATAGGGCAGGGCAACATGCCTTTTACTTGGCAACATTTATTTAATCTAGTTGTATTTTATGGTAACAAAACTGCTCGGGGAAGACATAATTTATAATCCATACTTTTCACTCATTTAGCTCAACCCTAAGCAATTAATTTTTTATTAGTAAGGTATTACTGGATTAAGAAGAAATAAAAAGTATAAGGACTAAGTTTAAAAAGTGTTATGCTTACAATCCATGATGATAGTTAATTGGTTCAGAGATGATTCTGCAGTGACAATTTGTGCTTCAGAGAATGATGAAAGCTGGTCTTGCTCTAATATGTGGGAGTTCTGGGCTGAGTCACAGCATGGGCCAGGCAAGGTGTTGTGTCCAGGGTAATCCTCACACTGTCGCTAACGGGAAGAGAACAGGCCATTGCATTTGGAGACAGAATTTGTCAATTTGAGGTGCCTTTATAGAAATAGGATTGACCGAGCCGAATTCTTGTGTGGCTTATTAGCTGTATATAGTTTATAATTGAGAGTTTGGAAATTAAGACTTCTTGATAACATTAAGGAAATGGCAGCTTTTATTTAGATAGATTTCCTTCTTTCTTTCTTTCTTTTTTTTTTAAAGACTTTATTTGACGCAGAGAGAGAGCAGCAGAGGGAGAGGGAGAGGCAGACTCCTCGCTGTGCAAGGAGCCCAATGCAGGGCTCCATCCCAGCACCCCAGGATTATGACCTTAGCTGAAGGCAGACGTTTAACAGACTGAGGCCCCCAGGTGCTCCTATTTAGATAGATTTTATATGCAAACCTATTTATTTGCACAGGGGTGTGTGTGTGTGGGTGTGTGGGTGGGTGATATGAGGCATAAGGAGATCAAATAGGCATGCCCTTGGATAATCCCGGGCGGGATGGGGTATTACATGGCATTGGAAACACTCGAGCACTTTCCCAGCAGAATGTCACTATTAGTACTCAAAGGGGTGTGAAACCTGCCCCCCCACTGTGGAAGCTCACAGAATGTAGAAGCGATGCAGCTGTGTAGGAATGGCGGGGGGTTGAGGTGGGGGGCAGCGGGCAGCTGGCTCGGGTTAGAGAGACAGGGAGCTGCAGCAAAACACTGCAGGTATTTTCAGAGTGTGCTGGAGAGACTCAGAGTTTTCTCTAACAAGAAATTATTTAGCCCTTGGGATCTAGTATTCAAAGTTTAGGCTGGGAGGAAGTGTGTGGCCAAGACTAAGGCTTATCCATAAGGGATCTGAAGCAAGAAATGGGCATTCCTGCACTCAGAGCATGAGACTAGGGCATGGAGACCCAGGGTGCAGGGCGGTTCTGGAGCCTCCTTAGCTGCACTAGCTTTTCCAAGCCTGCCAACCACCTGCCCTGGGCTTGCTGCAGAGCTCCTGCTCATTAAAAATGCTAATTCCTCAGCCCTGCCTCAGGTTTGCTGAATCAGGAATATGTATTTTTAACCCACTTCCTCAGTGATTCTCAGTCACACCGAAGATGGAGGATCAGGTCTTCTGGGAGGAACTGAGTAAGTGTTGGTTTACTATCTGTCTCCTTTCTAGAATAGTGTCCCATGGGGATGCAGGCCCAGGTCTTGTCTGGGCACCTAGTTTAGTCCATCAACCATGAATGAAACTACAAACTGATGCCACAACCCACAATATATTGTTTATAGACCTTTTCCACTTTTGTGGTAGAGCCAACAGATTCCAGTTCTTATTTCAGAAGAGGACTGTGTGTGTGTGTGTGTACACACACATATATATGTGCATATATATATATATATGCATGCACATATATATAACGGGATATATATAATGTTTTATATATATACATATACATACACACACATATATAATATTATACACACACACACACACACACATTTAAATCTTGCTTTGAAAAACCCCAAAGCATTGTCGTACATGGGTATCTCGGGTAGGCAAATTCTTCCTGATTATTACAGTGAAGATGCTGGCACTCGGAGTGGAGAGTGCCAGGTGCGTGTAGCGTCCCTTACAGAATTCTTCCTTAATTAAGTTTGTTTCTGTCTCTGTTATATTTTACACACCTTGTCGGGGAGGTATTGCAAGGAATCGGGTATGGACTTACAGTTAAAACCTGGAGGAAAGAGTTCAAAGACAGAGCATATCACATTGTGCTGGTCTGAACATCTTTCAACTCCCTCCCTGTTACATAACCTAGGGATACAGTGGGGGCTGCAACCGAACCTCGAGCCCTTCTTCCCTAGACAGAGGTTGTTTCATAAAACCCACTCAGGCCTTTCTTCTCAAGTTCTTCATACACTTTTCACCAGAAAAAAGAAATCATTCATATCTAACAAAGGGTCTTGGATTCTTTAGATAGTTTCCATTATAAGTTTTTGGCACTGCTATTACCCTGGGCTCAAGTTACCTTTCTGATCCCCCTTCTTTCATCTGCTGAAAATGGATTATTTCCTTATTAGCCTGAAACCGTTACTGTTCACCGGGAGCGGCCTATGCTTGAACAATGCTAAATCTGGACAATTACTGGGGATCCACAGTTGCTCAGAAACTTTCCTTTAAAATGCAGGGTTTCCTGAGAGTGGGTTGGCAGTGTGGATTCTGGAAAGGGTTATTATCACGAGGAAACGCTCCAGACCTCTGTCTTGAGAAAGCTGAGCCCTGCCGATACGTGTTGGGAAAACTCAGCAAAGTATTTTCTGGGGAGCCCTGGGATTCTGCAGAGATCCCCCGGGGGGTGGGTCTCCAAGTTCTCGATACTCTGATTCAATCAGAGTGCTTCTATGTTGAGTTATTTCACCAAGGAAATTCTGTTTCTTAGCTCATTTGAAGAAAAGGACCCCATTTCTCAATATTTTAGAAGTCACTTTTACAGATTATCTCAAATTTGAAACATTTTCTGGGGTGTTTAGTCAGGGTCTGTATTACTCAGGGATTTGTGAATCTGAGTGGGAAAAATTACATGTTTATGTTCACTAATCTATAACTGAAATTTGTTATTTTTAGTAATTATGATTATAGGCAAATCATAGTCATATTAGCAAGACCCATGATTATGTCCCTAATAGAAAACACAGCGATTTTCATATGGCATTGCAGTTACTGACTGTATCTCAAAACATTATTCACATATACTATTATTTTGAAATTCTGGTAGTCATTAGTTTCTCTGATAGAACTTCCTTTTCTTTTTTTAAAAGATTTAACTTATTTATTTGAGAGAGAGAATGCATGAACATAAGCGGTGGGGAGGGGCAGAAGGAGAGAAAAAAGCAGACTCCTTGATGAATGGGGACCCCATTGCCGGGCTTGATCCCCAGGACCTAGCAATCATGATCTGAGCTGAAGTCAGATGCTTAAGCAACTGAGCTACTCGGGTGCCCCTGGAAGTTCCTTCTTGATGCGTTAATAAAGAAGCACTTACATTGCCAGAGCACCGGGTTTTAAATATCCTGCTAACTAGGTGTCAGTATTATTAGTGTCTTTGGTAGTTCCATGGTTTTCTTTTATGCATTCAAAAAATTTATTCTGACAAAATTTCACAAGCTTCACCAAATTGTTTTATTGGGTCCACAGTACAAAAAAGGTTAAGAACCCCTGAAAGCAAGTCAGGGTCTGTATTCCGTGTTTGTAGTAGCTAATGTGTTATAGTAAGTAGTGAAAAGCATCCTAGATTTGGAATCACAGGGCCCAGGTTTGAGTCCCAGCTCTGACACTTGTCAGGAAAAAAGCAAGGTGTGAGCTCTTTGTCTTTGTTGAAAAATAATAGCTCCCCTTTGTGGCTATCAGGAGGGTTAAGTAAATGGCATAGGGTCCCCCAATCTATGGGCTCCCCAACTCATTTCTTTTATCACAAACATGCATGCATTTTCCTTCTACAATAAAATTCTGATGCTGCTACCCCACCCCAGCCTATAGGATTTCGGCCAGCACCTTGTAAGGGGTCCTAATCCACTTGGCCTCTGCTCCCTACTAGACCGCATTGGCCACAAAGAACTTTTTGCCACTTCTTTGCTTTATCCTGCATTTGCTTCCTTTAGACCTTTGCCCATGCGTTGCTTGTGCCTGTAATGCCTGTTCCATCTTGTCCATCTAGAAACCCCCTACTCAAGTCTTGATGCCTCTCTACAGCCTTCCCCACTTCTCAAGGCAGACGCCCCTGTGCTCCCAAGGACTTGCTCTATTCTTCTATGAAAACATTCACACGTGTTATATTAATTCATTTGTTTCGTGTTGGGTTCTGTCATTCTCCATTATATTATGACTTTTTCCAAGCTTGGGATAGGGGATTGTGTTAAGAAGGAAGCCTGTGTACCTTGAAAAAAACATGTTGATATTATAATTGCATTGATTTGATTTTAACCATGAGAATTCTTGTATTTTGAAATTCCTACCAGAGAGGACTTGAGAGTTTCACGTGAATCCAAAGGTGGCATTTACAAAAAGTGTAGAGTATTTGTCTACTGATGGAAATGGAGTAAAAAAATAAAAATAAAAATAAAGAATGACAATATGTGTGGTGAGATTTCTGGGGAGGCACAGAGGAGGGAACTTAGCCAGGGATGAGACCAGCTTCCTTGAGAAGTTCCAATTTACTTTCACCTCTCGAAAGAAACTTGCAATAGAACCTTTACTTCCCTACTTCCCTTTCAACTCCACAATTTCCAAGGGAAGAATGAACCTGCCAGGCTTAAAAACAAGGTAGCAGAGAATCTTCTCTCCAGCCCTGCTCTTGGTTTCAGGTTCTTGGCTTGCAGAGGTGGTATTCTGGCTGGAGGGGTCAGTGACTGGAGGGCTGCTCCGTCCATCTGCCCAGCTGCGGGTTCTGAAATCCCCACAGCTCAGGGCAGAGGGCCCATGGTGGAGGTTATGGGGTGCTGGGGTGCCAGCAAGCTGTGTTCCAGGGGCAGAAGTTGGGAGAAGTGACCCGCATCTGGTGAGCAGCTATGCATACCTTCTGGAACATAGTGATGAAAGTGTACGTTAGATATTCTTTACATTTTATAATCGGAGGAATCGAAGCTCAAAAAAATTACATGATCTGCTCAGTGGTAGTGCTGGGGTTTGAATCCATAATATGGGTTACTATGACTCCACAACCACATTCGGTCTTCTCCAGCGAACTGTGTGACAACTTCCCATCCTTGTTCGCTCTCAAGACCTTGCTGGTCCCAGTGACCCTGGTTTCCCACAAGGCTAAAAAAGGATGTTCGTTCATCTTTAGCTTTATGTTTTGGGTAAATGAAAAACAATAGGATATATTTGTAGTACATTAATATCTTTGTAAAATACTGGTTTATAAAATGCAGTCATGTAATCATCTGCTTGGACGCCATAGCTCCCCTTCCCAGCCCCCAGTTTATAAGCAACGAATTTAGGCACAAAGTGGTTAAGTGACTTGCCCAAGGGGGAGATTTGTTCAATCATAAAGATGGGCCTGAACTTTTTTCTACTTTGCATTCTGACTTGAAAGGCAGAGAACATATGCTCAAGGGGGAGATCTCACTAACTTTCATGTCAGATCGTCCTCTTGCTAATTTAATCCTGTCATTCCTAGTTACATCCCTTTGGAAAACCACCACCAATGCTTTCTCTTTTGATATTTTCATGCTAAAAATATTCCCCTCACAGCCACCTCACTCACAGACAAGCAAGTCAGCACTCTCCCCAGAAGTGTATTGCACACCTCCCACCCACGCCCCAGCCCCCAGGTTGCCCTAGCTTCCCTTCCAGTTGGATTTATTCAGAACCTCCCCCTAGAGGAGGGAGCCAGGCAGGAGGCAGTCATCTTTGTGGACATGGGCTCTCCTCGATTCTTTGTCTGTGTGGCCATGTCCCAATTAGAATGGAGGGCTCCCCAAAGCGGGAAGGATTATTTAAGTTTTGTAAACGCTGCCCTCCAAAAACCACTCGACATAAATGTTTCATGGCTAGCCTCTGTGAGGCCGGGGCTGGAACGTTCAGCTGTGAGGGTGTTTATATTTGTGGAGCTCTCTTGAACATTTGCTGCGGGTTTCAAACAGCTGCTATGCCGAAGCTCTGGGGATAGGAAGATCATGAATATTCAGGTGAAGCCACCAGAATGAACAGCCGTTAATAGAATAAATGCCTAAACAGTTGTGTAAGGCTTATTAAGACCTATTGGGGCTGAGATAATAAATTCCCAGTCTGACATGTTGCAACTACTGTCGCTTAAACAGTTTGGACCACCTCTTCTGAACTGAAGGAAAAAATGATGTTAGTTCTCTGCACGAACACAAAGAAACACCTGGAAGCCTTGGCAAGGGGACGAGATTTGGCAGAGATCTCTCTGTGTACCGGCGCATCCTCGGTAAAACGATGTGCGGTTCATTGTTCATACTGTCAAGGTTATCTCAATCTGGCTGGAATGGTGCTGCCCTTGGCCTGGAGAAAATCTGTCCTGACTCCGGCCGACTACCTGGACATTGGCGGAGAGGCACCAGGAAGCCCTGCGGCACTGAGCATGGCTGCCGGCAATCTCCCCCGACCGACCCGGTCCCTGTAGCCTGGGTGCCCCTCTCTTCCTGGTATTGGGAGGGACTGAATATACATTACCATGAGGCTCCTTCCCCCTCTGCTCCACAAATCCTAGCAGAACGCGATGCAAAGATTGCAAATGTAAAAGTGACCTTTCCAAGTGGCAACACCTGGTGTGTTAAAAAGTTCACTGCTGCCTGGGTTTGAAATGCGCACGCCGTAAACATGGGGACCATGGGAGAGAGCCGAGAGAAGCTGTTTTCTCCTTTGGATGTTAGCTGTCACATCGCGTTAGACGGACGCAAACTGCTCCGTTCTGGCACCCCGAGTCACAAGGCATTAGCCAAGGGGAAAGAGAAGAACCCACTCAGGTTCGCACCTAGAGGAAGACTCAATAATATTTGATCAGAAACCTGCTGTCAATTCAGATCAAGGGCATTCGACTTCAAATAAAGGCGACTAACCTCATGAAGGAAGCTTGTGTGTGGAAGGCCACATTTGTTTCTCTGAAACTGTCAGGGAGAGCTGGTAACACACGGGTCCTGTTCACTTATTTTCCCCACCTCTGAAGACCCGATGGGGTCCTGCTGGAAACTCTGAATCATGAGAAATTTTGGAAAATGCACCGCCAAAAAAAAAAAAAAAAAAAAAAGTGTATTTCCCAGTGTGATTTGGTAGGAGCAGATCTGAGCTAGGGTCAGAACCTGGCTGACCTAAGGCAGCTTATCTCACTTCTCTGACACACAGATGCCCCATCTCTGACACGGGCGTCACTCTAGCTCTTGAAGAGTGTATCTGAGTATTAAGAGCATGTAACCTGGTAAAGATACCGGTCCGTTTCAGTTGCTCAATTAGTATTGTTTATTCTTTCATTCCACGAGCCCTTGTGAGTTTGTTTGCACATCTTCCTCTCCATTCCTTCTACAGGTGACTTGAAAAGGGTTAGGGTTAGGAAATCCCCTGGCAAAGCAGAGGCTAGCTTCTTTCTTAGACACTTTTAGATGTCTCTGTGCCTTTAACATACTGGATCGATCAGCACATTGCATAGCATACGGAGGGGGTGGGGAAGACACGGCTCCTCTCCTTCAGCCCTCCACACTCTCCTCTCTAGCAATTGTCGGTGACCTGGTCCTCCGCACAGGAACCAGATCTGTTCTGGAACCTTTGGTGTCATGGTCCAAGTTCCAGAGAAAGAACAGATGAAATAAATTAATTAGTCCAAGCATGCCTAAACTAGAGGGACATTTCTTTTTCAAGAGTGGCCAAAGGGCAGAGGGAACACACAAGAGACAAGGTAGCAGGGCTCCCTGAGGGCTAGGACTGGGCATCAGTCAGTATTTTGAATAAAGATATGTAGTGTTTGTTTCCATTAGCAAAGAAATTGGGAGCAGATCCGATAGTCATAGTTTTTCCAGAGACAGGTTAGAAAGTGACCCTGCAAATCTGTCCGGAGGGCAAAACTCTTGCAGAAGAGAGGGGAGGAAGCCTTTTCCTTTCTTGTGTTCTCAGTGCAGTTAAGACCGTCATTTGTCCATGATGATGCCTCCTGATGGGAGTTTGGTTGGGGCTGGTACATGAGTTTAGGAAGCTGCTGACAAGGGCTGCTTGCCTGGCCAACAGCAGGGGCTTGGCTGTCCAGAGACCAGACCATCGTACAATTTCTCTTTCTCTTGTGTTTCCCTCCCCTATCATGGGCTAATCTGTCATCTCATTGGTTCCCTGCCTCCCCTACGTGGCACCCCTCAAGATTGACCATCACTCCCTGGGTTCTGATTGAAGAGGTCCACTTGATGAGAGAGATCTCCGAGAATTCCGTTGTTCTTATCACACAACAGGTGTGTTCTCGGGGCAAACATGTGATGAGTAGGAGACCGTCTGGGGCCCTGGACTGTGGATTTGGCTTGTGAACCCTTCCTGCCCTCCTGGGCCAGATCTCCTTGTCACATGAAGCTACTCTACCATTTCTCTTTCCCTCTGAACCTGAACAAACAGTAAACAACACATGCTTTTCATTCTAATTCTGGAAAAGGCGAGCTGTTTCCAGCGAAAAGCCCATGCCAAGTGAGTTCCTCTTTTTCCAAGAGGTTTTGGGAGTGAGTGATTTTATTTTCATCCAATGAATCAGGGGGAAAATGCAAAATGGAGGTTACTTCATAACTAATCAATGCAGGACGGGACTGAGAGGTGATTGAGCCCAACCTGCCAGTGCAGGTGAGGAAACTGGGAGTGCAGGGGATAACGACCGCCCCAATGTCTGGGAAGTTGCAGGAGAACTGAAGCAGCCCTTGGAAATAACACTAAGGATATATTACGCTTACTGAGGACTTTGTTTTAGGTGCAGGCATGGTCTCGTTAATCCCCAACAGCCCTCTCTTACTCGGCTGAGGAAGCAAGGGCTTGGGACGCTTAGGGAGTTCACCCTAAGTCACATGGACAGTGAGTGGCAGACTGGGGACTCGCAGTTGGGTCAGTGTGGTTCCAAAGCTGATGTCTTGACATCTTAGACCACTTCCCACTGCTCCTGCCCCTGCAAGGGGAGTCCCTGAGCCCAGAGGAGACCTGGAGTGTTTATGATCCCCTGTACCAACTGGATCCAACTCCCCATGCGAAGTTGTCTGGCAGGACCCGTGAAAGTTGAACGAGTGAGGATGCAGATCTGTGCTGAACTTGAGCGAGTAAACCTCAGCCACTTGGTTCATCTCTTGCTATCTGACTCAAAAATCCTTGTTTTTGCCGTTGTGGTTAGAGCTGACTTTAAATATGTTCCAGATGTGACTAGAGGCTGGTGAGCAGGTCTCTGGGCAGGAGGGAGCTGGGCCATGTGTGCATTAGCACCCAGGGCTGGCTCAGGAAGTGGGTCTATCAGCTGAAAAGGTAATAAGCTTCCTTTTGCCTCTGGCCAGAGGAAACACGGGATTGAAGGGGGAGGGCTGCTGCTGGCCTGAGCTGGGCAGCTGGGAAGGAGAGGGCTGGTGGCTGCCAAAGGAAAGCAGCCTGCTATTTCTGTTTTTGTCTAATATGCAGGGGGTGCATGGTTTTTGGAATCCGATAGACCTGGGTCTGTAGTTCAGCAGCTGTAGCTGACAAGTGGCGTAATTTTCCTAAGCCTCAATATACTCATCTGTAAAATGGGGATTGATACCTGCCTTACAGGGCTGTTCTGAGACTTGGTGGGGGTGGGGGGGGCAACGTATGCAAAGACTCTGAGGCAGAAATTGTTGGATATTCTGTGTTTCTTTGGAGGGAGGAGCAATAATTAAATCAATAGTTTTTAGAATTTTTCTCCAGCTCTGTCTCTTTCTTGCTCAAAAGTTCCCAAATTTTTAAAGAGAGTGGATCCCAAGGAATGTTCCCAGGTTTCCTGAATGGGGCTGCTGGATGGGGATGCCAACTGCTCTACAAAGAGAAGAGCTATAGGGTGTGGCGGGAGTAGCCACAGGAAGGGAAGAGTCTAGAGAAGGTGCAGGGAGAAGGGGGAGGGGTAGCCACAACTACAGGGAAAGGCACTTCTGGGAGCAGGGAGATTTCCAAGGATGAATTAGAGGAGGTTCTACTTTGTGATACGAAATGTAAACCTCCCACTCCATCTCCAATAGGAAGCCGTTGGTAAAAACCTGTATTTTTGGAGTATGGTTTGTGATACCCATTGATAAGAGGCTCCAAGATAAGTGGCTCAAAGTAGCTCTGTGACATTCAAATTACATTCCAGGCTCTGTACCTGGCAGGGTTACTCTGTATTCTCTGCATATTGGCTCGTGTGATGGACAGAGCAGACCGACGGGAGTGGACATCACCTGGCATACCAGACTGAGTGGCTTTCAGGGGGATGAAATTGGTGATGGTATGGATGGGTAGAGTTTGATCAGGGGGCTCTTAGATCTGAAGCCTTGGAAGCATTTAAAGAAAAGGGCAGCATTTTTAAAGTGTCTTTCTCGTAGTACATGTAGGGTTGGCAACTGTCAAGAAGGAAGAATTCAGGGGGTTCTTTTAGTATGTGGACAGAAGGAAGTCCCAGTTGTCTGACAGTGACAATAATCAATGGACTCTATTCTCTGGGTGTCTTGGAAGGAGTTCTGCACAGGGTGGAGAGAGGATAGAGAGAGCCCAAGCCAGGACTCCTGGCACCATGCAGTCTCTCTGCCTCTCAGGTCCCTCTACCCTAGAGGGAAGTCCATAATGGTCAACTATAGGGCCCCAGAAGATCTACTAAGCTCTCACGATGGTGTGTTGTACACCATGAAATGCTGTACAAATATACAGTATGATACAAACAGGACAGAACTCTAGAGTCCATCTTGGCTCTAATGCTTCTTGTCTCAGTGACCTTGGGCACCTCGTATGACCCCTATGAGCCTCAGCTTCTCTGGAAGGAAAGTGGGGACAGCAATAGTAACTCGGTTGGATTGTTTTGAGGGTCTGAAGTGTAACATTGGCAAGTGTTTCATAAAGGGTGCAGTGCTATCAGTGTAGAGGCCTATTGTAACTGCTTTTACTGCTTATGCATTTTAGTATTGATCTCATGTAGATTGAAGGAAAAAAATGGAGCCCTTATATTAAACACCACAGAGGGCATAGAGCTTTTTAATGCCCTGTAACACTCATTTCCAGTAAGAGGAAGAATGTAAGCCTTTCTGAAATGAAACACTCTTCCAAACCATTTTATTTGAACTTAATTTTACTATGTGGCTAGCGTGGGCAGGGTTCTGTGGGTAATACATGACTCACCCCTCAAGCTTTTCCAACAACAGTGAAAAGTTACAGCTATTTGATTTCCCCAATAAAGAGTTATTAGCAGTAATAATCCCAGAGAATATTAGGTTAGGTGCTGTGGTCCCTGTGCTCAGGGAGGCTTGAGTACAGTAACTACTTCATGATAACTCACCAGCTAAACAGAACAGATGCAGAGCCCTGGGGCTCCAGGCCCTGACTCTGGCTGCCGCACTGAGTCTACCCATTAGCCTCTGGCTTGGGCTTCTCAGCTTGGGTGCAACAGATATGAATGTATAGAGCCTGCTGGTCAGAAGGCCTTGCCAGTCCCAAAACAGCATATCCCAAACCAAATGAAGCATCTCTTCCTCAGAACTGCTCCTCCTGGTTGATACCTGTCTGCTTAGTGACACCACCCTCTCCCTGGTCCCAGAGATTCAAGGCACTTTAATCTCAACTGATGCTACCCTCTCACTGTCCAAGGCCAATCAGGACTGGACCCTGGCCAGCCAGGCACATCACCTTGCTGACTTTGGCATTTGTCATGCCTTCTCCATTATGGCACTCACTGTCCCATTTTAGGTCCCTATTCTCAAGCGGTCCATGGAAGTCTTGCTTGTCTTTACTAAGCCCATCTGGATCTGGTTGTTCTGCTCACCACTGCTGTGTCCTTCCCTCTGATCCATTCTCCACTCATCTGCCATTCTGATCTTCTGAAAACACAGGTCTGAACATCCCACTACCCCACTCGTAAGCTTTCTATGGCTCCCTACTGCCTATAGAATCATGTTCAAATTCCTTGGCCTGGCATTCCAGGCCCTCCACTGTCTGGTCTTTCTTGATCATTCCCTGAACGCTGTTCCTCAGCTATGCTCAACTACTTGCTGTTTCAAAGACACAATTTGCTTTCTTTCTTCTGTTTCTTTGTTCATGCAGTTTTCTCCACATGTCCAATCTTTGCCCACCCTCCCAGGAGATCTAAAAGGGGCACCTCTTCCAGGGGTCATCCCCTCATTGGAGGTAAATGCCTTTTTAACCTGTATGTCTACAGAGCTTGGTGCATCTTGTGTCAGCTCTTACTACATCTGCTCTACCGTGGAATGGAAGGGTCACAGATAGGGGACAGCACAAGTGATACTTTGTCAGAGAGGTCACCTCTGAACTCTCCCTTTAAAGTATATTATCCAAATTTATCCAATCCCTTTCCACAATCGTCAGTTTGTTTCCCAGAGTCAAGAATCTTTCATGGTTTGTCTCCCTCTCTGATTTCTTCCCATTCAGTTTTCCCTCCCTTCCCCTATAGTCCTCTGCACTATTCCTTATGTTCCTCATGTGAGTGAAACCGTATGATTGTGTTTCTTTGATTGACTTATTTCACTTAGCACAATACCCTCTAATTCCGTCCCTGTTGATGTAAATGGTAGGATTCATCCTTTCTGATGGCTGAGTAATATTCCATTGCATATACAAACCACATCTTCTTTATCCATTCGTCTGTTGAAGGACATCTTGGCTCCTTCCACAGTTTGGCTATTGTGGACATTGCTGCTATGAACACTGGGGTGCATGTGCCCCTTCTTTTCACTATGTCTGTATCTTTGGGGTAAATACCCAGCGGTGCTATTACTGGGTTATAGTACAGCTCTATTTTTAGCTTCTGTGGAACCTACTATACTCTTTCAGAGAATCTCCTACTTTTCCTATATAACATTTCATTTTGTATCATTTTGTATAACATTACATTTCATATAAGCTCATTGCTTCCTATTTGCCTCACCCATTGCACTGCAAACCCCTTCTGGGTGGGGATCATGGCACTTTGCTATGTTTATCAGCAGGGTTTCCCCAACGTGCCCTGCTCATAGGACATGTTAAATAAACAATAGTTAAGCAAGGAGACAAATGAATGAAATGTCTGCAGCCCTGCCTAGATGCTCAACCTCTTGATGATATCTTTGCATTTCACCATTCCATCTATCACAGTCTTGCTGGGAGGTGTCCAACAATAACCAAATTGGATTTTAATTTTAGGTCTTCATTTCTTTCTGTTGATTGAAGAAACTACTGTGGCTGACTTGTTGGCCTTTGGATTTGCCCGTGAAAGAAAAGTGAAGGGAAAGTATGCAATTAGATAGTCTTTGCTTACATTCTAGCAGATTTCCACATAGGAGGCCCCTCATATGCTGCCCCATAAAAAAGCCTTCTCATGGTAAAGCAGATCAACCAAGTAGATGTGAGCAGCAGAAAGATAATTAACAAATTTCTGACATGAGTCTGTTTATACTGCTACTGTCAAGGGTAATCATGTTGGTTTAAAGGAGACCTTTTGCCTTGATTCTAAGAGTTCACACATGACAATGTCGTTAGGCATGGATTCTGGCTGGGAAATGAACATGTGCAGAAATTAATATTTGTGTTCAAATTGTGGATGACATAGAGCTTTAATGAGCACACAGCATAATTTATTTATGAGTTAATTGATTAGGCAAATTGTCCAAGCATTCACCTATTTGTTTTCTATTTTGTTCTTTCATTTCTCATTCACTCATTTGTTTGCTCGCTTGACGAGTATCTGAGCCGTAATTATGGGCTTAGTAGAGTGAGGACTATAAGCAAAAAGACAACACCTACAGGTACCCGTCCTTGGTGAGAGCTTAGTGTCCCTACAGGGATCATGAAAGACTTCATGGAGAAGCACAGATGAAAAACATGATTTTTCCCTTTGATGAATAACAGGGAAATGGGATTTTCATTCAGTAATTTTGTGTTGCCCCTCTTTGTTGGACCCACTTGGTCTTTAACCCTATTGTGTGTTTATGTATGTGTATAAGCCATGTATATGAATATGTGTACATTTCTATATATGTATATGTATATGGTGAACTAGGCAGGCCTAAAATCTGGTTGTGAAGGAGAAATTTCCTAGCCTGGGTCCCTCAACCTTCTCCACTCCCCAAAGAATGTCTAGGGCTTTGAGTAAAATCCGCTGGCTTCAGTCATGATCTCTATTATCTCTTTTCTTTTTCATTTAATTTTCAAAGTTTTATTTACTAGATCCATTGTGATCCATGTGATACAATCATGATCTCTATTATCTTTTCTTTTAATTTCCAAAGTTTTATTTACTAGATACATGTGATTAATATACCAAGAAGCAATCAACAAACAAACTAGCGGTGGGCATTGCTTTCTATGCATACGATCCCCTCAGAGACACAAAAATCTACCAGTACCCAAGTGAAGAGAGTTAGCACAGGCTAAAGTCTCTAAACTTGCAAGCAGGTTCTTCTGAAACCTTTGGCCCAGATCACAGCGGTCCTGAACAGACCCAGAATGTGATCATAGATATGTCTGAAATATTTCAGGCCCATTAAATAGTGTATAAAATGGCGAACTGAACACCCGTGTGCCCACCATCAGCATGAGAATAAAACACCATAACCATAACAGAAGGCCTCTGCTTACCCTTTCGTTTTAACTGTATTCCTCCTGCCCTCACCACACCCTCTCTCCCCACTGCCCCTTCAGGTAATCACTCTTCCAGATTTTCGTGATTACCGCCCGCCTGCCATCATTTTCTAAAGGCCATAGGGTGTAATTTGGTTTGTATGAACTTTAGATTCAGTTACTCAGCAAGGAGAATTTCCACTTCTTTCAGATATTCTGCCTTGGATTATCCCCCAGTTCCTTTTTCATTAGTTGATCTGACCCTCTGGAGATAATTTAAACAAGGCTGGGGTATTTAAGTAGGTGGTTTCAGCTTGAGGATGTTGTTCCACAGAGACCATGGTCAAGCTTCCCATTAATTCAGTTCACTTATTGTCAATAGCAATAAAGGTAGGAGGAACAGGGGTGATTTAAAAGTTGAAAACTGGGTTATTAATCTTGGGGAAAGGCTAATGAAGAGAAATTTGGGGAGTGTAATTGCCATCCCACTATTTTAGGGACTCCTCCTCTTCCATACTCCTGACACCTAATTGGTCATCAAGCGTTCCCGATTCTACTTCTTAAATATCTCTCAACCCTGTGCCTCCCTTTTCAACACATACATAGTGCCTTTGTGTTTGGAGACTCTTAGGACTCTGGCCTCTTCTGTCGGAATAAATTCTTCTTAACTCACTTTATGATTATGCTCTCCCCTCTCTAATTACATTCCTTTCACCAAAACCACAGAGATTTTCCTAAAATACATCAGAGTAGTTTACCCCATTTGGGGGGACACATTTCAGTGGCTCCCCATGGACTTGAGGATAATAATGTAGTCTTCACGGGGCACCTAGGTGGCTCAGTGGGTTAAAGCCTCTGCCTTCGGCCCAGGTCATGATCTCAGGGTCCTGGGATCAAGTCCCGCATCGGGCTCTCTGCTCGGCAGGGAGCCTGCTTCCCCCTCTCTCTCTGCCTGCCTCTCTGCCTACTTGTGATCTCTCTCTCTCTCTCTGTCAAATAAATAAATAAAATCTTTAAAAAAAATAATCTAGTCTTCACTGTTTGGGTCCCTGCTACCTCTCTGTGCTTCATCCTTCTGTCTGCATACTCCACCCTCTCCCCGCACATTGCTTCAGTCATATTGAGTTCCTTTTAGTCTCTCTCATGTAGATGTGCCTGTGCCTGCTGTGAACTCCTACTTGTTCTTCAAGGCTTCGGTCTACTGTCGTTTCTTCTGAGATCCTCTCCTTGCTTGCCCCTTTCTAAGTTCTTAGAACATCTGCAGACTCTTCCCTCTCTGCGCACAATAAACTGCCTTACAGGGTTTAACTTATCTGTCTCTCACGTTGGACTACAGTCTCCCTGGAAGGGTGGGGGACTAGAGTCTACTTCCGTCGTGCCTGGTCCAATCCATGTTTGTGAAATGGATGCATATGTGTGTGCACGAAATGAAAGGAGGAGAACTGAGGATCCTTCCCCCCTCCAGTATAAGCTCCTAGTGGGGTTTTGGGCTTTTTATTATTTGATGGAGCCTCTGCATTCAGAACCATACATGGCATATAACTGGCATTCAGTAAATAGCTGATGAGAAAATGAACCAAGATAAGACTTTTTCTGTGTAACTCCAAAAGATGGAAGTTTGACAATGGGTAGAAATTGCAGGGAGATTATCTGAGACCCATTGTATCCCTATGACTAACTAGGAGGAGGCTCAGTCCTGTGCCAGCCTTAAACAGAAGTCAGATTTGGCAGCGTGGCTGATATTCCCTTTTCACTGGGTAAATAGTTTTCAACACACAGGCTGCGGACCACCTGGGAAGCTTCTGCGCAAGTCATCCAGGGTGTATAGTAAGTAATATTTCAGGACACTGGCTGAGTCAGAATTTTGGGGGCAGCTCCAGGAATCTGCATTTTTACCTGTTTTCCACTTCCTGCGGAGTCCAGGAAGGTTCAACAATGGCATGAGCTACTATAGAAGGACAGGGAAGATTCCATCACTGTGGGAGATCTAGAAGAGGTTGGGTCACCTAGGTTGGGTAACACTAGGCATGTGTCTGACTTTCCCACTATACCCCCTAAATAGTACTGGCAATAGCACACAGTGTAGGCACTCAGCACAATTTGCTGAAAAGAAAATGAATGGGTTCAAAGACTTTTTTAAACAGAATTAAATAAGCACATGTAAGTAATGTTTAATGTTCCTCCTTTACATAGGAAAGACAGAACAATTTATACAAACCAACAGCTAGATCTGGTTATTTTTTTGGACTTGGGAATGCCTTTTATATTCACAAATGACACCACAGATGTGAGGTCATTAAATTTCTCCTCTAACATTTCTTTTTAAATCACATTTTTTGGGGGGGATTGCATTTGCATTACAAGTTTCCAATAAGGAGGAATCTCTTAAAGTTCACTTGAAGTTGACCCGGAAAAAGGAAAATGGGGCTTGAAATTGAGGAACCACAGTTATAACAACCTTAATCAATTGGCAAAACACTGGCCAGGAAAGAGGAAATAAAGATACATAAACATAGCGCACACAACATAAACAATTTATTTCGTTTGGCAGAAGATAGCTTTAGGGAGAGTAACAGAGAGGATTGTTCCTCTCTGTTTGTCATGTTTTATCTTTAGCACTTGCAAAGCATTGACGTTTTTAAGGCACTGTTCCGATCACCTTGACAGTTTCTTGCCTGGGATCTTCCTTTCTAATCAATAGGAATATCAGCAGCAGAAAGAATAAAGAAACCCTTGTCAGGCTGGGAATGCCTTTTCAAAACAAACCGGGAGAGATTCCTGACTCTCATGTTTGCAATTTTCAGCAGGTGACCATGGATTCCTCCAAGGATATACTTTTTGACCTAGTAAGCCAATAACCATTTTTACCCTTCTGGTTTTAATCCATTTTAATAGCTGTATTTTCTATTGATTTGGATGTGTAAAGGAGGTGATGAAAATGCTGTCCTGGTCATTTGGTGTTCAAGGTTATAGCCTGAGCTATCGCTGAATAGTACTTCCTTGCACCCCATCTCTTTCTCTTAACGGGGAGGACCCTGTGTAGAGCAGGTTGAATGGTGGTCCCTCCAAAATATATATGTGTTTAGAACCTGTGTATGTGATCTTATTCAGGAAAAGGGTCCTTGCAGTTGTAATGAAGTTAAGGATCTCAAGATTAGTTGACCCAGGAAGGCCAATGACGAGTGTCTGTGGAAGAGGAGGAAACAGACGCCGGGGAGAAGGTGAAGTGAAGATGGAAGATTGGAGAGATGTGTCCACCAGCCAAGGAAGAACAGGGTTGCTGGTAGCCAGCAGAAGCTAGGAGAGAAGCACAGGGCCCTTTCTCTCTCAGAGCCCCTAGACTTGCAGACACCTTGATTTTTAGACCTCTGGCCTATGACAGAGTACATTTCTGTGGTTTGAAGCCACCCAGTTCGTGGTACTTTGTTATGGCCATCCCAGGAAATGCTATGCTTTAGACCCAGTATCTCCGGCTTACTGCCGCCCCAGTCTGCTGTAAGTCTAGACTTCTCCCAGAGTGGAAGGGCTCCTGCTACAGTGTTCTGAGGGATCTTAGTCCATGGTCTGTGCTGGGCAACTAGACTGCAAGAACAACAATGAGTATCCCCAGGTATAGAAAATGGAAAAATAACAGACAGTTGTTGGTCATTTATTATTTGTCAGGTGTTGTGCTAAGAGATTTACATGGATTTCTTTTTTCAATGTTTACAGGAGATCTCTGAAGTCAGTTCTATTATTTTCTTCTGTTTTGTAAATGAAGAAACAGAGGCTCAGAGGATTTACCTAGAATAGGTTCAGATAAAGTGATGAGAGGAAGGGTGAACTTTGAATCTGGGTCAGCCTCACTCCAAAGTCTTTTCTCCAAATTACTTAGAATTTCAGGGAAAACAGAGCCCTTTGAAGGCCAGAGCTATGCTAAGAAGAGCTTTAATGTTCATGAAAGCATTTCTGGAGATCTGTGTAACTTCTTAGATCTTAGTAATCACTCTACTTAAGAAGGGAGTAGTGGAGTAACTCACTCAGGATGAGCGACTCAAATCTGATTTTAATTAATTAACTAGTTAATTGATTAAGATTTTATTTACTTATTTGAGAGAGAGAGCATAAACAGGGGGAACATCAGGCAGAGGGAGAAGCAGGGTCCCTATGAGCAAGGAGCCCAATTTGGGACTTAATCCTAGGACCCTTGGATCATGACCTGAGCTGAAGGCAGATGCTTAACTGACTGAGCCACCCAGGTGTCCCTCAAATCTGACTTTTTAAAAAAGATTTATTTATTTGTTTTGCACGCACACACACACACACACACACACACACACACACAATGCCTGCAAACAGGGGTAGAGGGCGAGGGAGGGGGGCAGAGAGAATCTCAAGCAGACTCTACCCTGAGCCTGGAGCCTGGAGGCTACTAGGGGGCTTGACATAGGTCTGGATCTCACAACTAAGATCATGACCTGAGCTGTAACCAGGATCTGAATGCTTTACCAACTAAGCCACCCAGGCACCCCTCAAATTCGATTTTTATTTAATTCCCCAAACAATGTTGTAAAAAAATCATTAACACTGTTACAAGTTCCTTCAAGTCATGGGATTTTGAGATTGCTCATGGGTCGATGAAACCAACAGCATTAAATTTCAGAATCTTTTGGGTTTAGGAATCACTTTACATTGAAAAATGTATCCCCACACTACAAAAAAATACCAGTGAATGACCCTGTCATCGCTGCACAGTGAGGATTTTTTTAAACTTAAAAGGAATGGAAGGAATCAGAAAGGAAAATTTAGATTAAATTTACATACAAATTAATAACTGTGTGTCAAAAGATACTTTAAACAAAATTAAAGGGCAAACAAATGTCTGGAAAAAATTGTGGCAAACAGAAAGAGAGACATAACAGCCTAAGTATATAAAGACGTGGAACATATTGAGAAGAGAGACAATATTATTCCCCAATAGACAAATGAAGCAAGGGACGAGTGAGATGAATTATGGTGTGCCATGTGATAAGACAGTATGTAACCATCTAAATGATGTTTCAAAGGGTATTCAGCAGCAGGAAGATTCTCATTATAAAATGCTAAATCCACAAAGCAAGCTATAAAATATGTTCTGTATAATAATGAAAGATAGCATTCTTTTGGGATTCCTCATGCACCAAGCACAACACTGAGTACTTCCCATGCCTTATCTCTCAGAGTCCCCAAAACAACCTAAGCAGGTATGTACTACTATCATATCTGGTTTTTTTAAATTTGAGGACACTATGGCTCAGAGGCTCAGAGAGATTGAGTAACTTGCTCAGTGTCATTCAACAAATTCACAACATAGCAAGGATTTACATCCAGGTCTGTCCGTTTCCAAGTTGTAACTCTTTCTGTTTCTTATGGATCACCGAACTGTAAGTCACTTGGTGCTGGGGTCATGCCTTTTTATCTTTGTACTTCTCATTGAATGTTGCAAACAATTAATTTTGCTACATTGTATGAAGGAGAGCTACTTACTTATTAGTTAAGAGAATAGTTCCTACCATCACACAGATCTGGGGGGCCCCAGACAATGAAACTGCTCAGTTTCTCCAACACAGTAAGTCCTGGTAGGGATTCAGTGAATGTATTCTGAGAATGGCAAGTGACACTGAATTGAATTGTGTCACACCTCTTTGTATAATAAGGAGAAATATGCATCATCTTAACAGTTGGTAGAACATTTTTCTTAGGGAGGAAACTCTCTTTGCTTGGGAAAATAACTTTGATGATTCACTGAGTATATTTGAGATCAAAGGGTATGAGTATTGTCATAAGCCCAATACCTCCCTTCCCCAAGAAAAGGGGGATGGTTCAAACAGTTGCATCTAGAAAATTATTATTACTATTATTATTTCCTCCCGAGAAGGAAAAGTACAAAGGGGTAGAGAATCATAAAGGAGGAGGTTGAGCTGGTGGGAGGGAAATGAGTGAATTATTAAAAAGCTAAGGGAAGACCAATGTCGAAATCCTTGACTGGTGGGATGGTCCAACCTTTGTACTGAATGCTTCACTGCACCACTCCCTCCTGGGTCTTCCACAAGCCCAGCAATTTCTCCCCAAAACCAACTCGCTAAACATGCACAATGAGTAGAAATGACTTCTTTCATGACCTGGTGGACATGGGGCTAGGTAGGGAGGACACTTACAAAGGGAGCCTGGGTGACCATGAATACAAACCTCTCAAAGGAGTCTCAGAAATCTTTGGACTTCAACAGATCGCTGGGATCCACAAAGATAACAGCTGACTCTTGAACAACAGGATGGTTTGGTGTCAAGCCCCAGGTAGTCAGAAATCTACACATCACTTTCAACTTCCCCCAGACTTAAGTACTCACAACTTACTGTGACCTGGAAATCTCACCAATAATAGAAATGGTCACTTATCCCATATTTTGGGTGCTATGTGTATTATGCACTGTATTCTTACAATAAAGTAAGCTGGAGAAAAGAAACCGTTGCTAAAATGTTCACAAGAGAAAAATCATTTGCAGTACTATGTTAAAAAAAAAATGTGGGGCGCCTGGGTGGCTCAGTGGGTTAGGCCGCTGCCTTCGGCTCAGGTCATGATCTCAGGGTCCTGGGATCGAGTCCCGCATCCGGCTCTCTGCTCAGCAGGAAGCCTGCTTCCCCCTCTCTCTCTCTGCCTGTCTCTCTGCCTACTTGTGATCTCTCTCTGTCAAATAAATAAATAAAATCTTTAAAAAAAAAAATGTGTATGACCTGCACATGCAGACCTACGCAGTTCAAGTCCACTTTGTTCAAGGGTAAACTTGTGTGGCGATATACAGGGGGGACCCCCACTGATATTCTGCTTACTCCTGTTGCCTTGCTGGGTTTCGTATATGATAAATGTTCAGCAGACATTTGTTGAATGACTAAGGAGAGTCTGGGTGGCTCAGACTCTAATATATAGGAATTAACAGAAGGGAGAGACCCATGAGTCAGGAGAAAGTGAAGAAACTTTGTTCAGAAGCTGTTACTTCGAACACCTTAGAAAGCCGACCCAATAGTGACTTTTGCTGTGGTCACTGGATTGAAAGAAGCATATGAATGGGGAATAGTGGTGCACCCAGCCCACTCTGTGCCCCCTTAGAATCCAGGATGTGCTTATGGGCACCTGTGGAGGATACCTGTGTATCACTGGAGTGTGGTCAGAAAAGGATCATGCCATCACCATCTCTGAGGAGAGAGAATCACGGTGTTCATTCTGGTGGGGAGCAGACGTGGGTGGTCTGAGCACCAACGGGCAGGAGGGGGATCGCTGAGAGCCTGCATATATAGAAAGGGTGGGATTCAGCCCCAGAATGGTCAACTTGCCCGTTGCCTGGGAAAGGTCACCTTGGATGCCTCTCAGTTGGAAGATATTATCTCCAGATGGAGTCCTCTGCCTGCCGGCAAAGTCAGCAGCATTATTTGGTAATATTTTGATGTGCTATTTATGTGGAAAGGGGTTTCATTGACATATCTTTCACATCATGCACAAACACTTCTAGCTTTTCCTTCTGAAAGGGGCTACAGCAATGAAGATGGCAAATCTTGGAAAGGCATTTAGGAAGCAAAGAATGGTCCGGGCCTGGGCTTGTGCCCAACACCATAGGTCCTGGCTGGAGGGTCCAGGCTGAGGCCTGATTTGCATTCAGGCCGCATCCCTGGTTGGTGAAACTGGCCTCGCCTGTCGTCCTGATGAATCTGGCAAAAGCGCCAGATGAAGGGTGACAATGAGCAGGACAGCACTTTGGAGAGCAGGGCTGGGCGGTGGGCGGGGGAGGGGGGGCTTGGGGGAATTACCCTGGGGGCTTATGCCATGCGTTTGCCTGTTAATCATCTCCGTTTGGGAAACAACAACTTCAGAAAAGCAAGCAAAAGAGGTTCACATTATGTTAGTGACCCCTGAAAAAACTTGTGTGTCTCTGCTGGGAAATGTGCGTCTTTCCTCTGTGCTGCGTTTATTTTAAGCATTTAGCTCCCCCACACAGTGGCAAGCTCATTTACCCATTTTCTTTTTTTTTTTTTCTCTCTCTCTTTTGCTCTCTCTCTCATGAAATCACTTTAGTCAGCACAAATTTGGAGGCAGAACCAAACCCAGTAATAGCATATCTCATGCTGCTATCAATTTTCCGCCAGAAGAACATTTTGGGACACAAAGTCCTTTGTCTATTTCCAGAAGCTCGATTCAATGACATTACATGAATGACTACAACACTATAGCATGTTCTGCACCGTTTCAAATTGTAACCTAAAAAAAAAAAAAAAAAAAAAAAAAAAGGAAGAACTTGGATTGTAGCCAGAGCATAATGATTTCAGTTCTTAAGAAAATCCAGCAACCATTACACCACATTCAATATTTTCTTGCTGTGGAAATTTAAGAATCGACTCTAATCAAATAGCGACCCCACCCCCTCCATCCTCCATTTTGCTAGGGTTCCTGTTACTAGCAGGCCTCCCACGTCTGTTTTGGCTTAAAAAAATAAATAAGTTTACAATATGTTTTTAAAAAATTGGGCTGAATCAGACAATTGTATATTTTGGAAAATGAATGCAAAATGTAAAACAGACTAATCATGATTCTAAATTCAATCTACAGGGCCCTAATTGATCCCATCCCAAA
The DNA here is from genome assembly GCF_030435805.1 of Mustela lutreola. Lineage (NCBI taxonomy): Eukaryota > Metazoa > Chordata > Mammalia > Carnivora > Mustelidae > Mustela > Mustela lutreola. The sequence continues at coordinate 49,446,847 of NC_081299.1, read as the reverse complement.
GGTAACATTCTATCTTAATTGACATGCGAGATGGTTACAATTATGTAAAATAAAACTGGGCCTGGTGGAAACTCCATGTATTCTTATTGAACAGGGGATGGTCAGCTTTTATAATAGCTGATTGCCAAAGGATGCAACCACTTTGCTCATATTTCCTATTTTGGCTTGGCCCTTGTATGTGTGCAGTGAGGTCCCCCTCCCTTTCAATAAAGTGTGGATATCGAGGGGAACTGGACACCATGATATTTTCCTTGGGGTTTGGGGAGGCACTCTATAAAGAGTCAATATTTTCAACGTCCATTTAGTAAGTCAGTCAAAAAGAGAGAAAAAGAGGGAGAGGATGAAATAGAGCATTTTCATGTTTGTTGGCAGAGTGATTTTTCTGGGTGTTTGTGACCACACGCACGAGCCCGTGCTCAGCATCGATGGGAAGCAGATGGTAGCGAACGGGTGCTCACACGGAGCTGGGCCCACGGGAGGGACCACCAGCCCCTCCAGGACTTGGTAGAGTCTGAATCACAATGCCCATAAGGAGCCCTCACCCTCTCTTGGACCCCTGCACCCCTTCTGCCTCTCTGCCTCGAGCACCCTGGACTGGAGGCCAGGTCTCCCCGGGGATGCTGGATGTGGAGGAAGCAGGAAGGCAGGAGGCCTGTTTATGCAATCAGGGGAGGCAGAGGCCGCCTTGGAACACCTGTGCCTCTTGGCATCTTGCCTTCCTGGATGGGTGAACCAAGCAAGCCTCGAGCCTGGTGATTAGTACTAATCACTCTCCTGCCCAGCAATGCCGGCCACAGGGGTGCTTCCCTGTCGCATCTCCCCTCGATTGCTCTCCACCTCCCAGGAGTGTTGGGCTGTCCACGTCCCCTGGACTTTATTCAGGGCCTCATCAAGTCTCTCCTGAATTGTCACAGTGGATTTTCTAACCGGTCTCTGCCTCTTGTCTTGCTGTCTGTGACTCACATAGAGGCAGGCATCGTACAAATCTGACTGTATGACTTCCCTGCCCAAAGCGTCTGAGGCTCCCCAAGAGACTCAATGAACGGAACGTGACTTCCTTACATAGTTACTTGCCAGGCACTATGTGCAGGGCCTTGGTAACTTTATGTTGACTAAATCAAAATGTCTTCTGGGGCACCTGGGTGGCTCAGTCGGTTAAGTGTCTGCCTTCAGGTCAGGTCATGATCCCAGGTTCCTGGGATCAAGCCCTGCATGGGGCTTCCTGCTCAGCAGGGAGTCTGCTTCCCCCTTTCTCTCGCTCAGCCCCTCCCCACTGCTCATTCTCTCTCTCTCTCTCAAATAAATAAATAAAATCTTTGAGGAAAAAAAAGAAAGAAAGAAAATGTCTTTCTTGAGACCTAGGCAGGCTCCCCTACCCACAGGGCATTATACAAGTGTGCTCCCACAGTTTGCCCTTAGCAAACTATCAAGGCTTTAGCCCCTTGGTACCTGGGCCCATATAGATAAATGACACAGCGAAAGAAGGGCTCTTTGGGTGAACCCTGCAGTCTGGAAATACTAAGCTCTCCAGGAAGGAATTCAGACAATAATGGTGTGGTAAATGAAAGGCATATTTTGCTGTTGCTTTTTGTAGGTCCTCAAGACCTTAGATGACCTTGTTCCATAGACTACCTTTCTGGAGGAGGAAACAGAAGTCTGACAACTATGTGACTTCCTGGGTGAAGAGTACTAGTTATGGGCCAGGCTGAGATGAGAACCGGGGCTCCTAGCCTGAAGATCTTGTACTACGTTGGGCAGGATCCCCAAGTTATTTGGGAAATAACGCCATGACACCTCCTTTAATTCCATTTCACTTTTACCTGCCATCTCCTCCACCCTCTATTCCTATTTTTATGTTACTTTGCTCAAGGCCCCCTATGGAGAGCCCTGTTCAGGAGAAGCAGCCTGGGACAAAGCAAGAAGAGTCAACCCTGGAGTCAGAAAGACCTGGGCTCAACTCTCAGCTCTACAATTTTTCTCCATCCACGTGAGCAATTGACTTATTTCCGCTGATGTGAAGACCTACTGTGTGCCAAGCACTCTTGTAGATAACAAGGTTACAGCAGTGATGAGCAAATAAAAGTTCCTTCTTCCGAGAAGCTTTCATTCTAGTAGAGAGGTAACAACAGATGGACAAAACAGGTACAAAGAACAGGAGGCGTGTTTGGGGAACAACATATAATTCAGTGTGGCTAGAACCTAGAGTCCAAAGGGGTAGGGAGAATCAAGGAGAGGGTGGCTTGGAGGAAGATAGAACCGAGGATAAATTTTCCCCTGAGGACAGTAGGCGGCCACTGAAGAGGTTTAAGCAAGAGAGTGACGTTTTCACTTTATTTTTATTTTATTATTTTATTTTATTTTACTTATTTTTTTAAAAAAATTTATTTAAATTCAATTTGCTTAACCTATAATGTATTATTAGTTTCAGGGGTAGAATTTAGTGATTCATCAGTTGCCTATAACACCCAGCAAGTCCGTCCTTAATGCCCATCACCTAGTTAGACCATCCCCTCAACCACCTCCGTTCCAGCAACCCTCAGTTTGTCTCCTGAGGCAAACCATAAGAGATTCTTTTTTTTTTTTTAATATTTTATTTATTTATTTGACAGTGAGAGATCACAAGTAGGCAGAGAGGCAGGCAGAGAGAGAGGAAGGGAAGCAGGCCACCTGCCGAGCAGAGAGCCCGATGTGGGGCTCGATCCCAGGACCCCGAGATCATGACCCGAACCGAAGGCAGCGGCTCAACCCACTGAGCCACCCAGGCGTCCCCCATAAGAGATTCTTAACTACAGATGACATTTCCTTTTTAGAGAAGTAACTCTGCTCACAGATATGAAAGATCATTTCGACTACAGGAATGAATATGAATTGGAAGGAAGAAAACTGTGTGACTTTGGGAAAATCATTTAACCTCTCTGAGCCTTAGTCTAATTATCAGTAAAATGGGCATACTGCCCACCTAGTAAGATTGCTGTGACATTAAATATGGCAAAATAAATCAAATGGCTTTAGCATTACCTGGCCCTGTGTACACTTCATGTTTCAAGATCATTGGTTTTTAAGAATCCCAGGTGCCGAGTGGATTTCAGGGAGCCACGGGAGGAGAAGGTGACAGATGGGACTGGACTGGGTCGGGTTATGACTGAGGTCAGGACCATCGACCTTCAACCCCTGTCTTAGAATAGGGCTAACAATAATGGTTGCTGGGTATCTAAGGATTATTGCTGGAGTAGAAGTGCGGTGGTGGGATGGAGGGAGAAGATTGCTACTTTGAGACAAACTTGATCCTTGTCACAGAGAGACAAGTCTCTGTCTCGGACACACCTTCATGGGTGTGTTGGATCAAAAGGAGCCTCTGTGGCCCCGCCGGGGAGCGCTGTTGAGAGGAAGTGAAGAGAAATCTGAATGGATATGAAAGAGACATGAGTGTGCAGGGTTGAGAGCAGACAGAGACGGACAACATGAGAGGAATCTAGGGAGAGAGTAGAAGCAACTAGTAACAGGAGGCCAGAGCTTCTGAGGAGAAGGTAAGTGAGCAAGCAGCCCCCTCCTGCAGGGATGGCTGTGAGATTAGAGGAGCAGGTCCGTGGGATGGCCCGATGGCCCTGTGGTGACTCTTACTACACCTCCTGCTGTGCGGTTCTCTTGTGCCATGGCCTGTCCATGTTCTCCTATATTCTCAGCAACTGTATAGGAGCGGTGCCTGGGGTAAATTAAGGGAAAATGTGGAACTTTGTTCTGAGTCAGAACAGAGAGATGAGGATAGACGCGGTGCTTTCTAGATGCAGCTGGAACAGAGAATCTGCGTAACAAGATCGAGAACGTATAAACCCTAGAATCCACAGCGATCTTGCGAAGACTGTGAGATTTGATGAGGAATGGCATGGTGGTAATGTCTCAGCAATGTTAATAGATGCTCAAAGGACAGAGTGATCCTAGTGCACGCTGGAGTTGGTATGGCGTTTGTCCTGACCATCCCACGAAGCCCAAAGACTTTGAGAAACGATGTGTGGCCTTTGGGGGAAAACACCAAGCAAGCGCCCGAGTTAGAACCTTGCCCGCTTTATCCACATTTCCAAGATGTTGTGTTTTCACCCAGTCACCCACTCGTCCATCCACCCACCCATCCATCCATTTGTCCATCCTTCGGTCTGGCCCCCACTCGCCCAGCATTCCACTATTTCTTTCTCCCTCTCGTGGCTCTCTGGTTCCCATGACTGAGATTTGCATCTGTGTTCCTCTCTTTTTTCTAGGTGCCCAGACTGAGAAAGTAAAACAAAACCAAAAACAAACCCCGGCCCTCCCCCACATCGGGCCCTCTGCTCAGCAGGGAGCCTGCTTCCCCCTCTGTCTCTGCCTGCCTCTCTGCCTACTTGTGATTTCTATCTCTGTCAAATAAAATAAATAAAATCTTAAAAAACAAAACAAAACAAAACAAAAAAACCCAAACAAAACAGAAAATCCTCTTTCATCCTTTAGACTTTTCATGGAAAATGTAAAACTTTATACTGTTTTGACCTCTTTCCAATGCTTTACTGAAGAGTTTCCTCGCAGGACCCTTACCACCAACAAGATCATTCTGAACCAATGTGGTCAGCTTCTCCCGTCACAGTCTAATCTAGATATGGATTTGGGACTTTCAGATCTAATTAGAATATATTTCCCCCGATTTTGGGAAGCTATTGAATAATATAAACTACATTTCAAATCCCCTTAGCTTGACCTGAATCTTTTGTATTTTTTTTCCTTAACTATTCTGATAGGTATAGAGACTTGAGAGATTTTTATCTTCAGCCATTAAAAGAAAACAAACAGGTTTTTTTTTTTCTTGAAAGAATCCCAATTATATTTATTGCCTATCTTCATTTTATCCCAAAACTATTGAATATGTAGTTTTTACATTATTAGTAAGTCACTGAAGCTCCCAGCCTGGCTTTGGGTATATTGTGGTGAAGAGATCTTTGGATTACAACTCCATGAGTCTGAAGGCGGGAATGGAAACTCTAGGGCACTAATGATTTTGAAAGTAGGTTGAAGTCACTTTTCTGGAATGGTGATCTGAAGGTAGAAATCCATGGTTGCTGTGTGGGGGAGGTCTGAGGTTGTATCATAAAGACAGAGGCAAACCGGAGCAAGGCCATGTGGAGAGAAGCACCTGGAAGCCTTAATGATCAGCTCGGCTTCCTGTCCCTGCAGCCCACTAATCCTCCAGGTGCAGCTGCTTAATCTACACCTGTGGGCTCAGCTATGCCTCCGAATCTGGATTCAATCCTCTCCCCATTTAAGGGGAGTTTAAGGAACTCTGGGCTGTTAGTTCAATCAGCCCTATGTCTGGTTCCCAATGACCGAGATTTGCATCTCAGTTCCTCTGTTTTTTCTTGGGCTCACCCCAGTGTGACCTCCTGGTACTATGTCTGAGGTTCCGTTTCCTGGGAATCTGTTCTCCAACCCCCCACCCCCATACAGACCACCCACATGTCTGGATATTGCCAATGCTGTTGAGACACTACTAAAACCAGGATGTCACTTAGAGCTGAAGCTTCCAAATGTCAATTGCTCCCCTGTCTACATTTTCTTCCTATTTCATGCATCTCCTCCCTTTGTCTCCCTTTCACTGGGGTTTGCCTGACCTCTGGATGCGGGTCCATTTTTGTCTCTTTATTTGGAAACTTCTATGAATCAGGCACTACGCTAAATCCTGTGAGTACAAAGAAGAATAAGCCACTATTCTCGTCCTGTGGGAGTTCCCAGCCTGGCAGAGAAGACAGGAATGGAAGCAAACCCTCCCAGTCAGTGGATGAAGTCTATGCAGAATGCCAGGAAAAAGCAAGGAAGGGTGTCCTGCTCCTGGGGGGTTCAGAGACAGCTCCCCTGCGGAGGAGATTTGAGCCTTAGAAAATGGGTAGGAGCCGACTGTGTAGGTAGGTAAGTTAGCTGAGCATTGCAGTGAGGGAGCCATGATAAGCACATGTGCATTTGGGGGACATTTCAGGCAACCTGGCAAGACCGAAGTGTGGGATGGGTGGGAGCTGAGGCTAGTGAACTGGGCAGGGGCCAGACCAGTGATGGCCTTGTATAAGAGAGCAGCAGTGACTAGCAGCGGTAAGAGAAGGATGTTGTCGATAACACCAGATCCAATGTTCCTTTTTAGTATATTAACGTAATATGAATAACTTATACAATAACAATAACTGCCATTTATGTCCCCGTGTGAGCTTTTTAGGATGTTTCTGAGTGTTTCCAACGCCCATGGTCAGAGGTTTGGGGATGGCTGGGTGAAAGTGAGTTCAGCGGATTTCTCAGAGCCTTTGATGGGTTAATGTGCTTTGTGACGGGGATGTGGACAGAAGCCTTTCTCACGTGTATTTCACTGCCACCTTCCCTCTCCTCCAACACTGCAAGGGACTCTAGTTTTGAGCAACACGCTTTGGGAACAGACCTGGGATGCTCTTCGTGTCCTGCCCAGTTCAGAGCATTTATGAGCTCTAAACGTGGGGTTAAGAAGACACCAGCTGCAGGAGCCTTGTAAAAGCATAACGTTGCTCACTATACAACCTGCTCTGTTCTATCATTCATAGCCTGCCCGAGAGGTAGGGCTAATCTCTTCAACATTGCACAGGGCGAAGGCTGCCAAGAGTTTACGATTTCTGAAAGGGAAACATGGGGAAGGGAGTCAAAGTGAGATGGGTGAACTGTGGGGGGTGAGGTGGGGAAGTACTAATAGCGGAAGGAGTGAGATGGGAGAAGGAACTTTAGAATGAGTAAGAAACCCTCACTGGAAATCAGCTATGGAGCCCATTCCCAAGTTATGTTCTTGGTTTAGAGACTTTAGATCTGAGCTTAAAACATGTGAGTAAAAATTACCAGTAAGTCTGTGCTTCCCAAGCCCCGGAAAGGCAAGACCCTACCTTGCTAATTTTGTAAACCCATAAGGGCCTCTGGCACAAGTTGGGTGCTCAGTCATTGTGTTAAATGAAACTTAGGTTTTTCTCTACAGAGTTCAGCTCTCTTTGAGTGGGCTTGCTGTTTTCTTTTGACATTAAAAATTACATTCCTTTGAAAATAGTGGTGAGTTTGGGAGGAAGGATATGGACTGATTTAAATTGTGTTCTTTCTTTTGATCTGTAATAAAAATTTTTTGTTGTTGTCATAAAGATATTACTCTTATAATCAGGAAACAGCAATACATTTTTAAAAGGTCCATTCCTATTTATCCCTCCATTTAATTTTTATGTATAAGAATGGAGCATTGAGGGGATACACTTCCCTGGCGACTCAAATTCATCAACCCCAATTTGGCAGGGAAGGATGGAGAGAAAGATGAAGTGTTTGAATCTTCTATCTCCAAATACTGAGGCCAGCAGAGCCCCAGGCATGCAGTAAATGTCTAGTAAGTATCTGTTGAATGAACAAATATCAGGGAGGTCGGGGAAACTTAGGATTCCCCTCATTCGTTTCCCCTTCTGAAGAGTATTCCAGTTAGAGAATTCCCGCTGGGGCATCTGCGTGACGGATGGCTGCGTCAGGAACAAGGTGCATACCGTCTGAATGGCCTGTCCAACTCACTCCATAGGTTGGGAGACTGGTTAGCAGAGCCAGAGCTAAATCCAGAGCCCCGGGTTCATCGTGGGTCCCAGCTGTCCAGGGCATGCAGAGTCCTTGGCCAGTCAGGGTGCTGCCCTGCCTCGGATCTGCACACATGTTGCTCTGCTCGCACGATGGTGGTGTTTGGAGCAAAAGGGTGCTTTGAACAGATCTTAACTACATGGAACAAAAGTAACTTTGAAAAAAAAAAAAATCCCTCACACACTAGCACCCTTCCTGCCGGCCCTGTTGTGATTTTGCACTGAGAGTGCATTTTAATTGATGAAATGTGCGACACAGCCCAACCAAATTGAAAAGTAACAACCTTCACTTACCATTTGGAGATGTGACGGAAGTGCCAGAAGTTAAACTCTGAGGACTAAATGAAATAACAGAAGCTCCCTATCCTCTCTTGAAGAAGCTCATTAGTTTTTGCTTTCTCACATTCTGTTTGCTGTGGCCTGCAGCCAGAAATGGCGGCGGTGGAGATAATAAGTGAGAGTTAAAAATATGCGTTGAGTGGCTGGGTTGTGTGTGGCACCCCCCCCCCCCAAAAAAAAACCAGGCAGAGGGGCTCAGGTAGGGGCAGGATGGGAGGGCTGAGGGAGGGGCAGGCGGAGGGGGAAGGAGGGCAGAGACAGGCTGAGAGAGACAGAGAGAAAGAGAGAGAGAGAGACACCCGCACACAGAGACACAGGTCGTGGGGAGATGGCCAGACAGAGAAATGGAAGGAGACGGAAACACAAGGGTGTATGAGAGACAGCGCACACACACTCAGAGACAGAAACACATACACTGAGGTGGCAGTCGGAGGGGTGGGGAGACAGAGACGGGAGCGCGCGCGCGCACACACACACACACACACACACACGCAGAGACAGAGAGAGACAGAGAGACACGGAAGATGGAACCTACTCTGAAAAGATGGAACCTACTCTGAACAAATACTTATACCAGTTGGGGTGGCTTCAAAGATCAAGGCCATGCTGTGGGGAAGGGCCAGGCAGGGTCAGTCACATCTTGTTGCTTCCTCTGCAGGCTCTACTGACAGCAACAAGTAGGCACAAGGGAAATTCGACTTAATGTGAATTTTGAGGACAGTCACCAGAATGACAAGCAGGGGAGAGGATGTCTCAAATGTGGCTGGCCTGGCAGCAGGCAGGTGCCCTAGTCTGGGATTCCAGTTACAAGGAGCAAGCCTTCCCATGCTAGCCCCCACTTATTAGGTAATTTGAGGGGGCTCCCAGGGCTCACCCATTAATCACTTAATCCCTGCATTTGCAGGCCTCACCTCGGACCTGGACAGAACAGGATCTTGCATCCTGTTTCCTAGGTAAGTGATGGCTGTTGTCACACATAGTGGTACCACCTCCTCCCAGCTGCCTTTTTTTTTTTTTTAAAGATTTTATTTATTTATTTATTTGTCAGAGAGAAAGAGAGAGAGAGAGAAAGAGAGAGAGCGAGCACAAGCACGAGGAGTTGCAGGCAGAGGGACAAGCCGGCTCTCCCTTGAGCAGGGAGCCCAATGCGGGACTCGATCCCAGGACCCTGGGATCATGACCTGAGCTGAAGGCAGATGCTTAGCCAACTGAGCCACACAAGCGTCCCCCTTCCTGCTGCTTCTTGGTGTCACACAGTTCACCCTTCTATTCAGTTCGTGCCCGAGTATCTACTATGTGTCAGTTTCTGGGGAAATGGGCCCAGTCCCCTTCCCCAAAGAACTTCCATGTCACTGGGAAAGACGGACTAACGCACCAGTACCTCCACTCTGAGCAGAGCAGGGGGTCCCAGTGAGCTGTAGCTTGGGCAAGCTTGTTATATGTACACGTCTTTGACAAATGCCACAGTGTGCAAGCAGACTTGGGTCTGAAAAGAAATGTCAGAGAGCAAAAAAAGAAAAGGAAGAGAAAGGAGAAAGAAGCTAGCTAGCATTTACTCTTGTGCCAGGCACTGTCACATATGTCATTTCATTGAATCTACAGAGTCACCCTGGCAGGTGGTTATTTTTATCTAGGGATCTAGTTTTTTTTTTTTTTTGTAGACAAGGAAATGGAAGATCAGAGAGGTTAAGGAACCAGTCCAAGGTACCTCAGCTAGTCAGTGACAGAGTCTGAGTCTGTCTTCATTGCCCCCGATTCCTCCTGAGGCCTTGTGGGAGTCATCATCCGCTGAGGAGACAAAGGCCCACCGTGGACAATCAGGCAGCCCCAGAGCAGAGCCAGGCTCTGGCTGCCGCCCACCCCTCTGTAAATGTATTTTTGAACAATGAGGTTTTCTCTGCAAGTTAGTGATTTTATGGCTCTCAGCAAAAATCTGTGACACCAGATGTTAAATGCAGCAGGAGAAAGTTATTTTCATCATCGGTGAAATCTTGCACAGTGCACTGAGTCTGGTCACATATCTGACTTCAGGCAACATGTGATCTGATTTCTGTTCGCAGAAAGAGGCTCAGTGAGGGCTGACAGAGACGTGAACGGCTGTTTGGGCCTCTGGGTATTTAGGGAGACGGGGCAGCTCCGTCTGGGACTTCGCTTGTGACTTGACTGGTAAACAACAGCTGGCTTATCTGTGGGACGGGCCCCTTGGCCAGAGACCCTGCAATCGCTTGCTGGGGGCATGTTTTGGACTTTAGCCACACTGAAGCCATCGTTCCCTTGAGTCCTAGCTGGTTGTGCCATCCTGACCCCTCCTCCGGTTCGCTTCTAGCCTCTCTGTTCCCTTCCGCCAACAGGCTCGTCCTGAGGAGACTCCTAGGCCAGCGCTCATGGAGACGGCCAGTATGGACTGAGCCACAGGAAGTTGCCATTGCTCTTTGGTAGGTAAAAAACAGTCAGACACGGGCAATTTTATCCAGAGTGCTTTCTTCACTGTAAATCGGGGTGTTGTTGGGGCCTGGATCACAGGGTTCTTGGGAGATAACACTAGAAAATGTTTATAAAGACACCAACGAGGGCACCTAGGTGGCTCAGTGGGTTAAAGCCTCTGCCTTCAGCCCAGATCATGATCTCAGGGTCCTGGGATGGAGCCCCACATCGGGCTCTCTGCTCAGCAGGGAGCCTGCTTCCCTCTCTCTTTCTCTCTGCCTGCTTCTCTGCCTACTTGTGCTCTCTCTCTGTCAAATAAATAAAATCTTCAGAAAAATAAAATAAAGTAAAGACACCAACAACATTGCTTGGAACATGGACCGTGCTCAACAAAAGGGAACCAGGATGAGAATGGGATTGCCATCGTCCCAGGCTCCTTACTCCATCTGCCTGCAAATGGAATCTTACTCCCACGTCTTTCTCCTAATGCTGATCGTGCCCCTCCGCACAACCTGAGCTCTGCATGCAACACCCGTCCAGCCGCCAGGGTCCCACCACCGAAGACTATCTCCAGCCCTGTGTGACCCCCCTGAATGTCCACCTGCCCCTGCCAGGGTTCAGGTTGTGCCTTTACTGCTGGATTGCCCCAGTGTAGCCTGCTGCAGGGCACTGGCAGGTCCCTTAGCCCCTGTTCACCGAGTTCTGCGTGTCCCAGGTTTGCTTCTCATTGTATCTAGAGGACATGAGACAGCAGGGTCATTCGGGGAGTGGGTGGGGCAGGGCACCCTTGACCGCTCAGACTGGGCAGTTCTGTCAACTTGTTCCTAGACCCAGAATGGAGCTGAGGTCAGGACAGAATCCCACGAGCCTGGCTTTCAAGGGGGCAGGACCTGATCAGGGCCAATATAGTCCTTACAATGAGAAATGGAGTTGCCAAAAGGAAAGGCGTACTGGGATCCATCCATGGCCTCCCTGTGGGAAATCCGCCGGTAAAGTTGATGGGTTGTTGGCTGAAGAGTGAATCTGAGAAAAGGAGGCCAAGCATCGTGAGGGATGACGAGGCCTGATGAGTCCACTGCTCCGGCCGAGCAGCCTGTCTAGCGGCCAGCTGCAGTCAGGGGTTGGTTCACTGACTTCTTCTCTTGAGCGGGGCCAGGTGAAAACAACCCATTCCTCCCGTTAAACATGTTAATTGTTTTTCCTATTCCACTATGACCTCTTCCCTTGAGTGAACACCTTCATCCCTCACATATGCTGATACTATTTGACTCTATGAACCATCTACTAGCTTCCTGAAATGCAATTCATCTGTTTGCCTTCCTGAGAAGATCCAAGTCATAGACCGTTTAATTCAACTCAGTAAGACAGATGTTTACTGTGCACCTACTACGTGCTAGGCCTGCCCAAGGTTTTCCAGGTCCTATTAAATTCAGTCTCTTCAATGATGCTTAATCTGGCCAGTATTCAGTGAGCGAGGCCCTGTCCTAGATCGCAGGGCTGCAGTGGTAGACAGTAAACATAGAATATTTACCCCATAATCTAGTTAGGGGAACTAGACAGGTGCGTAAGCAATTACAAAATGGTGTAGAAGGGTTAAGATAGGGAGGTATGAGGCACCACTGGGGAGTTGTAAGAAAGGCATCTCACCTACATTTCTGGAGGGCTTCCTGGAAGAAGTGATATCTGCTCTGGGGCCTGAAAGATCAGTAGGAGTAGGGGAAGGGGTGCACATGTATTTGTGTGTGTTTGTGAATGCATATGCATGCATGTGTGTCGGACATCTGTGTGTGTATTTGTGTGTGTGCATCTGGGGGTATGTGTGGGGGGCATGATGGAGACAGGATTAGGAGGCTACAGGGGTTAGGCTAGGAAAGTGAGCAGGAGAGGAAAACTGCAAGGTCTCCTAGCCCTGTTACAGAATTAAGACTTTGTCCTCATAACAAGGGGAAGCTATTGAAAAGTTTTAAGCAGGTAGTGAAGTAATCCTATTTGTGGCTTAGGAAGATCACTCTGGAGCGAAGGCTTTGGGGGATTTCCAGTATCCTGTACTAATACTTTTATAGATACATGTCTCATGTCTGCTTACATATGATTACATTTTCCCCATGAATTATGGATTATGTAGTTTATTTCATCCATTGTTTCCAAGTTTCTGATGGGCTGGGGTAGGGGTTGGGGAACACTCTTCATCATCCCACGAAGTCTGTTCCCTCTCTTTTCCTGCCTGGTATTGCTAGAAATGAATCATAATGCCTCACCCCGGAGCCTAGTAATAAAACACTGGAATAATGCCACACAGAAAAAGAGGTATTTTCATTAGCATTAAGATACTTTTTTGGAGGGAGCAAAATGGCCATAAAGATGGCTTTAAAAGTAAAAATTATTAACTCTGCGTTTGGTTGTTTAGGTTACTAAATGGTTTCTGTGTTACGAAGGAGTCGGATGTGTGAGTGATGGAGACATCATTGATCACTTCATTAATGGAAAAGGCTCTGGGGAAGGACAGAGATAATCCTGTTAGGGAAATCAGCATGTTCTAATTGACTTAGAGAAAGTGGGGGCAGAGGGCTCCATTTCTTCTCCTTCACTTGCTGTCATCGGACTGAGAGTGAGCAAAGTTCTGCAGTTCTCGCCTGAGACTAGGTTTTCCTTCACCCCGGGAGAAAGAGGTCCCTGGTGCTGGCCTCTTGGGTTCGCCATGACCTGTCTACCTGGGCCTTCTCTGGTGAGGTGTGGTTCAAGAGCAAAATGGAACTTCTTGATACTTAGAGAGTCACTCTATATGGTATGTATGTGGATAACAAAGGATACAGCCCCTGATAGGGCTAGATCCTGACAACTCTGGAAAACAAGCTCAGTTTGCCCTCCTGGGCTGGGTGAGTCTCCATCGGTGGGATGCTCTTCCTTCTAGTGCTTCCATGGGATTCCCTTCCTCCTTCCTCCTTCCCTCCCTCCCTTCTTCCCCCCTCCTTCTTCCTTCCTTCCTTCCTTCCCTCCTTCCAGGAAGTGTTAGTAACTTGCCAATTAAACCAATTCCATAAACACGTCTAGAGTGCCAGTGGGAGCTTTGTACCTTCAAAGGCAAGCCCTACATAGTGATTCTATGACATGGAAAGTTTTGAGGGTTCTAAGAGAGCAGGAGAAAGTGCTTGAATTCACTGAGCAACTACGAGTGGCTAACTACTTGCTGTACATTATTTCTTTTAATCCTTATGAAAACTTTCTGAGTTAGGAATTAAAAAAAATTTTTTTAAAGATTTTATTTATTTGGCAGACAGAGAGCACAAGTAGGCAGAGAGAGAAAGAGAGGAGGAAGCAGGCTCCCTGCCGAGCAGAGAGCCCGATGCGGGGCTTGATCCCAGGACCCTGAGATCATGACCTGAGCTGAAGGCAAAGGCTTTAACCCACTGAGCCACCCAGGTGCCCCTGAGTTAGGAATTTTAGTCACCATTGTATTTGTGAGGAGATGATGTTCAGGGGACGTAAATAACTTGTTCAGTGTCACAAAGTTCAGCTATGGCCACAGGTCCATTTGATTTGATACTCACATTTATTTTACTAGTGTTTCAAAGTACAGAGAGAATAATATATGCAGATTTTGCTGGGGGAAACGGACTATGGGCAAAGGCTTCATAAAGGAGTAATATCGGAGATAGACATTGAAGAGTAGGATACTATTTTAATGTTTGAAAATTGGTATTTCATAGTGAGATAAGCTTTTAAATCAGAGAGAGGAGAAACATACAAAGAAACTTTTCACATGCATGCTAAGTGAAAGAAAGTTTTAAGTAGAGACTTCTGTTTTCCAAATTAGGTTTTTGGACATTACAAGATGTGTTGGAGGGTGAAATAAAAACAGGTTCTGAAGCCCGGCTTCAAGCCCTAGCGCCACCATTCTTTGACTTTCTCATGTGATCTTTGGCAAAAATAACCACTCAGAGGCTCAGTTTCTGCATCTGTAAAATGGGAATAGTGATACTTATAGTAATAGCTGTGAAGATTGAAGGAATAGATGTTTATAAGGTGCCTGGCACATGGCAGGCCCTCAGTCAATATTAGCAATTCTTAAGATAAACAGCTCCCCTTTGGGGTCCACATCCCTGGGGCTATTCAGGAGAAAGAAGTGAGGGAATTCCCAGACTCACCGTGAGTTTGGGGGACGGCTCTTGGAAGCAAGCACAGCTCCCTCTAATGACACCCCACTCGGCCATGTCTGGGAGTATAACTGTTTCCACCTTTTATTGTATAGTCAGTAAAGCTTTTATAGGCTTCCGTTTCCTAGGAAGGCAATTTCTGAAGTGTTTATTATTTCTGGTTCTTACTCTGGTGCTTGCTTCTCTTTGCGCTGTGGGATGATGGGGAATGTTAAAACATTTTGGTCCACTGCGGCCAATTTGGTGTGTGTGGCAGCAGGCCTGTGATGTTCATGAGCTAAGAAGTCTGAGGAAATGGCTTTGTGGACAAAGGAAGATGTGGCCTCATGAGAATCCTGTATTGGCGACCCGAGCCCTGGATCTCAGGGCCACAGAGTCAGTGGAGCAGAAGGTGAGGCAAGCAGTCCGTGTACAAACTGCAGACAGGAACTCTTCCCGGGAAGATCTCTTTCTTGACCCCAATGCCAGAACTTACAGGAGAACAATTCTTTGCCGTCCAGCAGAGCCAGGCCACGTGCCTCCTCCAACCCTCCCGCTGAAGCTGTGGCTTGAGTACATGGTCTTCCCCTTCCTCACTCTCTTATCTGACTTCCTCTCCTACTCTTCTCCAGCCACAGGCATCGCTCTGTTTTTCTAGAACATTCCAGTCCTGACCCTGCCCTGGGGCCTTTGCTCTGGCTTTTCCTTCTGCCCAGAATATTCTTTCGTGACTGCCCTGTTTAATAACACTCCCTCATACCCCGGCACTCCTATTCTCCTTACCTGCTTCATTTTGCCACAGCACTTATTTCCAGGTGATAATGTTAGTTACCTAACTTAGTTATCATTCTAAGTTAGAATGTTATTCTAGCACTGTTATGGATTGAATTTACTTCCCTCCCCCAAATTCATATGTTGACGTCCTCACCCCAGAGGTAGTCTAGGTCAAATGAGGCCATTAGGGTAGGCCCTAGCCCAACATGACTGGTGTCCTTACTAAAACAGGAAATACAAGAAGTAAACACAGATACACACAGAAGGAAGACAGTGGGAAGACACAGAGAGAGAAGACCGCCATCTACAAGCCAAGAGGCCTAGAACAGACCCTTCCCTCAGAGCCTTCCGAAGGAACCAAGCCTGCTGACCCTGGATCTCAGATTCCCCGCCTCTAGGCGAGACAGCACATTTTTGTCATCTAACCCATCAGATCTGTGGTACTTCAGCCCCGGCAAACTAATACACATTCGCTATCATTTCCTTTCCCACAGTTAAACTTTTTCTCAATCTCTCCCTGCTAGAACACAAGCTTCACAAGGCAGAAATCGTTTTCTGTTTAGGTCACTGATACAACCCCAGTACCAGAGCAATGCCTGCCATATAGTTGCTGTTCAATAAAATATTTGCCAAGTAAATCTGTCAGAAGACAGAGCATTCATACATTTACTGTCCGAGGGCCCATCTCAGGAACGAGAGTGGGAAGAGCAGATCTCTGCCATCATTTGCTTGGTTCTTCTGCATTGGAGCCAGGACCCTGGCGCTGTGGGCACTATCTTCACTTCCAGGAGGTTTCAGAAACCTGAGCCACTCCTCAGAAGACCTTTAAGGCTGAGGAGGGAGCAGCCCTCATCTGGGCTCAGAGAGAGTAGCTCCAGATGGAGCATTTAGCACAAGGCTCGGGATCCAGTTACACTCGACCGAGCTGCCACGAGCATTAATAAGGCCCGACGGCCTAATAGGCTGTTCTGCCGTGAGGGTGTATTGGGAAGAGGTTACCAATAACCAGATTATTCTCTTGACGGTTAGCTTGGTGGTGGCAGCAGTGCTGGAAGTAGAGTCCAATCAAGGTGTGCTAGGCAGAGGCTCAGGTGGAAATTCTGGGCTCCTGAGCCAGAAATTTTGGCCGGCTTCCCTTTTGGCTGGCTGCAGTCAGCATTGAACAGTTTTCTGGAGACACAAGAGGTCCTCCCTCTTTCCTTTGGTTCTTCTCTCACACTGGCCCAAGCAAACTGAGGGCATTAGCACAGGAGAACAGGTTTTATTGAGCAGCTACTTATGTGGCCGGTGCTGTTCTCCCACGAGGAGACAAAGAGATTAGAGCCACATCAGAGGGGTAGCATGAGAATGGAATTAAGTGAAATTAAATTAAATGATAAGGAATGTAACGGTCTGGCTTCGAGTGAGCATTGGAGGGTGCTGCATTCCTTTCTTTGGCTTCCTGTGAGGGTAGTGACCTGGGTGGGAGGCAGAGCATACTGGAAAAAGGCAAGTGAATTTTTAGTGTCTCATGGTGGTAAAAGCTCTTATGTGTTACAGGTTTCGGAGGAGGCCAGTGTCATTTGGCTAGACTGGTCAAGGGGACAAGAGTGGGCCCAGAGGCTGGGGGACATTTGGGTAAGGGGAGATGGCTGGAGGTGTTTGGATTGATGCTGAAATCCGTGTATTTTGAGGGGACAAAGACAGCACTGTGCGTAGAAGTGTGAGCATTTGGGAAGTCCCTCAGATAAGGCCTGGGCCAAGGAAAGTGGGCGGGCGGGGTCAGGCTCTATGTCTATTTTTTCCTTAAAAATTGCTTGCCTCTATGGACTACGTTCAATTATCATCTCCTTTTTCTAGCTGAGGAGATAGAGGCCCAGGAGGAAGTAACCTGACCAAGGTTTCACAGACTGTAGGAGACAGAGTCTTGGCCCACTTCATTCTGAAGCTCATATCTTTTCCCACAAACCAGACTGTCTCCATTCTTTCTCTTGTCAGCTGCTAGCTCCTTTCTAGCCCATGTCCTCCCAGGCTGTGGGAAGACAGTCCCTTTTTCTGGCAATGGAATTCCTGCTCGGGAGCACAGAGCACTTTTCTAGGTGCTGTGTCCCATCCCCTTCTGTGGTCTGTGTGATGGGTGTTTGCACCTTGGCTGAGTCTAAACCAGTGTCCAGGAGGATGTTCAAGTATCTTGGGGCCACTGTAACAAGTACCACAAGTTAGGTGGCTTAAAATACTAAAATTTATTGTCTCACACTTCTGGAATCATGGTGTTGGGTCACTCTGCTACCTGTGGGTGAGAATCCTGCTTCGAGTCCTCCTAGCTTCTGGTCTTGTTGACATTCCTTTCTTGCAACAGCCCCACTCCAATCTCAGTCTCCGTCTTCACAGGTGTGTCTCTTCTTATAAGGACTCTGATCATATTGAATTAGGGTCCACCCCAATGACCTCATCTTTTTTTTTTTTCTTTTTTCCCAATGACCTCATCTTAACTTGATTTAACATCTGCAAGGATCCTATGTCCATATAAAGTCGCATTCACAGGTACTGGGGGGTGGGGACTTCAACAGACCCTTTTAGGGAATACAACTCAACCCATAGCCTTAGCCAGAATCCTACTACAGCTGGGAACTCAAATTAGATTAAACTTTGTATTTTAAAAATTTCAGCACTTTCTCAGTAGTAACTCCTTGCTTCTCTCCCTACCCCAAATTCTCAATACTCTTTCTCTCCTCCTTGCTTTGTTTATGTGACTCACAATTGGGATTATCCTCTTCCTTCATTTGTGCCGGAAGGTTTCTCCTTTCCAGCCGGCTACCTCTGCAAATTGTCCTCTTCGATCTGAGCCCTACTGGCAGCTTCTTTCTTCAAACCCCATAACCATTAGAATCATACAATACTTAAGGTTGACTATCTTACAGTTTACGAATTCCTACTTATCACTTGACTAAGTTAAAAGTTTCTTTTTTTCTTTTTAAGATTTTGTTTATTTGTTTGACAAAGATCACAAGTAGGCAGAGAGGCAGACAGAGAGAGAGAGAGGGCAGCAGGCTCCCTGCCGAGCAGAAAGCCCGATGTGGGGCTCGATCCCAGGACCCTGAGACCATGACCTGAGCCGAGGGCAGAGGCTTTAACCTACTTAGCCACCCAGGTGCCCCAAGTAATAAGTTTCTAATTCTTAGCAATAGAGGCTAATCAAGACTCTTGCTCTAGGGGTTAGCATAGGGTGAGTGCATGGTAAGTCTCCCCAGAGACTTGCTGGGGGAATTGCGTCCATTTCTCTCAGATTCTAATTTTCCATAAAGGTTCCTTGGATTAACACAACCACCTAGCCCAGTGATATGAAGGGCTGAGCAGTGATCCGGTAAGGCTGATGCTTACAGGAACCAAGCCTCGCCAGGCCCTGAATTCAGTATTTTTTCTCCTTTTGCAAGATTTGGATCATCTGGGTAATTGTCTTAACTTTCCACCTGACTTAGCCGGTGCCCACCCAGCCAAAATCACTAGAAGTCTGACTAATCTCAGGACTGGTAGACTGGAAGCTAAACCGATTACAGGCCTAAGCAGGCCCAACCGGAAAATCTAAGGGCCCCTTTGTTCCAGGTGTCCTCAGAGTGGCTCCGCCTCTCAGGGATCACGTTGCAGGCTCACTCCTGAGGAGCAGGATGCTTCTCTTTCCTCCCCAAAGGCTGGTGGAACAGTCTCTCTGCCCTGAAGGCTTTGACCTGACTGACAGTACATCCTCTGTGGGGCCCTGGGGCTTCCTCTTTGTTCTTAAGCACCTCTCCTGAGACTTTCCAGGGATGGCAGGGGGCAGGATTGCACAGAGCGCGTGTTCCCTTTTTTTTTGTTTGTTTGTTTCCCCATGACACCCAAGGAAGTTAGCAAGAAATGGAGACTCTGAGTACTTTAGGCTGGATGATTTTGCCCCAATACATCTTATTTGAGGAGAGGAAAACAGAGGCCTCCAGGAATGAAGCTGTGTGCTGATGACCTGCTTTACCAAGATTAGGTGAGAAACAGGAGATTAGGACCCAGGTCTTCTCCCATCCAGACCAGGCCCGGTCTGCTCTCCTAGGAGGCCTTGGTCATCACGGAGCCGGCGACAGAGGCACAGACTCTGTCTCATACAAGGATTATGGGGGGTGGTATTCTTCTGCATGTAGGAATCATCCCACTGGAGCTGGTCTCTGCTCACCTCTCCAGCCCGAGCTCGCCCTTTCTTCCCCTTGTTAACAAAACTGTAGCCATCCTGGCCTCATTCCCACCTCCCCACCTCCAAGTCTTCACTCGCTGATCTCACAGTCTGGAGCAATTATTTTGCCCACAATTTACCTGTATAATACCAACTTATTCTCTAATTCTCAGCTTAAATGTCACTGCATCAAAGCAATCTTCCAAGAGCTCTATCATCTAAATAATACTTAGCATTAATTGCTTTCTTTTCTCTCCTTTTTTCTTTCTTTCTTTCTTTCTTTCTTTTTTTTTTCTTCAGAAAGAGGGAGATTCTCTTTCTCCCTCTCCCTCTGCCCCTATCAACCCTCTCCCTCAGGGGCAGAGGAAGAAGGTGAAAGAAAATCTTAAGCAGACTCCACTCCAGGCTCAATCTCACAACCCTGAGATCATGACTAGAACCGCAACCAAGAGTCAAACTCTTAACCACCTGAGCCACCCAGGTGCCTCTGCCTTAATTGCTTTCCTAGGTCTGTGCATTTTCTTTCAAAGACTTGTCTGTTTATTTGAAGTCTGTGCTCTCCTACCTCACCTAGTCTGCAAGGTTCATGAAGACAGGGACCATGGCTGCCCTGCTAACTACTGTATAATCTGGACGAGGCACAGGGTAGGTACTCTGTAGATATTTGCCAAATAAATAAATGAACGAATAAAATAAAGGCCCAGCTTCTTGGATATGAGAGGGGCTGACCTGTCCACTTCCTGGAGGAGCTTTGTTATTGCTACCACGTTTTAGAGAACCTACTAAGTCACTGTTTAAGCAGGCTTGTGATATGGGCCTTATTATACTCAAGCTTTTATATAAGGCAGCTGAGGCTCAGAGAGGACAAGTAGCTTGCCTACGATCCCCCACATTACAAATGGCCATCCCTAGGTGAGAATGCAAGTTTGCCTGGCTCCAAAGCTGAATTTTGTTTATTATATTATTATTATTATTTTGAGAGAGAAGGAGCACATGAGCAGGGGAGTGGAGGGACAGAGAAAAGAGGGAGACAGGGAATCTTAAGTAGGCTCTCCACCCAGTGTGCAGCCCGACTCGGGGCTCGATCTCACAACCCTGAGATCATGAATTGAGCTGAATCCAAGAGTCGGATGCTTAACCAACTGAGCCACCCAGGTGTCCCTGTTCATTATTTTATGGGGCTTCCACTGTATATCAGAAACTTTCTCTATCAGAAATGTCACCGTGCCCTTGCATGCATCAGATAATTCAGGCTTTGGCTTTCTAAAGACTACACACCTTCTCAGTGGAAGAGCCAGCTCTTGATAAAACTTTGCTGACTCTTAAGTCAGAGCTTTGCATTCCAGCTTCACCCTTGGACACCCCTTGGCTATGCACTCTGCACTCTGGGGTTTCAAGGCTCCTGCCCATGCACCAGCAGAACTCTGGGCCGCATGGGGTAAAAGAGAAGCCATTACAACACCCATGCACCACGATTCCTGTTTTTTATTTTATCCCTCGTAACCGAGAACAAAGCTCATTTCACCAAAATGTTCTGGTGCCAGGGGCCCCATGAAACTCCCGTTTTCAATCACTTGCACATAGTGAAGTGGAGACAGTTAGAGCACTCTAATTACTGAGCCGGTGGGTCCTGCTGACACCTGTAAGACATTTGGAGCAGTGCAGGAAGTAAGGCTTCCTTTCCAGTTTACATCACCATTTAATCTAATTATTCCTTCCAGTTTAGCTTTCACATATTCCATCAAAGAAGAGATTGCTCATTTCCTTGTGAAACTGTATACATCCACTGTAATGCGATTTTTTTTTTTTTTTTTTACCTCATAAGTAATCTGAGATTTCCTAACCTTCTCCCCCTACTGTATTCTCTGGTTAATGTATAAACTTGGGAGAAGTTTCTTGACAGAGAAGTCAAGAGGGTCTCACCTGGGGGAATAGCATTTACATTTCAGAGAATTTGAGAGCTCAAAGGGGCCTTTCATGTCCTCAGCTGCATTAAGTCCTTCATCTTCTAACTAAGGAAACTGAGGCCCCAACAAGGGAAGCCAATCCCTTGTCAGACCCTTCCTGAGCGCCCTCTGTGTGTGAGACTCCAGGAAAAAGTAGCCCATTTCCCTGGACCAAACCCCTGCCCTCAAGGAGCTTGTATCCAGAGGAGAAGAGAGAAATGACTGTCATTGAAAATGATCAATGAATCTCAAATGCACAAAGTAATGTGTAAAAGAAGTACAGTTTTTTTTTCAATTAAATTCAAAAAAATTTATGGCAAATTCCCTGAGTGATGCTTTAAATGAATTGTAAAGAGTGAAAAAGCTTTCACTATGTAAAGAGTGAAGAAAAAGGATTCCAGGTAGAAGGAACAAGGGAATGGTTAGAGCAATGGAGACATGTCTGAAACATCTGGAGTAGGCAGATGAAGAGAGAATTCAGTCAAAGAAGAAGTGAGAGTCAGGGGAGGGTCAGACTCTGGTGGAGACTGTGTTAAGAATATCTTCTTGAGGTCATGCGTGGATATGCTATTTGCCCTTCTAAATCCGCTCTCCACCGTTGTGTCCCATGCTCTGTGTCCTAGGGGGCTGATATCTCCTTGCCCTCTGATTTTGTTTGGGTTTCCCCTATAGGTGGCATCAGGGGAGATGGGTGCATGTGAGGAAAGAGGTCGGGGTTTCATTCCCTGGACTGCTTCCTGGATGGGTGGTAGGCTAGCAAGATGTGCTATGGAAGGCCACAGTGAGGTGGTCATCTCCTATAGGTTTCCTTTCACATGGCCCTTTAGGATTAGCGATGGTAACACACTTGGCTTTTGCCAGTTTCAAGTCACTCCTGGTCTTGCCCTCTCCTGCCCTTTCCATGATGAACAGTTCCTTCATTAAACTCCCTTCAGTGACTCTACTGGAGTTTTCTATCTGTTTCCTTCAGGGTCCTTTAAGAAGGCTCCTACTCTAAAGGGCATCCTGCAATGGAGAAGGCTTTCAGAGTGAGGACATCAGTGATGTGCATCAGTGGCTATAGCTACTGAGGGTCAGATAGAGGGAAAGGTAGCTGGGGGCCTAGTGGAAGACCCTCTGAAACCCCACAAAAGTATACATGACAAGTAAGTCATCTCTTAACACCTGGCAGGCCTGGAGATCTCAAAGCTGTCTTATGAAGGTTCCTATCAAGGAGGAACTTTCCTACACATTCCCTCCACCCCATTTCCCCAGCCCTGTGCCCCAACCACAGAGGGGCCAGATGTCACAATAAGCAAGCCCAGGGAGGAGACAGAGGGGGTCAAAATCAGGGACACCCATTGTGTGGAGGCATGCTACCCGCCTCCTGTAGCTGACCCAGAAGATTGAAGTATTGGTTGATATATCGGCATCTCAAAGTTGAGTTATTGTATGAGTTGTCAGAAAAGTCATAGAACTGTTTGAGTTTTCCACCAGGTGCAGGGGAATGACTTTGACCCCTCCCAAACAAATTTATAAGGATTATTGGAAATCACACGCCCACAAGTGCTTTCATGTTTACTCTCCATGTAATCTCCATGTATGTCTTCAACATATTGGTTTTATGATTTTAGGAAATGCCACAAACTAAAATTCTACTGTGAATTGACAAGTTATCTATTTCACTGTGTTGGGCTTGCTGGACCATGAAACTCTTTTTGAGTAGCTCTTAGGTAACTGGTGTTTTTTGCATGTGCTTTGGAAAATATTACTTCTGATTCCAAATACACAAGTAAGTAAGTAAAAAAGAAATTTTTTTTTCCTTCCTAGGGAGGACATTGGAGTAGCTGGTTCAGGTTGTTATGATGAAGCAGTCTACCCCATGGTATGATTTGATCCTAACAATATAGTAAATAAAAAATTGATGCTCAGACCAGAAAGTTATAAAAAAATATCATCACAGAACATTTTGCATACCTGCCATGTTACAGAAATAGTTAAGTTACACTAATAATGTGGATGCTTTGTATTCCTTTAATGAGCTCTGAGACCCCCACCGTTCCCAGAGAGTCCTGGGAGGGGCCTCCTGGGCATTAAAGGGAAGGCATTAAAAGAATAATGAGTATTTGTCTACCATGTAGTAGCCATCTACATGAACTACTGTGGACTTTGCATTATAAAGTCATGTCATAATATTGCAGCTGATTTAAAATACTTGCTAGAATCATGGAAATAAAGCAATAAATGAAAGCGAGGAAGAAAAAAGTATGAAGTATAAACTTTCCTAGAGAGGCCTTGATATTCGCTGTTTTAGTTACTTTTTTGTTTCAAGTTTTAAAAATTCTAGTATGGGGGTGCCTGGGTGGCTCAGTGGGTTAAAGCTTCTGCCTCTGGTCATGATCTCAGGGTCCTGGGATGGAGCCCCGCATCGGGCTCTCTGCTCAGCGGGGAGCCTGCTTCCCCCCCACCTCTCTCTGCCTGCCTCTCTGCCTACTTGTGATCTCTCTCTCTCTCTGTCAAATAAATAAATAAAATCTTAAAAAAAAATTCTAGTTAGTTAACGCATATGGTAAAATTGGTTTCAGGTGTAGAACTTAGTGATTCATCACTTACATAAAACACCCAGCGTTTATCACAACAAGTGGCCCCCTTAATACCCATCAGCCATCTAACCCATATCTTGCCCACCTTCTGACCTCCCTCCATGAACCCTCAGTTTGTTCTCTATAGTTAAGAGTCTCTTGTGATTTGCTTCCTTCTCTCTCCTTTCTCCCCTCCTCTGTGTTCGTTCACCTGTTTCCTTCTTCCTTCTGTCTGTCCGTCCATCCTTCCTTCCTTCCTCTTTTTTTTTTAAGAATTTATCTATCTATCTATCTATCTATCTATTTATTTATTTAGAGAGCGCACTCAAGAGGGAGCAGGGGCAGAGGCAGAGGGCGAGAGAATCTCAAGCAGACTCTGTGCTGAGCACAGAGCCCGACGTGGGGCTTGACCCAAGAACCCCAAGATCATGACCTGAGCCGAAACCAAGAATCAGAGGCTCAACTGAGCCACCCGGGCACACCTTCCTGTTTTGTTTCTTAAATTCCACATCCGAGTGAAATCATATGGTATCCGTCTTTCTCTGACTGCCTTATTTCGTGAAATTCCCCTTTGTATGAATAATGGTAGGCTGACAAGCAGACCGTTGTAGACCCTTCATGGAGTCCCTCAGACTTCCATTGTTTACTCTTTTTCCTATCAAAAAGAGTCAAATGTTAAAGGTGTGGGTGCTAGGGCAGCAACTACCACAGAGAAGGTGTTCACAACCCATTTGTTGAATGAATGATTCAGCCAGCACCTTCCTCTTACAGATACGACAAGGGCACTAGCGTGCCATTTCTGTCCTTTCTCTGCTTGGTGTCACACTGGGAACACTATAGACTTTAAGTCTAAACTTCACAAAATCTCTGTGAGGCAGGAGTTAGGAATCCCACTGTGGGGATAAGAAGACTGAGGCCCAGAGAAGTCACACAGCTGGACTTAGCTCCCTGCCAACATTAAAGAAAAATGCAGAATAACATCCCTGTTCGTGGGTTTGTTGGACTGTTGCCCATTTAGTCTAAGACAGGGACCATAAAGCAAATTGGAGAATGTGAGTTTTGGGCCCAGTGGTTCTTACCACTTTAGGAAACCAAGTATAATACTTGATGGGTATTTTCCAGGTTGTGAAGTTACAAGATGCTGGGAAGGAGGCCTTAGAATTGAGAGAACAAAGTAAAGAGAGAATGATGCTTCAGTATTTGACAGCATTATGAAATAGGGAGGGTTTGCCTTTGGGGCTCCCCCTCCCCCATCACTATTTATTGCCTTCTGAATCCAAAGAGTAGACATTTAATGGCAGGATTCTGGGCACAGCAGTAGGTAATAGAAGCACTGTTTAGGGTGTTCAGTCTGCTTCTTTCTTATGAGCATAACTTCTGGCATTCCTGTGGGGCTGCCAAGTTCATCTTCCCATTCAGTAAAAGACTCAGTTTTTGTGGTTTTAGTCTTATTTTACAAAAGCACATCTGAAGGCTTAGAGAATCAAGCCGAGCCAAGGTAGGGGCTGACTGCATTGTCCTGTGACCTTCAGGTTATGCATTCCTGATTCTTTTTTTTTTTTTTTTAAAGATAATATTTATTTGAGAGAGAGTGAGAGCCAGAGAGATTACAGAGGGAGAGGGAGAGGGAGAAGCAGACTTGCTTTTGAGCAGAGAGCCCTTCATGGGGCTTAATCCCAGGACCCTGAGATCATGACCAGAGCCCGAGGCGAGTGCTTAACTGACTGAGTGCTCCCATGCATTCCTCATTCTTGGGGAATACCATCACTCTTACTTTGTTCCTTTATTCCAGGTCATTGGGGATGTTTCTTTTATTTCTGGGGGAATATTTCTTTAAATGAAGCTTATTTAAGCAGATCATGTTTACAGTCAGTCTCTACTTCATTACCAGTTCTGACCTCATCTCATACTATCTTCTCCCCATTCATTCTGTTCCAGCCACCTGGCCTCCTTGATGTTCCTGGGGTGCACTAAGCAGGCTTTACCTTAGCCTTTACACTGGCTATTCCCTCTCTTCCCCACGACACCAGCATAGCTTATCACTCATCTCCCACAGCATCTGACTCAAAAGTCAACTCTTCAGACTCAACTTGCCTGATCACCCCCACCCTTTTTTTCTTTTTAAAGATTTTATTTATTTATTTGAGAGAGAGAGTGAGTGAGAGAGAGCATGAGCGAGGAGAAGGTCAGAAGGAGAAGCAGACTCCCCATGGAGCTGGGAGCCCGATGTGGGATTCGATCCTGGGACTCCGGGATCATGACCTGAGCCGAAGGCAGTCGTCCAACCAACTGAGCCACCCAGGCGTCCCCTGATCACCCCTTTTAACGTTGGACCCTTTCCTCACTACTACTCCTTTCTCCCCCTTCCCTGTTGTATCCGCTATACTCAGAACAATGCCTGATGTAGAGAAGGTACTCCAAAATTTTTAATAAATTAATGAATTCAAGCAGCCTCGGGTTTTTTGTTTTTGTTTGTTTGTTTAGCAACCTCAGTTTTAATTAGATTTTCAGCAACCATTCAAAATTCTGAAGTGCCTGAGCCTTGGTGGCACTGTTCCTGCTGCTCAAACACTTCCCATCTTTATTCAGCTCCTTGTTGCTGGCCAGCTTGCCGTCAAGGCCTCGGCTAACAGGGCCAAAGAGGAAGATGGCCTTCATCAACTGTAGTGAAAATGCTAGGAATGGCTGTGCATCTTGAATCAATTCTTTTCTACTTTCTTTTTTTCTTTAAAGATTTATTTACTTATTTGAGAGCGAGAGAGAGAACATAAGTAGGGAGGAGGGACAGAGGGAGAGGGAGAAGCAGACCCCTCCAATGCACAGGGAACCCTATGTGGGGTTCAATCCCAGGATCCTGAGATCATGACCTGAGCTGAAGGCAGACGCTTAGCTGACTGAGCCACTCAAGAGCCCCAATACTTTTCTATTTTAACTAATCCTCCTAAATCCCCTATTAGTCCGACTGAAGAGAACCAATAGCTCACAGTTGAGTTTGGTCTTCAATGTTGAGTCAACATTTAAGTCAACCTTCATTTTTATTAGTCTTTATTTTATGGTCAAGGGAGGGAGTTATGGAGCAGGAACCTTTGGGTCTAAATCCTTGTTCTGTCGTATATCAGCAGGCTCTCGGAGAAACGACTTCACCTCTCAGTCCTCAGTCCCTCTTGGTGAAGGGAGGACGGTAACAGCTACATCATGCGGTTGTGGTGAACATTAACCCGGTTAATGTGTGTGAAGCACTTAGAAGCGTACGTGTTCCGCAAGTGTTAGCCATCTTCCGAGTCATCAGAGGAGAACACTGCCATCTTCCTGTTGAGCAGACGTGGAGGCAATGCAGCCCCTCCCTACCCCCCTGCCCTTCAGCTCTTAGCTATCCACATCAGCTACAGGCCTCAGCTCTGGTGGGAATCATGATTTCCGGGGTCCTTTATCACTGTAGCGGAAGGAGGTGAGGAGACAGACATGCCCAATAAAAGCAGGTCACTGAAAACAACCCTCCGGCTAGCCTGGCTGGGTCCCCAGCAGTTATGCCTGCCTGGGGCATCCCTACCCCCTGGTAGCCACTGCCCTTGGACTCCCCATGCCTGCTGGCTGGAGAAAAGTCCGCACTCAGTGCTCTTGCCAAGTGAGGGGAGAGAGGCAGGCTGGTGCGTGGCCCAGCCCCGGGACACAGGAGCCTGTTGCCCCAACTGAGATAATTTTCTTGTCACAGGGCCTGATAGCCTCACTCGAAGTCATCTTCAAACTGGTGTTCTGAAACAGGGCCAAGTCCCCAAGCCTGAATTTCCAGGCTGGGAAGCTGGTGTTCCCTAAAATGCACCTTTCTAAGAAAAAGGAAAAAACTTAATACAGCTGTACAGTTTGCCAGGGAGAATTAAGTGTCAGTATCTTTTTTTTCTAATTTTTTTTTTTTTTTTTTTTTTGAATTGGCTATTTGGATGTAGACAGGGAGCTTCAGAGTCTTTTGCAAAAACAGGAAGAAAAAAAAAAAGGAAAAAGAAATCCCCTACCTCCCTGGGGAGACATTTGAGGGATCGTCCAGCCTGAGGGAAGTTTGAATGCCAAGAAAGCCGTGTTCTGAGAATGTGGGCACGGTGGGCAAGATCTGGGCAGCTGCGCCGCTACTGATCAGCTTTCTATTCAAACCCACTCTGGCAGAGGGGAAATGTTCTTTCTTTTTTCTTTCATCACTTTCTTTTAAAGGAAAGGGGAAGAAAAAAAAAAAAAAACCCAAACCAAGAAACAAATCCCACCGTGAGAGATCCAGAGACCTCCCGACGTCACTCGAGAGGGGAGACCTAGGTCATAATCAAAAGTTGGTTTCTGGGGACCCTCCCCACCCCGGCCTCCCCTCCCTCCTCCCCCACCCTACAATCAAAGCTTTGCTCTAAAAGGCAGCTCAGACAATGGATCAGATGCCAACCATGTGAAGTGCCCAGAGGCAACTCCAAAACACCCGGCCCACCAGCGGGTAGAGGCTGCCAAGGAGCCAGATGCTGTAGCTTTAAAAATATCTTCAGCTGCTTGGCATGTGCAGTTGCAGGCTGGTGCCTGGGAGAAGGAGCAGGCCAGGTCTGGGACAGCCAGGCCGGCCGGCGGCAGCAACCCGCCTGTATGTAATGGAGAGCGCCTCTAGCCACAGGGCTGCCCATTTGGCCTTGTTAAATCACCCCCAGCATATGGTGAGAGACATCTGCCCAGGATTTGGACCTCACAGACTGGAAGAGGAGGGCTCCGCACAGACACTTTGAGGCTGGAGAGGGTGGAGGCAGCTGGGAAGGCGATTCTAGGGCAAGGGCCTCACTTCGAGGAGCCGGGATTCTGAGAAAGAAGGGACTGGCTCAAGGTCATGCAGTAGCCTACGGTTAGATCTGTAGGGGACAATTCATTTCGGTTCTTTGAGCCTCTGTTTATTTATCTGTGAAGTGGGGTGGACAAATAACTTACAGCCTGGATCTGAGGGTTCGATGAGATCATGTAAGGGAATGGGCCCTGCTCAGTGCATTTTAGTCGAACGTATTTCTCGGTATTCAGGGTATAAGGGTCAAAGGCAGCCACTGACAGTGTTACATTTTCAAGAGGCTTCAGAAAAGATCCAATACCTTCCCAAATCCTGCTCCTGCTGCTTAGGGCTGGAGGGAACTGCATTCTTCTGGCCGCTGTTTGAGTCCAATTACAATGCAGCCTCACTTGCAATGGATAAAAATGTGAATCGTGGAAGGCTGACTTCTAGGTAAGTTTCCTTTTTTAGGGGCAGTGGTGAGTTTCAGTGCACGCTTTGTGGGAAGCCTTAGAAACTAGGAAAACTAGGAGGGGAGCCAACACCTTCCCTGGAAAGTCGCCCTTAGCCTCTCGGAGCCATTTAACTTCCCTCTACCTCAAACCTCAACTTCAAAATGGAAATTATGGTTTTGTTTTTTCTTTTTGGTGATTATCTTTGCACCACTACCCTCCCATTAAAAAAAGCCACCAGGAAGTAAATTCTTAAGGAGGGCAATGGCCCAGGCTGGAATGTAGTGGGAAAATATACCCCAAAGTGGCATTAAACTAGGAGAAATTCACACAAAAACCCTTGTGGACTTTGGCTCTGTGTGGTATTATGAGGTACAACACTCTTCCCTGCCCTTGCATACAAACACTTCATAAATACCTCTGGAGAATATGACCTAGCCCTGGAAGTATCCGGAATTCCTCCCATATCAAGTCTAAAGACTTTCCAATACAGTGATATTATTACTCTTTCTTCACAACCGGGAATATTTGTGATGGCTTTACCAGTCTTTATCTTCACCTGTCTCCAATCCCAACAGCTTCTAATTCCCATTAGAGAGACCAGTGTTTCCAGGTTCCACTGTAGATGAGGGACATATGGTAAATTTTGTTTAAGGATGGGCCATAAGACCTATATGGATCCAGAGGGACCCTTTGTTTTTTTTGGTTTGGCTTTATTTTGTTTTTTTCCTTGGGGGGTGGATTCTGGGACTCTTCCTTGTTCTGTATGAATGGTGAAGTAACTCAGAAATATCCCTGCCTTAGGATTCCGAAAAAGGCAAAATGGAGAAACTGGGCCACTCCGTGTTGCTGGATCAAGCCATAACTGAAGACAGTGCTACCTTTGGACTTTTTACTTGTAAGAGCATTTTATAATTTACATATATTTCACTTATATGTATAATATGCATATTATATTTGTAATTTAATCCTGTTGGAGTCGTGTTTTCCATAATGAGCATGTGAAAATATCCAGATGTGTTCAGGAAGCCCTAAGAGGTTATTGACATTCAGCCCTGGCTTATCTTTAGATTGTCAATTAAGACTTAAAGTCTTATTGGTTTGTCACATATGTTACATGGCAAAGTCATTAGAGCTACTGGCTGAGTGTGCGGATCTTGTTCTTGGAGTATGAATAAGATGGTCTTCTTAGATTGGGAATGAGGATAAGTGGGGGCAAGTCCTCATCTGCCACCAAAAATGGTCTTCTGGTCCTTCATTTTTCCACTTGGACTGACAAGTGGGTTGTATTACATTAGGATTTGGCAAACTTCACTCATTTATATATTATTAAAATTTTTTCTATATTCTCCTGTGTTACTATTTACTTCATATTTTTCTTTAAATTAACCCATTTCCTTCATTTTATAAATCATTTAGGAGTAAGATAAAATGTGTATTATTAAAAAATGGAAAAGCCAATGTTTAATACATGTATACATAAGTACATAGTTATTAACATAAAAAAATGCTTGTGTACCACTTAAAATTACCTTGCATCTGATCCACTGGGAAAGTCTAGGAGTCAATCGATGTTTTTCTAACTGTGTTTTTATGGGCTAGCTTATTTAAGTTTAAATTATTTGCAGTGTTACATGCGAATTTAATTTTGTAACACATTTTTAACTATTTTGATAATTGAGATAAAAATCCATGATCTACTTAAGTATATGTGTATACATATTATATTTATTTATTTATTTTTAAAAAATCTTATTTGAGAGAGAGAGAGAGAGAACATGAGCAGCAGGGGGAGAAGGAGTAGCAGACTCACTGCTGAGCAGGGAGTCTTATGTGGGGCTTGATCTCAAGAACCTTAGATCATGATCTGAGCTTAAGTTAGATGCTTAACTAACTGAGCCACCCAGGTGCCCTTACATATTACATTTAGAGACCACGATCATAATTATTTATGCTGATAGGTTACTAATTTTTGTATGAACTCAGAAGAAAACTTAAACAATATCTATGGATGTATATTAATTTTATTTCAAAAATAATTCTCATCAAAATTTTAATACAGAAGACTAATCACAATAGGGTAACAATCTCAATAACCACAGAATCTCTTTGATGTTAAAAAAGTAAGAATACGGGGCACCTGGGTGGCTCAGTGGGTTAAGCCGCTACCTTCGGCTCAGGTCATGATCTCAGGGTCCTGGGATCGAGCCTCACATCGGGTCTTTGCTCAGCAGGGAGCCTGCTTCCCCTCTTTCTCTGCCTGCCTCTCTGCCTACTTGTGATCTTTCTCTCTGTCAAATAAATAAATAAAATCTTTTTTAAAAAAAGTAATAATACGTGTTTGTATATACATTCTAAATTCTTATAAATATGTCACTGATTAGGACTACCATAGCTCTGCAGGGGTCTTTCTGGAATTAGGATTTTTAACCTGAAATTGTATAAGTGAGTCACAGGTACCCCAGATAAATGTCAAGTTAACATCAGATCAGTTGTTTTGGCCAGTCCTTTTACCAAACTGTAACATTCTAATGGAGAAACTTCAGACATGCTAATCTCCATGATTCACATTATGGACCACTTTAGAGTTAGTGTAAATTTTGGGCTCCTCCTGTCTGATTTTCATATTTATGTCAAAGAATACAGAGAACCCTCGTTAAGTGTTGTTACTGATTCAACTCTGAAACTGAAATGTCTCGCTATCCTGCCTTGAAGCTTCTGGCCCAGATTAAATGAAGAGTATCTTGAGATTGTGACTCAAGCTGTTAAGAAAAAACAAACAAACAAAAAGCCCACAGATGTTACCACTTTCACTACTTATCAGTGCAATCACAATTTTCGTAAGGCCACGTCTGCAAAACAAAACACCGAAAGAAAGAAGATACTGGGGCTGTGACTGCAAACATCACCTATCACTCCAGTATTAAATGTTGGGGGTGAATCTGAAGAAACTCATTGCTCTTTATGGTGGAACTTGAAGAAGTTAATATTATCAGTTCGAAATTATAAAACAACATTTTCTCAGTATGATACCAGTATATATGTCCACACACATAAACCCACATCCACACGTCCACACTCAACTATTCTGAAAGCCACGTGATCTTTAAGATGTTTCCTCTTGGGCCGAGAAACCTCAAAACTGCGGCTGGGAAAAAGAATACAAAAATGTCAGGTAACATTTATACAGTGCTTTTCTGAGGCACAAAGTGCTTTCGCTCCAAGGACGACTATGAATCTCAACCTTGAACCTTAGTCTTACTTTTTCTGCAAAGCTTCCCCTCCTTCCCCCCCAAGGCAGCATTGCATGACACGGCATTTTGGAATTGTTACTTTGCACGGTTGTCTCTGCCCCAGGACTGTGAACGCCTCATAGGAACAGACATTGCTGTGTTTTCTGTGCCTAGTCTTGTGTGGAGTATCTGCTTAAGAAATGTTCCAAAGCTCCAATGAATGAATGAAAAACCGAGCCCTGGATGATTAAGTTCTATTTTTTTTTTTTTCTCATCAGCTCAGCACATGTCTTCCCCATCAGGAATATTTATTAAGTAACAGCATATGTTGTCCTCATGAAAGAATATTTATTAAGCAACAAATTTGCACATAAAATTTGGCAACGTACCACTCATTCTGACATCCATCCTCTCCTCTCAGTCCTGACTATCCAAGTTCATGTCCTTAAAAGCTTTCCTCGGTTTTTTTCGTTGAACTCTTATCAGTACACATCTGACCCATCCCTACCTCTGTGCCTCTGTGCGTGTGTTTCTCTCCACCTGGAACACCTTTCCTCATCATTTCTGGATGGTCATTATTACCTGCACTTGAATCCTTTCTCATGGTCTCTTCTGGCCCAGCCTATGCTGGAGGTTATGGAATTCAGATATGCCATTTCCTGAAGCTCTCCAAGGGAACAGATCACTCTATTACCATGTAATAGTCACTTAGAAACAGGCCTTCTTTCCTCTTCTGGATTTTGCTCTCCGTGGGGGAAGAATTTGCACCAAATTATTTTTGTGTTTATCAGAATACCCAAAGCCTATAGTGGATGCTGGAAAAATATTTGGTGGAAGAATAGTGTGTCTGGTCCCTGTGGTTCATTCTGCCTCTCTCTGAAACAACTGATAAGACTGTCACCATCAGATTTACACTAGAATCCTGGAATCTTGAATCACGTGTACTCACTCCCACGAAGAACACAAAAGGAAATTATTCCTGCTTTTCGTTGATTCTTACTTACGTGTTACTGGCTGCCTACCCCTGTGGGGGTTACTCAGTTTTTCTAATTCCCCAGCTTTTCTTCCCTAATCATGGCTCATAGCATATAGCTGAAGAGTGAAATGAACTCCTATATGTAGAGGGCCTGGCACATGGCAAAGCTTGACTAGTATTACTATTATTATTACTATTACTATTATTATCCTCTATTATTAAAACCGTGGTTGTTGTTATTGCCAAAAGATGCTATAGAAAAAATCTGGGAAAATTGGAAATTACAGGCACGTGACTAAAGAGAGGAAGGTTAAAGCCGCTTTGTAGCTGACAGAACCAGTCTCTTCCAACGGAGACCTCCCTGAGAGTAGGTTCTGCGTCTTTTCTGTCTCGGCATCCCTAGCACTTACCAGAACGCTTTGTACAAAAAAGGGATGTATTGGAAGCTTTCTGATGGGACCATATGCATCTTTTGATTATGTGAACAATAACTTTGGTATAGTGAACGTTCGCGGGGTGACAGGCAGTGGTCCAGATTCTTTACAAACTGTCTCGTGTGTTCCACACAACCCTCCTGCTGGAATGAGCTACCCTACTACTTTGTGGCAGAGGCCACAGAACTTGTCTGTGTTTGCACAGTGAGTCGGTGGCAGGGCCCTGATGAAGATGCAGGTCTATCTGATTGTAAAGCCCACTGCCCAACCCACGGCGATGCACACTGCAAGGTTGCCCCACAGTATTAGAAGGTTCATGGAATATTCCAGGCTCCGAGCAAAGGAGGTGACAGTCTGGATGATGGGAGACAGAGAAGGAAGCTGCAGTCCATTGCCTTTAGGGACTGATTTCCTTGGAGAGGGACCTGAGGGGGTGAGGCAGGCGGAGGAAAACTGGAGATCACAAAGAGAATTCCCTATCCAGGCCAGCTAGGGAGCCAGGCTGCTCTGTTTCTTGCACAGCGCATTTCCCCCAAACCGGGGCTGCTCCCCCCGCCTCCTGTTTCCCTCAGAGATTTCCTGACAGGCCCCCGATCAAGGTCAGCAGTGGCCCACTGCAAGGCAGGCCCAGGCACACGCGCTTGGTAACAGCAGTGCTAATGGGAACTTGGCCCTGCCCCAGGCGGGTATGGAAAGCGGCTCTTGGCTCTTGTAAAAAATCCTTGGTCCAGGCTGGTTTTTCCACAAAGAGAAATTCACCGCCCTGAAGAAATGCTATCGCCTGTTCCTGGTGCCAAACTCGAGGAAAATCAAGTCGTGAGACTCTCTCTTCTGCCTGGCTGAAATGACAGATAGCGAAAGAGCTTTCAGTTTCCTCTCCCCCAAAAAAGTCTGCCAGAGATATAAATATTTAAAAACAGGAGCTAGACTGAGAGGGTTAGCTTTCCCCGTGTCTTCTTTGGCAAGCGTTCTATCCACCCACCAGATATCATTTTATTCTGTGTAATGGAATGGCAGTTCTGGGTCGCACAGCCCAACTTCTGACACACTGCGTGGAAAAAAAAAAAAAAAAAGACTGTGACCCTTGTAAACTATTTTTGTCGTTGGAAACAGATACAGACCCAGGTTGTGAATGCCAGATTGAACATAGCTATGAGCGGTTTCAGTGGTGGGTTTTTTTTTTTTTCTTTTTCCTGCTGTTCCTTATTTTCATCTCCTGCTAAGAGGTCCCCTCTCTCATTTTTGTCCAGTAGGATAACGCCTCTTTTCCCGGTACCCAGGATTTATTTATTTATTTACGTAGCTGTTCTCATCTCAAATTGGTTAAACAAAGTGCAGGTCTGTAATAACCGTGTTCTCTGAATTTCTTTGTTTCTCTCACGTGGCCATCCCTGAAACTCTAACAGATACAGGAAACCATTCAAAGTTATTCATTCTCTTTTTCCTGTAGAGACATGAGTGCAAATCTCCATGATATTAAAGAGGTTTAAATCATCGCCGGTGACCTTCACGAATCTCGGTCTTTATACTTTTAGGTGGATTAGAGGAAACTAATGAGGATTTTGAAACAAGCTTTGGACTAAAACTCTCATCATGCAAATCCATTGAAAAAACCCATAACTTGCAAGCACAATTAACCCTATCCCTAGCTCTCACGGTGCCGTCTCTGATTCATTATATTTCCTCTTATTTTACTTTCTTCATAAAACGATAATAACAACCAGTGCCACGGGTATGTTTCTCTGTCATCAGATTCCATGGTCCTGTTCTTTCTTTTTCTTCTTCTTCTTTTTTTTTTTTTTTTTTGGTTCTAAATTGCTCTGTCCTCAGAGTCCTTTTTAATATGGTTTAGGACTCACAAGAGTTAATAGGCAAGGGTGGGGGGAGGAACCCACTTGTTTTAAGCCTGGAGCCTGTCACCTTTTCTTGGCAATTACACTGCTAATGGCTGGATCCCAAGCAAAGTGGCAAAGAATATCTCTTCTCACGTTCCCAACTCACAGTGCATTCCCAAATACCAGATGGTGTTTTTGGAATCCATTTCACTATGTTTGATATGACAATACTTTTGTATAATGTTAAATTATATATAACTATTGCAAATAGCTGAGATCAGAACAACCAAGAAGCGGAAAATTAGACACAAGAAGGAAAGATAGAAACTAAAGACTGTGGACTTTCATCTGCCCCCATTGTGTCCTGTTTCCCTTAGATTTTCTTTTAATCTGAAGAGGATTGGCAGGCGGAGGCTGGGTGCGGGGCGACAAGGAGGGGGGGTGCTGGAGAAGCGTGGGGGGTGGGGAGGAGCAAAAAGTAAAGCCTCTGTGTTGTTGCAGGGAAATTACATCAAATTGGGATCCTCTCGCTGCTAGAGTTTGGTACACATCATGAAAAACTTGCCAGACGTTTCGAGAGCAGCGTCATCTCATTTCAATGGCCAAAAACCTCAAAATAAGCCAAAGAAGACTGATAAGGCCTCATGCTCAACCCCTTTGGAAGCTGTATGGTGTTTTTATTCTGCTGGGAGGGACAAGCAAATTAATTACCAGATCTTAAAACCTCAGTCACTGCCTTAGGAGCCATTAGAAGGACAGCGAGAGAGAAAACAAACACAGACTCAAGACGGTACAAAGGAATTCGACACAAACAGTTGAGAGGCTTTTCTGAATTTGGGGGCACACGGGTAGATGGTTGTGATTTCTAAAGCAGCAGCTAGAACTGGACCCTAGGAATTTAAAAAAAAAAAAAATCTCAAAGAATCCACCCTTGAAAAACCTGGGTAACACCAATGGAGCCGTATTGCCACCCCAGATGGCCAAATGGGGTAAACATATCACTTTAATTTAAATTTTCTGGCTATTTGACAATAGGCAACCTCTGGTCCTTTCCCAACCTTCAGACACTGCTGATCTCCCCATTGAGGACCTATTGACTTCAACCCAGAGCGAATGCATTACAGCCAAGTGATAAATTGCTTAAAATTATTCTTCAATGAAAACGCTGGAAACCTCCGATGTGGCTTTTTGAATGGAGGGTGGGCAGGACAATTTCCAAACTGTCCGGATCAGAGATGCTTTCAGCCGATTGATTCTTTCTTCAGCAGCTACGTTGCTAACCTGCAGAGCCCATGGTCCGCATGGCACTGAGGGCTTACCCAATTCATGCTGCTAAAGAAGGGTTTTTCCCTACCGCCAGTCCTTGCTCCGGGCTACCCTTCTCTCAACGACCACCCCCTCCCCCACTACATCCCCCTCCACGCTCCCCCACCCACCATATAGCCAAATCGTGCTCCCTCCCCGGAAAGCTCCTACAGCTCCAGTGACTACTACATAATTAACAATAACTTGTAGTAATGCAATTTAAGAGTCCTTTTAATGGGCAGCGATGGTAGAATGTATAGCCCATCTTTCTTTGTCATCTGAGAAAAGCGGCCCCATGCAGAGCTGCTGGTTGCTGAGTGAGGCTTTGTTGTCTGCACCAGACACAGTACCAGCTGCACTGGCAGGTAGCCGAAGTGCAAGCAGATAGCTGCCAAACTATGCTATACAAAGGGAGCCGTGCCAGAGAGAAAGGGACCTTAGCAGGCCATGACCTTTGACCCCCAAGCCAGCATGGATCCCATATTCATCCCTTCCAGACAATTGCATCTTTCATTCCACCACAAACTATGATTAGAAAGGGGCCATTTGTGATGGGGAGGGGGTCGGTTAGCTTATAAGTTCCCAGCAATGGGGCTATTGCTTTTTTCTTCTATTTTAATGGTGACAATATTTTCCTTAAAACGGGGTAGGAGGAGATGAGCAATTAAACTAGGGAAAATTATAAAAGCAAAACAGTCACCCAGCCAATGGCGTGAGGCAAGGACTCAAAGAAAGTGAAAAGCGTGGAGACAATGACCATATGGCATTTAAAAAGTCAAACGGAAATTGAACTCTCACCTGATCACGGGGAAGCTTCCCACAAGCGGACTGCTGGAAGGGCGCGTTTTTAGGGAAATTGCTAACTTACTCAACACTGCTATATAATACTTCTTTCATCCCACCAGGAACGCTTTTGTTTGGTCAACTTAGATTAATGAGAAACTAACAGCTTGTATTTGAATATGTCCTAGCAAGTCCATTTTGTTCTTCTTTGAAAAACACCAGTGATCTCTGGAAAATGGCTTTTATTTTGTGTTTTAAAGCCATTCTATCTACATCAGGACTTATGAAAAGAAGCCCAAAGCCTCAAGTGAGGACCCACCTCAAAGTCAAGGCAGCCTTTCGGTCCCTACCTCGGAGCCATTCTGTCTGGTGGGCAGAGAAATCAGTTGTCAGCCTTACACAGCCTGAGTGTGCTTAGGAAACGTTCTCAAAGCTGCTGGAACGTAATGAACCGGAGTTTCAAATTCTACGTCTTTCCATAAAAGGAAAAAAAAGAAAAAAAAAAAGAAGCCTGTGATGTGCATTGGGGGGTCCACTCTGAGAGCTTTCTCAGTGGCAGAGAAGTTTCTGGAACAGGCCCCATTTGCTCTGTCTTCCCACTGAAGGCATGGATCCTTGGAGGCAGGGGAAACCACTGATACCTGCGGGCCAGCCTGAGGAGCCGCACCTGACTTCAGGCTTCCACGTGAAGCCGTCTGTTCTTTATTTTCCCTCTGTATGAAGCTAATGGAATTTGCAGTTGATTAACCTCAAACCTGGAGAAGGG
Source organism: Mustela lutreola (assembly GCF_030435805.1). NCBI lineage: Eukaryota > Metazoa > Chordata > Mammalia > Carnivora > Mustelidae > Mustela > Mustela lutreola. Next base: position 49,408,307 of record NC_081299.1, on the reverse strand, counting down.
ATCCAGTCTGGGATTGCAGCCGGCAGGGCTAAGGGGACGGTGACTTGTACTTCTTAAGTGACTCAGACAGCAACAAGTTTTCTCCCACCAAAGCAGAGGCCCAGAGGAATGGATATGCAAGGGAGAGTTCCCTGGGTCCAAACAGCCAGCAGGCATGGAGGCAGATTGTGGTTGGGATCTGGGCTCCCAAAATAAAGCGCTGGCGTCTACATGACAAATTAACCCGGGAACCTGAATCTTTTTCCTTTTTTTTTTTTTTTAAGGTTTCATTTATTTACTTGTGAGAGAGAGATGGAGAGAGAGAGAGAGAATGAGCAGTGGGGAAGAGCAGTGGGAGGGAGGGAGAAAGAGGGAGAGAGAGAAGCAGACTCACCACTGAGCAGGGAACCTGCCCAATGTGGGGCTTGATCCCAGGACCCTGGGATCATGCTCTGAGCTGAAGGCAGATGCTTAACTGAATGAGCCACCCAAGAGCCCCCTGAATCTTCTAAAAAAAAAAAAAAGTCCCAAACACATGGAGGCTTTACCCTGTGGAGTAAAGCAGCAGTATGGTGGATAAAGCATGGACGGCAGAGTTAGATTGCCTGCCTTCGGATCCTGGCTCCGCTACTTATCAGCTGGTTGACTTTGAGTAAGTTACTGAACTTCTCTGGGTCTTAGTCTCCTCATCTGTCACCTGGAATTGTTGACTGCAATGAAGACTAATGAATTAATATTTGTAAGGTACTTAAGAATCATGCCCGGCCCATCGTAAGCTTATATGTAAAGATACGTGGATTTTTTTTTTTTCTCCAGGAAAATGTGCCCACACCTATTTTTCCTGTCAGTCATACTCTGATTCAAGAAAAATGCGGTATGACTTCACTAGCTTCTAAAGACAAAAGACAATAGCGTAGTGTATCCTGATACTCGGCTCAGCTAAAAAAATTTTTTTTTACAAAACTAACTCTCATGTTTAAAATAGTTGTGAGAGAAAGTAAAGGACATAGGTTTAAAATTTAAAAAAAAGATGTCGGGTACTTTCTTATTGTTCTGCATCAGACAGTAAAGGTTGCTGCTGAATTTTCCGAGGGGAAGCTTCCACATATGGTATATTTAGTGCATGAAATGTGGCAGTTGGATTCCTGTGTGTGTGTTTTTTTTTTTAAATTGTCATATAAACAAATAATTCCAAACATATTTCTTCTTCGTGGATTTGTTTCTATTTTGCAAATTGTTTCAGGCATCAATAAACAGGATTACACAAATGTGCATACAACTGTAAAACTCATTTAGTTTAGCAAGTGCTTCTCACATATTCATTTACTCAACAATGCTACTTTCAAGTCATGTCAACATTACTCCATTGCTGCCTCATGACTAATACAGTGTTACTTAAACCCATTTCACATCTTCCATCCCAGGAACACCACCAACCTTTTTGGTCTGGATCACCTGGTTTCTAATTAAAAAAATCCAACTGAGAAAGAGGTCTTCTGCTGGGTGTAGGTTCTTCCCCAGCACACTTGTGGGTCCCCGGCAAGGCTTTAAAATATAAGATCACTAACGTGGAGGCTCATTATAGGAGAAAAGCAAAAACTGAAAAGCACATTAGACCAATTAAGAGGCTGTGAGCGAGAGGCATATGGGTATCGAATAGTGTGATGGTTTCATTGTCCGCTTTTTATCAAGGAGGGTGAAAAGAATTTTTCACTTGTAACTGAATACTTTGCCAATTTCAGAATGTTCAGAATAGATCAGCAATATCCATGGATGCTAGAAACGCAACTGAAGCCCCACACCCTGAGCCTCATAACAGGGGAATCTGCTATTTAGTATGTCAGAGATTTCGAAACGTGCAGCCACTCTAACCACAGCAAACAGGAAAACAATACCCGTTATTCACTCAATTTTCTTGAGCTAAAAAAGGCGAATGATAACAACATATGCTCTAAATGTGACCCATGCAGTTTAGCTTAAAGGCAAAATAAGATAAAAGTCAGCATTGCACACAGAGTTTAAACAGAAACATACGTATCTATACACTTCCTTTCCCTCTCCATATGTTACCCTGTGGTGGAGATTATAATACTGTGCATCACACCTTTCACTCAAGGATCTCAAGCCCCTCTCAGAAATGAACACAAACCCGTTCGCCAGCCCTGGGAAGCAGGTGGTGAGTATTATTATTACCATTTTACAAATGGAGACACTCAGTGTTCCCAACTCCTAGTTGATTGAACTCAAGGCAGGCACTCTCTGTGTGTGTGTGTGTGGGGGGGGGGTGTTCTCTCTCTCTCTCTTTTAAAAAATTTTATTTTAGGGGCACTTGGGTGTCTCAGTGGGGTAAGCCTCTCAGTGTCCTGGGATCAAGCCCTGCATCAGGCTCTCTGCTCAGTGGGGAGCCTGCTTCCCCCTCTCCCTCTGCCTGCCCCTCTGCCTACTTGTGAGCTCCCTCTGTCAAATAAATAAATAAAAAATCTTAAAAATTTTATTTTAGCGTCAATACAAGTGAATTGTAGTCCTTAAAAGTGCTAACAGTTCAAGGATGTCATTGTAAAAGGATTTGCTTCCCTGCCATGGACTTCTCTTCATCCCTGAAACTGTCAAATGTAACTGCTGCAAAGAATAATGATCTCAAACTTTCTTCTAGGTATCCCTGTTGGAAGAGTTTGGAACACTAATATACGAAAGTCACGAATAAGAGAAGGGAGTTCTTGAATTCGATGTTTCTATTACCAGGAGTAAAGCCCGGCACAGCTTAGAATGGAAAATGGCAAGTCACACCCTCCGTGATCCAAACTCCTGGGCTGTAGTTAGGGAAGTCGTTTTGGACAGCTTTCTGAGGCAGCCCAAATGTAAATCTAAGGCAGATAGATGTGCTTCACAGTAGTTGCCCAGGACAAGGTTTTCATTTTAAATTCTCAGATGCTAGATTTTAAACCAAGTACAACTCCTTGGGAACCTTAGGTCTAAGTCAGCATACACACAGAGAGGTCTACAACACAGGCTTCCCAGGGAAAATGAACCTTTACAGTTAGTGAGCTCGTTCCCAGCTTGGGGATTTCCTTAAGAATCATTAATTTCCTGCCAGGTTCCTGTCCTCTGAAGTAGGGCTTCAATTTTGCTGTCGCTGGTCCTGGGTAAGTGAGAACCTTTCTCAATTTGACCCAATGGACTCTTGGGGAAAAATATTCTTAGAAATTACAAGAATCACTTTGCTTTTTAGGTCAGAAGGAGAAATACTCACTTTGCCAAAATCATCTTTATAAAAATATCTATCTATGAGACAAACCATTCTTATAGTCTCAGTGAGACCTGGCACAGTGTGAAATACATAGAAATACTGGATGGGGGCTCAGAAAGTCCTTTGTTTTTTTATTTTTAGGAAGATCATATATAGCCATAGGAGAAAAAAAGCTGCATGAATCAGAGCTCTCTCCTCCCTTCTCTGTCAAAAACAAAAACAAAAAACCTTAAAATAAGAGGATATATTTATCTAATGATAATAATAGCTAAAAAATAACAATAGTTAACACTTTTGAGTTTTTCTTACGCACCAGGTACTGTGCTGAGCATTTTTTAAGCCTGCACCCCTTTTAAAAATTCTGAGAAAACAGAGGTTAGGAGAGGTTAAGTAACTTCTTCATGGTCACATAGGAAATGCTTTTGGATGCTGCGTCTGTTTGTCTCTAGAGTGCATTCTCTTTACCTTTGCTTATACTGCCCCAGAATAAAATATTATTTATGTGAATTATTATGGCCTAATTAAGATAGGAAAAAAGGAGGTAGGAAATAAAAGAGTTGCTTGTAAAATTATTTCTTTGTGGAGAACTGTTGTGCGGGGCAATTATGCACCACACCCAGGAGTCCTAGGTTACCTTTGTTCCTCTGCACTGATCTCACTTCCCCCAGCTTTCACCAAGCCCTCCCAAAGTCTAAGGGACTATATCATAGTTGCCTTTGTCTTTTTTGGAGCTCGGACAGCGCTCCTCATAAGTACATGCTCAACAAAAGTCTACTGGTTGAATGAATGAATGAAATGAAATGACTTTAGGTTCTCTGAAAACACATTGATCTGTCGATGAATTATTGGTGGCAACTTCTAAAATAGTGGCCAGTCTTCCCAGGTGTTGAGCTGGTCTCCCCTTCCCCTCTGGTCTGTGTGAGCTCAGGGCATGCAAACACACTCATGTTAGCCTAGTAAACTCTGATTAGGTTGGGGGACGGTGGTGAGAAGTGACACTGAGAAAGGCATATTATGGACAGCTACAAGAGGAGCTCATGAGAGATTTGCCACTTGTTTAGAAGAGGTGGCAGTGAGGGAAATTCTGGGAAAGAGGCAAAGTGCTATTTAAAATCTATTCTCAATAAGCATAAGAAAAATGCTTAACATCACAAATCATTAGGAAAATGCAAATTAAGCCACAATGAGATATACTTCACATTCTTTATGTATCATAATAGAGTGAGTCAATCTCATTATCCAGAAACCAAACCAAGCCAAACCAAACCCAGAAAATAATAAGTGTTGGTGAGGACATGAAGAGACAGGAGCTCTTGTGCACTGCTGTGGGGAATGTAAAATGGGGCAGCCACGGTGGAAAGCAATATGGTCATTTATCAAGAAAAAAAAAAAAAAAAGGAATTACCATAATGATCCAGCAGTTCCACTTCTAGGTATATAAATACCCCAAAGCATTGACAACAGGTACTTCCACAGGTACTTATACCTATGTTCCTGGCAACATTATTCACAATGGCCAAAAGGAGCAGACAACCTAAATGTCCACCAGCAGATGAATAGATACACAAATGTAGTGTATACATGCAACAGAATACTATTCAGCCTCAAAAAGAAAGAAAATTCTGGTGTAGGCTAGGAGAAGGATGAATCTTGGCAATGTTATGCTAAGTGAAATAAGCAGGAGATGAACAGGAAAATATTGTATGGTTTCACTTGCATGAGATACCTAGAATAGTCCAATTCATCGAGACAGAAAGGTCAGTGGTGGTTACCAGGTGTTGGGAGGAATGGGGAGCTATTTCTGGGAATGGAGTTTTCGATGAAAGGGTTTTGCAGATGGATGGCAGTGATAGTTGGGCAATGGTGTGAATATAGTTAACATCGGTGAATTATACACTCAGAAAAAGTTAAGGTGAGTCATTTTATGTTATGTATCTTTTACCACTTCTGCCATATTTATGCTATGAATTTTTAATTTTAAAAACCTATCCTCCTGGTCAGCAGGCAATGGCTAGAAGCGTGTAAATGATTGGAGACTTGGGATAGGCCTAATTTTTCATGACACTTTAACAAATTCCCAGCGCCCACCATCATAGTAAAAGCATGCTTGGGGAGGGTGCTGATGGCCCCTTGGCAACCTCCCAGTGATGGGGAAGTGGATGGCAGGTGCAGAGCCCCAAGGGTGTGGTGTTTCCTGTGCCTGTTGGTAGGTTCCACCATCCGGCACACAGGGCTGAGAGTTCCCAATCTCTGCTTTGAACACCTTTTGAATTTGTGTGGGTCTGGGGATGTTGAGCAGAAAGTGTTTGGGTTAGAGAGCTGCTTCCCTTTTAACATTGCCTTGGGCTTTTAACATGATTGCCACGCCAGACAGAGCAATATTTTTTGTTCCAGGTTGACTTAAAGGACATTGCCTTTAGGGGACTTCCCAGTTACAATGAGGACATTAATACAGAACATCAGAATCAGATGCCTAATGATTTTTTGAAGATGTAGACTAATTCCTTTCATGGTATGTAGTACTCAGTATGATTGTTTGGGAATCAAGAGAATTTAGGAATTTAGAGTCAAGGCACAGAACTGAATTTTGGTTACTTCATCCCTAAAGTATTAGGACTTTAAATTACATGGATGATGATACCAATCTCTTTCTGTTTGTATTGTTTTCAGTCTTTTATAGCATTGCTTTCATATCTGCTACCGATACTAAGACCCTCACACCAAACCTATGAAGGAGGCAAGTCAGGAATTGGGTCTAGTCTGCACAGGAGGAAATTGCTAGAAGTTGCTTAAGGCCAGAGCCTGTGTCTTATTTCCCTTTGCATCCTCAGTACGGGGCCTTTCACTCCAGCTTGGAACATAATAGGTTTTCCCTAAGTTCTTGCTGAATGACTCAATGAGTATATGGAAAACTTCCAGTTCACTGCTTAAGGCTCTGGAGTAAGTAGAGCTGGGCTTGGGAATGCCCTCTGATTTCTTTTTCTATAAGGACATCTTGATGTAAACAGCCATTTTTCCTGAGCCAAATTTCTTCTGGAGAATCTGTCCACCAGTAGAGGTTAAATACATCTTAGCCAACCAGCCACGAGCTTGGTGGGCTGAATGCCTCAGCGGTTTCCCCTTAAGTAAAAGATGTACATCTTGATTGGAAGCTGGCAAGGTAACAGGGCTCCTATCGGATCCCTCCACACCACCCTGCAACTCGCAGCCCCTCCCCCTGTACAGAGCTCTCTGGTTGCCTGGCTTCTGTCACCCTTTTCTGTCCACATCAGGTGATTCCTTGCTTTGCCTGCCTTCTAGACTCGCTGCTGCAGGCCAGACTCCCTTTATCGAGAGGTTTTCTGTCGCTATCTTATCAGGTGATCCCGCTCCACTCCTGTTCCATCCTTCCAGGCCGCCCTGCTGGGTTCTGAGCCTTTGGTAGCTGTATACTTCCAACCCCGCCCCCTCTCCCTGCAGGGCGAGCTGCTTCTCTTATTCCCCTTCTCTCTCACAGTCTGCTCTGGTTCCCATTAGGGGAGCGTGCATTTTAAATGTCTCAACAGCGCCTGTCTCTGCAGCCACAGTTCCTCTGCTTTCCCATCCCCCCAACACCCTTCCCAAGACAGACACTAGAGTAGGGGGCATCAATTTATAGTTTCTGGCCAGATACCAGATGTGCTGGGTGGAAGCAAATTGTCATAGAAATATTTATAATTTCAGATAAAGATCAACGCTGAAGTGGTAAGGAGGGTAAAGAACGAAGAGAACTAAATTTGTATTGTTATCACAACTGGTAACAGTCCCCAGAAGCCTCTTTATGTCTCTGTCTCTTTCTCTCCTTCTCTTGCTCTCACTCTCAGCCAGTTGGAAGTGATTATAAAGTTTCTCTAGGACACAGGCTCCATCCTGTCCTGATGCACCACAGAAACACAGGGAGCTGAGAAGACATTTTTATGGGATAATGGTGAAAAGTGCTAAATAATATTTCCAGGGGAAACTTTTGTTTCCATGAAAAGGTGTCATAGCCTCTTAGGAATGGAAGATGAAAGGTACCACTGAAATGATCTAGTTTCACCTCCTAATTTTGGAACCTCATCAAAAATAAAGGAACTCGCCCAAGGCCACAGAAGTTTGAACGATGTTGCTTATTTTAACATTGCCCTTGGAGAATCACAAAGCACAACAGCATATTAAAGACACTAGAATTCAGCAGTCAATAAATATATTTATTTACCCGTCTGGTCAAGCATAATCCTAACCTATTGAATCACATAATTCCACCCCCTCCCCCCAGGAATCAGGAATTAGTGTCCAACAATATACTTTCACAAAACCTGGTTTAATAAAATAAAGACCAATCATTTAGGTCTTAAATGGTGTATTTGCATCCAAACAAAGATGCTTCTAAAATAACTGGAATTATTCTTGAAACAATTTCAGGGGGCTTGTAGGGAGCGACTATGCCATCTGTCTCTGCTCTTTGGAGATAGTTGCTGGAGACATGAAACGCTCACATTGGGTGACCCATGTTGATTTTATCTCCAAAGGGAGAAAACACTTCTCATTGTGGCACCTCCAATGAAGGCTGCCTCCCAAAGTTAGAGTGGAAGCTCTGAAGAAAACATTTCAAATGACAATTTGGTGAAATAAAAAACACCAGACTTAGCATGCACGAAGTTTGAAAGGTTCTGGCTCCTTGTCTATGCACATATACCAGGGACTTGGGGACAAAAACAATATTTTGTGATATCAAATGTGCTTTAGAGGTTGCTAAGTGAAATAAGTCAGAGAAAGACAAATACCATATGATTTCACTCATATGTGGAATTTAAGGAACAAAACAAATGAACAAAGAAAAAGAAAAGACAAACAAAAAACCCCGACTGTTAAATATCAGAACACCAGAAGGAACTGGTGGTTGTCAGAGAGGAGGTGGAGGGGGTTGGGATGAAATAGATAAAAAGGGAATAAGAGTACAATTATCTTGATGAGCACTGAGAAATGTAATACCATTGTTGAATCATTATACCGTACACCTGAAACTAATATAGCACTTTATGTTAATTATACTTTAATTTAAAAAAATAATTTCAAAAGCGCTTTTGAGGTAAGATAATAGAATCAACAGGTGGGTCTCTGAGAAGTGAAGTGGTTGATTTAGATACCTATGCCTCTGTTTTCTAATTGCTTCTTCCTTTTCCTTTTAATCTTCTCTCTCTTTTCCAGGTGGGTACATGCAGGTGAGGGAACCAACTGAAACACTCACATTTGCTCATTTGGCCTTTGGACTCTCCTGGAACCCAAGAAGGAAGGCTGATGATCTGTTGAATGAATTCACTCGTAAGGTGAGGACCATGCTGTGCCCACAGGTGGCATGTCAGCCATGTGATAGTTTGCATTAGAAAGAATTTGGAGCCCTCACCTCAGATGATAGTGTCTAGGTGACTGCCTCCCACATCTATGAGTGATGATGGAGAAAATAACACAAACAACATAAAATGGCAAATTATTTAGCTTCCACTGCCATGGACTCAAAGGGAAAGAGCTGGGTAGGCAAGTAGATCCAATAGAATAATTGTCCCCATTTTCAGGAGGGGAAGTATCTCCCCAGAACTCTGATCTACAGGAGAGGTGTGGCACAAGTCCCTGGAGACAACGGTAAAGGGAAGGGACAGATTATTCTGAACTAAGTTGAGTGGATTTTTCTCTTACTTTCTAATTATTATAATAGGACAATAGACAACTGTAAGGACAGAATTTGAAATCAGAATTTTTCTCAAAATGTTACCTGGTATATTAAAATTACCTAAGAAGTTATTTCCTGCTTGCATCCCTTCCCTGTCTGAATCTGGGCTTCAAGGTATGTGTTGAGGGAAATCCTTGACTCCTCAGGGTACTGATAACGCCCTGTTTTAGAACCACTTTCAGAGGGTTTGTCTATAGCTTAGGTTCAAATGAAGGATCATGGGATTTGGGGTTACCTTGGGGTAGTTTTATGACATGAGTGAATTTATGAACTCTTTGAAGTCTCAGTTCTTTTATCTGGAAAATGAGGATAACAATACCTACGTTTGAAAGAGTGTAGCTCAAATTGTTTAAAAATGTCAGGCTAGTGACTGGCACATGGTATAATGCTCAGTAAATGTGAAAGTCCTTCTGTTTCTAAACTTAAAGCCACCAACTTATGCTTAGAAAAAAGACTCCGAGCACAGCAAATCCTCAGGCATTAAATAAAATTTAAGCATAATGCCCTGTTGAGGCAGAGAAGTAAGCTACTATATTTTACAAGGAATCTTAGCCTCTAGAGTGAAAATCAAAAGGGTCTTTGGTTAACTCTCAGCTAATCAGAAAGCAAAATCAAGTGGACCAAATCTTCTCCAAAAATACCCATTGAGATATTTTTGTAGATACTGACAAGTGCCCAGAGGATCAACCAATGGGAATGATTTTTCCTCAGGACAGGCAAGAGATCTATAAATAATGTTTAAGTTCTCCAGATTTGGTTCTTCCCAAGCATAAAGTATGCTCTCCTTTTTGCAAAGGTCAACTCTTTAAGGGCTGAACTTTCGGAGGAAATCAATTTCTGAATGGGAACAGTGTGTGGGAAAAGTTGTTTACTTAAAGATTTATTTATTTATTTGAGAGAGTGAAATAGAGAGAGTATGAGTGTGTGAGAGGGAGTGGGGAGGGGCAGAGAGCATCATAAACAGATTCCATGCTGAACGTGGAGACAGATGGGCTCGATTTCATGACCCTGAGGTCATGACCCTGAGATCCCAACCTGAGCGAAAGCCAAGAGTCGGAGACACTTGACTGCACTACACAGGTGCCTCAAGGATGCTCACTTAAAAAAAAAATCCAACTGTGTCTTTTCGTAGCAGACCTTATAATTGGCTGATTAGTTTAAAGACTTTGAGTGGTACAAGTGTCTTTTCATAGCAGACCTTACAATTGGCTAGTTGGTTTAAAGACTTTGAGTGGTACAAGTGGATGGAACATGAAAGCTGACAATGAACTACTACTAATTAAATACTAATTGAAAACAGAGAGCAGTTCCTTGAAATTCTTCATCTTCTACCTACCCCAGCAGCTCATCTCTTGCCTGGTCCTGGAGTTCTTGCTCTAATCACATGGGATGAATCATACTGGATGCTCTTTCTCCTCCTATTTCATCTTGGTCCTTTTATAGGTTCTGCTTACTTTTCTGAGATGTTCCCAATTCTGTCTGGTGAATTTCTACGTGGTCTTCAAAACCTGGCTCAGATCCCTCTCTTCTTAAAGTATTCTATGTTAGTCCCCAGACTGGGGTTTTGTTTCTTTTTCAGCATCCTGTGCAAATCTCTATCATTCCAGTTATGGCATTGAGCTGTAATTATCTGCTTCCTTGTCTCTGTCTCCTCCTATAAGGTACCTGATGTATCATCGCCATTCAATAAATAGTTATAAAATTTATTTATTTGACTACTATTTATTAAACGTGTATGATGTTCCAGTTACTTCTGTAGATATAGGAGACATGGCAGTGAAGGAGACTATGGCCTGGACTTCCTAAAACTTCTACTTCAGTAGGGATAGGCAAACAAATAAATGGTGAAATAAATTGGTAAGAAGGAAAGAAAGGGTGTTTGTGTATGTGTGGTAGCCAATCTAGCTAGGGTTGTTAGGGAAGGCACCTATCAGATGAGATTTGAGCAGAGATTTCAGAGTTAAGGAAACAAGCACATTCTGTGGCTATCTGGAGGAAAAGTGTTCTAGGAAAAGGAAGTGCAAAGGCCCTGAGGCAAGTGTGTACTCATCCCAACGGTAAAACATCAAGGAGGCTGTGCAGAGAAGTGACTGAGAAATCACAGATATGAGGTAGGTCAGACAGGATATGTGACATGTCCTGGTGGCTTCTGTGCCCACAGTCTCACTTCCTTTCCACTCATCCTATGCACAGTGGCCCAAGCAATTGTTTAAAATGTGAAACTTATCCTATTAATTTCCTGTTTAAAATTCTAAAATGATTCCTCAGCACTTCCAGAACTACCTTCAGATGGCTGTCAATGCACTTCTCCCAGGACCATCTCACCCCTGGCATGCTTCATCCTGCTCATGTTGAATGAATATCTCTCCTGTTACAACAATTTGTTTCCCTCAATTCTGTGTGTTGCTTTTCCTCTGAGTAGTTGCCTCTACCCCCAAGACAAATCTTCATATAACTCAAGCAACCTTCCAAATTGAGCAATAATTGTCACTTGTTCTGAAAAAATGTTTCTGGACACTGAACTTTCTTTTAGCTCTCTGCCTGTCCTTATAATTACCCCTAAACCTAACCCTAAAACTAAGTTCAACCCAAACCTTAGTCCTGTCTCAAATCCTACCTAATCCAGCTCCAACTGCAATGCTAAGTGCAATTCTAACTTCAACCTAATCCTTAGCCCAGCTTGAACTCCAGCCCAGACTTGACCCCTTTCCCAACCTTGACTCTGTTAGCTAGCTAAGGATCCATTTAGTGTGACATGTGTGACTTTTGAAAAGATAGAGCATGAAGTCCACCATTCCAGTACTGACCTTCCTTGCAGTGAGGAATGCTGCTGCAAAGGGCTGTAGGGGCTTCTCTACCACGGACAACTGCTGCCCCATTAGCAGGGTCTGCAGCTTCTCCAGTCTGAGAGAAATCCATCTGAACCTCTGATTTGTTATCAGCATACATTCAGTAAGCTACTAAATCTCTTTGTGTCTCAGTAAAGTCATTGATAAAATGGAGAAAATTATGTTTATGTCACAGATTTCCAGCGAATACGACATAATCCCAGTACCAAAGAACACAGTAGACCATTGGAAGGTTGGCTGAGTTGTGCCATCTGTATGATGCTGGGTCTCTAGGAGGTCTTGGGCTTTTCCTATATCTCAGAAGGATCCCTACCCTCAGTAAGCAAAGTGTTTTCCATATTAGAAACCTAATATATCTTATCGGATAATAATATTATTCTTGAAACTTGGTATAATAATACTTCATTCTAATGAAGATGATCGTAATCTTCATCTCTTATATGTATGTAGAATTTTGAAATAAAACTGTTTAGGCTCTGCTATGTAAATTCCAGTAACCTTATCAAAGCAACAAACAAAAGCAAACAAACTACAATACCGTATTAAGATTTTGACCTGAACCTATGAATTAATTTGGGAGAAAACTGTTATAGCTACAATGTTTATGAAATACCATGTTTGAGCCCTACACTGGGGATGGACTTATTAAAATCTTCTCAGTAATGATTTCTGGTTTATTAATTTACGTTTTGTATCTGACTTGTTGGAGTTTCTTCTAGGTCCATTATGATTTTGTTTTCATTACTATTGAGGAATGGAGTCATTTTCCATTATGTCTTTTATTGACCGTTGTTGTATATAATTAGTTTGTGGCCATCACTTTACTAATCTGTCTTTTTTTAAATTGAAGTATAGTTGACATATAAGGTTATATTGGTTTTAATAATCTATTTTATTAATTGCAACAGCTTTTCATTTGGCTCTTTTGGATTTTCTGAGTATTTAATGAGGTCACTTGAAAATACCACTACAATAATTTCCTTCAATAATTGTACCTTGTATTTCTGTGTTGTATCTTTTGAGTTGGTCAGAGCTTCCAGGATAACATCAAGTGATAATGGTAATTTAGGGCATCCTTACATTGTTACCGATTTTAATGGGAATGCTTCTTGTTTTGCCATTAAGTATGATGTGGACTCTTTTTTGTCATTATATTCTAGCTTCATTGCATGTGGCTAGCTAGACAAGAAAGCCTGTGCAATTTCCACTTTGGGAATTGGTTGATGTGGTGTATGTGTGCACATGTCCATGCAGTTGCATGACATCATTAATTTTTGTAGAGGCTTCATGAATGCTTTTGTTTTTTGTTATTATTATTATTATTTTTAGATTTTATTTATTTGACAGAGAGAGAGAGAGATCACAAGTAGGCAGAGAGGCAGGCAGAGAGAGAGGGGGAAGCAGGCTCCCTGCCAAGCAGAGAGCCTGATGTGGGGCTCGATCCCAGGACCCTGAGATCATGACCTGAGCCGAAGGCAGCGGCTTAACCCACTGAGCCACCCAGGCGCCCCTCATGAATGCTTTTAAAGGTGATATATTCCATGTTTGTAGGGGTCAACATTGTTTAGTGATCTTCATATTATTAATTATATTTATTTAAAATTTCCACGTCACTAATTCTGGCTGGTCTAATTGAACTAGAAAAAGTGGATAAATCTGTGTTAAAATTACATGTATAAATTGTGTTCTTGTCAGTTTCTCTTTACTTTTCTAGCCAGTTTTGCATTATATCATTTGATTAGATTAATTAGCACGTAAATGCATTAATTACTACTTCTGCTTTATTATGCTATTCTCCAGTTTACAAATGAAAATAATATAAATAATCTATTTTCTCTATTAATTACTTTTGCTTTGAAGCCTACCTTGCCAGAAATTAATCTTGTCTTTCCTATTTTAAATTTTATTCTATTTAATAATTCTATTTTCAATATGGATACTTTTGTTTTAGGTATATCACTTAGAGGCAGTGGATATGTGAATTTAATTTTTTACTACAATATGAGAATCTTTGTTTCCTAATATTGGAATTTAACCACTTAAATTTATTGGCATATAGTTGGCTTTGTTAACTTCTGTCATTCTGTTCTACATGTCTTAGTTCTTTTTTCAGTTTTTGCTATTTCTTTTGTTTTGGGGGTTTGTTTGCATGTATGGAATGTTGTGCGTGTTTTTGTTTCCTTAGTGATTGAGAAGATGTGTATCCTCTTTTCAACTTAACTTTAAGTTTCCAAAATCCAAGTTTTGTTTTACAATTCTCAGAGTCAACAATTACATAGAGTTTTAGAATCTGTTCTATGCGAGGTAAGGCATTTGGTGAATTTTTATTTCTCTTCTATCCAATTTTGTAGACTCCTTTTACTCCCTTCTGAAGGCCAGGCTGAGCTAGGTGTTGATCTCTCACAGATCTCTGCCTGGAATGCAGTAAACTTGGCTCAGTCTATAAATGTCTTATGACATCTCTTTACCTTTCTGGATCAGAAAGGGTTTTTTTCTTTTTCCTGTTATGTCTTTGACTATTACTTCTTGTCCACTTGTTCTATTTTCTTTGGAAACACCTTTGTAATCTCTGAGTTGGATCTTCAGTTTCTGGGATAGGTGTCATTCTCTGTCATATGAATTTCACACTTTATGTAATTTGTGTGTATCTGGGAAAGTTACGGAAAGTATAACTTGGGGTCACCTGGCTAGCTCAGTTGGCACAGCATGGGACTCTTGATCTCAGGGTTGTAAGTTCAAGCCCCACATTGGGTATAGAGGTTATTTAAAAAAAAAAAAAAAGAAAGTATGACTTTGCAGTTACTGGGTCAGTTTGCATAGTGTTAATTCTGCTCTATGGTAGACCTAGTACTGTTAATTTTCTGGATTTACTGCTTTAGTCAATCTCATTTGAAATTTCATGGTCTAGTTTTTATTTCACCATGTATCTTCTTTCCAATGGCATTCTACTCTTGTTTCAGAGAATAGGAAATTTTCTATTTCTTTTCTGTTTCTATACTTAATGGTTTTCAGAAGATTTCTTCCTCCAAGTCTCTCTTTACTCTTGTTCATAAACATTTAATGCTTTCTATTTTTGTATGATCTTTTTATTTATCCAGATTCAAATGAGGGAGAGAATTATATGGACCTATTTTTTTCTTACAGATAAGGTAAATGGATTTCTTCTGATCCCCCTTGCTCTCCAACCGGATTCTGGTGAAATCCTCTTCCTGGATCTCTAATTGTGTATCAGATTGATGTCCCGGCCTGATTTCCAATCTATCAACATCTTCCTGCTATTCTGCTGGTCTGTCATAAGAATATCTTCTTATCCCAAGGCTTGACTCCTTAATGTTCAGAGAAGATGGAATATATAAAACGACAACTTCCAGCATGTGGGGACACTTTGGCTTTTCCCATTGTTCCCCCTGCTTTTTGCGTCTTATGAATGGAACTACACTCCAGAGGGTGCCTAGTATTATCACCAGCTTCCCTGCCACCACTCCTCAGTTGTTCTGTGGTAGTTGCATTATCTAAATGAACATAGAAACATTAGTGGCAAAAGAAGAATGGTTAAGTGTTGTAGACTTGTGTTTTTAAAGATTTTTTGTGTATTTCACAGAGAGAGAGAGATCACAAGTAGGCAGAGAGGCCTGCAGAGAGGAGGAAGCAGGCTCCCTGCTGAGCAGAGAGCCCGATGTGGGGCTCAATCCCAGGACCCTGGGATCATGATCTGAGCTGAAGGCAGAGGCTTTAACCCACTGAGCCACCCAGGCACCCCTAGACTTGTGTTTTTAAACCAATAGAAAGACAGCATGGAAGTGATCAAAGATCTTCCTACCTATTATCATATGCTTGTGGACCTTTTATTCTTGGAGCATAGCAGTCATGGGCCAAGAATCATACATTTCTATTTAAAATCACAGACGTGTAGTTAGTGAAACTTCTTACCAGAATGGTTAGTGGGTTAATTCTTAGAACCAGCTGTCAGTATTTTTAAGAAGTCTTTTCTTTGTTGGTAGCTTAAGTATTGGAACATTGGAAAGAGACTCCTAGTTAGAAGCCCTTTTAAACCAGAGATCCCCAATTCTTTCCATTGAATCAGCTCTGAAAGGGTGCCCAAGGGGCTTACATATTACACTTCCCAGGTGTTTAGTGATATTGCTACGAGCCCTGGATCCTAATGAAAGCTTTGTGATTATTACTCTCCATGTGAAAAAATATTCATGATATGATTAATAGCTAACAAATTTTAAGCTGTGAACCTTAATACAGCAACACATTGAATTAGGCGAGATAGGTAGTGGAGAACATGAATTTGGATCAGGTTCAAATCCTGGATTAGTCACTTGTTGGCTTTTTGAACCAACCTTAGGTAACTTACTTGACAGTACGGCTTCTAATCTGGACAATGGGAGTATTTCACAGGGCCTTGTGTTGCCCAACCTGAGTTAACACAGTAAGTTAATCAAACATGTTAAGGGGTATTTTTTTCTTTCTCAAAATCCAAATATGCCATCTTGTAAGAATGAATCTGTTTGGTATTTAACTGCATGGCTATCTTGCTACATCTCTGAACGTCGATCTCCTATTAAGTAATAACCAACATGATAATGATGATGAGGAGGAGGAGGAGGAGGAAGAGGAGGAAGAAGATGGCAACAAAACAATAATCTTAGTAATGGTTGACCCTTAGCATGTGTATATAACATATGCACTGATCTCAGGGATTTATGCAGATCACATAACTTAATTCTTACAACAACCTATGAGGCCACTTTACAGGTGAACAGATGAAGCAGTTTGCCTGAGGTCTCGTTGCTGGGAAATTGTGGAGAAAGGATTCCATGTGTGTTTTTAGACTATCCTCTATGAACTTCTCTCTCCCCCTCTCTCTCTCCCTCCACTTACACTCAAGCACATGATTTCAGTTAGTAACGACTTGAAGTCGTTGTTGAGTAAATGTATTGAACCACGCTCTCTTTCCCACGTGGTCTGTCATGAAGAGAAGATAAAAGGAAAGACCATGAGAAATTTTTATTTTAGGTGTCTGACCCTTTCTTTAAAATTTAACTTCAATCAAGCAGCTTATAGTACATCATTAGTTTTAGATGTAGTGTTCAATAATTTATCAGTTGCATAGAACACCCAGTGCTTGTCACATCACATGCCTTCCTTAATGCCTGTCACCCAATTACCCCATTCCCTAATTTTTGATTGACTGTGTTTGTTTGGAGACTGTGTTTCTTCAGGTTGACCCTAGCAGTGTCTTAAGTATCTATCATACTTTATAATTTTCAGAGAAACTTTCCACCTGCGTATTAACCTGATCCCCAAAACAGGTCTGGGAATCATGTGAGGATGATGTTATTACTTTAAAGATGATGAAGCTGGCAACCTTAGAGGGCAAGGGCCTTTTTAAGGGCCATACAGATTAATTAGAGAAAGACTTGGGATCATATATATTAACAAGAATAACAATAAACCATTTACTAAATATTGACCATAAGCCAAATACCATACGAATCACGTCAACGGCATTAACTCTTTGGCGCCTCAACAACCAAAGATGTGAAATCACGTGGCCTAGGTTCACTCTTAGTATGTGGCAAATCCAGGGTTCAGTCCCAGGTAGGGGGCACTGAGCTCTTAATGTAAGTTTCTACTTCTCTAAGTTCTCCTACTAACGAATTTTCTTTAAACAACATAGAAATGACACTTAAACCACTTTTAAACACCTTTCTCTATGTGGGAAATATTAATTATGCTAACAATAATTAACACTACCTCGTGTTAGCTATTGCAGGCACCATATCATCCATTTGCTCATTGAATTAATAACTATTGAATTACCACCAAATATATGCCAGGTACCGTTCTGGGTACAAGAAAAACACATATGAGCATGACATTATCTTTCATGGACTTTACAGTCTTTTTGGAGAAACAGAAAGTAGCTAAATCATCACACAACACTGTGCTAAGTACCATGCCAGGAAGTCTGGAGTGTTGCGAGGGTTAGTCAGTAGACTTCTTTGACACAGTCCGAGGACAGGGAAGGCTTCCTGACTAAGCCATTTTTGTAATGAGAAGGGAAGGTGGAGAAATGTTAATTATGGGAGAAGACTGCGCTCTGGGGAAAGGAGAAGAAGATGGATCAGATCTGGGATTTGGGGGATTTTGAGGAACTAAGAGATTAACCAACTGGCTGGGGTATGTTTAGGAAGAAGAATGGCCCTAGATGGCTGGGAGAGGCAAAACCATGCAGGCCTCGCTAAGGCTTTTCTCTTTAAGAGACAGGGTAATTCATTGAAATGACGGATTACTTGTGTTTGAAAAGATCCTTTGGCCTTAAGAGTAAATTGCAGGGCAAAGATGCAGGGGGGTCAGTTAGGAGGCTGCTGTGTGAATGTGGGCTGGACAAGATGGTAGCTTGGACTGGGCAAGGGTGGCAGAGATGGGGGAAAAAAATGGATGAACTTAGGAATTATTTGGAAGTCATTTCCACAGGGTTTACTTTGAGTTAGATATGTGGAGTGAGCAAGAGGGTAGTAGGATGTCTCCCAGATGTCTGGCTTATGCAGTATGCATTGTTTCATTGGGTTCTCACAAGAGCACTGTGATGGGGATACGGCCAAGTCTCAGGAACCACGTTCAGAGTGTTTCCAGTCACTGTCCATGGTCATACAGCTTATCCATGGCAGAGCCAGGATTCATTCAGGTCTGCCTGAATCTGAAATCTGGGCTTTGGATGGCTGTTAGACTGGGGAATGGGAAGGAAGAAAGTACATGACCCATTGTAAGAAAGGGAGTGTTAACAACAGCAGTTAAATGCAGGATTTAACTGCATTTAAATAAAAGAAGTGGGCATCACTCAACTTAAAAAAATATACGCATCCTCAGTGCCCAAGCTCTTATGACATCCGTGCATGTTTGCATGTGGTGCTATGGCTATCCCTACGGGCTCAATAAGAATAAGATTAATATCTTCAGTGAGTATGACTTTGTTAAATATCACTCATAAATAAATAACACGTGATCATTGCAGAAATATGAACAAATACAAAAAAATAGCAAGAAAAAGACAGTGAAAATCTCCTGTAATCCTCAGAGGGGGGAAAATGCTTGCTTGTTTTTAATTAAACAATGCCATACTCTATGATTTACCACTATGGGTATTTGGTAGAAAGACCACTGGAGACCCCAGTTCTAAACCCAGACTTCCTGATGATTTTGATTTTGGGACAGGGTGGTGGGAGGTGGGGGTGGAGTTAACCTCTGGGACTCTAGCTTTCTCCTTCATAAAATGGAGGGAAACTTTGTCCCCATTTAATTATCCCAGACCTTTATGGAGCCTGAGTTAGCATGTGACTGTGCTGGGCATATTGGTGTCCTTATAGCGAAGGAGTGAAAAGCACAGCTTTAGAGTCTCTCAAACTACTGTGTGGCCTCTTCACCCCTACTTGGTTTCCTTATTGGTAAGGTAGAGGTAATGATATTAAATTCACGGCGATGTTTCGCTCACATGTGTGCAGACCACTTGGTGGCTCGGCGGCAGCACAGAGCAAGCAGCCAGCACGGGGTAGTCAGAAATGTCCACAGATACCTGGCAGGGCAGCCGTTTGCCCAATGATCTTCTGTAGCCTAGACACTCACTCTGGGATGTGGTAGAGGGGGTGAGGAGAGGAGGGGAGCAGAGTCCTGGAAGGCCCACTAGCCTTAACTGCTCTCACTTCTCTAAGCTCTCCTGTTGAGCTGCATGGAAACCACTCTTTTCTTTGGGTACTTGCCATAGGTCAGACATTGGCTAGACACAGAAAGAAGTGTACTATTTAGACCTTATTCTTCAAGAAGAAGAAACATCGTGGGGCTGGATAGTAAACAGGAAACCCCCAAAATAAAGTAATCAGTGTTGTTGTAGTACTATGAACAAAGGGCTGTGAGGCAGGGGGGTTGGGGTGGGGGAGTGACTCATTTTGCCTTAGGGAACCTGGGAAAGCTTCAGGGAGAAGACCTGAACCTGGCAGGGGAGGGTAGAGTTTGCTGGCTGGAAAAAATTGAACGGGTGTCAGCCTGTGTGCTTCTGAAACTCTCAGGCCAGGAGACCCTCGAGATGCCAAAGCCACTTGGAGACATCTGGTGCCAAAGTAGAGGGACTTGGGGTAGGCAGGTGAGGCTCAGCGAGGCAGGCCTCTGAATCCATCAGGCTCCCCACTCTGCATTCTGTCCCTGTCCTCCACTGCCTCCCAGGTCCCCTTGCTGCTGACCACTTTCTTGCTTGAGGGACCCTTTCTCCCTCTTAGGTCTTCCGTTACTTACATGGTCTTCAGCCTCCTTTCTCCCACCCATGAAAGTCTGCCAGGAGAAATGGATCAGATGTGAATGGGGGAAACTGTGGTGCAGTTTGTATGGTTTACGTGTCCGTGATCCCCCTTTTAGGGATATTGGCCTTTCAGTTCTTTGATTTTGGGGGAGTGAAACACTTTGGTGCTGGAATCCCATGCTATCTTCAGATCTGTGGTGGATTCTCTCTAGCTTTAGGCCCTGGGTAGCAGGTGTGTTTTGTTTGGTTGTTACAGTTTTGCTGTTACGGTTGGTTAGTGGTAATTCAGTACACTCTCCAGTTTGTCACCAGCCCCACCATTCCCCACTAGATCAATTATAGCCTCCTTGTCTGACCCTGAGCTCACCTGCCTGGTCTGAAGATGTTAGTGTACGTGGCCCCCTGTGTTAGACTTTGTTATTTCTTGACTTCTCAGTTGAGAATTTTATCAGTCCCTCCTCTAGTAATCTTCTCCCTCAGATTTTTGCATTTATCCCTTTCTTATGCAGTTCTACTGACAACACTGGGTCCTCAGTGCTGGGCAACGTACTACAAGCATTCAGGGACTCCCTCCTATTTACTAGGATGGAGTCCAGACCATAGCACCTGTTACCAGGTCATTTCTCCCATGTTCATAAAAATGAGAATTGAGATGGCCGTTTCTCTTAAAATAAAACACAACAAAGAAATTTATCATGATTTTAATTGATTCTTAAATGAATAGATGACATGAATTATTTAGCCCACGGTGTTTTCCTTTGCAACATTTGAAGGGAGCTTATCAAATCCAGCTGCTGGGACATTTCATCAGCAGGACGACAGGTTGTGCATTTGGGAGGGAGAGGTTGGATGAGGACTTTTTGGGGTCGTGGGGAGGAAGATAAGGCCATCCCGGGAACATACCCTAGATGGGTCTAGACTTTGTCTACACTTCGGTTACGTGGGGAGATGGTGCATATAATGTGGTATCTCCTGGGGTGAGAAGGGTCAGCCACACGGACTGAATGTCTGAGTCAGCTGCCTGTGTCACAGCCCTCCCCTGGGAGCCTGCCAGGATTGCCGATTTGGTGGAGGGCTGCTTTGTCCAGGATTCGGCATCCCCGTATCTGACCTGTCATTATTCCCAATCATCATCCATTTCAAACAGTCAGCAAGGCAATAACATGAGCACACCAAGGTAAAGAAAAGGAACTTGGATTATGAGGAATAAAAAATCTGTCTCACACGTGGCACCATTAAATAGCTCTGGCGGAGACATATTGTTTATAGTCAGCAGTTGTCTGGAAAATAGATGTTTACTTGTAGTGAGTGTATTAAGATCTTTGCCATTAGGTAATATATATCCTGCATTGTGTCTTCCCTTACAGAAAACTATGTTGGAATAAACCCTCAATTAAAAATTCTTGTGGCAATGAAAAATATTAAACAGCAATAATGTTCTATATTGGCATTTCTGTTTATTAGAGAGAGAGAGAGAGAGAGTGATTGAAACGCCAGGAGTCTTTCTTTGGAAGGTTGGCCTTTTTAAAATGGTATATTCCATTTAAAACTGCAAGTGAAAGATCTGCTAAATAAAGATTAAATTGCTTATAGAAAAAAAATGTCCCTAATATTCAGCAAGGACATCAACACACCGAATTTCCCTGAACCATCCATCTTCTGATAAAAAGGTATATTTTAATACAACCACATGCATCAGACTCTCCTGTCTCTCCGAGCTTCTGTAACCAGGGATGATACAAGATATTTCTGTTACAAAATAGGAACTCGGTTCCCACAGCTCTTCTAGAACAGGGCCTGGGTTTTATCTGGCTTTTGACACATTGTCATTTCTCTGCCTCCATTTCCTTAGCGAACAGACTTGTGCCCCCACAATACCAACATAGGAATGGATGGTGCTAATCCCGTCAAATCCTGAATTCTGTTACATTCTAGCACTTATAAGAATCCACTGGTTTCTGACAAGTCCCAGATGAAGCCAGGGGACTCTTGCAGTCTGAGCAGCTCATTCTAGGTGTGCATTTCTCTGGGGTTGGGGGTGAGTGACCTATTTGGAATCTTGGTTCCTTGTATGTAAAGTGAAACAATATGCTCACTTCAGAGGTTTATGGTTAGGATTAATTAAAAAAAAAACAAAACAGGAATTCGAAACCTAAAACAGACTCTGGCAGATAGTTTTTGCTCAATCAATTCTGTTAATATGAAATTTTCAGCTAGTGCAAGGCTGGTTCCCTGGTCCCTTTGAAGCTTGAATGATGGCCTGCTGGCAGGAGCAGCAGCTGATTCTCTACCTCTCCCCTGGCCCTTAGTAGGGGCTCATGCATAGTTGGTAAATAAATGAAAGATTGCTGGAACAAGCTCCTGAGTTTTCACTTCCAGATCTACCAGTGGTTACACCAACCCATTTTGCCCGACCACACATCCCAGTTTTCTCTGTCTTCTATTTCTCTCAGTGGACTCACCATTTCAATTAGTAGCGTGGGAAAAACTGTTGCATGTTATCCTAGAGCTCTCTTAAACCCAATCAACAAATACTTACTGAGGGCGAGACAGGTGAGCAGAATGAGGTCAGGAAAAAGAACTCAGCGTAGTTTCTAGAACACTGCTCTGCAAATATATATGGTGCGGCAAAAATCTAGGACAATGGTTTGTCTTTATTATTTCTTTTCCATTTTAAAATGATCTAATGAAGTAAAATGAATCCTTACCCTCTGGTCCTGATTTGTTATTCCTTGCCAAGCACCCATTTCACAATATAGGCTCACCTGAAACACTCAGACCTGCTGTCACAGTAAGCAAGATTTCCTTTCTCTGTAGGTGCCAAGGAGATATCAACAGGGGTTGGAAACTTCTTAGATTAACTCCTTCGCTCCTTTGGGACACCTTCTGTACTCAATAGTATGGGTGTTTGGAATTCTGAGCAGAACCGAGGAGAGATGGACAGCATAACGGCCACGACTATCTGTTTTCTATTTCCAAGCTAGCGAATCTTGCTTTCTCCCTTATAGTATTTCCTTCTTTGCTTGGTTTCATGGAAATGTTTTAATATGAAAGTTTTGAGAATATCCTGGGATTAGAGTCTTGGAATGAACTTTCCTGCTCATACGATCAGCCCCTTTAGTTTAAAACTATTCCACTTAAAAACATCTACTTATAACTACCAGCTGCTGGTTCTTTTTTCTTCATACTCACGGACACACACAAAGACACATAGAGTCTGCACATGTACACACACACGCGCACACACTCCCCTCATATGCACTGTATATATGTAAACATCCAGAAGGAACAATGCATTGTAAAAATTGTCCTGTTGAGTTTGTAATCCAGTGTGAGTTACTGAGTGCTGATAAGTAAAGGAAGTTCAACCAGACAGTTTAATCCCCCAATTTCCTGTCTTCTAATCAGCCCCTGATTCTTTTGGTTTTAAATTAGAAACATTCTGACAATATTCAGGACAGGTGAAGGAAAATCAACTAGAAAATAAGTAAGGACAAAGCATTTATTTTACAGTCTAAAGTTCACAGGAGAAATATGAGCGTAATAACAGGAAATCAAGATTTTTAAAAAGATAGTGCAAGAACATAGGCTGGCTTGAATAACCAATCACATTTCTGAATGGAGTGCATTTGGATCATAATTTGATTTAGAGGAAAAAAAATAGGAACATAAAGTATTTGCGTCTCCCTAAGCTTAGCAAATGGTACTTTAAAAGATGTTGTACAAGGCTAACCTAGAGAAAGTGATAAGGACAATTTCTTAATATATGTGAGAGAGAAAGATAAAACGGTACTTTATTCAGATTTTGCTTGCAATCAATCATTGCTAATACTGGAAGAAAATAATAGTGCATGGACATTTTTGAAGTAAATGCAAATTCTTGGAAATTAATATAGTCACACATATTTATAATGGTAGATAAAAATAAGACAAGTGTGCATTTAAAAATAAGCATAGGCAGAGTGTGCAAATGCTTGAAATAGAATGTGTATAAATATGTTTATCATGGACACTTTCTTTTGAAAATATACTGGGTACCGAGAATGATATGATTTATTATTTACTGAATCCCCTCATTTTGATTCTTTTCATTTATAGCCATTGTAGCAATTTCCAAGTTCTTTTAATCATCATCTCGAAAGAGCTAGAGCAAAAGCATAGAGAAATCTTCATTAGGCAATGTCAGAAGACAATCATGAACAACAGTAGCTCAGTTGAGAATTAACCATTTAAAAATTGAAATGATAAATACAACTAAAGTTGTGAGTCCAAGCAAATAACAACAACAAAAGGTTGCATGAGATAGGAGTTCCTGGGTTTGCATCTGCAGCAGTTAGGGCTGTCAATCATTTGAGAAGTAGGCTGGAGTTGAGAGTTTTTTTGAATTGTTGAACACAGTAAGACAGTATTTCACAGTCGTACCTTGCTTGGTAAACATACATATCTACTTTTTAAAAAGGCATTTAAATTTCAAGGCATAGCATATCCTTGCTACCCAAGTATTTTCCTGGCATACAAAGTCTGAGTTGTAAAAATTTGAATTAAGTGCTGGATAATTCTTGACCGAAAAATTACATGGTGATTTCTAAAAAGAATGCTTCCAAAATAAGTTGTTGGGAACCTAGCATGGGGAGAGAGGGGTGGCAGGATGATTTAATAGTCTTCATTTCATAGTAACTATGAGTTTTTAAATTGGATTGAAGAAATAAGACAAATGTGTTTTGTAATTCAGATAAAAATCATCCCATAGTATCTTATCGGTAAATCACTAAGAAGAGGAGGCTGTTTATTCTGCCTTCGTTTGAACACCATGTGGGTAGAATGGAGGTAATTCTACTGGACAGAATTATATTTTAAAGCATATGCATGCTTCCAAGGTGCTTCTACTCCTTTTGGAGTGGAGAAAGATTTCATGAGGGTTTTCTTTAGTTGCGTGTCGAAGGTTTCAAATAGAGATGTCACAACATAGCTAGATGCAGTGGATATGCAATATCTATTTCTTGATTTGCATGATTAAAGCATTACAGAAGTGGCTCAGATATCAAAAGATTGCTCATAAATGACAGCGCCAAAGGTAATTACTGTTAAAATGTACATGCTCGAACCCTGGTCGCTTGTTAACTTCTAAGTTGTGTTTACAACTCTTTGGGTTGGAGTAAAAGTTCTC